>NC_064931.1:540503483-541177206 GCF_023897955.1 Schistocerca gregaria
ATTATCCTAAGGATAAACACACACACCCATGCCTGAGGGAGGACTCGAACCTCCGCCAGGACCAGCCGCGCAGTCCATGATTCCAGTGCCTTATACCGCTCGGCTAATCCCAGGCAGCGATTTCATGTTAGAACCTGACTGTACCAGATTTCTTAAAATCTAGTCAAATAGAATCTATACGACAAAAACTACTCTTCTGGTCTTCCCAGCTACCTAGAAAACCGTGATTGAATGATAACTGGTTTGTTTGCATTTGGGAACGGCAACCGTGGGTCAGACGACGACAGCATACGCCAGGCTGTTCCAGCTCGCCCTGCTCTGCAGCGCGTTGTCACTTGCTGTGAACTGTCAAATGTGTCCGCAGGTCAAGGAGATGCCTTGTGATCTGGCTCCGGCACCTTCCTACTCTGTCGGAGCAGTCTGCACTATCTTCATTCAGTCGGTCAGCATGCTGCTTGGATGTGGCGAAATATTTCACAGCGACTGCCGAAAGTAGCACGCAACAAATCATTTCTGATTAATCAGTGGTTTCCAGAATTTCCTGTTTTCTGTGCAGACGGAAGGGATTATTCACTGCAATGTATGCAACAAAGACGTAAGTAATATGTTGGCCGTTTATCTGCTACGCCCACTCAGAGAACAGTGTTGTCACTGTATTTCCCGAGTTAACTTGGACTGGACACATGTGAAAGCAATAATATTGTTTCTATCCCATAATGTAGGTTAATTTTGCTAAGTAGACATTGTACGTAAATACTTCCACAAAGTATTTCTCATTTGTTTTTGTTTCTAGATATGTCCTAACAGAGGTCACATTTAAGTCAGCATGTTGCAGGGATTAAACACCAGGAAAACTTAAAAATAAATCAAACTACAAACAAACTTTTGTAACTAAACAAAATGACACAAAGACAAACAAATTTCAGCTTGTCCTGTGTCGAGCCATTGTTGCAGCAAACTCTCAATTGCTGTTGGATTAACTGTCCAACGTAGTTTGTAATTACACTCCTGGAAATGGAAAAAAGAACACATTGACACCGGTGTGTCAGACCCACCATACTTGCTCCGGACACTGCGAGAGGGCTGTACAAGCAATGATCACACGCACGGCACAGCGGACACACCAGGAACCACGGTGTTGGCCGTCGAATGGCGCTAGCTGCGCAGCATTTGTGCACCGCCGCCGTCAGTGTCAGCCAGTTTGCCGTGGCATACGGAGCTCCATCGCAGTCTTTAACACTGGTAGCATGCCGCGACAGCGTGGACGTGAACCGTATGTGCAGTTGACGGACTTTGAGCGAGGGCGTATAGTGGGCATGCGGGAGGCCGGGTGGACGTACCGCCGAATTGCTCAACACGTGGGGCGTGAGGTCTCCACAGTACATCGATGTTGTCGCCAGTGGTCGGCGGAAAGTGCGCGTGCCCGTCGACCTGGGACCGGACCGCAGCGACGCACGGATGCACGCCCAGACCGCAGGATCTTACGCAATGCCGTAGGGGCCCGCACCGCCACTTCCCAGCAAATTAGGGACACTGTTGCTCCTGGGGTATCGGCGAGGACCATTCTCAACCGTCTCCATGAAGCCAGGCTACGGTCCCGCACACCGTTAGGCCGTCTTCCGCTCACGCCCCAACATCGTGCAGCCCGCCTCCAGTGGTGAATGGAGGGACGAATGGAGACGTGTCGTCTTCAGCGATGAGAGTCGCTTCTGCCTTGGTGCCAATGATGGTCGTATGCGTGTTTGGCGCCGTGCAGGTGAGCGCCACAATCAGGACTGCATACGACCGGGGCACACAGGGCCAACACCCAGCATCATGGTGTGGGGAGCGATCTCCTACACTGGCCGTACACCTCTGGTGATCGTCGAGGTGACACTGAATAGTGCATGCTACATCCAAACCGTCATCGAACCCATCGTTCTACCATTCCTAGACCGGCAAGGTCACTTGCTGTTCCAACAGGACAATGCACGTCCGCATGTATCCCGTGCCACCCAACGTGCTCTAGAAGGTGTAAGTCAACTACCCTGGCCAGCAAGATCTCCGGATCTGTCCCCCATTGAGCATGTTTGGGACTGGATGAAGCGTCGTCTCACGCGGTCTGCACGTCCAGCACGAACGCTGGTCCAACTGAGGCGCCAGGTGGAAATGGCATGGCAAGCCGTTCCACAGGACTACATCCAGCATCTCTACGATCGTCTCCATGGGAGAATAGCAGCCTGCATTGCTGCGAAATGTGGATATACACTGTACTAGTGCCGACATTGTGCATGCTCTGTTGCCTGTGTCTATGTGTCTGTGGTTCTGTCAGTGTGATCATGTGATGTATCTGACCCCAGGAATGTGTCAATAAAGTTTCCCCTTCCTGGGACAATGAATTCACGGTGTTCTTATTTCAATTTCCAGGAGTGTATTTGTGACTTTTGATTGAGTACAAAAAGCTTTTAATGTAAAAATTTGTGCATCATGGTCTGAAAGCCCATTTACTCTTTTACTAATAGAATGCCCATCTGGTAATTAAAAATGAATAAAAATATTGTCTAAGGCTGCGCTACTGTTCCCCTGCACCCTAGTTGGAAAAATCACAGTCTGCATCAGATCATATAAATTTAGGAGATGTACCAACTTCCTTTTTCTTGCACTATCGTATATAAAATTTTAATTGAAGTCGCCCCATATAACTAATTTCTAGTATTCCTGTAAAGTGAATCCAGAACCCTCTCTAGCTTGGGCAGAAATGCTATGATGTCAGACTTGGGGGACCTATAAACAACCACAATTATGAGTTTAGTTTCACTAAATTCAACTGCCCCTGCAATCATTCAAATATCTGTGCTGTGCAGTGCCGTGAAACGTCTATGTACTCAAATGGAATACTGTTTTTTTACATACATGGCCACTTCCCCACCTCGCAAGGAACTCCTTGAAAAACAGCCAACTAATATGTATACTGGTAGAGGATGCCTCTGAATCTTCAAATTCTTTTAGTGGTGATATACCAATAATTTCAGTGTCAACATCTATCAGCAGTTTGCTAACTTTATCTCTAATATCGTCCGCCCCAGTAGCTGAGTGGCCAGCGCGACAGAACGTTAATCCTGTGGGCGTGGGTTCAATTCCCGGCTGGGTCGGAGATTTTCTCCACTAAGGGACTGGGTGTTGTGCAGTCCTAAACATCATCATTTCATCCCCATCGACGCACAAGTCGCCGAAGTGGCGTTAAAAACGAAAAACTTGAACCCAGCGAACGGTCTACACGACGGGAGTCCCTAGTCACACGACATTTTTACATCTCTAATACCTCTTATATTTTGATGAGATATGCTAATGCCTTCTCTATTTGGAAACATGACGTCCTCTCAAAGTGAGCCCTTAGTTAGAGGGACTTCCTATAAGCAGATATACCTATCAGTTTACTTCAGTCTAAAACAACGTTCCGCTCTAACGCCAACTACTGCAGGAATTTTTCCATGAGTGGTCCTGCCACCACCCACTACACTGTCACCTATAAGCTTTGCCAGCCTCCCTTCCCATACCGATTGAGGTGCAGGCCATGCCTAGTGAAACCCAATCTACTGAAAGAGACACTACTTTTGGACAGCATCAAATTGATTGTGCCACTTTCAGTCATTTGTGCCCTAGAGCCAAAGACAAGCTCCTGTCTTGTTGTAGTCAGATCTGATTTAATGGTCTGTGCACCATCATTTGGAAGGAAGCAATATCTAAGCCAGGCAAGGATCGTGCTAGCCCCAACAGTTATCGGAGGCTAGCTTTTACCAGCTGTATGAGTAAATCTCGAGTGTGTGGTCAAACACCGTCTCGTCTGGCTGGTCGAATCCCAGGGTCCTCTGTGCCTCTCCAAATGCGGTTTAACGTGCTACCGTTCCGCTATTGACAACTTAAGTCTATTGGAGATGGTGATATGGAAGTCTTTCTTACGCAGCAACCATTTGGTCGGTGTGTATTTCGATCTTAAAAAAGCGTCCGACACCATTTGGAGATACAATAACCTTCGCAACTTCGTGGATGGGAACTATGTGAAAGTCTGTCGCCTCTTATTCAATCTTTCCTGTACTACAGGCGCTTTCAGTATTGCGATGGTGATTCCTTGTCTTACCACTTTATTCAGGAGGATGGGATTCCCAAAAGACAGTGTGCTCAGCGCCACGGTATGCCCAATAGCTATCAATGGTACCATGTCTGTACTCAGATTACCAGTTAGAAATTCTTTGCCTAAGGATGATTTTGCAATCTTTCACCCTTCGTCCGATCTTCCATCGACGACGACGAGGCTACTTCAGTTGACCGTTAGGAGGTTGGAAATGTGCCAGTAAAACTGGTTTTATGTTGGCACTTGAATAGACCGCTCTTATCAACTTCAACCCTGGTCTTTACACCTGAGTTCACGATGGGGGACAGTTTTATAAAAGTTAAAGTTAAGGACAGTGTTTGTTCTTTTGGCCTGCTAGTTGACTGGAAATTAACCTGGCTACCGCACCTGAAAGAGCAGCGAACAAAATGCTTGAAACCATTGAATATTTTGAAAGTTTCAGCCCATTTGGCCAATGAAAATTTGTGAGCGTTCGCAAATTATTTCATAAATACCCTGTTCCGTGAATTTAGCGGTGTATTTCATTTTTTTATCTTTTCGTCTATACTGGAGACATCCTTATCATCTACATAGATCATTATGATGTCATTAACATATCTTATGTCAATAACAATTTTTTTCAAATGTCTCTGGATTTGAAGCAAAAATCTGTATTCTAAGCCATCAGCTTCTGCTATTTGCTCAAAAGTGTCTCATTCTTTCTTTCTGTCCTCTTTGGGCAGTGGAATTTTGCTTGCAGCTTTGTTATGTGTATCTGGGTGAAATTGTGGTGCTGGATGTTGTCTTTTTCCATTAGAATTGAAATTGTGTCTAGTGTTGGCATATACATAAGAAAGCTTCATACAAGACACCATTAAGCAAACTACAGTGCCTGATAGCTTCCCCAGCTCAATGATAGACAATAAGCAGAAATAAAAAACGAAAAAAATTAACTCCTAGCAGTTTGGAGGGAAACAGTATTATAATCTAATGTATTGTAAGCATACTGTAAAGGTGGTAGCCAGTCAAGGAATATTTTACAGAATCGGTTTAAAAAAAATTTCCAAATGCCGAGTGAAACCTTTACAAGTTTTCTCCCAGAGCAACTCTGGCTGTGCCTATGTGACACAAGTTGCATTCCTTTCAGAACCGAACCAGTTCTGCCCATTTAAGGCTGCTGACAAGAGACGCCTTGAGCCCTGTGCTGAAATTTCTAGCAATTCACGTCATCGGTTTTAGCCAATAGTGTGCATGGGATACAGGTCACGTGTATGGACTCTGGAGCACTCTGCAGTGTAGAACACAGTTGCTTCTCTCTTTCACGATCCGGACCCTGAGCAGAATAGACGTCTTTCTTGTGAGGCAGATCCTCCGGTTCTGCATTCCATGACCGGCCACCGACACCAATTAACACGAAGCGCCTCCCTTTCCATTGCCCATTTGTAGTAGTTGTTCGACCTCCTAGATTGGCCTAAACCTGGTAACTTCCGACCCTAGGTGCGCCCCTTGTATACTGTACATTGAAATATATTCTCTTCATTTTACATAATTTGCTACTCTGTCATTTAACGGCAGCCCCCGATGTCCTCTCACAAGCCCTTACCGCTCGACCTCCGGTACATTGTCATCGTAAGCCGTATATAACAACCTTCTTTCCACTTCCCGCCCGTGTTCATTGGTGTCAGACTCGCGATTCGTTCCCACCCCTCGGTCCATAGGGTGGCCGTTTACTTTTGGTTCGTGTTTGATGTTATATGGTCGGTCAGTTTCCGCCGCTGTTATTCCGCTACGAGCCGAGCTCGGGTGCTGCAGCACGGCGGCTATGGTGCCGCACCAGACGCTGCGTTCGCACATACCTATCAGCGCCCGGGGCAAAGTCTATTTACTACCTGCCTGTCGCATCGCGCCGTACTACCACGTGCGCGCTGAGTAAAGCGAACTGTGCCTCACAGTACAGGTACGTATTGTGTGCGCTCCGGCCCAATTTGACTGCAGCAGCCAGCCTAGCTTCTCAGTCGCCGCCAGCTAACTCTGAGCTGGGAGTCCAGACATGAAGAACACGCGCGAGGTCTCCATGCCGCTGCAGTGGCTCACGGAGCACATGGGCGCGGTATTCACGGTCGGCGTGGCTTCCCTGCCGCTGTCGCCACCCACTGACGCAGCCCGGTAACTGACTGCAGTGTGGCAGGCCACGGAGCCTAGCCTCCACGCGCCGGCCATGATGTCCGCGTCGCACCTAGTGTCACCTTATACCTGCGCGCCCACTTGCCGCCGTCCATCTCACGTTTGTTGCCGGTCAGCTCCCCGCTGCCATCTGCATTAGGGTCCTGGCCTCAACTCCCATGGCGCGTACTTTCGCCGCCGTGCAGTCATCCGCCCGCCGCCCATGTCTGTGCTATGCGAGTACCGCACGCGTACAGCCCATAGCTGCCGTCCCACTGTCCCTCCCTCCCCCCTCCCTCCCCCACACTTCTGGGCGTAGTGACGCGACATCTGTGGATGTTGATATGTACTGAGGCACCTGCAGCCACTTGTTCAGAAAAGAACGTAGAGATCGTTAAATTTTAGCGCAACAGTAAAAAACACGCAGAATGGACACCGCAAATAGGGCTTCACAGTCTAGGTTTGACAGGAAAACGAGTCATTCAACGACGTAGGCTAGTAAAACGTAGCATTGTAGAAAACTTTAGTTACGTAACGTAACGCATTCTTTCGAAAGACAAAAAAAAACCTTGTCAATAAAAGAGATCTACAAGTGAAATGCAGTACAACACCAAAATTCTGCAACAAATCTGAATACTGCTAACAACTTAATATCACTTAATTACAAAAACCTGTACAGTAGATGGGAGAGCGTTTTTTTGACTGTTTTTTGAACGTGTCTTTACATAGCACGAGTTGAACTTTAAATTGGTGTGAGTTTAATTACAATGAGGTAAGTTGAATTTAAGAACACAATTCCTTTGAACTTGTGTTTATTTTTTTTTAACTCTTTTGTCCTCGAAGCTGTGATGAGAAGTTTCTCAAGGTATATCCTTGAGAGTTTTCTATCAATCTCCAGTAATGTGCAGCTTCCACAATGTCTTCGGCAACCACCGAGTCTCCCAGACGTTCATGGCATTTTCTACCATTTCGTTTCAGTGTCATGGTCAGTTCTTTCTTCTTTCCTCTTTCCTATAAGCCTCATTTTTGCGCCCTCTAATCCAACTAGGTTCCTACTCCTTGCTCCACAGACGCGAGCGCTTGAAGTGCTCTGTAGCCCCTGTGCCTCCATACAGCATCTACAAGTTTCCAAATCGTTGGCGCTCTAAATCTTTTTATCTTCATGGGGGTTTGCTTTCATTGCAATACCAGACATAGGCACGAAATCAGCGCCTAGGCCTTGTAAGTAAGGTGACAAACTATAGATTCTTAGGATCCTGGTATTGTCTGTCAGTTTACTATTGGTACTAGACGACCTAAGGCCCCAAGCGCATGTTGTTGTTGTTGTCTTCAGTCCTCAGACTGGTTTGATGCAGCTCTCCATGCTACTCTATCCTGTGCAAGCTGCTTCATCTCCCAGTACCTACTGCAACCTACATCCTTCTGAATCTGCTTAGTGTACTCATCTCTCGGTCTCCCTCTACGATTTTTACCCTCCACGCTGCCCTCCAATGCTAAATTTGTGATCCCTTGATGCCTCAAAACATGTCCTACCAACCGATCCCTTCTTCTAGTCAAGTTGTGCCACAAACTTCTCTTCTCCCCAATCCTATTCAATACCTCCTCATTAGTTACGTGATCTATCCACCTTATCTTCAGTATTCTTCTGTAGCACCACATTTCGAAAGCTTCTATTCTCTTCTTGTCGAAACTAGTTATCGTCCATGTTTCACTTCCATACATGGCTACACTCCAAACAAATACTTCCAGAAACGACTTCCTGATACATAAATCTATATTCGATGTTAACAAATTTCTCTTCTTCAGAAACGCATTCCTTGCCATTGCCAGTCTACATTTTATATCCTCTCTACTTCGACCATCATTAGTTATTTTACTTCCTAAATAGCAAAACTCCTTTACTACTTTAAGTGTCTCATTTCCTAATCTAATTCCCTCAGCATCACCCGATTTAATTTGACTACATTCCATTATCCTCGTTTTGCTTTTGTTAATGTTCATCTTATATCCTCCTTTCAAGACACTGTCCATTCCGTTCAACTGCTCTTCCAAGTCCTTTGCCGTCTCTGACAGAATTACAATGTCATCGGCGAACCTCAAAGTTTTTACTTCGTCTCTATGAATTTTAATACCTACTCCAAATTTTTCTTTTGTTTCCTTTACTGCTTGCTCAATATACAGATTGAATAACATCGGGGAGAGGCTACAACCCTGTCTCACTCCTTTCCCAACCACTGCTTCCCTTTCATGCCCCTCGACTCTTATTACTGACATCTGGTTTCTGTACAAATTATAAATAGCCTTTCGCTCCCTGTATTTTACCCCTGCCACCTTTAGAATTTGAAAAAGAGTATTCCAGTCAACATTGTCAAAAGCTTTCTCTAAGTCTACAAATGCTAGAAACGTAGGTTTGCCTTTTCTTAATCTTTCTTCTAAGATAAGTCGTAAGGTCAGTATTGCCTCACGTGTTCCAACATTTCGACGGAATCCAAACTGATCCTCCCCGAGGTCTGCATCTACCAGTTTTTCCATTCGTCTGTAAAGAATTCGCGTTAGTATTTTGCAGCCGTGGCTTATTAAACTGATAGTTCGGTAATTTTCACATCTGTCAGCACCTGCTTTCTTTGGGATTGGAATTATTATATTCTTCTTGAAGTCTGAGGGTATTTCGCCTGTCTCATACATCTTGCTCACCAGCTGGTAGAGTTTTGTCATGACTGGCTCTCCCAAGGCCGTCAGTAGTTCTAATGGAATGTTGTCTACTCCGGGGGCCTTGTTTCGACTCAGGTCTTTCAGTGCTCTGTCAAACTCTTCACGCAGTATTGTATCTCCCATTTCGTCTTCATCTACATCCTCTTCTATTTCCATAATATTGTCCTCAAGTACATCGCCCTTGTATAAGCCTTCTATATACTCCTTCCACCTTTCTGCCTTCCCTTCTTTGCTTAGAACTGGGCTGCCATATGAGCTCTTGATATTCATACACGTGGTTCTCTTCTCTCCAAAGGTCTCTTTAATTTTCCTGTAGGCAGTATCTATCTTACCCCTAGTGAGATAAGCTTCTACATCCTTACATTTGTCCTCTAGCCATCCCTGTTTAGCCATTTTGCACTTCCTGTCGATCTCATTTTTGAGACGTTTGTATTCCTTTTTGCCTGCTTCATTTACTGCATTTTTATATTTTCTCCTTTCATCAATTAAATTCAATATTTCTTCTGTTACCCAAGGATTTCTAGCAGCCCTCGTCTTTGTACCTACTTTATCCTCTGCTGCCTTCACTACTACATCCCTCAGAGCTACCCATTCTTCTTCTACTGTATTTCTTTCCCCTATTCCTGTCAATTGTTCCCTTATGCTCTCTCTGAAACTCTGTACAACCTCTGGTTCTTTCAGTTTATCCAGGTCCCATCTCCTTAAATTCTCACATTTTTGCAGTTTCTTCAGTTTTAATCTACAGGTCATAACCAATAGATTGTGGTCAGAGTCCACATCTGCCCCTGGAAATGTCTTACAACTTAAAACCTGGTTCCTAAATCTCTGTCTTACCATTATATAATCTATCTGATACCTTTTAGTATCTCCAGGGTTCTTCCACGTATACAACCTTCTTTCATGATTCTTAAACCAAGTGTTAGCTATGATTAAGTTGTGCTCTGTGCAAAATTCTACTAGGCGGCTTCCTCTTTCATTTCTTAGCCCCAATCCATATTCACCTACTATGTTTCCTTCTCTCCCTTTTCCTACACTCGAATTCCAGTCACCCATTACTATTAAATTTTCGTCTCCCTTCACTATCTGAATAATTTCTTTTATTTCATCGTACATTTCTTCAATTTCTTCATCATCTGCAGAGCTAGTTGGCATATAAACTTGTACTACTGTAGTAGGTGTGGGCTTCGTATCTATCTTGGCCACAATAATGCGTTCACTATGCTGTTTGTAGTAGCTTACCCGCATTCCTATTTTCCTATTAATTATTAAACCTACTCCTGCATTACCCCTAATTGATTTTGTGTTTATAACCCTGTAGTCACCTGACCAGAAGTCTTGTTCCTCCTGCCACCGAACCTCACTAATTTCCACTATATCTAACTTTAACCTATCCATTTCCCTTTTTAAATTTTCTAACCTACCTGCCCGATTAAGGGATCTGACATTCCACGCTCCGATCCGTAGAATGCCAGTTTTCTTTCTCCTGATAACGACATCCTCCTGAGTAGTCCCCGCCCGGAGATCCGAATGGGGGACTATTTTACCTCCGGAATATTTTACCCAAGAGGATGCCATCATCATTTAATCATACAGTAAAGCTGCATGTCCTCGGGAAAAATTACGGCTGTAGTTTCCCCTTGCTTTCAGCCGTTCGCAGTACCAGCACAGCAAGGCCGTTTTGGTTAATGTTGCAAGGCCAGATCAGTCAATCATCCAGACTGTTGCCCCTGCAACTACTGAAAAGGCTGCTGCCCCTCTTCAGGAACCACACGTTTGTCTGGCCTCTCAACAGATACCCCTCCGTTGTGGTTGCACCTACGGTACGGCCATCTGTATCGCTGAGGCACGCAAGCCTCCCCACCAACGGCAAGGTCCATGGTTCATGGGGGGAGGCCCAAGCGCATACACAGTCGTAATTACACGATTAGAGCTTGTGTTGCCGAAACCGATAGGACGGCCGGCGGTGTGGCGGGGCGGTTCTAAGCGCTTCAGTCTGGAACCATGCGACCGCTACGGTTGCAGGTTCGAATCCTGCATCGGGCATGGATGTGTGTGGTGTCCTTAGGTTAGTTAGGTTTAAGTAGTTCTGAGTTCTAGGGGACTGATGATCGCAGATATTAAGTCCCATAGTGCTCAGAGCCGGTAGGACGCTGGGTGACGTGCTGCATTGCGGAGTGAAAGAAATTAATTTTTTCCGCCTTCTTTTTCTCTTCTTTCTCGTATATCTTCATTCTCTTTCCCGACCGTTTATTCTTGTTCTGTCCATGCCTCCTGTTTTTTGTAGGTGATAGTTGCTTAACTGGTTAATTCAATGCACGAAGATAAGTATGTTAAGTGAGGTACAGTAATAAGAGTTACAATGAATGATGAAGGAAAATTGATTGGTTGCACCCCTGTCAGTTGGTAAGAGAGGATATGATGACTTCTGGCTGTTAGCTCACAGCGAAGTTTTATTGATATCATATGATGCAAGACGGTGGTTTACTGAGGTTATTCGTGAGCAGACGAACGGTCTTATCGTTCATGTGGTTGAAGGTAATTGTGTGCACGCAGGAGTTCTTGTGTCATTTGTTTTAATGATGTTTCTGTTTTACTGATAATATTTTGCTGTGGAAGCTGAGAAAGATAGGATGGATGCTAATTTTATACCAACTTGTATGAGAGATGACTGAGTGAAGTTAAATGGTCTGTTTTGTTCTGTCGCCCTCAGAGGTCACAGGAGAACAGCTAACCATGATTCATTTTACCATGTTGCGAGTTTTCAGGTTATAGAATATTTTTGAAGTTGTTTAAATTGCAGGTTGTGTTATCAGTGAACGCTTACTATGAGCAGAGACTGCATGGGGCAAACACGTGGACTAGAACAGCTGTCGTATTGAGTAAGCCAGTCACGATCTCTCACGCTACAACTTCTCTGCTTCCTCTTCGTGTGGACTGTTATAAATTGAGTCTAATTTTCATTTGATTTATAAGTCATTTATTTCATAGGTTTTGAGTGACAATGTACTGAGAGTGTTATACAGAGTATAAATATTAAGTGGTTGTAAGTACCCGTTCAATATTTTTTTTGTGAGGAGGATAGCCCAGGCACATACCTATTTGTATTATAGGAAAAGTTTAGATATTTCTTAAGATTTTGAGATGTTTAAAGGTACGCTCTTCCATCTACTATACAGGTTTTTGTCGTTTGATGATATTACGTTGTTCGCAGTATTCAGCTTTTTTGTAGAATTTTGGTGTTGTAGTGTATTTCACTTGTAGATCTCTTTTATTGACAAGGTTTTTGTTTTGTCTTTCGAAAGAGTGCGTTAAGTTACGTAACTAAAGTTTTCCTACAATTCTACGTTTTACTAGCCTGCGTCGTTGAATGACTCGTTTTCCTGTCAAACCTAGCATGTGCAGCCCTCTTTGCGCTGTCCATTCTGCGTGTTTTTTACTGTTCAGAGGATGATTATACTGCGAAGCTTCAGCTGATTTTCATAACTAATGTTCCACTGTTCCGCTGGCGAGATAGTTCCACTGTCGAGTTAGGAGCATTTATTTTCCTGTTTTCTTTCAAGCTGTCACTAAGAGTTAAAAATGATTGCGGGTTTGTAATTCTCTTGTCCGCCGAGTTGATTGTTTCTCTTCGGTCTCTCTTTAGAAAAATTTTCTGTCATGTGTCCAGTAAGATTAACATTTACTTTTTTCTTACCTACGTGAATTATACTGTGTATTAAGTCCTGAAGTGCTCTATCATACGCCCCGACCGTTACGTATCGGAATTTTGGGTCGTCTTGAGGCGACTCAGTTGTAGTTTTCATGCAGACAACAAATTCCTAAATCGGATGGCCAGCGTTTTCTGAATTTTGTGTTTGCTGAAATTCAACACAGAGATGCACTCTGTCACCCTATTTTTGTTTCAAATTTTTTAAAAAAAGTACTGCACTAATGGTCCGAACTAACCCTTGTTTTTTGTCATAATTAGTTAAAATCCTTTAATTTAAAAATTTTGTGTCGCTCTGTGTATGGTATTTAATCTGCCGTCTTACTCTGGTTTTGCGCGTACTTTGTGTTATACCGCCTGCATACGCCATCAGCTGTGCTTCAAAAAACCTTTTCTTCGAGATCGCTTTAGAAAGCACAAGTGTGCTGTCTGAGTGCTGATAGTGATACCTCCCCGTCACCCGCCTATCTCTTTCTCCTCCCTTGCGCCTTCCTCTCTGCTCTTTCCCCTCCCGCAAGACGTCTGTTACGACGCCGCAGATAATACACCCCTCCATCACCCCACTATAGAGAAGCCCCATTAAAGTTTGTCGACGTCACACGCGCGTATGTCTCCTTCCCCACTGGACAAGCCACATGCTCTTCTCCCGTCAGTCGGAAGTTTGTTTACACAGTGCGGGCGCCTCTGTCGTCCAAAACAACATCCTAGCTTTGAATAATTTCGTATCTCATGAATTGATTATAAACTCACTGCATTCTTTCCCTTCCTTTATGTGAAGTTTTATGAACAGGACGAGGACATTGTTAGCTGTTTTATCACTATGGACACACATTTTAATTATCTTTTCTAGACTATGGCCTTTGTGTGTTTCTCCATTGATAAAACTTTGCTTTACAAGCTTATTTCATGCCTTATGACAGTCCCCCGATAATCTTAAATACTAAACTCTAATATCAATAGACAAGATAGATAGTTTTTCTATAACTTCGTCCAAAAAAATTTCAAACGTGTGCGAAATCTTATGGGACTTAACTGCTAAGGTCATCAGTCCCTCGGCTTACACACTACTTAAGCTGAATTATCCTAAGGACAAACATACACACCCATGTCCGAGGGAGTACTCGAACCTCCCCCGGGACCAGCCGCACAGTCCATGACTTCAGCGCCTTTTTTTCCCCAAATGTGGTAAAAAAAGTACATTTGGACGTGAACACGCGACTACAAGTTCATAATTCGCGATGATTACCACTTTTTTTTTAGCCGACACAGGAAACACACCGAAATTACACACTCAAATGGCAGTGTATTCCTTCAACAAACGAAAATATTCACTCTTTTTTTCCAAAGTACTTATTGAAGGTAATGAATTAAAATAAATTAAAAGAAGTAACTTCGACAGAAACAAAGGGGTCAAATCAGAAAAACGTATGGGAAGGAATGGGGCGTCAATTTTAAAGTGCCCGCACATGCTTTCTTCCTTCACTTCTGCGTGGTGGAACATCTAAATCCATAAAAGTGGCCAAAAAATAAATAAATAAATAATATAAAAGGGGGGCATGGCAACGTATCCAACGCCTTGTCGATGAAACGCAAGATACAACAAATTAGAAAAAAAATTCGCGATAACGGGGCATCCTGAGCCACGTCCAATGTGCGGTGGCCATATATTGGGAAAAGGCGCACGGATCTGCTTCATATCCACTCACCACCACGTAGTGGACATAATGACCAACAAGCCACATGATGCTATTGTTCTTCGATCGAGGAAAGAAGGTTGAATCGGGACGCACGAGAATCTCCCCCGGGATATTCTGAGGAGAAAAGCCAGTTGTCGGCGAAGTCATCTCCAATGGTCATGACCGCAGGAAATCAACCGATAAGATAATGTATCTGTTTCAAGGCAACGACTGCAGCGATCCGTTACACTGAGGCCAATACGAAAAAGTCGCACGTTGTAGGTACAATATCATAAACAACTTGGTACCACGAGGACGCCACTTCCATCGGGAAAATTGGGAGGCTGATGTTAGACGAAACAATCGTAAAGTTCGTTTCTGGCGACAGGGCTTCCACAGAGGAAAGACTATAAGGAACTGGCCAGCGGCTTAACAGCATTTTTAGGGAGAGATTCGCTTGGGAAAGGATATTTACTCCTAAATAACTGACCTCAATAAAAAATCCCTTGACGTGCCGTAATTTATAACTAATCCTACCAATATCTACTGGAGGTGTTAAACTCGCCTGTCGGATACAGTCATAAAGGCGAGCTGTAAGGGACTGGAGGGCGAGTTGACACGTTAACACGGTGCGACGGATAAATAAGGCAGAAGCTTTAACCCGAATGTCAGGGAGGCCCCAACTTCCATGCAAACGGGGCCGCGCCATGACCCCATAACGCACGTGAAATGCAGAGTGGCGCCAGATAAACCTGCCAATTAAACTTTGCAACTTGCGGGACATCATCGCTGGGAGTGGAGGGATTTGTGCAATAAAACAATCCTTACTTAACACATACGTTTCCATGGCCCGAACATTATGAAGAAGTGAGAGGGAGCGACGCTTGTGTTCAATGATTGCACCCTGAATCTTATCCGTGACAGACTTCCAGTTTATCGTACGCATCTTTAGCGGACAGCTGTCAATTATACCACCCAACGATCGATATCGGGTGGCCTTCGAAGCCAATGGAATTTCAACTGCGTCAAATCATCGCAAACTGAGTAAACGACATTTCTGTTCATTAACCCGCGCTCCCGTAAGACGACAAAAGGCATCCAACACTTCCTTCAGCAGTGGTATATCATCATGGGTACAGAGAAGAACCATAACGTCATCAGCATATGCACGAACGGTAAACCTTTCTCTCAGCAACGACCAGCCACTCAGATGAGCAGCTTGGTGAAAATCAATAAAAAGCAAAGAGCTTGGCAAGGGAATGGTGGAAGCAATCGAAATTAAATCTCGACATTCTACAACGGCAGTTATTTTCAATTGACAATACAGAAAGTACCGTTTCTAGTCTTGTCCTTCTGAATTTCTGTTTGTAAGTTTAGTTACAGAGGATAGTGTGTTAATAATTATTGTAACATGTTTGTAGAAAGTTGTAGCTCAGTGATACTACCGGAAAAAATATGAAGTCTGTGTGATGACTGGGAAGTTCTTAACCATTCAGACAACAAATGGGTCACATTTTAACCTTGTTAATTTCTATTTGCCTAAATTACGAATAATTAATTTCCATGTAAAACTAAGCTATGTGCATAAAGAGTATAACCCCATGAGATCATTTAAAATGGTTTGTAAATGTACAGATATATATATTTTATTTTGCCTTTCTGAGATTTTCACTATCATCTGGCTGCATTTACCATTTCCAGTGATGTATGCAAGTTGAGGTAGTGACAGAATTTAAACTATTTTGAAGTGAGAAGGTAGCATTTTGGCATCATAAATTCATGGGTTTGGATATGTAGTCTTTGCTGTCCCCTGATTTCGTCCATAGTTCCAGTATTTCATCGATATAAAGATAGGTTTTGTACGTTGTATTTTAACATTAAATAATGTGGTTAAAGATTTTCATGTGATTTATGGTACACCATCTCTTCAACTAACTAACTGCATTTTACATTTCACTAAAAATGTCTTAATATGTTGTAGCCTGTGGAACTTTATATAACCATTATCTGTAACCAATACACGAAGGATGTACTAAGATTTTACATTTATTATCACTGGACCTCAGGCTTTTAGGTTCTAAAAATCTTAAATGAGGTACCTAAAATAAGTTCCATCACTTACAAAGGTAGGTTATAAAAATCAGAAAATAGGTGACCAAAATCTAACATTTTATTGTCTACAAAGATAAATAGATTGACAAAAATCCACATTATCGTCCATGTCTATAATTACAGTCACAGTAAATAACTAACACTTTCTTCCGATTTTCCGTTGAGAAACTGAATCGCTTGTCTCTTAATAGCATCGTATGTGCCCAGAGTGCCGAGAAGGAGCACTCCACGTCGACAGGTGCCACCAGAGCATATTTAAGTGACGGTATTAGGCGCAATGGGACCCCACACTCATGTTCTGTTGATTTACTTGATAAGATGTCAGCCACTGTGCAGAGCTTGGTCAGTCCTGGGTTTTCTTTGTAGCACTGTCCTTAGTTTCTCACTAACTTTCATACCAAGGAACCTGGAACCAAGCAGACTTTTTTTGTCATCTCTTCTATCAATCGCAGTTGCATGTAGACTGAACACTCTAGAGCTTTAATAATAGGGACAAAAAATGCATAATAGATTTTATGTATGCAGGGTCGTTTGAAATTGTTGGGTCCTTCAAAAGATCAACAGCTGAAGTTATAGTCCCTGCCTCCTCCCACAATTTAAGAACAATGTTTTTAATGTCTTCCTAATGTTCACTGTAATATTCCAAGGCCTTTAGCCACGTTCCCAAGCTAGTAAGAGTGGGTTCTGGTGGAAGTGATACGTTGGGAAGTGCCTCTCGAAATAACTGGATTCTTCTTGATACTTCAATAAAAACCTTTCTGATGGTTGAAACTAGCTTACCTACATCTGGAAATTCGAGACGTATCGTCTCAGCTACACGATTCATGGCATGGGCAGGACATGTGATATGGAGCAAGGCTGGGTAAAATACTTTCAACAGTTTTACAGCACCTGTCACGTATGTGGCTGCATCGGTGTGGATCACAAGTACTTTAATGTCATGTAGACTGTTCGGGAAAACTAATTTGAGGCCATTATTAACAAAGTGAGAAGTTATTTCCTAGTCAGTCTTTTTTAGCTCCTTGCTTGCAGATCAGATGAGATTCACAGCGAGTGTCAGGATCTAGCTTTCCAACAGTCAAATTAGCCACATATAGACCTTGTCTGTTAGTTGCCTCATCGACAGAGATCCACACGTATGAACCGCTTCTATCTTCCCTTATCCTGCTCAATGTATTTTCATATAAAGTACCTAACTAATTCATTCTCAGTGTGGATTCTGATGGAAAGCTGCGGTGACAGTATTTCTCTACAATACTTTTGAACTGGATATATTCAGCTGCATTGAATGGTAAGTTTGCTGCAACAATCGCTCGAAACAGGTAAAGATAAACTCGTTTTTGTTTGTGGCATTTGGTTTAGTTACAAATGTTGGTTTCTAGTTCGATTTATTTTTTTAATTTTCCTGGTGTTTAAGCCCAGCAACATGCTGACTTAAATTCGACCTCTGTTGAGATGTACCTAAAAAAAAAAGAAACGAGAAATACTTTGTGGAAGTATTTACATACGACGTTTACTTAGCAAAATTAACCTAAATTAAGAGTTTAGAAACAATACCTTTGCGTTCGCATGTGTCCAGTCCAAGTTTATTCAGGAAATACAGTGGCATCACTGTTCTCTGAGTGGGCGTAGCAGATAAAAGGCTAACATATTACTTACGTCTTTGTTGCATACATTGCAGTGAATAACTCTTCTGTATGCAGAGAAATCAGGAAATTCTTGTAACCACTGACCAATCAGAGAATATTTGGAGCTGGCTATTTCGACATGCTTGACTTTCCACAAACACACAGTCTCTGTGAAATATTTCGCTACATCCAAGCAGCACGCTGACCGACTGAATGAAGACTGCATGTGTTGTAAACAGATTGTTCCAACAGAGTAGGAAGGTGCTGGAGGCAGATCACAAGGTTCCGCCTTGCCCTGCGGACCCATTTGACGGTTCACAGCGAGCTACAACGCTCCGCGGAGCAGGGCGAGCTGGAACAGCCTGGTTTATGCTCTCGTCGTCTGACCCACGGTTGGCGTTCCCACATGCAAACAAACCAGTTATCATTCAATCGCTGTTTTCTAAGTAGCTGGGAAGACCAAACGAATAGTTTCAGTCATACAAATTTTATCACATTCAGTGGGGTGCAAGCACACGATGTTTGTTAACGAAGGATTAAAGCGTCAGACAGATGTCAGCAATATGAAAGATTGTAAAGGACGACTTCATGTTGCTCATTACACTGCAAACTGTCGTTTACGACCGCGATGTGTGAGAGAATTAACGACCCAAAGAAACAGGTTGTTTCATAGACGCCCTTTCACCATCCTGTGTGGGCTTTTCATGTAGATTCTGAGCGTCGGCGTGTCTGAAATATTCTCCTAGGCAACTCATAAGAAAACTGCGTGATATCAATGCTGGGAGCCGCGGTTCTGACGTCCATCTCGGAGATGTCAAACAATGGTGAAAAGTAGGAGATTTGGAACTTTAATCATGGCAACTATTTATTTATAGCTCGTCCAAAAGAGATATGTGTTTCAAGGTTTTACTGACCTTCAAAATAGTCACCAACATTGCGTATAACCCGATACCGCCTATGTGGAAGTCGTAGGATACTCTTAGTACCAGTTGTGTTGACAGTTCGAGCGGCGTGGTATATTGCTCGACGAATTTGTAGCAGTTCTGAAGCGAATGCTGTGAAATGTTTCCTTCAGTTTAGAAATCTAGTTGACATTACTAGGGCGTAAGTCAGGGAAGTGCAGTAGGTGGTGTAGCACATAGCAGCCCCATCAGTCGAACAAATCAGTAACAGCTTCCACTGAACGTGCTTGAGCTACGTCCTGCAAAACGATGGTCAGGTCCTGCAGGAAGTGTCATAACTTCTGTCTCTAATCTGGTCATAGGTTGTGTTCCAAAAATGAAGTCTCACATGTACCACTGGATGTACCTGCAAAATTATATCTTTATAGAGTACATAGCCCAGGAGATACGATGTAGTGAATACTGAGCTGTCTGAAACTGAAATTACAAAGCGAAACTCGCTAGAGATACAGGTGAAACATGTGTATGAATGTATGTGAAATATGTTAAGTATCTGTGAAATACATTTGACATTTAACTACCGTGGCAAAGCCACAGGTAAAAAGCTCATTCTTAACCCCTCCAAAGATTTCAACGAAACTTGGTACACATATTAATTACAATCAGGAAAGAAATACTGTGAGGGTAAGAACCAACAGCTTCCTGTTGGTGTGAGCGTGATAACGTAGAGAGACAAGGGAGGAGAGGGTGAGGTGATGGACTTACAGCGAAGGTGAAAGATTAGGTGGGCAATGACAGGGGAGAGAAGAATATGGACAGAGAGGAGGGGAGGGAAAATGGACAGAGAGAAGGGAGAGATGCAGATGGGTAAAATTGGAAACAGGAGAAGTTGTACAAAGACTGTGGGAGGAAAAGATGGAGAGAAGGTTTAGGAGTAGCTCATCAGACGGCAGGGAGGAAATGGACACAGGGGGAGGAGCAGATTGACAAAAAGGGGGTGGAGAAGGAGTTGGACAGAGAGTGGGGTATAGAGGAGATGGACAGAGAGAGAGTATGGAGGAGACTGGCAGAGATGGGGTGAAGAAGGAGATCGACAGAAGTAGGGGGAAGGGGGAGATGGACTAACAGAAGATGAGATTATGTACATACACAGGCAATTCCAAGTGCTTAGCTAGTGTATTTGTATTCTACATAGTCCCACCTGGAAATGGGGAGAGGGAACCGTAGCTTTCCTCATCTTCAGCACCTTACTTAGCCTTTCGCGAGTTCTGCAAAAGTTCTACAGGATATAATGTTCAGCTCTGAGAAAATTTAAATTTAACGTGCTGTCAAAATTGAAGTCATTAGAAACAGGATGCAAGTTCACTTGGGCAAATACAGGCAGGAAAGCAGCCGTAGCCTCATTATGAGATTATCATGCTTTGCGTGAAGCGGGTTACGGAAACAACAGAGACCTGGAAAGAACATCCGAACTGGGAACTCAATCTCACTATTCTCAGACGTGAATCCATTGTATTCCCCACTATGCAACCTCACTCACTAAATGTGCTTTGGAGGCAGTATATCTGAAATAAGGGATCTATAAACTCGATTTACAGTGTTTCACGATAAATTTTCAAAAGGCGCTTTGGATTATATTGCACTCATAGTGACGTGAACAACATCGTGAAAGTGCTGTGTATTGTGTCAGCTAGGTTTCTTACAGTTATTGGTAAATTAATAGCCTCTCAAGTATCCTTAGGGCATAGGTACTCCATAACTGCGTAAATAAGTAGTTGCATATAAAAGATTTTTGTAAATTTTCTAATGTTAGAAGTGTTACTTTGAATGAGTGTATGCCATTCATCACTCACCACAGAGCTTTTTTAACGACTTTGTGAGATCTAATCATCAGTTATTGTCCTGAGAGAAGATCGTTGCCATCTCCGTTTCCGGTAATCCTTTCCTTCCCTTTACAAGCTGCTGTATTTACTCATCCATTAACTGAAATTGTCGCTTGTCTGCGTCCCTTATTTCCCCTCATGGCATCCATCAGTAACTGTATTGATGGTACCAATTTCCCTAAGGGTATGTCCTACGCAAATTTTTATTCTTTATAGCACTCCTTTGCGTACCATATCGACATAGTTCATCTTTCCCACTTTTCAGACATATTTATCCTCTTCTTGAGCATTCACGTTTCTACAGCATACACTAAGATGCCAAAAGTCATGGGATAGCGATATGCACATATACAGATGTAGGTAGTCTAGCGTACACAAGTTGTAAAAGGGCAGTGTATTGGCAAAGTAATCATTTGTACTCAGATGATTTATGTGGAGAGGTGTTCGACCTGATTATTGTCACATGAACTGAATTAACAGACTTTGAACGTGAAATGGTAGTTGGAGTTAGACGCATGGGTCATTCCGATTCGGAAGTCAGTAGAGATTTCAATATTCAGAGGGCCACAGTTTCCAGAGGGTGGCGAGTATACCAAATTTAAGGCATTACATATCACCAGGGACAAAGAAATGTCCAACGGCTTCCAATTAACGACCGAGGGCAACGGCGTCTGCGAGGAGTAGTTATCGATAAGAGACAAGCAACACTGCGTGAAATATCGGCAGAAGTCAATGTGGGACATACGACGGACGCATCCATCAGGACTGTGCAGCGAAATCTGCACCTGTAGCTTCCTCGTGGCCATAACACCTGCACCCCAGACGACTGAAAATCGTGACTTGGTCAGATGAGCCCCAAAATCAGTTGTTAAGACCTGATGGTAGGGTTTGAGTGTGGCGCACATCGAAAGAATCCATGGCCCCAAGTTGTCAACATAGCACAGCGGTGGCTTGATAATAGTGTGAGCTGTGTTTGCATGGAATAGACTGGGTGGTCTGGTCCAGCTGAGCCGATCATTGACTGCAAATGGTTAAGTTCGGCTGCTTGTAGACCATATTCAACCATTCATAGACTTCATGTTCCCAAAAAAATGGAATTTTTATGGGTGACGATGGGCATTTTTCTGAGCCTCACTTGTTCGCGATTGGTTTGAAGAACATTCTGGACAAATCGAGTGAATGATCTGACTACGCAGACCGCCCGACATGAATCCTATTGAATGTTTATGCGACATAATCGAGAGCTCAGTTCGTGCACAAAATCATGCACCGACAACACTTTCGCAATTATGGACGGCTAAAGAGGCAGCCTGGCTCCGTATTTCTGCGGTGGGCTCCCAACGACTTTTTGAGCCCACGCCACGACGAGTTTCTGCACTGCGCTAGTCAAAAGGACGTCCGACGCGATTTTCCGAGGTATCCCATGACTTTTATCATCGCAGTGTATAACAAAATACTTGTCATGGAACATGTTATGACTCTGAAAAACATGGTGTTTTATCACCAAGCGCCGCTGATAATATTTCGCTAGTGAACAACGAGTTTAATCCACGGACTATCACCACTTACATAAGCCATTTAAAACATCACATTAGGCGATATAAAATGAATGGCGACAGATAATAAAATCGATGAATGCTTGACTGTCATTTATAAAAACGCGCTAGACAGTGCAGTCTGAAGTTATAAATGTCTTATGAACATGATAATGGACCGTGGAGCGAAACTGATTGTTCAAAAGAAATTTTGTAAGCAGCTCTTTGCGATAGAACATGCCGCTTTTCAAACATTCAAGAGATGTGGTGCAACCACCTTTTTAAAATTTTCTCAGCCATTTTCTTAGGCTAGGTTGAATGTTGACGCCAAACACTCTCGCGCGTATTGTAAACACAAGCGTTTTTGATGCAATTAATTTCTTATTTGTTCTCCACTTGTTGATTTTCTGTTGTACTTGCAATATATATATATATATATATATATATATATATATATATATATATATATATATATATATATATACGTTACAGCTTTTCCTCTTTTATACGTTATTGCAAATATCATTTCTTCTCGTCTCTGCGTAACTTTTCTTTATATTTCATTCTGTAGGCATTCTCAGAGTACCACACTGTTTCACCGTTTTCTGAAGTACTTCTTCAGTTTTTGCTGAGAGGACCATATTATTTACAAATATCGACCATCATAATCTCTAAAGTACATTTTTCATTTCATTGCCTTTCAATGTGCATTTAGTGATTACACTTACTATCCACTGAAACGCTTGCGCAATTGGCTAAACGTTGTCTTACACCTTATCCTATTTCGATTAAGAAGAAGTTTTGCCCTCCCACTCCGAGCAACACATTTCGATTTCAGTATTGTAAATTAATGAGACTTTCGATGTTCCGTTCCGTTCGCATTCACGTTATTATTTATGAGTGAATTCCGATTCAGATTTATCAAAAACCTTATTTAGATTTATAAAAGACATACATAAGGTCTTCTACTTCTCCATAAGTGTCTGTTCTAATCCTTGTGACTGTCCTATCTGATCTCTTGTCCATCAGAATTCATTGAATTACAATTTTTTCTGAGGTGGATTTTCTTCCGTTTTCTGCTCCATGTATTTGGTTAAGATTCAGAGAATCACCTTTTTCCTTGTATGAAATGAGGCTTTGACCAGATTTCGAAGTTCTTTTTCGTTGGGCCAGGAATCATCACAGATCTTTGACATAATCTTCCCATTATGTGGGTAATTTTTTAAAGTACCATTCCTTTTGCAACTTTGTTATGAATTTCTACTGCGCATCTTTTGGTTCAATACTTTATTCCTAAAACTCTCCGCCTAACGTCTAGAAAGATGTAATTAACCTTTTAGACAGCGTCCACAAATTTTAAATACCGTGTGTCAAGAGAGCTGCATTACATAGGCTTGAAAGGAAGCTTTTTAGAAATATGTTCCTTTACACTGGTTTTGAATAAGATCCATTGCCGCCCAGCAGAAACATATTAAATACCCTGCTGTTTAATTTTTTATATAGTTTCTTTTCAGCTCGTTGTAAATGAAAGTGACTGCTCTACATATTCTGTTATGTATGGATATTCAAAATAAATATACAAATGCCAGCCAACAGAGAATTTATAAACTGTGTTAACAATTCTCTATGTCGTCTTTTCGGTAGCCATGATTATGAAAAGGAGGAGGGATAGGTGAATGTTGATAATAAGCATCAGGAATCCTACTTATTTTATGTAATAAACTAAAATTTGGGCATTCGTACATACATGTGAAAACACTTGAAACCAGTGAAAAAATGTAAAGTAAATTTGATAACCTGAGTAGTGACTGGATACCGCGAATCCTTGCCCAGCAAAGTCTTTAACATTTCGTGACGAATCCTACAGGTACCGTCGCTACCGCCAAATCACTTTTCCTAAATTTCCAGAGCGCTCTCAATTACTGAAATTCAAATCGACAAGCAAAGGGAAGTACTAGCCTTTGTACCAAATCTTGCTGTTGTCGTCCAGCGATAATAGACGCGCCAAAATCTTCTTTACAAAAGTATCAGGTCTAGATGCATTATGATATCTACCTGACGAACGTAGTTTTATATCTTCATCACTGACGCAAATGCACGTGTGTATTTTACCCGCACCTTGCAAAAACTAAGAGAAAGCTACAGTTGTATCAACCCACAGACTTCGTAACAAAAATGCCGTTCGAACAGGCTAGGAAGTGTATGTTGCAGTCCCAGGTCTCAACAGATCTCTTGCTCGGAATTCGACCAATGTGGAGAGAGTGGCTGGGAACACTGAGGATGGGGCAGGGTTGGGGAGAAGGAGAGCGTTGAGGAAACGCCAGAATGTTGGGACTCCGCGATGGCGGAGCGGTGAGCCTGCTTTCAAGCAGAGGCTGACTGCCTGAGGTGCGCTCCAGAATCACGATGTGGTGGGAAGCGGGTAATTGCGCCATGAAACCTCGCACTGTCGCGGCCCCTCCGCCGCTGAACGCAGCAATTTACGCTGAAGGAGAGCTACACTCAGACAGAAGGAGTCTCTTCCGAGCCACGCGCTTTAGGGAGTCCGCAACCCCCAATGCAATCCAGTCGCCACTTTGACGTGAAGCATAGGGCTACGAAACACACATACAGGATGTACGGAGTGGGGATTTATTAGGTTGAGATGCCAAATACGATATCCAGTATTTCAGATGTTCGTGTGGATCGGTTACTAGATTTATCATGAATAAAGACAGCACTGTATAACACGAAGCACTGTAGACATTTAACATTACATGTTCGTTAAGGATAAGTACTAAGGCCAATGTTATCTCTCTCTCTCTCTCTCTCTCTCTCTCTCTCTCTCTCTCTCTCTCTCTCTCACACACACACACACACACACACACACACACACAGTTGCAAGCTCACATCAACATGATTTGAAGACCACTCCAGCGACAGTCCTCAGTTGCGGAAATATCTTCCGAACTATATTCTAAATAACAGATAAATACTTCTGCCTGAGATGTTAGTATATTAGTGGCATAAGATATGAGTTGGAGTGAAAATAGCGTATTTAACTGTGTGCCGAAAGATATAGGCATCGCTTCAGATGTCACGAAAACAAAGTAACCTTTCCTACAGGTATGTCAAGAGAAAATTGTCGACGGTATATAATTTCCTTATTTTTTCAGTTGTAACACGCTGCAAAAACGACCAAGTATCACAACTTCCGGCTTCACGACCTCTCCTTAAATTTCAGTGCTAGATGTTTCCTTCCACTGGCACCAAAGCAAGGAAACAAGCTGAAGATCTGAACAATTAAAATAATTTGGTCAAACCTTCAAAATATATGTATGAGGGGTAGTAAGTTCTTTGAGTTCTTGTAATTGACCTAATCCTGTAATTATTTTTAATTCAATGAAAAATATTTCTATTTTCTTCGTTGACTAAATCTTGTATTACTACAGTTCATGGATGGTACGATTATGTTACTGAATGGATATGTCAATCAAGTTGAAATGATAGTTGCGAAGCTTTAATAATGTCTACCCATTAGAAACGCTCACGGCTGACTACAGAAATAATGGTGCCCTAAACGTTTTAGATGCAACTAAAATAAAAACCGAAAGTACGTACGTTTCTAAATATACAGGAAACTGGCAGCTATTAATATTACTATCAAAGGAAGTGCGGACATTCTGAACATGTGTACTTTTAATGAGATTGTCTAAGCAACAGAATGTTCCTAAATTGCACCTCTTTAAGTTGTTATTTGTGTCATTAAAAATCAAGCCTCGTTTTACTTTAATCTTGAAAGCCAACTACTGAATGTCAATAAAAATTGGAACCTTCAGTCCATATTCAGAAATTTAAGTACTATTAACTTTAGATACATCACGCAAGAGGAAGGAGTATCGTCGTAGCATTTGAGTTTATAGCTGTTTATTCAAAAATGGCTCTAAGCACTGTGGGACTTGACATCTGAGGTCATCAGTCCCCTAGACTTAGAACTACTTAAACCTATCTAACCTAACGACATCACACACATCCATGCGCGCAGCAGGATTCGAACCTGCGACCATAGTAGCAGCGCGTTTCTGGACTGAAGATCCTAGAACCGCTTTTTTTAAAAATCTCGTTTTGTTCGTTATAGTTCGTTGCAATTGTTCGCGCCGGACGTCCCCTGACGCCCGTTGAAGTTCATTACTGATCCATTCACTCAGTTGTTTTATTACAGAGGGCAGCTAACCCTCTGACCGAACACTCTGAGCCACCGTGTCGGCGCTCGGCGACAGCAGCTGGCTCTGTTTATTCATTTATGCATGGTAAGTAAAGGCGAAATGCAGCAGAATATTTGTTTTGTAATACAGTGAGGTGCAACTACGCTTCTAGTACGCTTTTAGAAGTAATACTTTTGCCGAGAAAAAGATACTATGTAGAAAATGTTAGGGAATATCCCTCTTTAGGAGAATTATGTTTAGCAAACAGATAGTCCTAGAGCACTCAAGAAAATAGTAATAGCCTTAAAAATGCATTTTAAACTATGCTTCAATTACAAACGTGACTGCAAATGTTATCTCGCTTTTGTCCTTAGCAGGGATAGATTATAAGTAAAGGCAGTTAAAGAGTGAATAAGAAATAATATGTCGCTAACCAAAGAAACAAGGTGAGCCTGTACGTACGAAAGACACTCCAGCCTCCGGTCTACTTGCCGCGAAATAACCGTATAGTGTGTCTCAACAATATGCGTCTCCGCCAACGCTGTGTAGCAGTACATGTCTAGGCGTAGTAAGCGAGCAGCAGTTTTTGGTTTCGACGCGCCTCTGTCATGTATTCAGTTAAACTGCTGACATGCTATATTCGGATCTAGCAACTCATGTCGACTGAAAGAATTGGTGAGACTAAAGTACGTACATACACTGAACTCAGTAATTGTACAGGGGGCGGACAAAAATATGGAAACACAACGTATTATCATGACTAACAGGTTGTAGGAAAACCGCTGGCAATCAAAACAGCTCCCAGCCGACTTTTAACGGATAAATGCTTGTCCTGAACGATTTTCAAGAGAATCTTATACCATTATCGCTCCAAAATAATGGCAAGTTACGATTTAAAAATGGTTAAAATTGCTCTGAGCGCTATGGGACTTAACAATTGAGGTCATCAGTCCCGTAGAACTTAGAACTACTTCAACCTAACTAACCTAAGGACATCACACACATCTATGCTCGAGGCAGGATTCGAACCTGCGACCGTAGCAGTCACGAGGTTCCAGACTGAAGCGCCCAGAACCGCTCTGCCACACCGGCCGGCTAGTTACGATAAAGATCATGGTAGTGGATAACTATCACACAATCTCCTCTCAAACGTAGACGACAAAGTTTCAGTATTATTTAGACTAGGTTCGCAGGTCGCAGGTTTGAATCCTGCCTCGGGCATGGATGTGTGTGATGTCCTTACGTTAGTTGGGTTTAAGCAGTTCTAAGTTCTAGGGGACTGATGACCTCAGAAGTTAAGTCCCATAATGCTCAGAGCCATTTTTGAACTCACTTTCGGCGTTTTGTGATTTAGTAGATGATGTTTTTTCGCTTTTTCTTGGATGTGGTATGAACTTTCGATTGGGTGCCTCCTTAAATACCGAACACTTCACCTACCTTCACTACCGTAGGACCCACCAAACGAGTACCAACAATTTGCCCAGGTTCTAATTAAACACCGTCCGAACAGGCCTTGGAAGGCCCAAGGCAACCGACCGGCCGCCGTATCATCCTCAGCCCACAGGCGTCACTGGATGCAGATTTGGAAGGGTATGTGGTCAGCACACCGCTCTCCCCGCCGTATGTCGCTTTACGAGACCGCAGCAACTACTGCTCCGTCAAGTAGCTCCTCAGTTTGCCTTATAAGGGCTTAGTTCCCCTCGCTTACCAATAGCGCTCAGCAGAACGTATGGTCACGCATCCAAGTGCTGACCCAGGCCCACAGCGCTTAACTTCGGTGATCTGATGGGAAACGGTGTTACCATTGAGGCAAGGCCGTTGGCCTCTAAATCACTTAGCTCCGATTAGTTCACTAAAAACCACACAGATACAGACACGTCCAACATACTGAGAATATAGCACGGGTGACGTTCATGGTCAAATACAACAGTGCAACCTGCAGACTTGGCTAGCATCTACATTTATGTTCAAGCATACATTTCTCGAGGTGTTTCCATATCTTTGTCTAACTGCTATTATTTCTAATTGAGAAGGAGTTCAAGTAGTTGAGCGCTATGTTTATCTGGGGTTTCATAGCACAACAGAAACAGTACTACATGGAGTAGTTTGTGCCAGGATGGATTGAGCTTGATCACATTAAACTCACTCTGATATGTTCCGTGGCTAAAAGTTCATCGTGTAGAAGAGTATCAGAAAAGGTCACAACTCTGGTGTGATTGTCGATCATGATGACTTACCTGTTCTAGTGCAAGGCACTCCGTAAAGGAGGAATCACTGTTACGATAATACTAAAAGTGCATTGCATTAATACTTCTTCAATAGAAAATGAATTCGACATTTCGTAATGAATTGGAATGTGTCACTTAACATAAGCATCATAAGTCACCCCTCTCTGTGCCAGAGGCAGATTTAACCCAGAATTGTGAAGATCATCTTTTCTTCTAGTGTTGTAGCTACGAACTTCACAATTTTTGAACTGTGATGGGTTACTAATAATAAATTGCATAAGTGAATATTCATATTTAGAAGTTACTATGAATATTTCGAGTTCCTGAAATAAATGTTTGTAGGTTTATCTTGGGTGGGTCCCGTCTATTATTCTGATTACACGCTCCTGTGCATTGAATACGTTTTCTCCTAATGATTAAATACCCCAAAACATGATGTCATATTAAAGCTGTGAATCAAAATAGGCATCGTAGGCTAATTTACTCATATGTTTATCACCAAGATTTGCAAAAATCCTAATATCATAAGTAGGTGAAGCTAACCGTTTCAGCAGGGCATCAATGTATATTTTTCGATTCAGTTTCTCATTAATGCACACACACACAAATTTAGGAAATTCTGCCTTGGCAACAGACTTCTGTTCAGTGTCTATATTTGCCAATGGTGTTATGCCATTTACTGTACAGAATTGCATATACTGCGATTTCTCAAAATTTAGTGAGCGTCTACTTGCAGAGAACCATTTAATAACTTTCTGAAAGACATTATTTACAATTTCCTCAGCTAATTCCTGTTTGTTGGGCGCTATTGTTGTAGTTTTACAATCAGCAAAATGAATTAACTTTGTATGTTCATGACTACAGAGTAAGAAATCATTAATATATATTAAGAACAATAAGGGAGCCAACGCTGAACCCTGTTGGACACCATTCTTGATACTTCCTCATTTAGAGGACTTTTCGAGATTTTTGCAGACTGTCTGTATTATTAATTTCAACCCTCTGAATTTTTACAGTTAAATATGAATTTAAAAAAATTGTGCACAGTCCCACTCATACCACAGTACTTAAGCTTACCTAGAACAATTTCATGATTCACAGAATCAAAAGCCTTTTAGAAATCACAAAATGTTCCAATGGGTGCTGTTTGGTTATTCAGAGCATGTAGTACTTGATGTTTGGTTATTCAGAGTATTTAAGATTTGATGTTTGGTTATTCAGAGCATAACAGCATTTTCTGTTGAAAAGCCTTCCTGAAAACCAAACTGACACTTTGTTAGTATTTCATTTTTACAAATATGTGATACCAGTCTTGAATAATTCAAAGATTTTGGATAAAGCTGTCAGAAGCGTGCTTGGGCGATAGTTGTTAGCACCACACCCGTCGCCTTTTCCATAAAATTGTTTAACACTAGCATATTTCAGTATATCAGGAAACATGCCGTGTTTTAGTGATCCACTACATTTGTGGCTGCAAATATTACTTATCTATTGGGTACAAGCTCTAAGTACTCTGTTGGAAAAGTCATCAGTTCCATTTGAGCTTTCAATTTTGAGCGAATTTATTATTTTCCTAATTTCAGTAGAAGAGGTGCGCGGAATTTCAATTTTATCAAATTGCATAGGTATTGCCCCTTTCATATATAGCCTTGCAATTTCTAATGAATAGCTGGATCGTATTTTCTCTACAACACTTAAAAATGATTATTAAAAATATTTTCTTCCTCTGACTTCTCGTTAAAAAAAATGTCATTGCGTTTGATAGAAATACAGTCTGCCTGTGCTCTCTGTTACCCCTGTTTCCCTTTCAACAATTTTCCAAATTGTTTTAATTTTATTATCAGAGGTGCTAATCTCAGACATAATGCACGTACTTCTGGAATTTTTAATAACTTTACTGAATACAGTTCACCAGTATTTGTAATATTTGATGGTTTCTGGATCAACACTCCTTCTAGCAAAAAGATACATGTCCCTTTTCTGTTTACAATATATTTTTATCCCTTCAGTAAGCTATGGCTTTCTAAATGGTTTCTTACAATTATGTCTGACTATTTTCTTAGGAAAACTGTTTTCAAATACACTCACAAAGGTATCATGAAGCAGGTTAAATTTTAAATTAGCATCAGGTTACCCGTACACATCATTCCAGTCTATTTGTTGCAAACATTGCCTAAAAATTACTATTGATAAATTGTTAAATGAACGCACTAGTTTGGAGGATTGTTTTGGATTACTGTATCGAGCTATATCATATAATGTAATTAGCTGTACATCACGACCAGACAGACTATTCATATCTGGAAAAGATTCTATCTCATTACATTTATCTTATTCCATAAAACCATTATCTATCAGTGTGCTTAGGAAAATCAGTAACGGACGTCAAATTGAAAGAACTAGGTAATACTTCAAGGTCAAGCTTTCTATCGGTCTCTTCCAAAACTCTAACTGAATATCTCACATACAGTAATTTGCTTCCCCCTGTGTGACAGATGGGTCAATAAATAACCCAGGTTTTTCAAAAACAGATGAAATTTTACCAATGGGGATCTATACACAGCTACAATTATAAAAGTACCAGTATGTAGTTTAAGCTCACTCGCATATGCTTTTATATCTTGCTCTACACAAATTATTTTAGTTTCTGAACTTTTCACAGTGTTACAAATTTTAATAGATAGGAAACTCCTCCTCTCTCCATATTGTCTTTACTTACATGTTCTAAAAGCTTATATCAACCTACATTTACCTTTTCCACAACTATGTTATGTTCAGAGAGGTGTAGTACATCTATTCCACCCTCAATTTCTAAATCTTCGGAACGATCAAGAAGCTCATCTACTTAGTTTTTCAATTCCCTGATATTCTGATGCAATATACTAACATTTTTTTCACTGTGCTTTTATGAGAATCTAAAGACACACAAACATTATTATTCAGTTTACGTTTACGAGAATCTTGTAATGTTTTAACATCTCTAATACCTGCCTGTCTGAGCTTCTAATTAAAGTTCGTTTCGTTGAATGTTCAATAGCTGGCCACTGAACTTATCTTAAAAACGAGGTATCCCCCATGATTTCAGTTCCCACCCTTAGACATTTTGCAATTATCCCAAACAACTTACCCTTTCCTTTCGTAGTGAGATGCAGGACATGCCTTGTGAGGTCTCACCCACCAATAGCATCAACAGGAACCAAACCTAAGCCTGACAAAGTAGCCGCCCTAAGTTGCTACTGTAACTCCATACTGATCCTCCTGACAGAGCTGTTCAGTTGGGATACATCATACAACATGAAAACTGGAACGAAGCCAACATTTGTATGGTTCGTTGAATATGCTGTTTTTACAAGGTCACACTCAATATTGTAGTCCTGATCCCTATCAATACTGTTTCCCACTCCACCCACTATCACATCATGATCCTGCTTTGTAAAATCTTTGCACAATGATCCTATATCCTCTGTCACTTGGCTGAGACTACCACTGGACTTGAAAAAGCTTGTGGCCTGATACCTGTCGCCCAATTTTTTCTGGAAGATGTGGACCACACCTCTTCCATGGCTACTATCTAACAACAGAACTTTCCTCCCACTTCTTTTTTAACAGTTGGTTCCCTGGTGAAAACCTGTTGAGTGTTAACTACACTTACATCTAACTGAGCCTCCTCGTTAGTTAACTGAGGTAGCAAGGTAAATCTAAGTATGTGCCAATGATGAAATTGTCAGATTGGCCTACTGTTCTTTTTCTGTGGCCCTTGTTCCTTGCTACTATTTTCCACATATTTTCACCCTTCTCCCTCACTGACCTCTTCAGTTCCTCTCTAGAACTATCCAGTTCAGCTTTAAGGGCTCTAATCTTCCCTTCTTATTCAGCCATTTTTCTGTCTCGTGAACATACTCCGTAAAACCATGGAAGAGACTCATTTACTTCCCCAGTTATCATGCCACTACATTCCCCCTAATGTGACCGTCTGTCACAGCAGCTGCATAGAACCACAGAACTATGTTTCCTGCAGCAGCTGACACACTTCCCGCTCATGATTGTTTACAATATTTTTACAAAATTTATCTAGACAATAACAGTAATATTCTATGAACTACTTATCACAAGAGTCGCTAAAGTTATGTGGAACACTAATATGTGGGTGTACCATTAGTATAGTAACGTAATGCACTTGAAATAGCAATAAAAAATTCAAAACTCGTATATCCAAAAAATGAGGCCTATGATCGCTTGTGCACGTACAGACTTTACACGTTCTGAAAAGAAATGAAAGATAGAACTTAAAAGCTTCAATTCTCAGAGAAGATACGGCACTACTAAATACATATGTAATGAAAACAACCTAAACTGAATTTGAAAGCAGATCGCTGGAAATAACGATTAAAATCTGAGTATCCTAACCAGGCTATTTCTATCGCTTGCGCCTTTGTCCCGCATTTTGCACGGGTTTGGCGTGGTTAATTCGGATTTGGCATGTTAATTTGAAGGGGTGGCCGGATGCCCTTTCTGCCGCCACCCCGCACCCCCCAGGACGGAAACAGAGTACCCCACCGAGCTGTGTCTAGTGTAAATCATGGAAAAGTGCAGATGTGTGTCAAATGTATGTGAGTCGTGTAATTGAGGCGGGACGTGGGGACCAGCCCAGTATTCACCTAAGGAGATGTAGAAAACGGCCTAAAAACAACATCCAGGCTGGCCGGCACACCGGCCCTCGTCGTTAATCCGACGGGCGGATTCGATCCGGGGCCGGTGCGCCTACCCGAGTCCAGGAAACAGCGCATTAGCGCTCTCAGCTAACCTGGGGGGGTCCTTATCCTAACCACACTATTTTGTAAAATTAAAAATGAACCATGGAGCAAGAGAAGTTTAGTAGAAGAAAATCAGAAATTAAACGTAAAATATGTAGCAGTGATTTATGAAATTAATGTTTCTGCAACTATTGTTTGGCGCTGCCATAAAACGTAAGTGAAGGTACGTTTCCATATCGGTAATAGGATCCATTACAAAGGGACACTTAAATCCAAATTGTCGGGATCGGAAATATATAAAGTGATATGTACTTAGGGCAGTAGAAGTTCAAAAAACGAAGAAGGGATGTTGGCAATATTGCTGCTCTACTTTGATCAGTGACGTCACTGGACAGACCTGTAAGGTTGATAGAGGACTAGGTTAACGAAGACAACGAATTTGTCACTAAAAAAACATATTTTAAACGACTACCGCAACGTACTCACCGGCACCCTATCCTCAGAGTTCTACCAAGTGAATGATATATGAATGCGTGAGCAATGTAAATCTAATTGATTATGCTGCGTCAATTGGACGGACACACACCTACCGCATTATCCTGAAATCTGATCTGTTAACTTCTGACAATTATCAGTTGCAAGCAGGATTATAGCCAGTTGTGAAAATAACGTTCTGAAGACCAGCTGGTTATCGTTTTGAAATAAAATGTTTATTAAACCTTAATTTAATATCGTGAGAGAAACAAAGACGAATAAAGTCAATAATCAGATTACGAAAGTGCCGATAAGGGCACACCACGAAGTTATGTGATTAATCCGCAACTTTTCTTAGTGTCTGAATTGGTCACCAGGAAAATTTCAGTCACTTTACTTGCGACCGATCCGTCGATCATCAACACATACCTCGGTGTTGTCTCTATGCGAATCGTCTCAGTCAGTTTCACCGCCACCCTTAAGAGAGACACGATCTGTCGTTATGAAAATCACTTATTGCTACCACACACATAACACACGAACTTAGATTAAAATTTTACCAACTTTCCTATGATAGCATTAGAGTTTTGATAGGCTCCTAGGTTTTATTGATATTTACATTTCCCTCAGTGAGATAGTTAACTTACCTCAATTTGATTATAGCTGCTGTTACAAGCCGGCCGATGTGACCGAATGGTTCCAGGCGCTGCTGCTATGGTCGCAGGTTCGAATTCTGCCTCGGGCATGGATTTGTGATGACATTAGGTTAGTTAGGCTTAAATAGATCTAAGTCTTGCGGACTGATGACCTCAGATGTTAAGCCTCATTGTGTTTGAGCCATTTGAACCAATTTTGTTGTTAAAAATCATCAAACTTTCACGTTTACAGATAGCTATTGTCATTTGACGTCTCGCACTGGCCTACACTTATTGACTTATACTCTGTTTTTCACTAAAATGTGTTGTTTTTTTAATCTCTGAATTATGATTGAGGCTCATAAATAACTGTAAATTACATTATTAAAATTTCCGAAACTGCATTTCGGTAGCACTGTTTAGGTGCTATCTGTGGACGATCGGCCTTTAAAATTGCTTACGGTGTTTACAAGGTATTAACTTTGAGAGCTAACAGATATATTGACATATAACATCTTCAATGTGTTTATACCATTGTTTCTACCACGTGGGTGTTTAGACGCAGCTTATAGTCTCGTTATATCTGTCATTTGGAGTAATTGCCTCTTTTGCCACTTCATCAATTTCTATTTAACATATTTTGTGGCCATGAAATGGTTTTTTGTCCTCTGACTCCGCGCCATGTCGACTCCTCGCATCACAAGCTGCTAGCAACGGTCATGCACTTGTACAAAACTCCCATTAACCTTCTAGGCACGCTGCTGCCCTTCTGTTAAGCGGCTTACTTCGTAGCGCTATTTTTTTCCAGTTATAGAGGCCCAAGTGTCCGCTACACTGGAAGACAGCTATGTGCACGCGAGCTATGCTCGCCTCTGTCAGGACCCGACTGCACGGTCTCACTTGTCGAATTAACGCGCGTTCAGCCGCGCCTACCCGTCATGTCTCTCGGTATGGTAACTAACTATTCTGCAGCGTAGCCCTAAGTCTAGTTTATTATGTAAGGGCGTTGTTTGGTTGTGCGTTAGCGCATACAATCAATATGTAATGACAATAACCCTAAGTTCAAAATGGTTTAAATGGTTCTGAGCACTATCGGGCTTAACATCTGTGGTCATCAGTCCCCTAGAACTTAGAACTACTCAAATCTAACTAACCTAAGGACATCACACAACACCCAGTCATCAAGAGGCAGTGAAAATCCCTGACCCCGCCGGGAATCGAACCCAGGAACCCAGGCGTGGGAAGCGAGAACGCTACCGCACGACCACGAGCTGCGGACAGTAACCCTAAGTAGCACATTCCACCGTTGTATTAATGTCCCCGCTGTAGCTCAAACTTTTCTCGTTGTGGCCTGATATTTTCTAGTTTTTAATATGTTAAATCGCCCGTTACTTCTTTCCTACAACTGACTGACTGGTCATGTGCAAAGTCGATGTATGTCTCAGACCTGACTTCACTAGCATGTGGACTGAGCATATGTCCTCTTAATCATAAATATTATTTCACCAAGACCAAGTTCCTATCAGCAACTCGCATCCATTAAAGCAAGTAGACATTAATGAGTTAACGGTGAAGCCCATACTAAACTGCACTAAGTCAAACGTGAAAGTATTAGAATAAAACAGACTGCATCTAGAATATCCCCAAGAACATGAATTTCATTTCTGACCAACAGGAATATCTGAGCTAATGAGCTGATAGATAAATTCATGCGATGACAATTTGCCTCGATTAATTCAATCCAGATAGTAGCTCAATGGATGTATCGGCGACTCTGTCCTACCACAGCTGCATCGTTATGCTGCAATATGCTTACGTCTTAGCTAAAATGCGTGTGTACATGTATCACGAATAGAGCGTTAAATAAATGAAAATTTTTGAGATTATGGAAATAGGTACACTGGAAGTCTGTGACCGAAATTTCTTCAAAAATTATCGTCTATTTTCAAGACGTATGTTCAAGGAGAAGCATTGTTATACTAGAACTCCCATGGAAATGAATATAAGAAAACACTAACTCGTATGTTCAGCAGATAAATGCATTCATTAATCTAACACACACGTGTTTAGTGACCTATATCGAGACATATTTCAACTTATGGTGCACACATTTAGTCCTACAAAACATAAAACAGGGGTTACACAAGTAAAACTAAAAATGAAATGGTTATCGGATAAGGCAAGACTCTCTGCATCACATGGGTTTTGTCACAGAATCGCTGTAGGCCAAAAATTGCGAAGATCTGATCACATTTGCACAGTTTGCGATAGTATGATCACAAGAAATACAATGAAATGGTGGATTATTAAATTAGCACGTGAATGTGGGGGCTGACTTTATTTCAGAATGTACTATTTTGATGCAATACATTACCATCAGCAGCGCGTTAGGGAAACCACTGCAATGAAAACACACACGCCATGAGATGGGGTGAGTGGGAAAATCGTCATTTACACTCGGATTTCAACGAATGAAATCACTTCAACTCATGTGCAAAATGCAAAACAAGTTGATTTCTGTTCAACGAGTTACACCGTTGAATGTCATTGATGAACACCTCAGACCATGTACTGAAGACTGCAAACGGCTACTTGCGACGGTCTACAACGGGAAATGGATGGAAATTCTCTGACATCACGTCATATGAAACACAGCAGGGCCAAACGAAATTCTACCGAAGTTGTGGTGCTACGACGACACTCTTCGTGCCTTTGTGCAACAGTCTTCATAAAAATATAGAGAACAACATATCCATATCATACATATATGCACATTGAGAGTTGAGTGCTAGTGATATGGGTATATGTGCTGCAACATTCATCTGCTGCAAGGCAATGCATGTAAGCATCGTAGACTTTTTGAGGTTGATAGTTACGGAAGACACAGCTACATTCCAGTGTTAACCACAAAATCATCTCTGCCCAAAACTCAGACGTGTTTACAGCTGTCCCAGTAGATCGACAGTTGAAGTGCGCACACCTAGATGACATAATAGCTTCTCTACCGGTTACGTTGCGCTGACAGATTTTATCCATGTCGACTCTGTCACCATTCAAAGCTGACGCACTGTATCGCATTATTTACTTCCTCAGCAGTGACATATGCAATGAGGTGACAAATGTCATGCGATATCGATCTGCACATATACAGATGGCAGTGGCATCGTGTTCACAAGATATAAAAGGGCAGTGCATCGGTGGAGCTGTACCACCTCAGCCAAAACCACATCCTCCCCACCACCCAATGTGGCTTTCGACCTTCCTTCTCTGCTGATGACCAACTACTCCGCCTCACTCATCTCCTTGCCCTCCAGCTAACTCCTGTCGCTCCGTCATTTTTGCCTCCCTTGACCTCGAAAAGGCCTACTACCGTGTCTGGCATCCCGGTCTCCTGTTTAAACTCCAAACCTATGCCCTTCCTATTAATTACATCGGTTTGATAGCCTCCTTCCTCTCCCACCGCCCCTCCTATGTTACCATCCATAATGCCACTTCCCACACCTTCTACACAGGGCTCTGTCCTCTCCCCTCTCCTCTACCTCCCGTACATGGCAGATATACCCCAACCCCCCCTCCCCCCTCCAGTACACCTCTTGCAATATGCTGATGACACCGCATTCCTCGCCCTCGCTCCTACCCTCCAACGGTCCCAACGCCTTCTCCAGAATCACCGTGACATTTTTGCTGCATGGTGTAACCAGTGGCTCCTGACAATCAATCCTTCAAAGACGCAGGCAATCATCGTAGGTCGCACCACTCGCTCCTTCCGGCTCCTGGATTTCTCCCTTACTGTCTGCACCCATCCTGTCCACCTCACCCCCACCCTCACCTACCTTGGCCTCACCATTGACCGTCACCTCACCTGGATCCCTCATCTCCGCTCCATCCAATCCAAAGCCCACCACTGCCTCCGACTCCTCAAACTCCTCTCTGGCCAGACATGGGGGTTGCACCCCTCTACCATCCTCCACACCTACAAATCCTTAATCTGTCCCATCCTCTGCTATGCGAGTCCTGCATGGATATCTGCTCCCCCCCCCCCCCCCCAAATTCTGTAAGTCCCTCCAGATCCTTGAGCATCATGCACTCCGCCTCGCCTTCCGTATACGCCTCCTGTCCCCCTCTATGATCTCATCCCTTTCCCCCATCTGCTCCTATTGCTCAAACATATCCGCATCCTCTACACCTCCTGCCGCCTTGAACCCCCTCACCCCCTGGTTGCTCCTCTCCTCTCACATCCCCGCCCCCTACCACATCTTCACTGTTGTATCCCCCCTACCCTCCATCTCTACACCCTACATCTCCTTTTCCAAGGTGGCTTTCATCAACTCCCCCTCCCGGATGATGCTCTCTCTTCCTCCATTTATCCCTCCTATCAACTCTGATCCTAACTCCCCCTCCTTTCCTCTGTCCTTTTCCTGGGCTCCCTCTCCCCCCTTCCTTCCTCTTTTTTCCCCACCTCCCCTCTTGCTGCCCCCTTCTCTCCCCCAAGTCCTTTTGCATTTCCCTCTTCTGCCTCTTCTTATTCCCTCTCGCGTCTGCCCAGCCCCTCTCCCCCCTTATGAGTCCTCTCCCTCCTTTGTTCCACCCCTTTCGTTTTCTCCTCGCCTCCCTCCTTGTTTTTTCCCCTCCTTCAGGTCGCGCCCCCCCCCCCCCCCATCTGCCTTTGGCTCGGGAGTGTCCTATTTGTGCCACCGTTTTTCGTGGAGTGTTTTACAGTGTGTGTTTTCCAGTGAGTGTTCCGTGGAGTTTCTGTAGGGACGTGTAGCGAACAGCCATCATACTGTCGCTGGGTGTGTTTTTTTGTCTCTTGCGAACAGAAACCAGACTGTCACAATGTTTTTTTTTTAATTGTGTGTCTACTATGTTACTTATCCGATTACAGTGGATTTTATCGACATTCACAACCCCTTTTGCTTTCTGTTTTAATTTTCCGCATTTTTCGCCGTTTTACGCTTTAAGTCGTCATTTTATCGCCGGTTTTTCCTTGTTTCTTTCTTCTCGATTTTCTTACCAAAAATACTGTAGGCTGTAGAGCAGCGTATTAAGCTTTTGCCTGCCGGTCCCCCTTCGGGGGGGAATTGAAAATCAATAAAGGAAAAAAAAAGGTGGAGCCGTCATCGGCGATCAGACAGTCGAGTGCGCGACGTCGCAGCAGAGGGATCGCGGTGCCCGTGGTGGGGGCACCTGCCGAGGCCACGCTGGAGTAAGCGGGTCGTCGGCTAGGGGATTTCCCCGACGTAGGTCAGCCCCATCCGTTGCTCCAGGTATGGCGACTTAGGCAACTGCAGGCGGTCCCGTGAGTAAGAAAACTCAGGCTACGAACCCGGTATACGAGCACGAAGTAAGTTAACACATTACGGCCGACTTCGGCGCCCGTGCCACAGGGGAGTGTTATGGGACCATTGCTTTCACACAATATATATATATATATATATATATATATATATATGACCTAGAAGATAGGGTCGGAAGTTCTATGCGGCTTTTCGCGGATGATGCTGTAATATACAGAGAAGTTGCAGCGAAATGCAGGAAGATCTGCAGCGGATAGGCACTTGGTGCAGGGAGTGGCAACTGACCCTTAACATAGACAAATGTAATGTATTGCGAATACATAGAAAGAAGGATCCTTTATTGTATGGTTGTATGATAGCGGAACAAACACTGCTAGCAGTTACTTCTGGGACTATGAGTACAGAACGATTTCAAGTGGAATAATCATATAAAATTAATTGTTGGTTATGCGGGTGCCAGGTTGAGATTAATTGGGAGAGTCCTTAGAAAATGTAGTCCATCTACAAAGAAGGTGGCTTACAAAACACTCGTTCGACTTATACTTGAGTATTGCTCATCAGTGTGGGAGCCGTTCCAGATCGGGTTGACAGAGGAGATAGTGAAGGTCCAAAGAAGACCGGCGCATTTAGTCACAGGGTTATTTGGTAAGAGTGATACCGTTACGAAGATGTTTAGCAGACTCAAGTGGCAGACTCTGCAAGAGAGGCGCTCTGCATCGTGGTGTAGCTTGCTGTCCAGGTTTCGAGAGGGTGCGTTTCTGGATGAGGTATCGAATATATTGCTTCTCCCTACATATAGCTCTCGAGGAGATCACGAATGTAAAATTAGAGAGATTCGTGCGTGCACGGAGGCTTTCCGGCAGTCGTTCTTCCCGCGAACCGTACGCGACTGGAACAGGAAAGGGGTTTAATGCAGTGGCACGTAAAGTGCCCTCCGCCACACACCGTTGGGTGGCTTGCGGAGTATAAATGTAGATGTAATATAACAACACAGCAACAGGAGCGCTCAAAACGTCACCGAAGACGCTTTCGTCGAAATACAAATAAAGACCCAGCCACGTCCCACTAGGCGCCCACAACCAGACGACCAGAGCTTGGGTGACGATTCCCACTAAGAAGTGTGTTCCTCTTCTCCCAGCGACGAAGAAATGGAAGAAGACCCTAATGTTGAAAACTCACAAGAACCGGAATGTACCACCGCCCAGTACAAGGGACAATACCGACTCGACATTAAAGGGAAATATACGTAAAAAGAAGGTGGAGGTGGAAACGACCAACCGTTTTCTGCCATAGGACGCTGAGGAGGAGGAAGTACTGGCGGGACAGACTTCTCCCGTCATCAACAAATCAGTGCCCGTGGCCAAGACCATGCTACCGCGTAAACGTCCTCCAGTGACAACAAGGGCATCTACGCCAAATTGACGAAATATTGTAGAATCCTCTGAAAGGCCCCCTCAAGGGAATTTTTCGGGGAGACAGAATTAAATACCACCTTGAAATTTATGAAGACCATGCGCAGGAGATCACGTTATTTAAGCAGTATCAGTTACTGCTGTTTACTCATCAGTCCTTGGAGGGCAAGGAACTGAAAGTCATTCTAAAGCGACTGCCGGCACAGGTAACACGGGCACGTCACGATAAAGGATTTCCTTCAGTGAACGTGCATCAGTACGTGAAACGAGACGAAACGACGAGCAACCTTATTCCATCTCCAGCCTTCGTCCTCAGCTCACCAAAATTCAATGACAATGATAAGATATATGAGGTGCACTACCTCCTGTACACACGTGTCTGCATAGAAACCTACAGAAGCAGGCACTGTAGGACATGTCAAAGTTTTGAGCATAATGTAAATTATTGTAACCTGTCGGCAATAAGTGTAACTTGCGCTGGAAATCATTAATCGAGAGAATGCACGATGTTACACATGTCGGAGCAGAAGTGTGCTAACTGTGATGGCAAACATCCTACTTCATGGCTGGGCTATGAGAAGTACCAGAGATACTTAACAAGCCAGGAAAACTAGGGCGCTAAAGACGACGCAACCGATGCTAGGCTTCACATCACAGCTATCAGTGACAGTTCCACCAGCACCCACACCACCTACTGCATCGGCTTAAACGACACCGCCGCTACCCAGCACGTTTGCAACAGGTCGGAAACTTGCAAAGGACCTATTCGGTTACGTTCCACAACCGAACAGACACCGCAGGCGGATGTGGCCATGCGGTTCTCGGCGCTGCAGTCCGGAACCGCGCGACTACTACGGTCGCAGATTCGAATCCTACCTCGGGCATGGGTGTGTGTGATGTCCTTGGGTTGGTTAGGTTTAAGTAGTTCTAAGTTCTAGGGGACTGATGACCTCAGATGTTAAGTCCCATAGTGCTCAGAGCCATTTTATTTTCGAACAGACACTGCCGCTCCTCCTGTTGAAGACGCCAGGCTTCTAACATGCCAAAATATAATGCAACCTTCTTAATGGACGCTTGAGGACACCGCAGCGCTTCTTACCTCTCTGCAGAAAATCACCTCCTTCCTCAACTTGATGGAAAGAATTATAAAGGCTTTCGCGGCAAGTAAGTGGATCGACGGCAGCGACCGCGACACCTCAAGTTTCTTGTACGGAACGCTAATGGCCTTCGACCCAAAAAGATAGAACTCATGAATTTATTTCACGTTATCATACCTGCGTGGCTCTTCTGACACGGACATACCTGAAAAACACGATCAACTTCCTCCTCCGTAACATGAAAATTTAGCGAACAGATAGACCTGGTTGTCATGGTGGGGTATCGGCCATTTGTATTAAAACTCCATCGGACACCACACTGTTCCAATCATTGGAGACGACAACAGTGACGGTCAACACCGCAGTGAGCACTATAACACAGACACACAGCTTAGATGCTTAAGAACGGCTTCATGTAATTATTTGACGGGTTCCTGAAAGTGCTACTTGGTTGGGACTTTAGCGCGAAGCATGACTCAAGGCACTCACGGAAAACAAACAGCAAAGGTCAAGCTCATGTCGACATTCAACACTACCCCACGTGAACCCACTCCGGCGTCAGAAGAATGATGTCCTAGACATCACACTGATTAAGGGAATCAATCCGAACATCAACAATCGCTCGCCAGACCACCAAGGAGTTGTGGGAGTCAAAAATGGTTCAAGTGGCTCTGAGCACTATGGGATTTAACATCTATGATCACCAGTCCCCTAGAACTTAGAACTACTTAAACCTAACTAACCTAAGGACGTTACACAACACCCAGTCATCACGAGGCTGAGAAAATCTCTGATCTCTGACCCCGCCGGGAATTGAACCCGGGAACCCGGGCGTGGGAAGCGAGAACGCTACCGCACGACCACGAGATACGGACGGTTGTGGGAGTCATCGAATGAAGGTCTCTGCTAGCCCCACCGATTAGTCAGACTAAGGCCGACTTGGTTCAGTTGCGAATGTATCTCGAGAGTAATATCCGACTGACTATGAGCATCCAAAGAGCAGCCCACGTGGATATACCTGTTGAGGTACTGACAGCAAAACTACAACGGACCACCCAAAGAGATGCAGCGGTTACTGTCCTTCCGGAGTCGCAAATCCATCCCTTTCCCCAGCCCTTGCAGGACTTGAAGGCATCTACATCTACATTTATACTCAGCAAGCCACCCAACGGTGTGTGGCGGAAGCACGTTACGTGCCACTGTCATTACCTCCCTGTCCTGTTCCAGTCGCGGGAAGAAAGATTGCCGGAAAGCCTCCGTGCGCGCTCGAATCTATCTGATTTTACATTCGTGATCTCCTCGGGAAGTATAAGTAGGGGGAAGCAAAATATTCGATACCTCATGCAGAAACGCACCCTCTCGAAACCTGGACAGCAAGCTACACCGCGATGCAGAGCGCCTCTCTTGCAGAGTCTGCCACTTGAGATTCCTAAATATCTCCGTAACGCTATCACGCTTACCAAATAACCCTGTGATGAAATGCGCCGCTATTCTTTGGATCTTCTGTATCTCCTCTGTCAACCCGCCCTGTTATGGATCCCACACTGATGAGCAATACTCAAGTATAGGTCAAACGAGTGTTTTGTAAGCCACCTTCTTTGTAGATGGACTACATTTTCTAAGGACTCTCCCAATTAATCTCAACCTGGCACCCGCATAACCAACAATTAATTTTGCATGATCATTCCACTTCAAATCGTTCTGTACGCATATTCCCAGATATTTTATGGAAGTAACTGCTAACAGTGTTTGTTCCGCTATCATATAATCATACAATAAAGGATCCTTCTTTCTATGTATTCGCAATACATTACATTTGTCTATGTTAAGGGTCAGTTGCCACTCCCTGCACCAAGTGCCTATCCGCTGAAGATCTTACTGCATTTCGCTGCAATATTCTAATGCTGCAACTTCTCTGTATACTTCAGTGCGTGAGACATGCCGACGGACGGGAGGTGATAGCGACTGTCTAGAGGATTACGGGAAAGCGTTATGGAATGGCGGCGGGAGACGTGGGAGACCAGGATGTCCCAATTTGTACTAAAAACGCGTGACGAATGGCATTTGGTGAAAAATATCCGGGAGCAGAATCCGGCTAAACAGGCGATTAGGGGCCCATATGGACTTATATTCGATACACTACAACAAGCGAAACTTTTCGCCGATGCTTGTGTCCAACAGATGACGGTTCCAGCCAGTGACAACAAATTCCCAAAAGGCAAACAAAACCAAACGATGGAATAATTCACTATTTCGCAGCACAATACCCATTAATGTCAATCAAGGATCAGCCGCTGCTACAACGCCGCGCGAGGTCGCAATGCTGATTCGAAAACCCAAAAATTCCATGCCAGACACGGACATTCCGCAAGGTTTTGCTATTTTGCCGCTACTTTTCAACTTATATATCAACTACCTCCCAAAGTATCCTCGCATCATATGCAGTGTTGAAGTCGACGACACTACGTTCTTTACTCCAGGAAGAAACCTCGACCAGTAGATAACGATGGCGCAAGGTCAAATCGACAACAAGGAATTATTGGCACTTGGGAATAAGGTCACCATCATTCTAGTGAAATTTCCAGCATTTTTTTTTTACGAAAAGGTGGCTGCCGATATTGAAACGCCGACTCCAAGTAACAGCTCAACCCATTCTGTGGCCGCCCTTAGGATCTGTACTAGATAAATCGCTTACCTTCGCGCTACAAACACAAGAACAGAAAGAAGCCACGCATAAGATGAAGAACGCCTTTCTTCATCACCAAAAGACTCTGTGTCCGAATGAAGCTTCAGTTATATCACTCCAAGCCACATGATTTATTTATACTTTCAGTGGCAAGACTCAATCAATACCTTCACTGTGCGATAAAAACGGTGAAGGCATTGATGACAGTGCCACTAAACCAGAGTTATCCAACATGATTTTCCGAAACTCCTTCACCAAAGAAGACGAAGTAAATATTTCTGAATTCCAATGAAGAAAACTGCCAAGATGAGAAACACAGAAATAGATACCCTTGATCTCGCAAAGTACCTTAAATCATTTAATAAAAGGAAGGCTTCCGGTCCAGATTTATACGAGTCAGGTTCCTCTTGAGTATGCTGATACATAGCTCCATATTTAGCAATTATATACAACCGCTCGCTCACAGAAAGATCCGTACCTAAACACTGCAAAATTGCTCAAGTCACACCAATACCCAAAAAGGAAAGTAGGAGTAATCCGTTGAATTACAGGCTCATATCACTAACGTCAATTTGCAGTAGGGTTTTGAACATATGCTGTATTCGAACATTATGAAGTTCCTCTAAGAAAACGATTTATTGACACGTAGTCAGCACGGATTCAAAAAATATCGTTCTTGCGAAACACAACTAGTTCTTTATACTCATTAAGTAATGAGTGCTATCGACAGGGCATGTCAAATTGATTCCATATTTCTAGATTTCCAGAAGGCTTTCGACATCGTTCCTCACAAGCGTCTTCTAACGAAACTGCGTGCCTATGGAATATCGCCTTAATTGTGAAACTGGATACGTGATTTCCTGTGAGAAAGGTCACAGTTCGTAGTATTAGACGGAAAGCCATCGAGTAAAACAGAAATAATATCCGGCGTTCCCCAAGGAAGTGTTATAGGCCCTCTATTGTTCCTGATATATATTAACGACATAAGAGATAATCTCAGTTGCTGTCTTAGATTGTTTGCAGATGATGCTGCCATTTACCGGTATGTAAAGTCATCAGATGACCAAAACAAATTGCAAAATGATTTAGATAATATATCTGTATGGTGAGAAAAGTGGCAATTGTCCCTGAATAAAGGAAAGTGTGTAGTTATTCACATGAGTACTAAAAGAAATCAGCTAAATTTCGATTACGCGATAAGTCACGCCAATGTGAAGGCTGCAAATTCAACTAAATACTTAGGGATTACAATTAGAAATACCATAAATTGGAACGATCACATAGATAATGTTGTGGGTAGAGCCGACCAAAGACCGCGATTCATTGGCAGAACACTTAAAAGGAGCAACAGGTCTACTAAAGACCACGCTTGTCCACCCTATTCTGAAGTATTGCTATGCTGTGTGGGATCCGCATCAGAGGGGAGTGACCGATGACATAGAAAAAATACAAAGAAGGGTATCTCGTTTTATATTATCATGAAGTGGGGGAGATAGCGCCACAGAAATGATACGTGAACTGGGGTGGCATTCATTAAAACAAAGGCGTTTTTCGTTGCGACGGGATCCTCTCATGAAATTTCAATCACCCGTTTCCCCCACCGCTTGCGAAAACATTCTGTTGGCACACACCTACACAGGGAGAAATGCTCATCACGATAAAATAAGAGAACTCAGGGCTCGCACAGAAAAATTTAAGTGATCGTTTTTCCCGCGCGCCGTTCGAGAGTGGAACGGTAGAGAGACAGCTTGAAGGTGGTTCATTGAACCCTCTGCCAGGCATTATTGTGAATAGCATAGTTATCACGTAGATGTAGATTAACGGTACAGAGTAACCCACCGCCTTGAAATATAAGGTGGGTCGGATGCTTCTGAATCCAACAGCAAGCACTTCTCATTATTACAATGTTATTGGTATACAGTTGTTAATGCTTTTTTAAATAATATAAAGAACATGATACATAAAATATTCTGTAAGGTTACAGTGAATTGAGTGCTTAACAGTGGTTAAAATTGTTCAATGTAATTTGTTTCCGCCTAGTTGATGAGAATGTAATTTATACAATGCAAATGTCAGACGGTACAACGAAAACTTAAATATGGATGCGCAACATGGGGCACCGCACGCTCAATTAATATTCGGTCTCTCCGGACCCTCTAAAACCAGTGCCGCGGTGGTCGCTGGGGGCACCGCGATGGACCAGGATACGGGAAGTCTACGAAGTTCTTAACGAGCCATACCCCCAGGACAAGACTGAAGACTGTGCAGATAAAGTTTTCACGCAGATCGATGTTCCACGGGTCGCAGTGCACCAGCTGCAATTGGTTGGGACTTACAAAGGGCTGAGGGTCACCGTGCGCCTTAAATACAAAAGTTTTCCAGGAGGGCGAAGAAAGCTGCTTGGACACTTCGAAATGAACCTAACCGAATGAAAAATTCCGCTTTTAACTCCTCCAAAAATTGTATTTTCCCTTCTTGGCAGTTCTAAGGACCCGTAGAGCGCCCAAAAATCCTCTCAACGCGTAACAGTCGTAAATCAATTTAAAGTACTGACTTACCTTACACCCAACAAGAATAAACCCCCAAAGACAGTCAGTCCTCAGTTTCCAACAGTCCCCCTCCCGAAAAGGAAAAAAGATAGCTATCATCTCACTAAGATGATTCATGTGAAAAAGTGTCCGATAAGATTATGGCACCACGACGGGCCTTAACAAATTTTGAACACGGAATGGTAGTTGGAGCTAGACACATGGGACATTCCGATTTGGAAATCGTTAGGGAATTTAATATTCCGAGATCCGCAGTATCAAGAGTATGCCGAGAACTCCAAATTTAAGACATTACATCTCACCAAGGACAACGAAGTGCTCGACAACCTTCACTTAACGACCGACAGCAGTTGTGTTTGCGTAGAGTTTTCAGTGCTAACAGATAAGCAACACTGTGTGAAATAACTGCAAAAATCGATGTGGGACGTACAATGGAGGTATCCGAAAGGACAGTGAGGAGAAATTCGGGGTTAATGGGCTATGGTAGCAGACCAACTCGAGAGCCTCCTGGGCTCGTGACCACAGCGGTTGCATCCTGGGCTACTGGGAAACCGTGGTCTGGCCAGATGAGCCGCGATTTCTTTTGGTAAGAGCTGATGGTAGAGCTCGAGTGACGTGCAGAACACACGTTGTCAACAAGGCACTGTGCAAGCTGGTAGTTGCTCCAAAATGGTGTGGCCTGTGTCTACATGGAATTGGCCGGTGCTCTGGTCCAAGTGAACCAATCATTGACTGGAAACGGTTATGTTCTGCTACTTGCAGACCATTTGCAGCCATTTATGTTCCCAAACAACGATGAAATTTAAATGGATGACAATGCACAGTGACATCGAGCCACAGTTGCTCGCGATTGGTTTGAAGGACATTCTAAACAATCAATCCGAGCTAATGGTTTGGCCATCCAGATCGCCCGACATGAATCTCATCGAACGTTTACGAAACACAATCGAGAGGGCAGTTCGTACACGAAATCCTGCACCAACAACACTTTCGGAATTAAGGACAGTTATAAAGGCAGCACGGCTCAAAATTTCTGCAGGCGTCTTCCAACGTCTCGTAGAGAGTACGCCACGTCGAGGTGCTGGACTACTCCGGATAAAAGAACGTCCGACATGGTTTTAGGAGGTACCTCATTACTTTTGTCACCTCGCTGAAAAGGCCGAACCATTGTAATGCCGCGCTCTCGGAATTTAACAACATACTTCTCTGTGATGGATAATGAGTTGTAACGTCGGCCATTGAAGTTTCATGAGTGTATCGGTATTGGCCTCGCGTTTGCTAAATGTACCCGAGTTGTAATGCATCATTCTTCTTTCCATCATACCCGTTACCGCCCCAGACTGATGAGATATATTCAAGAATCGATAGAAAGAGTGTTTTTAAGCCACTTCTTTTGCGAGTAAATTAAATATTCTTAGGATTGCTCCAGTGGATGTAATTCAATTGTAACTTTTCCTATAATCATTTCTATAAGTTTCTTCCACGTTTGATAGGTATTTTAAATTCGACCCCATTTGTTGTGATTTATCGGCAACAACTTAATCGAACGTTAACTGGCAGTACGCTGCATTCGTCTGTGTTCGTGGTCAACTGCCAGTACTTCCACCTCTACAAGTTCATTATTATTATTGTTATTAAACTTTTACGTAAACATCGTTGACTCTCTAATAGTAATGAGTATTTTCCATTTTCTTTTTACATTCTACTTTCATATGAATCAGTTTGGCTTATTCATTAGTTTAAAAAAATTTCTTCCCTATTAGGAATTAATTATTATTGTAGCAAATAAAAATGGTTCCAATGGCTCTGAGCACAATGGGACTCAACTGCTGTGGTCATCAGTCCCCTAGAACTTAGAACTACTTAAACCTAACTAACCTAAAGACATCACACACATCCATGCCCGAGGCAGGATTCGAACCTGCAACCGTAGCAGTCGCACGGTTCCGGACTGCGCGCCTAGAACCGCGAGACCACCGCGGCTGGCTGTTATTGTAGCACATGTTACATATTTTTAATGACCCGCAAAATTAAAATGCATTTACTAAAGATGAGCTGATGTATTTGCATCCTTTACTTGATGCTAAAACATGCTATTACTTTTAATCAGATCGGTCGACAAAATTTTATTCTCTAATTCATTGAACGCTCCTTGTATTGCTCACATTCGCTTATTGTAATGACTTAGTAATGAATTTTACTGTAGTTAATAATGGCTCTTATGAAGTTTCATTCTGTCATAGATCTCGTTTGCATGGCATTTGTATATTTTTTAAAGATTTGAAGACCCAAAACGGTTGTTTCCGATCGACATGCAACCATAATGGGAATGACAAGTCTATGTTATTATGATTCCTCTTTTCAAAATTGTTTCACTCTTTATAGTCGTCACACTAAAGTGGAAAATGATTTCCATGGCCATACAAGCAAAAAGAAGTCAGTCCTCTGAACCCTCTGCTCTTGAATATGCGTACACCTTTCCAGGTCCCTAACCAAACAATGTTGGTTAGATTTTTGTTAAGATACGTGAATGCTAACCAAGCATGGCGTATAAGTTTATGTTTGATGATTCCGCAGTTCTTCTGCCTCCTTCATCGCTGTCATGGAGCAACAGCTTCTGAGTAACGAAGTTTGCGACTGGACAGGTACACGGCCCCACAAGTCCCCTAACTACTGAATGAGCTCTACGTGACATCATCAGATGTATTTCAAAAAAGAATTTATAAGCGTAAGCACATTTTGTCAACATCTGACTACTTTATCGCCAGACTGACTCAGCGGAAACAGCTGTTCATTTTCAAACAAGAATAGTGGTCAACTACTGATTCACGTCATATTTTTTCAATATTTGTGTTTAATACCAAGAAGCGATATGAATTGGAACTAAAAAGGTAAGTATGTCGAAGGGGAGAAGTGTAGGAAGCTTAGACTTGTTGCAAGAATTCTATGGTAGTGTAATGTATTTGTGAAGTAAACTTCAGAATATAAGAAAGTGTGACCAATTCTGGAGCACTGGTCCAGCTTTCGGAGTCCGTTTCAACTATGCGGACAGTGTGAATTTGAGGGCGCATTGCTACTGTCGTAACGGGTCGGCAAAGGCTACACGAAAGTGTAACAGAAATGCTCGAAAAACGTATGTCGCTATCTTTCGAAGAAAGGCACGGTATCCTCATAGGTCGTTTAGAGAACTGTGGTTGGAGGCAGAAGGTGAAATTTCTGCTACTTACGTTGTACATTTCACCATGGGACACTGGGAATATCTCCTCTGGACTTTACTATGCATTACGCATTTATATTTTTCCATCATGTTTTCTAATGTCGTGACTCTATTCGCCATTAGGTCATCGTCTACATTTTTTCATGTTTCTTGGGATGAAGCTAAGAACTTGATTGGTACAACCATACATTCACATATTTGCTTGTGCTGGCCACTTCTTTTTTTGAATCACGTCTTCCATTCCAACCTGTTCCTGATAAATTTATTAGTTTTCACACCTCCCTTAGTAATTATCAGCATCCATCTCCCTACATATCCGTCAGTATCCATCAGTTTTAAATGGTTTTTGATTTACATGTCCTCGTCTCACTGTAATCAGACAGAATTGGTAATACCCACGGCTTGTAAATTTTACGTTTCAGGAGCATTGGAAAATTTGTACTAAAAACCTTACTTTGAGAAACGCATGTCACGTCCACTTTATAGCAACATGAGTAAATAGGTCACGCAGCATGAGAAGGCGGAAGGAAACTTAGGGTTTAACGTCCAGTCGAGAGTAAGGTCATCAGAGATGGAGCACAGTCCCTTTAAGGTCACACACAAGGAAGGAAATACACCGGATCGTTTTCGAAGGAATAACACCGAAGCTTGCCTTAAGGGACGTAGGAAAATCACAGAAAAGCTAGGCCGCCGAGCGTTCTACCTGAAGAGAAATGAGGATGGTGGTCAGTAACTATGGAAGCCGCCCCGAGTCGTCACGTCGAGGCTGCCAAACATGGAACATGAAACCTGCTGGCTGTTAACTCGTCTCCATTCCACTACGAGATGTTTCATGCATCGCATCGATCTCTCATCTACTAAACACGCCCTTAAACAATAACTTATTGTCGTGTAGTGAGATGGCCCATTCGTCGAATACTTCCCAATTACTGAGTCATGTCTATGCCAAGTCATATTGTCTCCGAGGCGTATATTTGTGTTACAGGTGTGATAATAAACGCAAATCTTACATGTTTTAACTATTTAATTAATTTCTTCCATTTGCATCTCCTTTCATTTTATTATGGCGACCTTTGAAGATTTTGTCTATACAACCTTGGGACACGTGACCGCACCTACTTCTCGACGGCTAACACTGTTGTTGTTGTGGTCTTCAGTCCTGAGACTGGTTTGATGCAGCTCTCCATGCTACTCTATCCTGTGCAAGCTTCTTCATCTCCCAGTACCTACTGCAACCTACATCCTTCTGAATCTGCTTAGTGTACTCATCTCTCGGTCTCCCTCTACGATTTTTACCCTCCACGCTGCCCTCCAACGCTAAATTTGTGATCCCTTGATGCCTCAAAACATGTCCTACCAACCGATCCCTTCTTCTAGTCAAGTTGTGCCACAAACTTCTCTTCTCCCCAATCTAACACTATAGCTACGTAAAACGGAGACTGCTACATGCACAGTTTACGGATGTCCTATAGATTTATTTTTCAGACACGGCCTGTTCTTTTCATCACAGTTTATATTAATTCTTTTTATGATAATGAAAGAATTATTTGAGCACACGACACAAGGTCTTTAAGCTGATACTTAAGTTTGGAAAGACGAATGAAGTGAAAATGAGTAAACCTTTAAAAATAAAAATTGTAGAATAAGAGGATAAAATAATTCCTAAAGTGACTCATGTAAAACACATACACGCATGCAATTCAACAAACATAAGAGCTTGTCATGCGTCAGTTCTTAAAAAGTGGATGAAAATAAAGTGAGTACTCATGAAAAGGTATTGAAATACTGTAAGTAATAGAAGTGACTGGTTCATCACAAAACAAAAAAAAAAAAAAAGAATTCGCCAACCACTCTGAAACACACTAAAACCTCAAACCTATAAGTTTAAGTCGGAGTCTGGACAATTAACAAAATTTACTGCAACCCTTTCAACCGAATAAAGAGCAAACACTGTTAAAATGTGTGTGTTTGAAATGCACACTCAACAGTTTGGTGGATCCTCTCGCTGCAAAAAGAGGCAATGAGTTAGAGAACTATGACCTTCATGGAGACGGATCGGTGCCACTTCATTCCGTCTCTGTGATAGGAAGGTGGATCGTCACAACCGGACAGTTGGTTTCTTCAAGTACTCTGCCTTCCAACGGCTTATGACATTCTGGAACCCAAGAGGACGACACGCGTTTCTGTAGTGTGTTCCTGACAAGTTGCTGTGATTGATATGTCAGCCCCTTCATTTCCCTGGATTCTGACGTGGCAATTCTTTTTAATCTCATATCTGTAGGGCCTGTGTAATGATGGTCTAACAGAAAAGCTGGACCAAACTGCGTAATTTATACGCTCTCACAGTTTTGGCAAATCACTCCTATGGAGGAAGCACCTCGTAACTCATCCCATTTCATTATGGATACGAAGCGGCAGCAAGGGTTGTAGTTCTTAGTACCTATCGCACGGCATCGCCAACAGGGCATTGCTGCTACGACGCGTTTAACACTTCTCGTCTTCTTCTCGCTCCAATAGCGGTCAGATAGATATAACTTAACACATCGTTAATTACAGTAATAATTTAATTATTCCAAATTATTCCTTGGTTGATAGGCTACATGAGGCGCTAGAATTCCAGCGAAAATATGTGAACAACAAAATTTTTTACGACGAGAAATTATGAGAAACGGCTACGATAATAGATTTCTACCTACGATTTGTCAGTCAGGTCTATTAGTGTAATGTAAAATATTTAGTATCGCCCGCAAGAACTTAATAACATTTAAGTTTATGAGACAATACAGTTTTTATGAAGCTCTGCACTATTCTCGGATGTTGAAAGAAAATTTGATTGCATTTTTAATTTTAATTTTCAAGCCATGCTATGGCGTTTTATAGATTTTTAATTTCTTATGTACGCAGTCGTAAAGTGTTTTTAGAATTTGCAAATACATACCATATCCAGTGGGCTCAAAATTGTTTCCTATGCAAATGACATATGAAAACTTACAGGTGCTGTATTGATAGCGACAGATATGGATGGTGAGTTAGGTGGCACAATAGCTGAACAAGGCATCTCACCTAGAATGTGGTATCATCGCGGCTCTAACGGGACTCGGGAACAAAAGAGAGAGAGAGAGAGAGAGAGAGAGAGAGAGAGGAGGGGTGAGATGGGGGAGGGAGCGAAGGAGAGATAGAGAGAGAGAAAGAGAGGCTGTCTTCACCTGCATATGATCAAATGATGTAGTTTCAGTAAAAAATATGGGTTTTATATTCTGACGGGATATGTATGAGCTGATCGAAATAGAGATGTAGCATATTTGCGCATAAATAGTTTTGTATTATCACACAACGATTTAAATTATGTTAGTATTGTTCTATACGATAGGTTCATTTGCGTGATTACGAGATCGCTAGTTACATACTTCACTTTCTTGGTATAGATACGATTACTTATGTAATAAGTCGAAATAAGTGATATTACAAAATTATTAATTGTAATTGAGACTGTGTAAAAATATAAAAAAGTGGAAGTCAATAACAGGAGCACTGTCTCTACAGACCACTTCAATTGCATTTAATACCATGAATGTGTACCTTCACCTCCGTATTATATTGTGTGGCAAATCATCTCACAACTGGTTAGGAGGATTTGCTTTTGGTTTAGTAGGGTACTCAAGAGTTTCACTTCTTCTGAAGATTAAAAATTAAATTTCCTATTACACTGATTACTTTGGTTGTTGATGAAGGTAATCTTGATTTTGGTTCTTAAGAGATTCTAACCTTAAACATGTCGATAGCAAAGATACATCGCTCAAATTTTCTGAAGTGTGAAATATTACTTTATGGGTAACGTTTGTCATTTTCTGCTCGGCATCGCGTTGCATGTGTCTTCGAGAAAACCACCGATTTAGTGTTTTCTGCTTGCAAGGGAAGCGTGGGAACGGCAAATCGCGGGAAAGCTCTCAGCGTTATCGATTCTGGCGTGACTGTGCGGAAGGAATTGCCGCTCCTGTTTTCTGCGCCTCCGCTACAGAAGGGGATGGAACGAGCGGCGGCTGTGAAGGGCGGTTCAAGTTGCCGGTACGTTCCTCCAGCCTACACCGAAAAATCGCTCGGGCGGAGGCCCCCACTGGCTGTGATGGCCTTCTACGTTACCCGGCACTTTATAGAATTCACCTCGTCAGTCCGCAGCTGCTGCTGGCACAGCAGTGCGGTGCTGGAGAAAGTAAACATTGGTACACGAGACTGCACTCATAAACATACACGAATAAACACGTCAGTACGCTATACTGGAAAACGAAAAACCAACGTAAGTTAAGCTGGTGTGTCCCAAGGATTCGTGGTAGGAACACTAGTTATCTATAAAAGCTTTACCGGATGGTATCACCAACATTATCAAATTGTTCGACCACAATCCTGCAGTCTAAATTAGAGTAAAGTAGTCGGACAATCAAAAGGAAACGAAAAACACCTTGACAAAAATTTTAATAGGTGCAGTACATATACCCGCTCTTTTTAAATGTGGACAAATGCTACATAATATCCGTAACCAAGAGAAAGAAATTGATAGTATAAGATTGCAACACTGAGAGTGAGCTTGGCCTTTTTTTTTTTTCTCTAACTACTACAGTGCGTCGGAAAAGTCTCTGCGAAGTGGCCAGCCCCGCGCGTCTCGCCTTGCAGGATTGGCAGCACAATCATGACGCTGTATAAGCTAAAGGTCGGGATTCACTGCTAGTGGCTGCAGTAATGTCGGGAGATGGGATCAACGTTATTAAAATTAAAACACTCAAATTAATTAATTGTATTAATTAAAATGAAAAACAGTGTGATCACCAGTATAACAATAGGTGCTGGAAATGTTTTTCTCTTTCTTGAAGGCATAATTCAACACTTTTATGTTTATTTGCGATTTGTAATCGAATCAAGCTAATCAGTTATCTCTGTATTCAGTTCTTCTATTGTGTGTTATTTTCATAGGCAAATGTTTTACAAGAACCCCAAAGGAAATAGGAAATAGTGGGATCGAACAAATCTGCAAGAGCGGGGGACAGAGACATTATTACGCTGTCTCCAAAGATTTCACCTAAAGGTCATAGGGAATAGTGTGAAGTATGAGCAGTAGCGTTGTCGTCTTGGAAATATGAGTGAATGATCTCATTTTGTTTCAGTATGGCAATAAATGGATAAATTATCTGGGAACAAAAGACAGCGGAAGTGACGGTGGTATCGAAAAAATGGCCCCCATAATTCGTCCTAGCTAATGGCAACCTACACACCGATTTTCTTTGCGTGCAATGGTGTCTGCCGTAAGGTATGTACACTCCTGGAAATGGAAAAAAGAACACATTGACACCAGTGTGTCAGACCCACCATACTTGCTCCGGACACTGCGAGAGGGCTGTACAAGCAATGATCACACGCACGGCACAGCGGACGCACAAGGAACCGCCGTGTTGGCCGTCGAATTGCGCTAGCTGCGCAGCATTTGTGCACCGCCGCCGTCAGTGGCAGCCAGTTTGCCGTGGCATACGGAGCTCCATCGCAGTCTTTAACACTGGTAGCATGCCGCGACAGCGTGGACGTGAACCGTATGTGCAGTTGACAGACTTTAAGCGAGAGCGTATAGTGGGCATGCGGGAGGCCGGGTGGACGTACCGCCGAATTGCTCAACACGTGGGGCGTGAGGTCTCCACAGTACATCGATGTTGTCGCCAGTGGTCGGCGGAAGGTGCACGTGCCCGTCGACCTGGGACTGGACCGCAGCGAAGCACGGATGCACGCCAAGACTGTAAGATCCTACACAGTGCCGTAGGGGACCGCACCGCCACTTCCCAGCAAATTAGGGACACTGTTGCTCCTGCGGTATCGGCGAGGACCATTCGCAACCGTCTCCATGAAGCTGGGCTACGGTCCCGCACACCGTTAGGCCGTCTTCCGCTCACGCCCCAACATCGTGCAGCCCGCCTCCAGTGGTGTCGCGACAGGCGTGAATGGAGGGACGAATGGAGACGTGTCGTCTTCAGCGATGAGAGTCGCTTCTGCCTTGGTGCCAATGATGGTCGTATGCGTGTTTGGCGCCGTGCAGGTGAGCGCCACAATCAGGACTGCATACAACCAAGGCACACAGGGCCAGCACCCGGATCATGGTGTGGGGAGCAATCTCCTACACTGGCCTTACACCTCTGGTGATCGTCGAGGGGACACTGAATAATGCACGGTACATCCAAACCGTCATCGAACCCATCGTTCTACCATTCCTAGACCGGCAAGGGAACTTGCTGTTCCAACAGGACAATGCACGTCCGCATGTATCCCGTGCCACCCAAAGTGCTCTAGAAGGTGTAAGTCAACTACCCCGGCCAGCAAGATCTCCGGATCTGTCCCCCATTGAGCATGTTTGGGACTGGATGAAGCGTCGTCTCACGCGGTCTGCATGTCCAGCACGAACGCTGGTCCAACTGAGGCGCCAGGTGGAAATGGCATGGCAAGCCGTTCCACAGGACTACATCGAGCATCTCTACGATCGTCTCCATGGGAGAATAGCAGCCTGCATTGCTGCGAAAGGTGGATATACACTGTACTAGTGCCGACATTGTGCATGCTCTGTTGCCTGTGTCTATGTGCCTGTGGTTGTGTCAGTGTGATCATGTGATGTATCTGACCCCAGGAATGTGTCAATAAAGTTTCCCCTTCCTGGGACAATGAATTCATGGTGTTCTTATTTCAATTTCCAGGAGTTTATTTTTTCTGATGACCAAATCTGTGAATTTTGGGAATTAATGTAGCCACCAGATAGGTGAAAGCAAGCCTCATCAGCGATAAAGGTTCCATCTAAAACACCCACCCCATGACGGTTAACAAATTGCTGAAACCATTGACAGTACGCTATTCGTTTTGCGTGATCCATACAGTGTAATTGCTGCTCAGCAGTAATTTTATATGGACAGATCCTCCATTCTTTGGTTACAGCTTTATATGCTGTCGTACTAGAGCCTTTACCTCCTTGGAGGCTCACTAACTTCGTTGGACTCTGCGACATTAAGTCCGAAATGTTGTCAAGCTTCCGTTCTGTTAAAATTGTGGTCTTGCCAGTTCGTGGTGCATCATGAACTGAACCTGTTTCCTTGAATTGGCGAATTAAAACACGTAGTGTCAAGATGTGGACACCGCGAAGCAGGGAAACGCAATCTAAACATGCTCCGTAAAGTTTCCTCCTTCACGGAAAACCTCTTCCACTAAAGACGCTCACTCTGCAGTAGCACCCAGCATACACAATAACACAACTAACAGCTGTAGACTAGTACCCTCACCCTGCCACAACAGGTCCACGGAACACGTACAGGCGAGACTTGAATGTGCTGCCAACTTTAGACATGCGAGGCTCGCCACTGCGGAGAGAATTTGCACACGCACGGTACTTACACTGGATAGGGCTGCTTAGGCAGCCCACCTCAGATACATCCAGCGTGAGTAAATATATCGACATGAAGTCTTCGCTAAGTTCTGGTGGACAATATGACGATGTTTATGGCGTACGCAAGTAAATTTTATTGTTTGTAGATGGTGAATTATTTGAGTGATTTTATTTGTGAAAATATTTACGTTTTTCTGTAGCACTGGAAAGAACTTTCAAAGAGGTCTCCAATAACATAACATGTGCGAAACTTCATCAAACCGTAACAAGATCACATTTCTGCATACCACTGTCCCTTCGTCAGGAGGAGGGGTCCTACAAATGACTGCCCTATTGCATCAAATGTCATCGAACCCATAATGTGGGTCCGTATCGTGTGTTTATATGAAGTGTACAACATATTGATCTTGAGCGTTAATACACTCCTGGAAATGGAAAAAAGAACAAATTCACACCAGTGTGTCAGACCCACCATACTTGCTCCGGACACTGCGAGAGGGCTGTACAAGCAATGATCACACGCACGGCACAGCGGACACACCAGGAACCGCGGTGTTGGACGTCGAATGGCGCTAGCTGCGCAGCATTTGTGCACCGCCGCCGTCAGTGTCAGCCAGTTTGCCGTGGCATACGGAGCTCCATCGCAGTCTTTAACACCGGTAGCATGCCGCGACAGCGTGGACGTGAACCGTATGTGCAGTTGACGGACTTTGAGCGAGGGCGTATAGTGGTGTCGCGACAGGCGTGAATGGAGGGACGAATGGAGACGTGTCGTCTTCAGCGATGAGAGTCGCTTCTGCCTTGGTGCCAATGATGGTCGTATGCGCGTTTGGCGCCGTGCAGGTGAGCGCCACAATCAGGACTGCATACGACCGAGGCACACAGGGCTAACACCCGGCATCATGGTGTGGGGAGCGATCTCGTACACTGGCCGTACGCCTCTGGTGATCGTCGAGGGGACACTGAATAGTGCACGGTACATCCAAACCGTCATAGAACTACATCCAGCATCTCTACGATCGTCTCCATGGGAGAATAGCAGACTGCATTGCTGCGAAAGGTGGATATACACTGTACTAGTGCCGACATTGTTCATGCTCTGTTGCCTGTGTCTATGTGCCTGTGGTTCTGTCAGTGTGATCATGTGATGTATCTGACCCCAGGAATGTGTCAATAAAGTTTCCCCTTCCTGGGACAATGAATTCACGGTGTTCTTATTTCAATTTCCAGGAGTGTACATACTATATAAATATTGATGGCGGACCATACTGCACGTTGAATGTCATGTGGACTTATGTTGTATAGCACAAAAATGGTTCAAATGACTCTGAGCACTATAGGACTTAACAGCTGAGGTCATCAGTCCCATAGAATTTAGAACTACTTAAACCTAACTAACCTAAGGACATCACAAACATCCATGCCCGAGGGACGATTCGAACCTGCGACCGTAGCGGTCGAGCGGTCCAGACTGAAGCGCCTAGAACAGCTCGCCCGCCACGGCTGGCTCGTATAGCACAGGCATGTCGTCTCATTTCATATATTCACGAGTCTTCAGTGTTTCCTTTTAGTTCACTTGTTTTAATTTTCCCTATAGTGGTAAGTCAGATGACAGTGCAGATCATTTTATATTTCCCGAAGGATCGATTTGGAGATCTCCAAATGTTGTGTTGTGCGGTATTTGCGGGACATCTATATGGTGATACCACAGGGCTTATCTTACGTGCAGCGTGACATTTTCTATAAAAGCAGCACCGTATACCTTAGGAACTGTAGTTACTTGTGGGTGTTTAGGGTCCCGTCAAAATCTGGAATAGAGATGCCGCTTCATTTTGCAGTGTTCTTGGACACCATTCGGATAAATGTTGCCTATTTAGTTAGGAATATAATATTCAGATAATACTCATTTGATTGGTCCCACTCTCACATTGAATCTGCCTCCTAGAGGCTTGTGTATTACGTGTTAATGTTGCTAAAGTGTTAGTTATATTTTTCCATTAGCCGTTGTACTTGCTCCCTCATTGGCGAGTGTTATTCTCCACACTTGTGTATAATCTCTTAACAACCTTTCCCCTTTATATATTACATATACATATGCTTCAGGTATGAAATATTGTGTATACCAGGACCGCCCAAGATTTCGGTTCACGGTCCCCTGGCACCAATGCCAAAGCCCATCAAATCAGAAAGTCGTTATCTTGCAATGTCTTACTGTGGATAATGTGCAGTCAAGTCGATTTCAAATGTGAGGTCTGCAATCCATTCCGGATGTTCTAATTTTCATTCCTGCACTCCTGTTTCCTTCATAAGTTAAACAATAGCGAGTTGCAAATTGAGAAATCGTTCCAGGCAAGCCCCTCGACTTAATCAACGTACTTTGCAGTGATTATGAAGTTTCCATAGTCTTCTCTCGATTCTATTGGAAACTGGTGCAGGTAACAACGGAATGGTGCGTGCTACTTCACAGTTTTACTATTTGTACCACCAATTTCTTCACTTGCTCCAGATCTGAAAATTAAGTACAAATTGCTTTTTGATGTACTGAACAATGGATACCGTCTGTCGATGGTTGTAGTTTTTAGCTCTTTTATTGTTAACTAAATCTTCAAATTTTCTCTGCATGGTACTCTCCAGTCGTTTTGTAACAAATAGGCAGTATCTGTCGCTGATGCGAATTGAGAATTCTCATCACTATCTTCTATCATTCCCATTTATTTTAAAAGATTTCGGCGATAATCGCCAGACATCCTCTTTTTGTGCAAACAGCTACTAGACTGTAAACGTCCGCCTGCCGTGGTGGCCCAGCGGTTCTAGGCGCTTCAGCCCGGAACCGCGCGACTGCTACGGTCGCAGATTCGAATTCTGCCTCGGGCATGGATGTGTGTGATGTCCTTAGATTAGTTAGGTGTAAGTAGTTCTAAGTTCTAGGGGACTGATGACCTCAGATGTTAAGTTCAATAATGCTCAGAGCCATTTGAATCATTTCTAACCTGTAAGGGTCCTTCATGCTACGACTAAGTAGAGAAAGATAAACAGCGCTAACAGCGCGGTACTGCAGGACTCATAGTTGTGCCGAAAGAAAAATGCCACACATCAATACTAAATGAAATGTCGCACTGTTCCGGGTACTTCCTAGAAGCACCGAGCAAAGCTGAGTGACAAGCCTGGCCTTGGCTTGCACACGGCTCGCACACGTTGCACGCGTCAAGTTTGGCACGCCTTGGCGGGCCTCGATGTATACAATAATCTTCTGCTTGGCTCAAAGGTAAAGTGTGTTAAATTTCATCAAGATGTGAATGAGACTGTAGATTTATATGAGTTACAAACAAACGGACACTCTTCTGTACATATATGGATGGTTCAAAGGGCTCTGAGCACTATGGGACTTTACATCTATGGTCATCAGTCCCCTAGAACTTAGAACTACTTAAACCTAACTAACCTAAGGACAGCACACAACACCTAGCCATCACGAGGCAGAGAAAATCCCTGACCCCGCCGGGAATCGAACCCGGGAACCCGGGCGTGGGAAGTGAGAACGCTACCGCACGACCACGAGATGCGGGCATATATATGGATGTTTATGGCTTCTGCGATGGTAGCGCTCTTGCTGCTGTCAAAGGATACCGTCGGCGCTTTGCGAGTCGTCCAATTTCTGAACGCAGCATGTTTACCAGAGTTTGTAGCACACTCCGTGAAAGAGACATTGTTTCAGGTTCACATTTTTCTTCTCAACCTGTGCTTCAACATAGTGCACAGAAACAGCAACACATTGCTGAAATGGTGCAGCGCAGTACTACTTACCAGGACGCGGCCACTTTCTGCACGTATCAGTGTCCCACGAATACGTGTATGGAAAACATTACTTACCGGAAAATTGTACCCTTTTCACGTACAGTGTATCCACAACCTTCACAATGGTGAATGTTCCACCTGACTTGAATGTTGTTAGTAATTAAAAGACATTCGTCGTTTGCTGTTCGCTGATGAAGCCATGTTTACCATGAATGGAAGCAACAACCCACGATGGTCGTAAAAAAATCCACACGCTACAGTGAAAACGAGTTTCAAGTTAATTTTTCCATCCATGTTTCGGGATGTACGATCGGTAACATGTTGATAAGTCCAGTAATTTTAGAATAGTGAATGAAGAGACAGATTTACTGAATAAATATCCAACAGCAATTCTGGCAAAACACAGCTTTCTTGAAGTTTCTTCGTGGTTCCGGACTTTAATGGGAAGTTCGTTATTTAATTTTATGTTCGTTGTCTGGTTCGAGAACATATGGACTTAAACTGGCTCCAGTCAATATTTATCCCTTTCTCAGTTTCAATTACTGTTTTGTATTACACCATGTGATAGCCTTGTTGTTACTAATGGAAACAGGCACATGCATTTACCTATTGATCACAACAGTTTTAGATCAGTAATCCAGTTATGAATTAACCTACTGCTGGACCTAACCATTTCTAACCCCTAATAAAACTTTTGTATTTACTACACAGTATTTTGCTGGCAGTTCAGAGAAATGTTTTAAGAGTTTACCTTATCACTCTAATTACCGTATGGCCCTCACGCCCCTCTGCATTTTGTACCCGAGGTAGAGGAATAAACACTGATAATACACAACGTGCATGATAAAGAAATATTGTGACAGATTTAATTACAAAATTTTCAAAAGATTCTTAGGCCTAATTGTTCAAAAAATTCTTCTGAATTTCTGTCCGACCACATGCCACGCTGCTCTCACTTTCAAGTCTGGCCATCTCAGCCTCTTTGTGTAACCGATTGGCCTATTGAATATCTTTATTTCTCCTTCATTCTTATCTTCTTTTGTAAACCAAAAGATGAGAAAAGTATTCCTCAAATATAAAAGTTTTATCACAGATACCGGTTACATTTTCATTTCGTTCATGAACTATAAGACAGGGTAAATTTTATTACATACCCGAGCTGTATTTTGTATCTTTCTTTCTGAATTAAAATCCTTAAGTTAAGTTTGTAATTTTCCACATTTTTATTCTGATGGCTCAAAAATTGATTTCTTTTCTTGAAGTTTCCGTCGTTAGCAGCTTACGTGTAGCTCTATTGTGTTACTACTCTCTTAGATCTTACACCGTTAAGTGACATTAATGTTTGACCTCAAGGTGCAATAACTACTTACAGACAGCAGGGGGCAGTACTAGATGCTAGATGTAGAAACTATACAGGAAGGTCAGGAAGAGTGGAAAAGTTCGTAAGGGTGTTGCAGGGTAGGCTGTGCTAAGACGTAGTTGTTGAGAAAGAAATTCATTACAGTCCGCAGTGCCCGAGTTAATCAGCATTGAAGGTATCTAATCACGTAGTTGCGAGAGCAAATTCAGTAGGCCCGCCAGATACAAATAATGCCAGTTGTTCTCATAGCGTAGATCATAGCACACGAGACTGTTCAGCCTTTGGCTTCTATCGTCCTCTGTCCACTTCATGTATCGCTCTCTCGTTTGGTTTTAGGAAATCAAACGAACAACACGTTTGGCGACACCGTCTCTACGGGCCGCTTGAATTTGCGTGCACAACGGGCTCATTGGCCAACCGGTGTAACGAATGTAATTTTGTTCTTAACATTTATTTAGCAGCACAACATACCCTGCAATACACATACAAGCTTTTCAGACTGTTTCTGAGCACCACGTACAAAGCGTCTCGGGGGGTGGCGATAAACAGTGTAGCCGATGTCGTAATGCGGAATAGGAGCGATTTATCTTACACCCAGATGAGCTTGATCATTGATTTTCGGGCCAACGGTGGAAGCATTTCCGAAACTGCTAAGTTTCTAAGTTGTTCGCTTGCCGACATGGTTAAAATATTCCGTCCATGGCCGTGGTAAAATGGCCCTATCTACACTATTGGCCATTAAAATTGCTACACCACGAATACAACGTGCTACAGACGCGAGATTTAACAGACAGGAAGAAGATGCTGTTATATGCAAATTATTAGCTTTTCAGAGCATTCACACAAGGTTGGCGCCGGTGGCGACACCTACAACGTGCTGACATGAGGAAAGTATCCAACACATTTCTCATACACAAACAGCAATTTACCGGAGTTGCCTGGTGAAACGTTGTTGTGATGCATCGTGTAAGGAGCAGAAATGCGTACCATCACGTTTCCGACATTGATAAAGGTCGGATTGTAGCGTGTCGCGATTGCAGTTTATGGAATCGCGACATTGCTGCTCGCGTTGGTCGAGATCCAATGACTGTTATCAGAATATGGAATCGGTGGATTCAGGAGGATAATACGGAACGCCGTGCTGGAGCCCAACGGCCTCGCATCACTAGCGGTCGAGATGACAGGCATCTTAGCCGCATGGCTGTAACGGATCGTGCAGCCACGTCTCGATCCCTGAGTCAACAGATGGGGACGTTTGCAAGACAACAAGCATCTGCACGAACAGTTCGACGACGTTTGCAGCAGCATGGACTATCAGCTCGGAGACCATGGCTGCGGTTACCCTTGACGCTGCATCACAGACAGGAGCGCCTGCGATGGTGTACTCAACGACGAACCTGGGTGCACGAATGGCAAAACGTCATTTTTTCGGATGAATCCAGGTTCTGTTTACAGCATCATGATGGTCGCTTCCGTGTTTGGCGACATCGTGGTGAACGCACATTAAAAGCGGGTATTCGTCATCGCCATACTGGCGTATCACCTAGCGTGATGCTATGGGGTGCCATTGGTTACACGTCTCGGTCACCTCTTGTTCGCATTGACGGCACTTTGAACAGTGGACGTTACATTTCAGATATGTTACGACCCGTGGTTCTTCCCTTCATTCGATCGCTGCGAAACCCTACGTTTCAGAAGGATAATGTACGACCGCATGTTGCAGGTCCTGTAAGGGCCTTTCTGTATACAGAAAATGCTCGACTGCTGCCCTGGCCAGCACATTCTCTAGATCTCTCACAAATCGAAATCGTCTGTTCAATGATGGCTCAGCAACTGACTCGTCATAATACGCCAGTCACTACTCTTGATGAACTTAGGTATCGTGTTGAATCTGCATGGGCATCTGTACCTGTACACGCCATACAAGCTCTGTTTGACTCAATTCTCAGGCGTATTAAGGCCGTTATTACGGTCAGAGGTGGTTGTTCTGGGTACTGATTTATCATGATCTATGCACCAAAATTTGTGAAAATGTAATCGCATGTCAGTTCTATTATAATATATTCGTCCAATGGATACCCGTTTATCATCTGCATTTCTTCTTGGTGTAGAAATTCAAAAGGCCAGTAGTGTAAAACCTGCGCCAAGACAACTGTGGTGCGCAACGGGTCATGGACGACAGGAGGGAACTACGGCTGCTGACAAGTGTACAGGTGAAAAGACGTTCATATGAGCCAAGGGTCTCTCAACAGTGTTTCCCCGGCGACCGTTCACCGAATGGTCTGCATGTGGGCCTCCGCAGGAGCGCCTGATTCATGCACCCGTGCTGATTGCTGTTCCTCTGCGACGAAGGGACGAAGGCTGGATTTTCCACGCCGTTGCCGCAACTTGACGCCAGATGATTAGCGACAGGTGACCTTTTCAGACCAATTGCGTTTTATGCTCCATCGGCCAGATGGCCGTAGGTGTGGAAGGCGTTATTCATCTGAAAGGAAACACCCTCGTACCAGGAGAGAGCGTTATGGTCTGGAGATTGTCTCAGTGGCATTTTCTGAGTGATCCCGTCATTCTGGACGGCAAATTTGATCCACACAAATATTTTTTTTAATCTTATGGGACTTAACTGCTAAGGTCATCAGTCCCTAAGCTTACACAGTACTTAACCAAAATTATCCTAAGGACAAACACACCCACCCATGCCCGAGGGAGGACTCGAACCTCCGCCGGGACCAGCCGCACAGTACATGACTGTAGCGCCCCAGACTGCTCGGCTAATCCCGCGCGGCAGACAAACACACTCGCGGTAAAAGCTAGCATATCTAACATATAGCTTTTCTAAAGTGACGAAGAAAAGTCATCTAACATAAACACGTAGTGTTCATAAGAGAGCTCAGAAACAACTGTCTGAAGTAGTTAAATACAAGAACTACAGTGTCTATTTCACTTCGGTATTTTGCTAACGTTCTTGTTGGCTGAACACCAGGTTGGAACTTCAAAAGGTAGACAAAATAGTAAAATGCTGTCCGTCACTGTATGGCAGTTACTTTGGTTTTGAAACATTATTTAAAATTGCGCCTAAGACCGCTCGCGCGCGGCCACACAAGTATTAATCTACCCCTGGGGTCCATGTCTACCCCTACATGGAGTTTGCTTTTTCTCGGCGCTATAGCGTCTACAAGTAGGACAATGCAACATGTCACACAACTCGCAGTGTACGTGCGTGGTTGGAAGAGCACCAGGATGTGTTAACAGTTCTCTCCTGGCCACCATACTTCCCGGATTTAAACCAAATCGAGAACCTGTGGGACCACCTCACTCGGGCTGTTCGCTCCACCGACCGAGTAACGTAGCGCAGCTGGCTACGATACTGGAGATCGCATGGCTTCACACTGTCGTCGGTATCTCTTAGAACACCACTGAATTCCTTCGTGCACGTCTAGTAGCGTTCCATGCTGAAGAAGATAGTTAATCAGACTTTCGACAGTTGGCGTGACTGTACATAGTATACTGGCTACGTTTACACATCATAGAAATTCATGTAGCATTCACCACTTGTCTTCTTTTCTTAAACGTCATTTCTCTGTAATGGGCTCCAGCATGAATATTTTCATTCGTTTCCGAGCGAGAGCCTTATTGTATCAAACACTGTGCCTTTTACGGCTTTCTCCTTCTTATTTTTTTTAAGGAAAAAAGAATTTTGCATCCAACCTGAAATTACCTTCCTTTCTCCAATACGACTTCGCAGCAATCAGCTTTGGATTATCTGATTAAATATTATGTAGTTTTGGCAAACTCTGGCGGATGCAAATGTCAGGAAAATTTAAACGGAACAACTTAAATTATTATATAACAGTTTTGCTTAGTTGCAGTTTCATTACGTGATTTTGCTATGTCTCCCGCAAGTGAACTACAACAATGCGTTTAGTATCTCGAAAATTCCGTTCGTACTGCAGTGTCTTTCTCGTCAGTATTGTAAAAACAACGTTGTACAGTTTACATGAGACCATTACTTTCCTAAAAGAATATTTAACCGAGGCCCAGATACCAACAAGTATTTGAAAACGAGGAACATACGGTTGTTAAATTAAATTTAGTGTATATTGCACTAAAATAGTATTGCAATATACTCTGCGTGCATAGAACGAGACAATATTTTCTTCTGTTGAAGGTGTGGATGCTGCATGAATTCTTTTGGCGTACCCGATCCGTGTTGTCGATTTCACAGATAATTGTTTGTGGATGGTTTGGATTAATATCAGTTGAGCGAGAACTTGGAATTTGTGAAACAAACGCTTTCAAAAGAGGTTCTGTTAACTCAGAGCGAGCAGTGTAGCATAGTTCCGAAATAACGGGAGGTTATAGGAGAGAGCTCTTTGCTCCCTGCCCGGATACCGACCACAGCTATCGGAAATTCCGGACTCGAATCGCAGCCCTTCCCTTTTATTGAATCGCGCCTCATTCACTCAAAGAAAGGTAAAGCTCAAAAAGGATTGTGAGCGAGAATTCTAAAGATACGGACCAAACTGTAAATTACACCGTCCTTCACCATTGTTATTGCTACTAGCAAAGAGAATATAAAAACTCATTTACATATCCTCTGACAAAAATGTTGCCTCTTAAGCACAACGTTAGTAGTCGGGGAATAGGGATACTAGGGCTGCCTAAATTGTTGCAATATTTCTGATTAAATCATCCTGTGATATCTTGCACAAGTGCCATATTTCCCCAAATCCTCCCCCAATCCTCTGACGTTATAATACAAGGTGGTGAAACTACACCAATTGTCATATGTATAAAATCATGGGGAATTCAGATATAGGTTTTTACCTCCACCCCTCTGATATTGTACAATTAAAGGCAGCGAATGTACGCCACTGGACATATGTTTGAAACGGTAGGGCGTAAAAACGAGATCGTGAAATGCAAAACAGCGCAGCGCAGTTTTGCTGAGTCGAAAACCCAAGTTCTATGTTAAAAAGGGGCAAACCAAATAAAGGTAAGATGTACACCTTTCCTAATTTCAACCTGGTGGGAAGATAGATAATGTAGGGGTGTCCCTTGTGCTAAGGCTGGCGTAGCCTGAAAGGTTGCCAGATCACCTATCATCAGTTTAAAATTGTGATACAATAGCTCAATGGTGCAGCTTACATGGCTGCCACATAAGTCGTTCTAAGTTTAGAAGCCAAGACCCCAGTTTAAAACAGCGGGAAATTCAAAAATGCGCTTGTCATAAGATTCATAATGAGTGAAATACACTTGTGATTTGCTCATATTTCGTGTTTAAAGAATTTTCGCCGCCTTCGACTCCAACACGACTGCGGGGACAGGACGTTAACGTTTATTCAGTTGTTTAAACAATCTCGAGGCTATACCAGAGACAGAGTTCGCAAAGTCTCTGGGTACCGAGCCTGTTAGACTAGGAATTTGATAGCGCATCCCCTGAGCCGCTGCTACTGGGCGTTTACTGTTTAATCCAAGGGTTTTTAATCTGCGGCACGCGAGCTAACACCGGCCCGCGAACACCATCAATCGGGCGCTCGGTACCGGGTCAGGACTGTATGGTAGCCGGGCCGCCGTAATTACTTTCATTACACTCGATCCTTGCTTATTGAGCACCTCCCATATCGAGTGATTCGGACATTAAGTAGAAGAAAATGCAAAAAATTTATTCACCTAACGAATGATTTTTCGCATTGTCTGTTTGGTGTTTCTTTTTTCCGCCTTTAATAACTGTTTCAAAAACCACATTCCATCTGAATCGGTCACTTTGGCCACTATAAATGAACACTAAGCCATACATCCCCCTATATACTAGCGCTCTGTAAAGTAGAAGCTCCGACAATGTTTTGTTCAGACGGCTGTATTGAGCGCCTCGCCCTGAAATTGTTGTCACCGGTACCACTGTTCGGGCTTCCACGACGAGACGCTGCGAACTGTATGCAACGATACTGCAAAAACGTTTCTTTGCCAGTGCATGCATGCATTTATGCAGGCAGTAGCTGTTTATGAATCCCAATTTTTGTATGTCATCGTTAAGTAAGACGAATTCATTAATTATTTCCAATAGTCAGTAGGTATGGATGATAAGGATTTAATTAAGGATAATGCTATGTCGTCTCTTTTTCGACAAATTTTGAAGTAGAGGCAAAGACAAATATCTTTGGACAATTTTGTTCTAAAATAGGTTGTACTGTAATAGAAGTAAAAAAGTTACAATACTGTATTATAAATCTGTTTGAGTACCTATTTCTTCGGCGTGGAACGCATTCACCTGTTCTACATGGATTCCAAAGGAAAAAAGTGTTTCACTAAAGGAGTTTTAATTACGTGTAAGACTAAGGAAAGAATCATGCTCATTAAGTGAAGTAATACCATACAGTGTAAAAATAACAACGCAAATGAATCACAAAGAATCCAGTTGTTTGTATTTTATGGCCAATTAAGATTCACATTAATTGACATATATAATATAACACAACATTAATTATATGAAATTTCTTCAAAATTTGCAACGTCTAAGTGACATATGAGTATATATCCAGTTCACGTAATGAAAGTAAGCATTGTAATTATGATTAATGTTACTTCAGTAGCTGTAACTTCCCACTTACGACTGTTTGCAGTTTTGGATTGAGCTACTAGTGGAAATTGTCGGTAACGGTTTCAAATGCTCTTCTATCAGTTCAAACCTGTAAATATTTCTTGTATATATCATTTTGGAGAATGTTTTTTCACCGAGATAAGTAGTGCCAAAAGACGAAAAAAAAACCACGAGCAAACTTGTATTACTTTTCAAACTGTGTCAGTAGAAGATGCTTATAAAATTCTAACAGTGATGAATTTAAATATTTGTCTTCATGAAAGTCGCTACATTGAAAATCAACCATTTCTATCTCAAATTTGGAAATTTGTGGTAAGTTTCAATGGGGCCGAACTGCTGAGATCATCGGTCCCTAGGCTTTTAATCTAACTTAAACTAACTTACGCTAAGGACAACACACACACACACACACACACACACACACACACATGCCCGAGGGAGGACTCGAACCTCCGACGGGGGGAACAGCACCCTAGACCACGGCTACCCCACGCGGCTGTTCCCATCTGAAGTGCTGGTGCCAGTGTTTCTATATCGCGTTAAAAGGAACATGTAAATTTTTATATCGTTTGCAATAGTATTAAAATCTGAAAAACGAGACCAAATATTTATTTTTAAACCACTCAAAGTTTCACCTGCATAATTTATCGGAAATGGAGTCTCTGATTGATGACTGTATGTTTAGCATGTATTAAAGTGCGTGAAATATTTTTGTTTAATTGAGACTGAAAAAACATTGTCGGAAGGATTTAATATGAGTGTACAAATCAGGCAGTAGGAAGTTTTCTCCTTGTAATTTTAAATTAAGGTCGATTACATGTTTCATTAAATCTGTGTAAAATGATAATCTCTATAAATACTCACTGCTTTCTACAGCCCGAGAACGATTCCTTTCATTCACGAAAATTTCGACTGTTGTTCGTAGCTAAAAAAACCGCACCAGAGCTTTTCCACAGTCTAAGGCGGTGTACTGCTATAAACTATGGTAAGTCATTTTCTTCAATCTCTTCAGTAAATTCGCGGTATTGACGGCCATTGTGGGCATGTTATCTTATATAGTTAACAGCTAATTTAACTGGTTTTAACACCTCTGACATATTCATGGTTTTTCCCACAAAGACATATGATGAATGATGCAATGTACGATTTATAGTTTTGATCCACCATCGTCTTCTACCGCCTTTGCCACGAATGCAACGAAACCTTTACTTTTTTCACATATATTTTTGCCACTATCACCCGTGATACACCTTAAGTTTCTGAAGAACATTTTCTACTCCTTCAAAAATTTCTTCTTCAGCGGCGGTTCAATGAATGCTATGAATGTCTAGAAGCTCTTTATACACTCCAAAATTTTTGTTTATCCTTCGAAGAAAAACACCTGTGCAGTGTTGGGAACAACTGTTGACGAATCCAGAACCAAAGAAACCACTCTTCGTCTAGAGCATATTAAGACAGTTGAATTAATATATTTTCAGCAATATCATTTACTCTTCGAGTCACAGTGTTTGCTGAAAAACTGATGTTCTTAAAGAACTAACTCTTTCTGGACACACTTCTTCAACTGTTGTAATCACGCAAACCCTTATTAATTCGCCGTCAAAAAATTGTTTCCCATGTTCTGCTACTGAGTTAGCCATGTGGAAACTGACATGAGTTGCTGCTTTTTATTCAACATTTCCTGGGATATCAAACCGCGTTTCAAAGACGCATATATTTTCAACCGTTGGCTTCTGGTAAATTTTGAATAACTCTGTGAAGGTTTCATCTCATTATAACGTTTTATACTTTATTCTTTAAGAACTGATGTTTCATTGCCAATTATACACATTGCCTTATTACTTGACGCAATCACGAAAACCTGATATACCCATTGCTCTTTAAAACTGTTGCCCTTAGTGTCTACCTTCCGTTTCTTTTCTATATTTACACAAATTCACACAAAATGGATGTAACTGCAAATCAAAATGATGTAAGGATTTGACTATAAAAATGCATTGGATTTATCTTTAAGGCATTTTTAATCAAAGTTATTACTCATTGTTAAACGTACAGTATCTTCACTAAGAAGCTGTAGTCACGAAACATACTAGTCCCACTATATTTTGGTTTTCAGATCGCTACCCACAAGTTGGTACTGAATACTGCACTTAGCATCTCTACTATCCAGAAAACGTCACTAACGCACATTTAGCATGGTCGGAAGTAGTTGTAACAATATATAAAGCGCAGCACTCACATCGCTTATCACCAGCCTGTAAGTGCCAACAGAAACAGAGCACAACTCTCGGTCGGGCACACAGTTTTAATCTTCCAGGAAGTTTCATATCAGCGCACACTCCGCTGCAGAGTGAAAATCTCATTCTGGAAACATCCCTCAGGCTGTGGCTAAGCCATGTCTCCGCAATATCCTTTCTTTCAGGAGTGCTAGTTCTGCATGGTTCGCAGGAGAGCTTCTGTAAAGTTTGGAAGGTAGGAGACGGGGTACTGGCAGAAGTAAAGCTGTGAGTACCGGCCGTGAGTCGTGCTTCGGTAGCTCAGATGGTAGAGCACTTGCCCGCGAAAGGCAAAGGTGCCGAGTTCGAGTCTCGGTCGGGCACACAGTTTTAATCTTCCACGAAGTTTCATATCAGCGCACACTCCGCTGCAGAATGAAAATCTAATTCTGGAAACATCCCTCAGGCTGTGGCTAAGCCATGTCTCCGCAATATCCTTTCTTTCAGGAGTGCTAGTTCTGCATGGTTCGCAGGAGAGCTTCTGTAAAGTTTGGAAAGTAGGAGACGAGGTTCTGGCAGAAGTAAAGATGTGAGTACCGGGCATGAGTCGTGCTTCGGTAGCTCAGATGGTAGAGCACTTGCCCGCGAAAGGCAAAGGTCCAGAGTTTGAGTCTCGGTCGGGCACACAGTTTTAATCTGCCAGGAAGTTTCATATCAGCGCACACTCCGCTGCAGAGTGAAAATCTCATTCTGGAAACATCCCCCAGGCTGTGGCTAAGCCATGTCTCCACCATATCCTTTCTTTCAGGAGTGCTAGTTCTGCATGGTTCGCAGGAGAGCTTCTGTAAAGTTTGGAAGGTAGGAGACGAGGACTGGCAGAAGTAAAGCTGTGAGTACCTGGCGTGAGTCGTGCTTCGGTAGCTCAGATGGTAGAGCACTTGCCCGCGAAAGGCAAAGGTCCCGAGTTCGAGTCTCGGTCGGGCACGCAGTTGTAATCTGCCAGGAAGTTTCATCTTCTTTATTTATTTATCAGAAAGCACATTGATGCAATGCTACTGGCCGTTAAATTCAAAGTTGAAGGAAATTGTATTAGTTTTACGTAAAAGAGCATAACGTATATTATGTAATGGATACTATTGTTACTTTATTTAGAACTTGAAAGTGGTCAAGCTTTGATTATTTAAATATGTTAAAATGTAAAATCATGTAGAATAAGCTGTAGCCAACCAGATGGACGGATTCACCAAGGGGAACTTCTCTAGTGAGTTGAGGGATGATACTCGGCGCGTGGGAAACTCGGCCAGGGACGGGCAGAGGCAGTGCTGGTGCAGACGCGAAAGCGGACAGTTCGGCTGGAGGCATTAAAGGGTACAGCTCGGATTGAGATGCGAAAGCACACAATCGGTCTTTAGGCAGCTAGGAAGTGAAACTACTTAGAAAATTTCGTGTTGTGTGGATAGCGGGACTTCGTCTCTTAGTGGTGAGCAGCCGCGCGCCTGGTGTGAATTCTAACTTTTCGCGTAGTTAACTAGGTATTTCGTGATGAGATTGTGAATGATCGAACTGTGTCAAATAGATATGCGCTTACTGTGTAACTATAAATACGACCACTTTCCCTATTATTTTGATTTCTGAATAAACATTATTCTAACCAAATCGCAACTGTGTGGCCTACATCATTTATGGCTCGTTAATTTAGCTCCCGCTGTTATTATCACTGTTATTATATGTTATATTAACTTTGTATTTCCCAAACTTGTCATCAGCCAGACAATTGAACCAAAGGGTCATAAGTGTGTAATTAGGGCGGGTAATGCTACACGTGCGGTTCAACTCCTAGATGAGTTTGAGCCAAGACATTTCGACGAAGAGGAACCGCATTGAGCCCGAACATATTTGGGATTTTAGCTCGCAACTCTGGTTGAAACAATCTCCTTTGTGTGTTTACTATGATAGAATAAGAATGATCACATATCTGTTCACATATTTGCCACTTACGTCGCGGCATCCACATATCTCCCATTTCTGTGAGCACTGTTGCCAACTCATGGTTCAAAATGGTTCAAATGGCTCTCAGCACTATGGGACTTAACATCTGAGGTCATCAGTCCCTTAGAACATAGAACTACTTAAACCTAACTAACCTAAGGACATCACACACATCCATGCCCGAGGCAGGATTGGAACCGGCAACCGTAGCAGTCACGTGGTTCCGAACTGAAGCGCCTAGAACGGCTCGGCGACAGCGGCCGGCGAGTCAAGGTTCCACACCATCACTATGACAGCCATCAGCCAACTTATACCTCCGTGATGGCTCTGTTGCGTTCCTCCGGTGGTGACTGAATGCTCTAAGTACCACGTCTTATCAGCTCGAGAAATTAGTGCTCTAAAGAAGTAGTTGCAGCCACTACTGCGAGGCTCACGATAAAAGCAGACCGCGGCGCGTACGTCACGAAGGTAGACCTGAGCTCGCTCACTCGCTCAACTCAGCAGACAATATGCTTCTCCAAATCTGTTAACTCGCAACCGGGTGTGTACGTACTAATAACAGTTGCTTCTTCTACTGAAATCTGCTATAATGAAGCCGTACAACAAAACTTATTCTTAACATTAATGGTATAGCGGCTTGTTCATAGCATGTAGTCTCTTCTGCGTGACAGTCCTCATTTCGGACAAGATATGGTGCTTTATGCAACTGATAATCATTCTTGCATTATTTTAATTTCATTTTATCACAACAAAACCGTAAAAAATTATTAGTAGGCCTTAATATCATTATAGAACTAATAACGGTAAGACTCCATAACAGTGGATTCCATTGGAAGACGAAGTTCTCGTTTCACACGTAGTTACGAGTTAACAGATGTACAAACGCAGTGTGTCTGCAGAGTTGAGCGAGCTCGGCCTACCTCCGTGACGTACGCGCCGCGGCATGTCTTTCTCGTAGGCCTCGCACCACTACGAGGCCCCATCGCAAACTATCGTATGGGTGCCGTTGGTCAGTGGTACACTGTAACAGTAGTCTGGCTTCAGCGATCTCTGAATAGTTGGCAAAGCCAATGCTTTCACCCACTGTCTCTTCGTCCTCTGCGACCATTCTAGCACCTACTGCCAAGACAAATCACAAGGTAATGTGGTCACACCTCGGAAGTTAATCGATTTTACAATTTACCCTGCACAATTATAGAAATGAACAAGAACATTTTCCCCCAAGATGCAGGTTACCGTGCTTTTTGAGGATTACTACGTGCCAACCACGGTGTGTGGGAGCTGTTTATAGCATCAGGAACGCGCTAACATGTAGAAGCACCCTAGAAGAGATATTCCTAGCAAAACACAGCGCCAAGCCATTTCTCAAAATTGTCTACCTAGGCACAGAGTTTCTTCAGAGTGTTAATTAATTTTCCAGTTAGACACGTTTGATGTAAGCGAAATAAAGTAATACCTTTGAAAGGGTACAGTACCGCCCGACATTGAAAACAGGTGCAACATTCTTCGTTATTCTTGTCAGTACAACATATTTTCTCTAATAATAACTCAATTTCAAGTAATACAGCGAAGCCGGATACCAGTGTGGGAAAGAATGACAATTTATTTATTTAATTTATCACATGTGCACTCTCACAAAATAATCCCTTCATCCAGTTTGGTGATATCTGTAAAATGAATGAATGTATGGTCGTCTGCTAACTGCAGATAGTGAATGTGAATATATGATCATCTTTGAGACGGTCCTTTGGTACCCTTTGGTGGAACCAAAGAGACGAAATTTACCTGAGCTTTGAGCGCCTGAACTGTGGGTGACCAATACGGTAGCATGGTCTTCCCCCACCTCGATAGAGGTGTGAGATGACCTGAAGAACATCCATGTTTCAGCACTCTGCCGCTTGATCTAGTGTTGGTAAGACCAGTCTTTGGTGTGTTCTGTAAAGACAAAAGAGTGGAGACATGGTATGCATGTGAAGTACTTAAGAGTAATTTGGAATAATAATTTCTGTATTTCAGGAACTTTTGTGGGGAGAATTAAATTTCAGGCAGGTAATATTAAGGGGATCGTAGTAATCTTCGGAAGTGACCAACGGTCACAATGAAACCACGTGTAGCAATAAGTTGAAATACTTCAGAGTGCTTAAGTTAAGCTGAATTACTAGCGTGTGTACTGTAAGTTGGAAATATTTAATAAATGGCGTGTGCAGGACTTGAAATTAGAGACGAGTACTTCCAAGTGGTGAGTACTGTGTGAGTCTCAATTTGTGTATGAGACAAAGGATAAAGAGAAGTGCTCGTCCATGGTATCAGTTGAGGACTCGCGTGTGTGATGAATATGTTCTTAATATTTCTTTGCGTGTTATGTTTCCGTGTGACGCTTGATCCGAACTTTAATACTCAGAGAGAAGCAAGGTGAGTCAGCCGTCTATCCAGCAACGCCACTTGGCTTGCGTTGCACAGGAAGACGTGCATAATCCTCCAGAGTTCATAGTAGGAAAGAAAAGTTACGAAGTGGGCAGTGTCGTGTGAAACTGAAGTGGGAAAGCTGAAAGTGATGTGATTATAACGTTGTGACTACTCTTTGTACTGTATGTTGCCAGTGTGATGTATTTCATGAAATTTAAGTATGTGTGGTTGGCATTGGAGAGTAACAAGATAGTTTCAGAGGCAATGGGTTATGCATGTTCCTTTTTGTACCACTCAGTCTGGAGGAATGTTTCGTGATGATGGGTGTGAGAGTCGAAGTGTGAGATATAGCAAAAGATCCACCATCCAATCCAGAAAGTGCACTGTAACGTTAAATAATTACGAGACCATAAGATAGAGAATCACCATTGTAAAGCCATGCCCACTGGGCGGAATTACTCATGTGTTATTGTTGTAGGTTATAGAATTTGTGTGTTTAGATTATAGAATTTATTGGAATAAATAAGATAGTGAAAAGAAAAAGATTGGTGGCCTTTTCCTTCGAATAGTATGTTGTCATGATACCCAGGATTTATAATGTGTGCGCCATTCATATTCAATGCGATGCCCACGTGTTGATCAAAGCCTTTAAATAAGAAAGAAAATGTGGTATTGCCAGTGCGTAGTGAACAGTTAGAGTTGTGTAAATTACTAATAGTCAGATGTGCGTTTCCGTATTCAAACAGGAGAATAACTTGTAATTTAATTGTGAGTACTAGAGTTTATGGTACTCGATAAATAAGAATGAGTCCACTCGCTTGGCAGACCACTCATCTTGCAGGCCTGACTGCTTGATGCCACAGTATGAGCAAGGCATGTGGGTGCCTCCCACCTTCTTAATGGTTAGATACACTATATAGGTGTTAAATACGCCACATATATCCTTCTTTTACACAGCTTCGACCACTTTTCAACTTGCTCTTCCGGAAACACACGAAACGCTTAGAATATAAGGATTATTTTAGCACTTCTGATGTGAGCATTCGAGAATTTTAATTTTTTTACATTTTATTATCTGCACAGGACGAGGTGGTTATATTGAAAGTGCTGCCACTTACAGATGTCCATTGGGGGCTGTAATTATTGTATGTCACGAAAACTTGGTAGATAATCTAATGCGTTAATCCAGAACCGATATTAGAGGGAAAAAATTCGTTCCAGTCTTGGTCACCAGGTGCAAATCTGGCTCTGTGAATGCAAGAAAGACATAGAAATATCTCCATATGTAACTGATTAGCATAGGGCGTGGGCAGAAAAAGTCAGACGAGTCAGAATCGAATAATATTGATTTTATTATTAATCTGCCACTGACAAAATTTGTTCAATATTATGACAAGCGCCAAATTTTCACCTGGTGGCCGAAGTCGAATTTTCCAGCTTAAATCAGTTCTGCACTAAAGCATTACCATAGCTATCAAGTTTCGCTGTCATACGATAATTATAGCCCACACTGAACCACCGTGAGTAGCTGCTGATAAATTACAGCCTCCATGTATTATTAGTAAGGCAATCATCGTCATTCAGCTTGTATAATGGAATATTCTAGCATAACATAAAATTCTAGCATATTTCTTGAAGTCAGGTTACCAAGTTTTAAAAGGTTAGGCACCTGTGAATCTATGACGATACATGGTCTCCATGGTGGATGGTAGTATTGCTTTTCACTAAGACCGACGTTCGTTGTATGTAGTATTTTGGTGCAATAGAAATTTGTAAGTAGCTGTATCTGAACAGTGGGTAATGACCGTGACGCATTTGGCTGTCAAGAGGGTAGGATGTCCGATGTAGTACCGAATAATGTTTGAAATTATAAGGAACATAACCACTGGTTATAGTAAAACATTTATACTTTTTGTCGAAATCATTGAATCTTGTATCGAAATCAGCCACGTTTGTATTGAAATGTCAATGGTTATACTGTCATCACCAAGCAATGTAGAAGATCTACTGTCAGGATATCTGTTTCTAAAGTACCTATGTTCACATTCCTGACAGTGATACTGAGCTTCATGGGTCAGCGTCAGAAGATGGTACCATCATCGTGACTTTAAGAGATTATAATCTTCGTTGGAAGCACCAAAGAAACGGCCTTTGACTGTACGAAGGAAAGCTTCTATTGGAAACAACTGCACGGTACAAGATGAATTCTGCATTTTGCGATAAGTAGATAGTATGAGTAGTAGTGCAAGTGGAGGGACGATGTGGCATATGTTGACAGTGTGCACAATGTTGGTGAATGAAGGATCTGCCAAGTCTATTCCTGTACTGTGAATAGTTTTCATGGTAGTAATTGATCGGCATAGAGTCGGGTTTCTACACTCCTGGAAATGGAAAAAAGAACACATTGACACCGGTGTGTCAGACCCACCCTACTTGCTCCGGACACTGCGAGAGGGCTGTACAAGCAATGATCACACGCACGGCACAGCGGACACACCAGGAACCGCGGTGTTGGCCGTCGAATGGCGCTAGCTGCGCAGCATTTGTGCACCGCCGCCGTCAGTGTCAGCCAGTTTGCCGTGGCATACGGAGCTACATCGCAGTCTTTAGCACTGGTAGCATGCCGCGACAGCGTGGACGTGAACCATATGTGCAGTTGACGGACTTTGAGCGAGGGTGTATAGTGGGCATGCGGGAGGCCGGGTGGACGTACCGCCGAATTGTTCAACACGTGGGGCGTGAGGTCTCCACAGTACATCGATGTTGTCGCCAGTGGTCGGCGGAAGGTGCACGTGCCCGTCGACCTGGGACCGGACCGCAGCGACGCACGGATGCACGCCAAGACCGTAGGATCCTACGCAGTGCCGTAGGGGACCGCACCGCCACTTCCCAGCAAATTAGGGACACTGTTGCTCCTGGGGTATCGGTTCGCAACCGTCTCCATGAAGCTGGGCTACGGTCCTGCACACCGTTAGGCCGTCTTCCGCTCACGCCCCAACATCGTGCAGCCCACCTCTAGTGGTGTCGCGACAGGCGTGAATGGAGGGACGAATGGAGACGTGTCGTCTTCAGCGATGAGAGTCGCTTCTGCCTTGGTGCCAATGATGGTCGTATGCGTGTTTGGCGCCGTGCAGGTGAACGCCACAATCAGGACTGCATACGACCGAGGCACACAGGGCCAACACCTGGCATCATGGTGTGGGGAGCGATCTCCTACACTGGCCGTACACCTCTGATGATCGTCGAGGGGACACTGAATAGTGCACGGTACATCCAAACCGTCATCGAACCCATCGTTCTACCATTCCTAGACCGGCAAGGGAACTTGCTGTTCCAACAGGACAATGCACGTCCGCATGTATCCCGTGCCACCCAATGTGCTCTAGAAGGTGTAAGTCAACTACCCTGGCCAGCAACATCTCCGGATCTGTCCCCCATTGAGCATGTTTGGGACTGGATGAAGCGTCGTCTCACGCGGTCTGCACGTCCAGCACGAACGCTGGTCCAACTGAGGCGCCAGGTGGAAATGGCATGGCAAGCCGTTCCACAGGACTACATCCAGCATCTCTACGATAGTTTCCATGGGAGAATAGCAGCCTGCATTGCTGCGAAAGGTGGATATACACTGTACTAGTGCCGACATTGTGCATGCTCTGTTGCCTGTGTCTATGTGCGTGTGGTTCTGTCAGTGTGATCATGTGATGTATCTGACCCCAGGAATGTGTCAATAAAGTTTCCCCTTCCTGGGACAATGAATTCACGGTGTTCTTATTTCAATTTCCAGGAGTGTATATGCAGGCAACGTGGGTTTTCAGCTAAGTGGGAACGTCCTCTTACTCTGATATCCTGAAGAAAATGATTGAAACTTGCGATTTTTGAATTGCTATGACGTTCTTCGCTTTCTTGAGTGAAATATACTGTGATGAAATGTCTCATGCTTTCTGAGGTATTCCTTTTAAGTCACTGCAGACGATATTATTACATCTCAAATTTGTCGCAAAACGTGAAATCTATCTTGGAATGTGTAGTAGTTTCCAATAAGAACTGTAGTTATTGCAGTCAAAGACCGCTTCTTTGATGCTTCCAAGGAATATTTCGAACCTCTTAAAGTAAAGAGAATAGCACTGTCTTCTGAGGCTGAGCATCAGGAGGAGCTATGAGCAATGAAGCTCAGTATCACTGTAAGGAATATGAATATAGGTACTTTAGGGACAGGCATCCTAATAGTAAATTTTCTGTATTGCTTGGTGACGACAGTATAACCATTGACTTTTCCATACAAAATGATCACTGTAAGGAATATGAATATAGGTACTTTAGGGACAGGCATCCTAATAGTAAATTTTCTGTATTGATTGGTGACGACAGTATAACCATTGACTTTTTCATACAAAATGATGGTCAGGTACTGCAGAAAGTGTGATCAGTTCTGTCTCTATGCTGTTCATTTTTGGAACACAACCTGCGAACAGCTTAGAGACAGACGTGATGACACTTTCTGCAGGACCTGACCATCATTTTATTTTGCAGGAAGATGCTCAAGCACGTACATTGCAAGCTGTAACTGACTCACTGCCTCCAAGCAGCAATCAGTCTTGGACCTGGAGATGACCTGCAATGGCCAGCTGTTCCGTAGCCCTAAGTCAGGGAAGGGACTCGGTGGATAGAGAGGTTGCCCTGCCATCGCCTCAAACCGGTGACTTCTGCTGGCATGTACATGTGGTTCTCTCGTCTGCCACGCCCCCCCCCCACCCACCCATCCCCACACCCCACATTCCTCCTGGTACGGATACCAGACAACGAATAATCCCATTACAAAAACGTTCAGTACCTTTGGTCGGCAGCGGCGCTCTTTTTATACATAGGCGCCACAACCAGTCACATGTCCTAAAACACCACTGTCACTGAAGATGTGCCAATCTGTATTTCCCCTTGCTGCGTTAGTGTTTGCAGTAACGTTGATTTCACTGTTTCAGCAAGCTAACCTGCGTCGCAATATTGTGTTGGCCTTACTGAATTGTTACAACGACAACATCCGCACTTTTCTGACGTCAGCGCTGCTCAAATACACCGCTCAGACTCGCATTAGCGTGCTCATATATTATTGGTAAGCTATAACTCCTCACAAAACCACGCTCCTGTCGTCTCAAACGTAATCTAAAACCATGCATAGAAAACAGTCATAGCGCATCTCGCACCTTTCACATGTAATAATTGAAAATATAAATGAACTCAAGGTGTTGCAGTAACCAGTCTCCAAATAGCTAATACTTTGCAGTCTCTTCAAGCCTGAACCACTGCATGTGAGTACACACAAGTATATTGGGACAGAGAGTGAAATAAATGGATGACCTAAGTAACCTCAAACTGTACAGCATATTTTAGAGCTGAACATAAATTGGAATGATCTTATTGGCCATCTTGCATATAGTACAGACTGTTCAGATCAGTGCCTCTCCGTCAAAACTAAGGTGATTTCATCAGAACAGCATGTATTCTCAAATGTAGCTCCGTTACCAGACACATCTTATCAGCTGAGGACACTGATCAATGACTATATCACGTCTCTAATGACTGACTTCCTTTGAACAAGGAAGGACCTGGCAGTCTAAACTGCCAACGCACGGTATTGGCTGACGACCAACTGCTAACCAAAGACGAAATTCCGATGCAATGGTTGAGCAGAGACTTTGCGATATTGACTAAGTATGTTACGGATAGTTGTAAGGCAAATGATACAGCTCTTGAAAAAAGTTAAAATAGATCGTAAGACAGCAGATAGGCACCTTCAAAAGTCGCCTGATGATGTGATGCAGTATTTCCAGGTCGCCCCTGCCCTCCCACCCCCCACCCCCCCTTCTTACCCATCCCAATCCTACTAACGCAACAATCCAAATTAGAAGAAACCGGCATTTTGTCAGAACTATAAAATGATGAATGTTAAAAAAACGGCTGGAAATACAAAAATTCTGAGTTTCACGCTACTCCTGTAACATCACAATCCAAGATGGTGAAGAACTCAACATGTTCTGTGTTAAAAATGGAGTGAAATTCAAATAATGTCTGGAAATTAAAAATAACCCACTTCTATTAGGTATAAAATCCAAGACCTCAGTTTAAAACAGCGGAGAATTTTTAAAAACCTATGGCTGGTATAGTATTAAAACGAAGGAAAATTAAGAAATCCAATTGAACTAAATATAAAAATAGCTGAGTTTTACTTTCACTATACTAACGCTTAAGGTACAAACAATTTTCACCATCCCAACTGCTGTTCCCCTTGATTAAACATGAAATATGTGTGTAGCACATTCCCCCCAACCCACAGTCTGACACCACTGCTGGGATGTGATAGGAACATTAAAATATTGCTCCACCATTTCATTTGTTTGAACAATAACCTCAACCACTGCCACTGGACAGGAACATTTATTTATTTATTTGAACAATCTCAAGGTTCGTTCATTGGATATGGCACTCTGCAAACCGGCCTCAGATCTTGCCACGTCCTTGGGTGCCAAGTGCAGTCAATTAACAGTTCTATTGTACCTTCTGCTGGCTCACTGCTGCTGGTTGTTTAATGTTTAAGCAATGAACGCTGTGGGTATCGTAGGATAGGACTGAAGCGTTTACTTATTTTTTCAAATACTTTGGCACTACCAGTTCTTGTGCACTCAGTGCCCAACTCGTGGCTCCACACCATCACTACGATAGCCATCAGCCAACTGACGCCTCCGTGACTGCTCCGGTGGTGACGGGACGCTCCGTACACCACATCACATCGGCTCGCGAGCGAAGTGCAGAGTAACTTTAACGGCATACATTCAATCAGCACTATGTTTGACGAGACGGGTATACTATAACTGCAGACTGGCCGCTGCGAAATCTCAAGATGCTCTACTGCAGTCACTCATGCAGTTTGGACATGGATACCTCGTAGCTGTCTGCCATCGTAGTTATTAATACGAGGAGCGTTTAGTAAGTAATGGAGCACAATTTCTTCTCGGCCAATTTCAATTAAAATGCGGAATTTCTTGTGGACCATCGTAGAATATTCGTGCTTCAGTCATTTTGTGAACGTCGGGCGCTATACGTAGCCTCCAAAATGGCGTATTTAACGGAGATATCATCCAAGGTTAGTGCTGGCATTAAGTTTCTTTTGGTAGAAAACCAGAGCATCATACGTTTACATATCACTCCGTCTTCTGGCCACAAGTGGCCCATCAGGACCATCCGACCGCCGTGTTATCCTCAGGTGAGGAAGCCGGGAGGAGGGGCGTGTGGTCAGCACACCGCTCTCCCGGTCGTTATGATGGTTTTCTTTGACCGGAGCGGCCACTATTCGGTCTAGTAGCTCCTCAATTGGCGTCACGAGGCTGAGTGCACCCCAAAAAATGGCAACAGCGCATGGCAGCCTGGATGGTCACCCATCCAAGTGCAGGCCACGCCCGACAGCACTTAACTTAGGTGATCCCACGGGAACCGGTGTATCCACTGTGGCAAAGCCGTTGCCCCTAGGTATACATAGGCGTTTACAAAATGTTTACGCAGACAAGGCAGTGATCAGAAGCACGGTGAGTCGTCGGGAAAGGCGTCTGTCATCATCGCAACAAGATCGCGCAAATCTGTCTGATCTCCAGTGTGCCAGCTGGCCGCACACAGCATTTACTCCAGTGAAATTGGAACGTGCGAATACTCTTATTCAAACACCTCGCTGCTCAACTGGACGTCTCTGTTGGTAGTGCTGACACACTCGACCACCAGTTGGGGTACTCGAAGGTGTGTCACTGTGTTCCTCGCCACCTAACAGAAGACCACAAAGAGCAACGAAACACCATATGTGTGGAATTGCTTGCGAGTAACGAAGCTGGTCGTGACAATTTCTCGTCGAACATTGTCACAGGCAGTGAAGCGTGGGTACTACCGTTTCGGTAGTACATGGACTGGCGCCAAATTAATTCTCCTGTTCATAAGAAGTTCAAAGCCAAACCCTCATCCGGTAAAGACATGCCGACGGCCTTCTGGAAAGGTGAAGGGGTTATTCTGTTTGATGTCCTTCCTCACGGTGCAACTATCTACTCTGAAGTTTATTGTGCTACCCTCAGGAAATTGAAGAGACGACTTCAGCGTGTTCGTCGCCACAAAAATGCAAAATGAATATGCCCTTCGCCATGACAGTGCAAGGCCTCATACAATTCTGCGCACTCAAGAGGAACTCACAAAACTTCATTAGACTGCTGTTCTTCCTCATCCACCCTACAGCTCGGATGTCACACCGTATGACGTCAATCTGTGTGACTGAACGAAGGATGCACTCTGTGCGGAGCAGTACGTGGATGATGAGGATGTTAGCGATGCAGCAAGACGTTGGCCCCGATGTCGACCAGTTACATGGTGCCATGCGGGGATACAGGCTCTCCCAGTAAGGTGGCGTAAGGCCGTCGTATTGAAAGAAAATTATATTGAAAGAAGGGTTTTGTAACCGAAACAAAGCAGAATAATATGGGTTGAAATCCGGAACAAACCCAACGTACTTCCAGATAAAAAGTGTTGTATTTCTTACTGAACGCCCTCGTAGTAGGCAAAACCAGAGCTTTTACACCCTCTCGCCTGGCCCATTGCGATTCTTTTAGCTGCTACTGCCTTCACAATTCACTCAGTAATGCAGACACATTTCTAAGGTTACGACATTTTACACCTAACCCTATACATATTGTAGAAATTGACGACAAGATATCGAGGCATGATGCAGACTACTGTGCTGAAGGATTACTATGTCCCAATGACGTATCTCTAACGGTTTGTTGGAGCTGTTTATAACGTCAGGACTGTGCTGACATGCAGAAGCACTAAACCAGGGATGTTCCTACCAAACACAGCGTTAAATCAGTGCCAACAACTACCTAACTGAGCACCGGGTTTCAACAGACTGCTAGTCATCTTTCAAGTGATACATATTTGATGCAAGCTAAACAAATTACAGCTCACTGACGGGAAGACACAAAAGACAGGTGTTAAATACTCTGCATATTTCCTTCTTTTACATAGATTTTACTACTTCTCAAGGTCCTATTCCAAAAACGCACGAAAATGTTGGAATATAAAGATGTTCTTAGCAAAGCTGATGGAGGTAGTAAGGGCATTCGCGAATTTTAAATTTTAATATGATGTTTTATTTTCGGAATATTAAAACTAATAAGGCTTTCGTCATCCTCCTGGGTGTATGACTGAATAATCTAGCTTAATTTATATTCTTTGTTGGAGTCAGGGTAACAGCTTTTAGCGGTGAAGTACCGCCAGATTACGAATCAATTAAAATATACACTATGTGATCAAAAGCATCTGGGCACCCCCAAAAACATACGTTTTTCTTATTAGATCCATTGTGCTGCCACCTACTGCCAGGCACTCGATATCATTAGTCATTAGACATCGTGAAAGAGCAGAGCGGGGGGCTCCGCGGAACTCACCGACATCGAATGTGGTCAGGTGATTGGGTGTCACTTGTGTCATACGTCTGTACACGAGATTTTCGTACTCGTAAACATCCCGAGGACCACTGTTTCCCATGTGATAGTAAAGTGGAAACGTGAAGAAACACGTATAGCACAAAAGCGTACAGGCCAACCTCGTCTGCTGACGAACAGAGACCGCCGCTAGTAGAAGAGGGTCGTAATGTGTAATAGGCGCACATCTATCCAGACCATCACACAGGAATTCCAGACTGCATCATCAACCACTGCAAATACTCTGACATTTAGGCGGGAGGTGAGAAAACTTGGATTTCATGGTCGAGTGGCTGCTCATAAGCCACACATCGTGCTGGTAAATGCCAAACGACGGCTCGCTTGGTGTAAGGAGCATAAACATTGGACGACTCAACAGTGGAAAAAGGTTGTGTGGAGTGAAGAATCACGGTACAGAATCTGAACGTCATCTGCCACCGTGTTTAGTGCCAACAGTAAAATTCTGAGGCGGTGGTGATATGCTGTGGTCGGGCTTTTCATGGAGGGGCCATGCACACCTTGTTGTTTTTCTTGGTACTATCACAGCACAGGCCTACATTGTTGTTTTAAGCACTTTCTTGCTTCCCACTGTTGAAGAGCAATACGGGGATGGCGATTGCATTTATCAACACGATCTATCACCTGTTCTTAATGCACGGCCAGTGGCGGAGTGGTTACACGACAATAACATCCCTGTAATGGACTGGCCTGCACAGAGTCCTGACCTGAATCCTATAGCACACCGTTGGGATGTTTTGGAACGCCGACTTCGTGAGAGGCCTCACTGATATCGATATCTCTCCTCAGTGCAGCACTCCGTGAAGAATGGGCTGCCATTCCCCAAGAAACCTTCTAGCACCTGATTGAATTTATGCCTGCTAGAGTGAAAGCAGTCATCAAGGCTGAGGGTGAGGCAACACCATATTGAATTCCAGCGCTACCGATGGAGGGCGCCACGAAATTGTAAATCAGTTCCAGCCGGATGTCCGGATGCTTTTGATCACATAGAGCGTAACCTCCATGATAGGCATCGGTTTTATTCTTTAACTAACAGCGACTTTTGTTTTATGTAGTCTTTTGGCAGATGAAGGATTACTATGTCCCAATGACGTCTCTCTAATGGTTTGTTGGAGCTGCTTATAATGTCAGGACTGTGCTGACATGCAGAAGCACTAAACCAGGGATATTCCTACCAAACACAGCGTTAAACCAGCGCCAACAACTACGTAACTGAGCACCGGTTTTCAACAGACTGCTAGTCATCTTTCAAGTGTTACATATTTGATGCAAGCTAAACAAATTACAGCTCACTGGAATTTGCCAGTAGTTGTATCCGAGCAGAGTTATAGGTGAATAGTACGGGCACTAGTTCAAGTGAAGAGGCGATGCGGAGTATGTTGATAGCAAGCACATGTTGGTGATTCTTGAGCCTGTGATCTCCCTTTCTGCAGCTGCGAAAAACTTTTGTGGTCATAACCTATCGAAATGGAGTGGGGATATTATTTGCTAACAAGATTAGTTTCCAGCGAAATGGAAAAGTCCTCTGACTCTGACATTCTGAAGAAATGGACGGAAAAGTGTGACTTTTCCTACTTTTGGAACTGCTATTACTTTCTTCGCTTTGTTGAGTGGAAGATATTCTTACGAAAAACTTTCATGCGTTTAGTCAGATACTGGTAAGACGAGAATGTAGCAGTTCAATTTCTGTTACGTCACTGCTGGTGACATTATTACATATCAAATTCGTCACGAAACGCCTAAGCCAAGCTGTAATGTGTAGTATTTTCCAGTAAGAGCTTCACTTTGTGAAGTCAAAGACCCTTCCCTTGGTGCTAAACCGATCATTTGGTGATTTGCATTTCCAATCTCTGAAAGGCTCGAGAAAGGTACCTCGTTTTGAGATTCTACATCAGGAGGAGGTGTGAGTCATGAATCTCAGTGCCACCGTGTCGGAGATGAACATGGCTACTTTTTGGATGTCATCGTTAGACAAAGTCTGTGGAATTGTATTGGTTAGGGCAGTGGAACAATTGAGTGGGGCTGTGCCGTTTATGATTTCGGTTGTGGACAAAGGTTTTCCAACGGTTGGGATCAGTTTTTATCCAACCTAAAGCAGCAATAACGATTTTCTAAGAACCAATTTGTAGCATGGCAGAAATAGCGTGAATTGTTGAACTTCCAATTATTGCAGATAATTCTAGACAAGGCAAAATAACACTTTTGATTGGTTGATGTCTTGCTTCATTGGACATTAGATGAATGAAGGCTAGTATCTCGGGTCTGTGAGAAAAAGTATTTGGCCACGTTGTACACCAATTTGCAGAAGATGTTCAGTGAGTAGTCACATATAGACATCGAACTATTCCACAGGATTGCTGAATCATTTCTGACGAATAATGGTATCATTATTACCGACTGGAAAATTCATGCAGTTGCAGGATGTAGTAATGATGGAGGAGGAGTTACAGTATTGTCGAAGAGGGGGGGGGGGGGGCAGGTCACGGTGTGTCAGACCAAGGTAACACAAACCAGGCAGACCACACACGCAGCACAGTTTTTCTTAGTTAGGCAGAAGGAACTAGACTGTAAGAGGTATATTGTTGAACACACACTCTCTGTCCAGCATGCAGATTTTCATTGGATGTACTCCACTTATGATGACGTAGTAACAGTGGCGAGTTGTTACGAGGAAGACAAACCCATGGATGCTGGACAGGATGAAGTTAAGGAAAGCGGTTTACTAGTTAATGGGACTACATGCGACATATGTTTCAACCTTCCATCTGCCAGCCACGCTTACGGGAATCACAAAAGTGAACAGCTTACAACCACAGTTGTATTGGTCAGACGCCCTTTTGTAATGATTACCAGCACCGAAAATAACGTTCCTAAACCAAACTTTAGAACCTGACCTAATCCATTTCCTTGATCGATTCACTGCCGCACAGGAATCGCATTTCAGCCAAGCGGTAAACGCAGTATGTACAGCAATTCAGAGAAGGGCAACGATGCATGACAGCGATTTTGAGAGTAGTAATACCAACTGATATGGTACGAGAAAAAACAGGATTCTACAGGCAGGTGATAAGCTTTCCAATATTAGAAATAGAATTTAAAAGAGCTTAGGAAGACGTAATATCAAATAAGAAAGAAGGGATATACAGGGTGTTACAAAAAGGTACGGCCAAACTTTCAGGAAACATAACTCACACACAAAGAAAGAAAATATGTTATGTGGACATGTGTCCGGAAACGCTTACTTTTCATGCTAGAGCTCATTTTATTACTTCTCTTCAAATCACATTACCATGGAATGGAAACACACAGCAACAGAACGTACCAGCGTGACTTCAAACGCTTTGTTACAGGAAATGTTCAAAATGTCCTCCGTTAGCGAGGATACATGCATCCACCCTCCGTCGCATGGAGTCCCTGATGAGCTGATGCAGCCCTGGAGAATGACGTATTGTATCACAACCGTCCACAATACGAGCACGAAGAGTCTCTATATTTGGTACCGGGGTTGCGTAGACAAGAGCTTTCGAATGCTCCCATAAATGAAAGTCAAGAGGGTTGAGGTCAGGAGAGCGTGGAGGCCATGGAATTGGTCCGCCTCTACCAATCCATCGGCCACCGAATCTGTTGTTGAGAAGCGTACGAACACTTCAACTGAAATGTGCAGGGGCTCCATCGTGCATGAACCACATGGTCTAGCAGCACAGGTAGAGTATCCCGTATGAAATCATGATAACGTGCTCCATTGAGCGTAGGTGGAAGAACATGGGGCCCAATCAAGACACTAACCTGTTGATGCTACGTACTGATGTGCTTGATGCTAGTACTGTAGAGCAATGAGTCGCATGTCAACACAAGCACCGACGTCAACATTACCTTCCTTCAATTGGGCCAACTGGCGGTGAATCGAGGAAGTACAGTACAAACTGACGAAACTAAAATGAGCTCTAACATGGAAATTAAGCGTTTCCGGACACATGTCCACATTACATCTATTCTTTATATGTGTGTGAGGAATGTTTCCTGAAAGTTTGGCCGTACCTTTTCGACACACCCTGTATAATGTTCCACCGGAATTTCTAAAGTCATTGGCGGAACTAGCACCCAAACGACTATTCACTTTGGTGTACAGAATGTATGAAACTAGGGATAAACCACTGAACTTTCGGAAAAACTTCATCAATGCCATTCAGAAGATTGCAATAGCCGTCAAGTACAAGGACTGTCGCTTTATTTGCTTAATAGTTCATGAACACAAGCTGCTGGCAACAATAATGCACATAAGTAAAGAAAAGAAAACTGAAGATCTGTTATATGACGATGACTTTGGCTTTAGGAAAGCTGAAGGCATCAGAGAGGCAGTTCTTACTTTGTGGTTGATAATAGAAGCAAGACTGAAGAAAAATCAAGACATGTTCACAGGATTTGTCGACCTAGGAAAGTTTTTGACAACCTAAAATGGCGAAAGATTTTCGAAATTCTGAGAAAAATAGGGTTAAGCAATAGTGAAAAACGGCTAATGTACAACATGAACAAGAACTAAGAGGGAACAATAAGACTAGAAGGCTATGAACGAAGTACTCAGTTTAAAAAGAATGTAACACATGGATGTAGTCTTTCGCTTTACCGTTCAATCTATACATTGAAGAAACAGTGATGTAAATTAAATAGAGGTTCAAGAATGGGACTGATATTGAAGGTGAAATGATATCCTGCGTGAAAGTGAAGAAGAATTATGGGATCTGCTGAATATAATGGACAGTCTAATACGTACAGAATATGGATTTAGAGTAAATCGGAGAACGGCGAAAGTAATGAGAATTAGCAGAGATGAGAACAGCGGGAAACTTAACATTAGAACTGGGGACCAGACGAAATTAAGGAATTCTGCTATCTAGGCAGCAAAAAGCGCAAGACCGAAAAGAGGACAAAAAAATAGACTAGCAGTGACAAAAAGGGCATCCATGGCCAAGAAAAGTCTGTTGCATCAAACACAGGCCTTAATTTGAAGAAGAAATTTCTGAGATTGTACATTTAGAGCCCAGCATTGTATAGTAATGAAACATTTACCGTGGGAAAACCGGAAAAGATGAGTATCGAAGTATTTGAGATATGGTGCTACAAAAGAATGTTGAAAATTATGTGGACTGGTCGGTAAGGATTGAGGAGGTTGTCTGTGGAATCGGCGAGGAAGGGAACAAATGTAAAACACTGGCAAGAGGAAGAGAGTGGATGACAGGACACCTGTGAAGACCTCAGGGAATAACTGGCTCGGTACTAGAGGGAGCTGTAGAGGGTAAAAACTGTAGAAGAAGATGGAGATTGGAATACATACAGAAAATAATTGAGGACATAGTTTGCATATGCTACTCTGAGATAACAAGGTTGACACAAAAGAGGAATTCGAGGCAGGATGCATCAAACCGGTCAGAAGAGACACGAATCGAGAAAAAAATTACGAAGTGTTGCAGTGGCTCTGAATCTGCTGTACGCAGCTTTTTCCTTTTGAGACAGAGAGCCGACCATCGGCGTAAACCACCAATACTTCAGATACGAGTAGACTGGATCCCTAGATGAGAAGAGAGAGGGAGAGTGTAACCTTGTACTGTGAATGCTGAAAATATAGAAATTTAGGGTTAACAGTAAAGGAAGCCACGGGTCGTGATGTGAAGGTTAAATTCCCCGAAGCACAAAACAAATATAATAAATAGACTCAGAAGTAAAGCACCAATAAGAAACGTAATAAGTAACAATTTATCTAACACATGTGGACAAGTCGCCAGTTGTTTTGGTTATAAATTTTCGGCCGTATCAGTCCAACTGCACACGCCCCGCACCATTACAGAGCCTCCACCAGCTTCAATAGTCCCCTGATTACATGCAGCGTCCATGGATTTTTGATGTTGTCTCCATACCCGTACACATCCATCTGCTCGACACAATTTGAAACGAGACTTTTCCGGCCAGGCAACATGTTTCCAGACATCAACAGTCTAATGTCGGTGTTGACGTGCCCACGCGAGGCGTAAAGCTTTGTGTCATGCAGTCATCAAGAATAGGTGTGTGGGCCTTCGGCTCTGAAAGCGCATATCGATGATGTTTCGTAGAATGGTTAGCTGACACTTGTTGATGGCCCAGCAATTGCAGAAATTAGCGGAAGGGTTGCACTGCTGTCACGTTGAACGATTCTCCTCATTCGTCGTTGGTCTCGTTCTTGCAGGATCTTTTCGCGGTCGCATTGATGTCGGAGATTTGATGTTTTACCGGATTCCTGATATTCACAGTGCACTCCTGAAGTGGTCGTAAGAGAAAACCTCCATTTCATTGCTACCTTGGAGATGCTGCGTTCCATCGCTCGTGCACCGACTATAACAGCACCTTCAAACTCACTTAAATCTTGATAAGCTGCCATTGTAGCAGCAGTAACCGATCTAACAACTGCGCCAGATACTTGTTCTCTTATATAGCGTTGTCGACCGCAGCCCTATGTTCCACCTGCTCACATGTCGCTGTATTTGAATACGCATGCCTATACCAGTTTCTTTAGCGCTTCAGTATATAAGGTTACCGGACAAAATATTGGTCACCTGCCCTACAAAGAGGACACTGATCATGTTGGAGCGCTATACGTGGCGTAGAGCTGATAACATATAGTTACGTAACACTTAGTCACTGATTTGCATCATGCAATGACGTGCTTCGTATGTGGCAATCGTTTGTATGGAATCAACGTAGTTAAAAGTGTTGTGACACAATGGCAGAAAGTTACTTTGATGTCTGGATGTGGAATCACCACGAAGTAAATGACCTTCCCCAAATTGTCGGTGTCAACATGTGCTGTCCAGTGTGTGCAGAATTTTGTACTACTCGCAGCCACATAACACAGTGTAGAAACTATAGTTGTGAAAAGATACAAAACGACAGAGACCGGAGACGAGTATCACACCTTCTCAATGACATCCAGTTTCAAATCCGACAGGAATAGCTGCTATCATTGAATGCCGGCAGATATCGACCAGTTGCTGAGATAATATTGTGAAGGGAACTGCATGCAGTGTGTAGAAGGCCAGAGTCAGAGACATTGTTTCGTGATTTTGAAATTAATTTAATACAGCTCTCTGCTGTGATTCATTAGAAGCAGCGGCAGTATGGTTGATGTATTCCCTTGTCTCTCGCGCACACATGCGTGTGTGTGTGTGTGTGTGTGTGTGTGTGAAGTCCAGCATTGCTGACAGAGTGCAACATGGCCTAGTGGTGTCATAACGCCACTGCTTCTGTCAGCAACGTCCCCAGAGTGGCAACTAAGACGACAGTAGCCGAGGAGCAGCTGACGTCTTCAGTGCTGCCCGGCTGGCGGCTACGGGTGATTCAGTGACTGCGACACACTGCTCGCATGCTATGTCGCAGGGCTCAGATGGCCCTGCGGCGGTGGCTGCTCTGCATCTCGTGTGCCAGGGCAGGCTGCCCTCCTGCAACGTCGAACTGCGGACTGTGTAGAGAATTCAGGATGGCGACGAAGTGTCACAGCTCCGGGGTTGTAGTGATGTGATTCTAACACAAGATGATTTCAGTACAAAAGTGGCTATGCACTTATATGCTCACTGTGCACGCTTATTTGAAGTTTTCTATGTGCACACCTCACAAGGCCGGCTCGGCTCACAGCGTGGGACTGCCTTGTTGTGTATTGTAAGGCATGACATCCACGCTCGCCTGCTGCTGGATCTCCTGTAACCTAATTCTTACTTTGTGCATTTCTGATTGAATACGGTCGACGTGCTACAAATTGAAATTCAGAAGCGGGTAACTCACAAAGTGTCATTCCCTACAGTGGCACATGGAGCTGCTCGTCACCAATTGGGCAAATAACACAGAAAGTGGACAGACGTTGATGGGTGGCCTATAGTGTGGTCCGATGAGTGTTAATTTAGCCCCTGTTCAAATGGTACAACACGTCGAGGGCAAGTTGGCCCAATGAGGCATTTAACTCGCACCGTGAAGAGGTTTTACTTCAGACTGGTTATACTTCTGTGACGTTTTGGCAGTGTTTTTCGCATTATAACGTGGCCCCACTCACTAAGGATACCGTTAACTTGAACGATGATGTTTATTCCAGCATTCTCGCTGACCAAGGAGAGCTTTTACCTCTATACCTTCAAGAGGAGAATGCTATGGAGACTCCAGCCTTCCATGATGACAACAGCTGATTTCACAGAGCTGCAAGCATAGTTCTCGGTATGACGAACACTCGGGTACCCGACTGCAACTCGAATAGCCAGATAAATCACCCGACATTAGTCCCTCCAACAATTTGAAACTGCTGGTGAAACGTAGCAGTCAACATCCCCGCAACTTGGTAGTTCTACTTATCAATAAGAAACATCAGCTCTATATAACTTACCTGAAAAAACTTGTGGATTGACTTTTCCGTCATCATCAAGGTTAGCGGCGGCATTAGCGTAATGTCTCCTTTGGATATCTATTTTTGTGTATCATACAGAATCATTATACAAAAGAAAGTAATTTGAAGACATATATAATTCTGAAAGGGAGCACCAGTGGATGCTGATAAAATGAGGGATGATCTACAGCGAGAAGACTTTGACAAAGCACTGAAAGACCTAATTCGAAATAAGGATCCTAAAGTAAAAGATTTTCTCAATTATTAAGGTCTTTGGGATCACCTACCACTGCACTATTGTTCGAGTCAGTCAGCAGGATACTTCAAGAAATATGTAATGATCTTCAATTCAAAAAAGGTATGTGCCCACAGATATGAATTTTACAGAACCATAAGTTTAACACGCTACGGTTGCAAAATACTAACACGGGTTATCTACAGACGAATTGTTAGAAACCAACCTCGTAGACGATCAGCTTGGGCTCCACAAAAATTTAGGAACACTTGGGAAGATATATCGTACTAACCGAATCACCTGTTTTAAAAGATAGACTAATAAGGTCAAATCTATGCGTACACAAGGGGTGGTCAAAAAGTTTCCGGTTTGAGGGCGTTACGTATCACGACTCCAATGTGGGTATGTAAGCACCGACATATAGGCAAAGGATTAGTGTGCAATTTGTGTCCTTTAGACACGCATGTGGTAAATACGAAAACGTGAACTATGGCGACGTTATTACCAAATGTGTCCAAACAAGACCAACATGCTATTATTGTATCCTTGGCTGCCGAAGGACAAATACCGACAGAAACCCATTGGAGAATGAAGAATGTATATGGGCCAGCACGTCTATAGGAAACCACTGAAAATGACATCCCAAGTTACTTGCTGGTGACGATTTGACTCAAGACGCCTGTCGATGTGGAAGGCCAGCCTCAACGAGAGACTCAATTGGGAGACACTACCTCACCCGCCCCATACTCCTGCTCTCTCCCCATGGACTTATCATGCTTTTCGCCCTTTAAAAAACGGTCGAAGATTCCTGTTGGACGAGGATGTGCAACAAGCAGCTACAAACTCCATCACGAAGCTAGACATGGTGTTATATCATACGGCTGTCTTGAACCTGGTGCATCGATAGGATGATTGCCTCAATGTTCATGACGATTTTGCCTATCTCCCATACTGATTATAGACTGTACGAACTTCGAATGGAAATTTTTGGTCGCTCCTTGTAGTTTCCAGAATTTATTTGCAATCTTCAGCGGAGTCTGCGTCGGTTTGAAACTTCCCATAATAAAACTATGTGCCGGACCAGGACTCGAACCTGGAACCTTTGTCTTTAAGTGCTCAACGTCCTTCTTTATCTTCTTCCTGTCGAATTGTTTCTTCGTCAATTTTCGTCAGTATTTGTGTACCGATATCGCATGAACTATGAGAACTTCACTCTTTTTTTTTAATTACAGAGAGTGGCCAATGGCGTGATCAAAACGCTGAGCTACCGTGCCGCCTACCTACTGTGCCATCCAAGCACGACTCACGATTCACTCTCATAGCTTTACTTACTCCACAACATCCTCTCCTGCCTCGCAGACTTGACAGAAGTTCTCCAGCATACCAGCTACTCCTAGAGGAAGAGATATTGAGGAGCAAATGGCTTGGCTACAGCCTACATGATTGTTTCAAGAAGTGTTAGTTCCTTCAAAGTATGCAGCAGAACTTACGTTATGTATCGAAGGTAAGAAAGAGATATTGGAGGATATATAGCTGTGAGGGTGGGTTGTGAGCGGTGTCTGAATATCTAAGTCAGTTCAATGTTGGCCACTTTGTTGTGTTTGTATATGTAACAGATAGAGGGCGATATTTTAAATTTGTTTTGCTCAGTGGAAAAACATGATGGAAAACGAAGTTACTATTGTCGGGAAATGCAGTGGGGAGGAGTACAACATTAAAAATATTCCGGAGAGTGACACTGTTAAGCCTCTGAAGAATGAAATTGAAAAGGAAATGGGAGTTCGTCACAGGAAGGCAGGAACTGTTCCATTTCAAACTAAAAGGTACAAGCTATTGTGTCTAACTCCATTAGCTTGTATAGGTTTTCTTATTCTTGTACAGAGATGAACTGAGCTGCTTATGAAACTTCTGCAGAAGAAAATCTACATATGTATTCAAACGTGCCTAAAGTTCAGCTTCTACAGAGAAAAGAACTTTGATGATTGCCAGATGGGAACGTTAAAGCTAACACGACTGTAAAGATATTTTGATGCGATCGCTTGAAAAGAGTATTGCAGGTGTCAGTGTTCCTCCTGAAGGCATGCTAAAAATCATTAATGATGTTGACAGTGAAAAGGAAGCGATCAAAGAGAATAAAGCTTTGTATCTTGCCGAAATTGACCGACGTATTTGTGATTACAAAGTTAATTCTTTAACTCGCCGGGAGTTGGAAAAATACACTTGTCCTATATATTGACTATACTTTAATTGATCACAGGTCAAAAACAACTTGTTTAACTGATTACAGATCAACTGCTGAAACTGAGTATGAATTGATGAGGCTATAGCTTATGAATTTCAAACATCAACTTATAAAAACTCTCAAACTGTTATATGGTCTACAAAAAGTATGTTGTGGAGAGAAGAAAAAATTAAGCTTATTAGTGTGTCACCTGACCCTGAATGTAATATTGCTTGCTATTTAGACAGTTTAGCAATATCAGTACACACTACACTGTACGAAGTTGTGCAGGTAAATGATATCAATACACACTACACTGTACGAAGTTGTGCAGGTAAACCTATTTGGCGTTATTTGGAGAGACTTTGATCAGTACTCTTCTGAAAACACGCGGTATGATACACATCGAAGTTTTTTAATGAATCCTCATAATGGATTAAAAAACACGGCCATGCACGCAGATTCATTTGAACAGCGTGTAGCACTGCTACCTAGTTATAGATCAAATTTGTAAGAAGCTGCTGTAATGTGTTGCATAAGCTACCGCTGGCCTGTGAGCAGAGTGTCACAACATGTGTATTATAACAATACGCGAGCTACAGAGCCGTGAGACGGTCCAGCTGAGCTCTGCGATCAGTGCCATGTCATCAGCAAGGCAGTGTAACCATACCAGGGCTAAAATTGAGTTTGAACTGCGTGACTGAAAGCTGGGCAATAGTGCAGCAGTATAACTATGAATTCTAAGACAGACTCATTCGGAGCCGAGCAGTTCTCCCACGACGCCACGGCCACGCTAGACAGTGAGACGATTGGGCGCCATCAGCTGCAGCCAAGGCTTCAAGACAGGGCCATGGGGGCCGCCTGGTGCACTAAGTCCGCCCTGAGGAACTTGGTGCCACAGTGCAGCGGACCTGACATTTTTGCCAGCCGTCATCAGACTCCTGCCTGGAAGGAGCAAGCTGTGCCCTATGCACAGCAGTCAACCCTCATCACCATCTAAGACACGAGACACGCCTGGGTCACCTGGGCATCGACGTTCAACATCAGAAGGCAGATGTAGCAAGGAGGAGGAGCGCGCTGCTCACGTCAGGGCCTTGGCCTTCTGATGGGCCGCTGGTTCACAGCCCAGCTCTGACGTCAGCATTGCAGGGTGCCGACGCAAGTACCGTCTCACAGGGGTGAAGGTGTGCCACCTGCTGACAACTGCCAGCCTGTCCGGTAGGAATGGGGCGTGCCTTCCTCTCACTGGTGATGGAGAAACGTTGTATTTAAACGTAATAAAGGGTTATGGAAAAATGCAGGAGAAAATCTTATTGCAAAACTCAAAGAAATTATACATGAAATCTGGAAAACTGAAAAAATCCCCACAGATTGGAAGACAGCAATCATGCATCCTCTGTACAAAAAAGGAAGTAAAACAGACCCAAACAACTATCGTGGAATCTCTTTATTGTCAATAACATACAAAATTCTGTCTAAAGCCCTACTAAACCGAGCAGAACCTCAGCTGGATTCAAAACTAGGAGAATACCATGGTGGATTCAGAAAAGGTCGACATGCGTAGAACAAATGCTTAACTTGAAAAACTCAGTGAAATATTTGAATAGTACTTCAAACAAAAGTTATGTCATCACGTTTGTCGACTTTAAAAAGGCATATGACAGTATAGACCGAGATTCCCTTTTTGAAAATAAATTTATTTAAATGGTTCCGAGCACTACGGGACTTAACATCTGTGGCCATCAGTCCCCTAGAACTTATAACTACTTAAACCTAACTAACCTAAGGACATCACACACATCCATGCCCGAGGCAGGATTCGAACCTGCGACCGCAGCAGTCGCGCGGTTCCGGACTGAGCGCCTTAACCGCGAGACCACCGAGGCCGGCTTCCCTTTTTGAAGTATTAGCTGAATTTGGACTAGATCAAAAGACAAGAAACATCATAAAAGAAACACTCACGGAGGCCAAATCCAGAGAACAATTTATGGGAGAATTGAGCACAGAGTTTAAAATAGACACAGTAGTACGACAAGGGGATGCACTGTCCCCAGTGCTCTGCAATTGTGCTCTTGAAAAAATTGTTAGAGAATGGAGAAAAGCAGTTGCACCAGCACACAGACTGGGACCAAGACGTAAGGCATAGAATTAGGCTGTTTAGCATTTGCTGATGACATGGCAGTGATCGCACAAGACATTATCGATGCACAGAAACAGCTAGAATTATTACAAGAGCAGGCAGCATGAATAGGATTACAAATTTTATTTGAAAATCAAAATTTATGACTGACATCAAAGATGCACCTTCTGATCTCAAAATTGGTAATAACTACATCTCTCGAGTAAAAGAATTTAAATATGTAGGTGAATAGATTGCAGAAAATTGTAATGAAAAGAAATCTGTCAGATCAAGAGTCCAGAAAATGGAGACGGCGTTTCAATTAGCAAAAAACATTTACAACAAAAAGAGTCTCTCGTGGAACTGCAAAATACGATACTACACAACAGTAATTAAACCCGTAGCTCTCTACGCATCTGAGGCACTAAACCTTCAACACAGAACACTAAAAGAGGAATTACAAGTGAAAGAATGTAAAATAATGAGGAAAATCCTAGGAAGAAGAACTAAAGATGGTGTGCATTATCCAAAACCCAATGCAGAAAAATATAAAAATATCTCCAAAATAACAGAAACAATGCGCATGACGAGAATCCAATTCACGAGGCATTTAGCAAGAATCGACTGAAACTGGTTAACGCACGAAATCCATACATTTTTAAAGAACAAAACTACAAGACCGAAATGGTACAAACAGACGGAAAAAGACCTGAGAGAATTAGGGTCTCCAAATCTACATGATAGAGACGAAATCAGAAAAATCACAAACACACGGCGTTTTGAGGAAGAAGAGAGAAAAACTAACTGACATACGTTGTCTACGCAACGAAAGCTAGCCAATTCGTTGTTCATGAAGGAGTAGTGGGCGAAAAGGAAGGCCAACAAATGTTGATTACGCTTGGTCCTAAGTGATCCATCCGCGAAGGAGAAGAAGGGGTTTACCAACCACCAGTGATCCACAGGGCCCCACCTGCCCTCCGTTTAGCCTCACCCTCTGCTAGCTCAACCACTACAAAGTGGTGTGGCAACAATAAGCGTGGTGAACTACTCAAGCTTACAAAATATCCGCAAGTCACACACAGCACATGAGGAAGATTTATCAATTTTGAACGTAAACCCTCGGAAGAATATAAGTCTAGGAAGCACAAAGGAGTAATACTTAAAGATGGTGAATCCTAGGGAAGTTGAGACAGTGCTGGTAACAGTTAGCAGTACCCGTTAGTGGTGCAGTTGTCAAGAGGCACAATTTAATAGTGCCCTGTGGAATACTGTGCTAAAAAAGTAGAACTGGGCAACAATTCTTAGTAAATGCTTAGATCTGTTTCGTGATGGTATGTTGTAATTTTTGTGCAGATGCAAGATGCAGGACGCACATGATAATACAGTACACTCAGTCACATGCTGTCACTTTTGTTACACACGAACTTTAATTTCTTTCCTGAGGTATTTACAGGCGGAGACTTCCTTCTCTTTTTCGGGTTAAACAAAACATTTGTACCTATTAACTAACTATTTTCGGTAATCTTGTAGTTTTTGTCAGTAAACTTCAATTTGATTCTAAATCTGTTTCCCTAAATCGGAAGATGTATGATTCACTATTTGCAAAATATAAAACAAGCAGAGTGTTAAGCAGAGGCCCTACAACAAATTAAACGGATAACGTGCAAATATTAGCTTTCGATGATTGGGATAAATTTGTTATTAAAAGTACAAATAAAAAATAAACAAACTGGATGTTGTACACGTACACGGTTGATTTTTGTGTAATACTTCAAACAATATATTTTAATATTGTTGGATCAGAAGTCTAAGCAATTTGTTTGCAGTTATATTTTCTTTCTTAATACTACACATTTCCACAGAAAGGGATTTTTCCATAAAAAGTATCGGTTGAGCACTTGCTCACAAATCACAAAGGTGCCAGGTTCAAGTCCCAATCCGTCTCACAGTTTTAATCTGTCAGTAAGTTTCTACGCGTAAGTATTTTAAGGTTAGAGAAAGCTTTTTCTACTGCAATAAACTCTTTTAAATTCTGATAGTAGTAAGGTATAAAATAAAAGGAGCGAAGGGCTACCCACAACTTTTACAGAAACAGGGCCGGCCGGGGTGGCCGTGCCGTTCTAGGCGCTACAGTCTGGAACCGAGGTCTGGAACAGGTTCGAATCCTGCCTCGGGCATGGATGTGTGTGATGTCCTTAGGTTAGTTAGGTTTAATTAAATCTAAGTTCTAGGCGACTGATGACCTCAGAAGTTAAGTCGCGTAGTGCTCAGAGCCATTTGAACCATTCTGAACAGAAACAGGACTGCATGTTTTCTGTCCCGAAGGCATAAGAGTTGTTGAGAATGGAGTGAATTACTTTTTTTTTGGCTCACATCCTCTGATATTCCATCTTTACATACATCAGATAGTGAACGAAACAAAAGATGAAATAAAAACCTGTAAGATGACTTAAAATATAAGTTGAAGGAAATATAAAATGAGTTGGTAGTCGGTTATAACATGATCATCAACAGAAATAAATCAAAACCCACGGAACGTAGTCAAATTTTAATTGGAGATCCTGAAGACATTGAATTGGGATATGAGACACTGAAAATAGCAGACGACTTTTGCTGATTGTAGACTGAAATATCTTATGATAACAAAAGTAAAGAGAATATAAAATGCAGAATTGTCACAGTAAGAAAATCTTTACAGAATAAGAATGAAATGTTAACACGAATATAAACATACGTAATGTGATTATGAAGTCTTGGCCTCATGTGGCACTGAAATGTGGACATCTAACGGTACACACAAGAAAAAAAATAATATTTTGAAAATGTTGTGGTGTTGAAAAATTCTGACTATTATATGGCCATACCAGACAAATAACGGAGACTTAATGTATCAAATAAGAGGCAAAAATTAGGACCCTACTTGAATAGATGAAGGAATCAGTTGATAGGAAACATCCCAGACCATTAAAGCATAGTTAATTTGGTAACTGAGGGAGGTTTGTATATGGAAGGGGGGGGGGGGGAGAAGGTGAGGTAAAACTTGTAGACATACACCAAGGTTGACTGCAACAGCAGTTGCTACTGGATATAGGGTGCAACAGTTATGCAGAGGTGAAGAAACTTCCACAGTATAGGCTACCGTGGCGAACACCATCACAACACTCTCTGGACAGAAGACCGCAAAAGCAACAACATACACTACATTGCGTTGTTGTTTACATTATTAGATGCATGACAAATAGAATTAAAGTGAGTAGCTGTTACAAATTTACTAGCGATCATGTATGAAAATGCAGTGATATGTCCTTTAAATCTAGTTCCGAATCTACTATCGATATGTCGAAGATATCTTACTATTCAGTGTCTTAGATGTCAAAGTTAGAAAATATATCTGTATTTTAGAGTTACATGGTAATATGCTGTCAACGGCCTTGCCACAGTGGATACACCGGTTCCCGTGAGATCACCGAAGTTAAGCGCAGTCGGGCGTAGTCGGCACTTCGATTGGTGACTATCCCGGCCGTCAAGCGCTGTTGCCATTTTCAGGGTGCACTAAACCTCGTGATGCCAATTGAGGAGCTACTCGACCGAACAGTAGCGGCTTCGGTCAATAATACCATCTTACAACCGGGAGAGCGGTGTGCTGACCCCACGCCCCTCCTATCCGCATCCTCCACATAGGATGACACGGCGGTCGGATGGTCCCGGTAGGCCACTCGTGGCCTGAAGACGGAGTGCTGATAATATGCTACATAAATTACGAATGGGGAGAAAGCTGGCTTTTCATTGATCAAATTAGGTCCAATTACAATACCTAATACAAAGAACACATTGACACCGGTGTGTCAGACCCACCATACTTGCTCCGGACACTGCGAGAGGGCTGTACAAGCAATGATCACACGCACGGCACAGCGGACACACCAGGAACCGCGGTGTTGGCCGTCGAATGGCGCTAGCTGCGCAACATTTGTGCACCGCCGCCGTCAGTGTCAGCCAGTTTGCCGTGGCATACGGAGCTCCATCGCAGTCTTTAACACTGGTAGCATGCCGCGACAGCGTGGACGTGAACCGTATGTGCAGTTGACAGACTTTGAGCGAGGGCGTATAGTGGGCATGCGGGAGGCCGGGTGGACGTACCGCCGAATTGCTCAACACGTGGGGCGTGAGGTCTCCACAGTACATCGATGTTGTCGCCAGTGGTCGGCGGAAGGTGCACGTGCACGTCGACCTGGGACCAGACCGCAGCGACGCACGGATGCACGCCAAGACCGTAGGATCCTACGCAGTGCCGTAGGGGACCGCACCGCCACTTCCCAGCAAATTAGGGACACTCTTGCTCCTGGGGTATCGGCGAGGACCATTCGCAACCGTCTCCATGAAGCTGGGCTACGGTCCCGCACACCGTTAGGCCGTCTTCCGCTCACGCCCCAACATCGTGCAGCCCGCCTCCAGTGGTGTCGCGACAGGCGTGAATGGAGGGACGAATGGAGACGTGTCGTCTTCAGCAATGAGAGTCGCTTCTGCCTTGGTGCCAATGATGGTCGTATGCGTGTTTGGCGCCGTGCAGGTGAGCGCCACAATCAGGACTGCATACGACCGAGGCACACAGGGCCAACACCCGGCATCATGGTGTGGGGAGCGATCTCCTACATTGGCCGTACACGTCTGGTGATCGTCGAGGGGACACTGAATAGTTCACAGTACATCCAAACCGTTATCGAACCCATCGTTCTACCATTCCTAGACCGGCAAGGGAACTTGCTGTTCCAACAGGACAATGCATGTATCCCGTGCCACCCAACGTGCTCTAGAAGGTGTAAGTCAACTACCCTGGCCAGCAAGGTCTCCGGATCTGTCCCCCATTGAGCATGTTTGGGACTGGATGAAGCGTCGTCTCACGCGGTCTGCACGTCCAGCACGAACGCTGGTCCAACTGAGGCGCCAGGTGGAAATGGCATGGCAAGCCGTTCCACAGGACTACATCCAGCATCTCTACGATCGTCTCCATGGGAGAGTAGCAGCCTGCATTGCTGCGAAAGGTGGATATACACTGTACTAGTGCCGACATTGTGCATGCTCTGTTGCCTGTGTCTATGTGCCTGTGGTTCTGTCAGTGTGATCATGTGATGTATCTGACCCCAGGAATGTGTCAATAAAGTTTCCCCTTCCTGGGACAATGAATTCACAGTGTTCTTATTTCAATTATCAGGAGTGTATGATAGATGGTGAGCTGGAAAAAGACAATGAATTTCTCGCGGGAGGCCCACATGGAGGAATTCCACACATTTTCGTCTGCTTTCCCAAACGTAATTTATTCGTTAAAGTCAGGGAGCGTCATTCTGTATTCTGGCGTCCTAAAAACTTGACGCGTAATAACGATCGAAGATCAGTTTCCGGTATGCCGACCTCCAGAATCTGTATACGAGTAGCTTCTTTAAGAGTATAGATAAACAGGGGGCAGAGGACCGCAGGATGAACTGAGTCTTTGGGGACTTGTGAAAGGTCCAGGCAAAGGTGTGGTTGAAGGCTACGAGACGAAGGTGTACGTGAGTGGAACTTCAGGAGAGGTAGTAGAGGGAAATACTCGAGTTCAGTGAGAAGGAAGCAGACATAGACTACAATTCTAATCCCTGATCTGGGCCACCATTGCAGGAGATGGATCGCCGTGTTAGAGAATAGGATATCGTAATTCGCATATTTAGGCTAGCTGCGAATGTTCGCGAGACTGCCAAACAGTTGTTGTTGCCTGACACGCAAAGGAGGAACCCCAGCTTCCACGAGTGGGATGTTCACAGAGCTCGTTTGAAAAGCTTCCGTTGTAAGTCAAACTCCACACTTGTCTACATGTTCCAGCATCCGTAATGCTGAGGGCGATGCTGCAGCATACGCCAGATTCCCATAGTCAAGATGTGACTGTTCAAGAGCTTTTTACAGAAACAACAGTGTAGGGTGATCTGCGCCCCAGTGTGACTACGGCATCGCAGAATGTTAAGGTGCTGCTTAAGCGGACGAAGATGAGAAAGACAAGTTAAGCAGGCTTCGAAAACCAGTCCTAAAAAGCAATGAGAGTCCACGAAATTAAGGAGATTGTCATCAAGATAAATTTGTGAGTGTAGGTGATATGTACGACAGCGACGAGGGTGTATGATGCAAGTCTTGGTATCTGAAAAGTGAAAGCCGTGGGTGAGGGTCCATGACTGTGCCTTTTGTCTGGCTCCCTATAGCCGACGTTCAGCCACACCTGTATTAGACGAACGAAAGGAAATGCAAAAGTAGTCATCATATAAGAGGAGTGACTCTGAGGACCCCACAGCTACTGCGAGATAATTAATGGGTACTAAGAGGAGTGGGACTCTTAGTACAGAGACCTGTGGGATCCCATTCCCTTGGATATGCGGGGAAATGTGTGAAGCTCAGACTCGAACTCTGGAGGTAAGAAGCAACAAAATGTTCCGTAAAATCTGGAGTGGTCCCCAGAGGGCCCAATCGAGTATTGTAGTGACGATATGGTGTCTCTGAGTGCTGTCACAGACTTTATTCAGGTCAAAAAAGACTTCAAATTAGTGGATGTCAGCGGGAAAGGCCGTTCGGATGGCAGACTCCAGGTATACCAAGTCGTGAGTGTTGGAGCGACCTAGGCGAAAACCACGCTGGGATGGAACAAGAATGCCCCAAGACTTAAGGAGCCATCACAACCGCCACTCACCATACGTTCAAGCACCTTGCACAGAACGTTGGTGAGGTTAATAGGACGACAGCTATCTGTATCTAGCGGTTTCTGACCACGTTTTAGCACTGGAAAAATGATGCCTTCTCGCCATTGCCACAGGAATTCGCCATCGCTAGAGATGCGGTTGCAGATGACACGGATGTGGCGCTGGTAATAAGCTGATAGATGTTTAACCATTTGTGGATGGATGCAGTGTGGCCCAGGGATTTTATCGGGACAGTGTGCCAGAGCAGTGGTAAATTCCCACTCACTGACAATTTGGAAATTTTTGGTAAGATTTTGTGGGATCAAACTGCTAAGGTCACCGGTCTCTAAGCTTGCACACTACTTAATCTGACTTAAACTAACTTACGCTGTGCACAACACACACACCCATGCTCGAGGGAGGACACGAACCTCCGATGAGGGAGACACGTGAATCGTGCCAGGACGCCATAGACCGAGTGGCTAGCACGCGCGGCTCTACTAACTGAATGAAGCATTGGATGGCCCAGGGTGGCATGTAGTAAAAGATAGGTGCTGTCGTTCCACGCTCTGTTTGAGCATACAGAAGGCAGGGTGGTAGTTCTCGGACGTAGAGGTTTGAGCATAATGATCAGCAAAACGCTCTGCAACTGCGGCTGTGTCTGTATAGATAACTGCATTCGTAGAAATCCCAAGTATACATACAGGGGTCTCATATCCGTAAAGGCACCTGATCTTAGTCCAAACTTGGTAAGGAGAGGTCCGTGTTCCAATGGTGCAAATGTACTGTTCGCAGGACTCCTGATTCCATTTTAATTAGTTAACCAACCTGGGCATGGAGCCATTTGAAGGCAATGAGGTGTTCCACTGATTGTTGCTGCTTATGAAATTGGAGGTCCTGCCTACGATCTCTAATGCCCACACCGATATCCGGCGACCACCAAGGCAATGTCTTCCTCCAGAGGCAATCTGAGGAACAAGGGATTGCCGATTCAGCTGCAGAAACTATGGTTGTAGTAATATTCTGGATCACCACATCGATGTTATCAAGCAACTGAGACCCGACAGTGGTAGCAGAGGCGAAAGAATTCCAGTGAGCTTTGGTAAGAACCTATCTGGGTAAGTATCCAGGTGAGAGACGCCAAAGGAGGTACAGGAAGACTGAAAAGAGGTCTATACCACACAAGTCGTCGTGAGATCTCCAGTGGATGGATGGTAGGAGGCTAGGACTGCAAACTGAGTGTTCAATGGCCGAGTATGTGCCAAGTTCCACGCTGAAATGAGTGGGAGTACCGGCATTTAGGAGGAAAAGGTGGAATTAGTAGATTCTCGGAATATGTACAATAGCCAGTTATCTTGTTTCCACCCCACCAAGGGTTATGGACTTTGGTATCACCCAAAAGTAGGACATTGCGAGAGCTGAGAAATTTGAGCAGCCAATACATTTTTTGGTATTTCACCATCTGGGGCAAGACAGATGTTGTAGATGACAATTGTCTGCATTGTCCTCAGCCGGGCCCGCATCTTGTAGTCGTGCGGTAGCGTTCTCGCTTCCCGCACCCGGATTCCCGGGTTCGATTCCCGGCGGGGTCAGGGATTTTCTCTGCCTCGTGATGGCTGGGTGTTGTGTGTTGTCCTTAGGTTAGTTAGGTTTAAGTAGTTCTAAGTTCTAGGGGACTGATGACCATGGATGTTAAGTCCCATATTGCTCAGAGCCATTTGAACCATTTTTGAATCCTCAGCCTGACAGCCACAGTTTCTAAAGGTACTTGAAGGAGCACAAGTTCGCTATAGACATAGGTAAGAACATATCTACATATTCCACCTGACATCCTGTGAATGTCATTACGATTTTCGCAATACCCCCGACAGCCATAAAGGGTGGCGGTCCACATCGCTGGAAACGAGATTTCCTAAAGGGCAACGCAGAAAGGAAGTGTAATGCTTAAGAGCTGTTGTAACTCAGCCAAGTGAGTGAAAAAACCGCCGCAGTTCTACTGGAGGATGACGCCTTCTGCAGTTTGGGAAGACATGAAGGGACCAAGAAGGCAGTTTATGCCTCATTGTCATCTGTGGCCACCTGTTGGGTGCTTGTATCTGTGATCATTGCTACTGAGGCGTCAGTGGGATGTTGGTCCTCGGGGATGCTAAAATCTCCATTTTATCCTCAGGTATGGAACTGGTAGGGAGTGGTGGTATGGGAGCCACTGGAGTTTCTGCTTTCTTATATGACTTCTTTTTCATCTGTTTTACCTCCCGCTTCTCTTTAGGGGCTTACTGTTAGGGCTTCTCTGAAGTGGTTTCATATGCAGATGAAAACTGTAAAACCCTTTGACCAGCAGACTGTCGCTTCTTCAGCCACTGTCTAGTGCCCACTTTCACTGGGGTGGTGGGGGGATGTGGAAGGGAGAGACCTTGGAAGGTAGAGTTTCAAGGGAAGGGACTGGTGTCCCTGGCATTTTGGAGGGTACAGCTCCTAAAGTAATTGGTTTGGAAATAAAGGAAGAACAGTGTCTCCAACCACTGAAGTGGGGGATGTAGTTGGGCAGCCCTGAGGGCCCAATGTATGAGGCAGAGACGAGGGGCTACCATCGCCAGTGACAGCCACCTTTCTTGTAAATGCAGCATATGAGGATGTCAGTCAGATGGGAATCAACCGATCATATTCCTGTTTAGCGTCTTGGTAACTTATCCTGTCCAAGATCTTGTACTCCATAATTTTCCTCTCCTTTTGAAGAACCATGCAGTCCAGCGAGCATGGGAAGTTGTTCTCTCCACAGTCGATACAGGTGGGGAGAGAGGCACATGAAGTTTTCAGAGGAAATGGGTATCGTCAGTCAACATGTAGCTCTCGAATTGCACCAGGAAGGCATTTACAGCTTTTAAAACACCGCATATGGGGAGGGACGTATGATTTTCTGTCACATTGGTATACCATCACCTTGACCTTTTCAGGTAACGAATTACAGTCAAAGGCCAAGTTGAAGATACTAGTAGGAACCCTATAGATGCGCCAGATGAAGTGAACACTCAGTTTCTGTAAACTGGCTCGTAGCTTGTCGTCAGACTGCTATAGGAGGTCTCGATGAACAAGATCCCCTGGACCATGTTTAGGCTTTAATGGGGAAATTACCAACACAGGAATATCATCGAGATTGTCACAGGCGAGCAACGGCCATGACTGTGCTGGGGATGCGGTCTGAATCAGGACTGACCCATTTCTCATTTTGGACAGTGCCGTCACTTCCCCAAACTCATCCTCCAGGTTCTCAACAAGAAAGAGAGACTTTTTTCTGTCGTAAACTAAATACTGAGGCGAATATGACTCTCTTTTTTCTGTATCCCTACGTTCCTCCCATGATGTATCAAGGAGGGGGACATATTTGGGGTCATATATCTCAACAACGATTTCTAGCCTCTCCTTCTAAGAGACTGCTGGGGCCATTCGGCCACCAGCAAAGATAACATGGTCTGCTTTATTGCGGGTCATACACTCAGAAGTTACCCACTCTGGTCAAGGGCTCTCCCCATGGGCACCACCCAGCCACAGCAGAGGCCACCTGGTACGATGGTTGTTGCTGGGAATCCCAATGTCCCAAGAAGTAAGGCATCTACTCCTTGGTATACGTGGGGAATTTGCCGATCAGATATCAGCAGTGTGATTCCTTTGCTGTCGAAGGGCTGCAATAAAGAGGATACCTGACGACCCCTCCGCAATGGACTGGCTACCATTCTGGCTATTCGGTGCAAAAAGATCCATCATTATCATGGGTGGAAAAGTGGACAGCGGACAAAGGATACAGATGATGCACCCAACAAGGTGTCCTCACCCAAATAGCTGGATTGCGGAAGGCATTGCAGAGCCATGACAGAAATAGGTGCAGAACGTCTCAATCTACGATGGATACATGATGCACCACTAAAGGACTCCTTCCACAAATGGCCTGTACTTCTGCTAAATTTTGAAAATGTGGAGGTCAAATCCTAAAAGGGAACCGTAATACTGAAGACCGAAAAGTAGGGGACTCCTTTGGTCGCCTCTCACGACAGGCAGGAATACCTCAGGCCTCATCGAGCACCCAAACCTTTAGTAGAGCCCGCCGTCATGGGAGTGAAGTTCGGAGTGTGAAATACAGGATTTGCTTTGTAACTAGTGTTAGTGGATGTCTTGCCATTAGCAGCCGGTACGGGTACGGCGACGTAGGTTTGAAACACAAGCATCAGTGTGAATTACAGTTGCAGACAGTCAACATAGGTCTGGACGAGGTGAGCAGGGCTCTACTCGTAAATCTGTTTTATCAAAACGACAGCAGTAGTGCTGCTGATCTTCGCCTGCATCGACGTATTAAAGGAATATGGAGAAGTCGTCTTTCTGCGCCGTTGTTGAAGAACATAATACGGAAGTTTGAATTCACTGGCGATTTGGTAATTGCACCTGATAAAGGCCCACGGCCAATTGCGCCATATATATTGTTGAAGTTATTTGTGCAGTGGCTGAGAATGCTGGACGCAATGTGCGACCTTCAAGAGCGCACCAGCTGTGACACGACAGTTGAATATTTCACAGTTCACAGTTTGAAAAATCGGGCAGTACTGGAGCAATCTCTAACACAGTTCCAAACAGTCGAAACAGTCGTGGATGCTGATGGTCGCCGTAGTCACCAACGTTTGTAGCCTGGAACGTAAACATAGTACGCAATTAATAGATGTCACCCTCACTTCTGGAAGTTAAAATGTGTGTTCCTTCGATGGTTTATTCGTTATTTCTGTCACGTATGTTCTTACAAATACTTCCCTAACGTTTCATTACCCTACGATCTCTTTTTTTTTCATGGGGGACGTCACAGGTAAAGAAAGTTTAATTATAACTACACTGTACATCTACAACTATATTCTGCAAGTTACATGACAGAGGTTAGTTCCCAATGTACCACGTATTTTACGAGGGCTCTTTCTGGTTCCGTTTGGAGTTGGACCGCGGGAAGTATGGCTATCCTAATGCATCTTGACAGTGTATTTAGTTTAACTTTGTCTTAACGGCCGCTATAGGATCGCTACGTAGGGGAATTTAGCATTTTCTTAGATTCTTCACAAACTGCTGGTTTTTTAAAACTTTATAAGTAGATTATAGCGGAATAGTCTAAGAATGTCTGCAATTCAGAATTTTTCATTATGTTCGTGATGCGCTCTCATGGGTCAAACAAACTTGTGAGACATTGTGCAGCCCTTATTTGTATTAGGGTGCTTCATAAGTTCGCAGCGTTATTCTTTTGCATGTTCGTATTATGGATGCTATGGGTTTACTTATCGATTGCCATTTTTGCTTACAGTTCACTGTTGCTGTTTGAGTATACATATTGCCATTTTGTCATTTGGATACACTGAGTGGAGTTGTGGACGCTAGAAAATTGAGTGCCAGCTGGAGAAATCGGAACATTTCCGAAGTATTCTATTGTTTGAGTACAATAGAGCGATGACAGCAACGGAGGCAGCCAGAAACATTTGCGCCGTGTATGCGGATAAGGACATAAGGGCAGAGCATGGTAAAAATAATGGTTTCCTCGTTTTAGGGAGGATCGTTTGGACATTAGTGAGCCTCCACGTTCAGGAATACCTTCGGTGTTTGATGAAGATGTTTAGATGCATTAATGCACAATGACACACGTCGGTCTACTCGTTTAAATGTGATCATTTCACCAACGTGCGAGATTTGCATGCAAAGGGGAAGGTGGAAAATCGAGTGTATATTCTGAGACAAAATCACACAAATCAGTAGGTGGCCATATTTGCATCATGAATTGGCTCGTGAACAACACCGACCATTCGTATCCTGTATCATTACTGGTGACGATAAATGATGTTTTGGTGCTACAATAAGGAAAAGAAAACAATGGTTTAGCGAAACAGAACAGCAACTCCCCATACAAAGAGCTCCACGCATCAATAAAAGATAATGTTGTACATCTTGTGAAACCGTGACGGTGTGGTGCACTACGAATTGTTTCCCCGAGGTGTAACCATTACTGCTGCCATTTATTTTCAACAACTGAGAAACTTTGCAGACGTAATGCAAGAACAACGACGAGGAAGTGTGCGTGAAGTGATTCTGCTACATGATATCGAGCGCCCGCTTCCTGCTAGGCTGATTAAAAACATGATACAAAATTTGGGATGGGAAGTCGTTCCATGCCCACCTTATTTTAATGATTTTGCACCCTCAGATTTCCACCCATTCCGCTCTTCTCTAACAGCCTTCAAGGAACTTACATTCTGAATGAAAATGAGTTCCGACCATTGCTCGACGAATTCTTCACCTGAAAATCACGTGATTTCAACAATCGTGGAATCGGAATGTTACCCGAGCGTTGGCAGACAGTTATATAAAGTCAAGGATACTATATTATTGACGTCTACAGTCTCAGTTATGTGTATCTATTGCGTTTATTAAACTTACAGCAAAACACTACGAACTTTTGCTGCAATCAAATATAATTTTAGTAACCCCTGCCAGTACTACTTCGCATGGTGACACACACCAACAAAATACTGCTATGAGTCACATGAGTCTTTTGTAAGTAATCTACTTTGTAAAATCATTACATTTCCATAGTAATTCGTCAATGAACCGAACTCTACCGCTTGCCTCATCTACGATTGAGCCACATCACGAGATGCAATACATCACCACGTCACCAAACGTAGTGTTCCATAACCAACACACTGTTTTACTCAAGTGTACAGACAATGTTTAGAATGTATGCAACACTAGTTATCTTCAGACTTATGCTTCAGTTCCAAATTACAGAGGCTAAGACAAAATTTAGCTAAGGTGCGTATTTTGTCACATGTGTTAAAAAAATCCCTGAAAACCGTTTTGTACTGTTCAGTAACTGCTTAGAATTTACTTAAAGTTTTTGGTTTTTCCATTCAAGAGGGGCTGAATCTATACCTATTAACTACTATTTGTGTTTGGTTTCAGTCCTTGATACCTCAGTAAATAATGTGTTTTTAAAACTGAAAAGACAGCAACAAACATTCTTGAAATAATTTATTCAACGGCCTTATTAATACGAGTTTGTAACTGGTCAGTGCTGGAACATAAATCTGAGGAAGATATACTGACTTTAGGCAGAACTGTTGTAAAAGGTTTGATTGATTTATTTGTGCATTTTTGAATGTGTGTGATTCTTCCTGAAGGTGCTGCCTAACAATATCCCTCAATTAATTCTTCCAGAGTTTCTGATGAAGACTTTTTTCTGGTTGAAGAGCAAATGGGTTCAGCTACCAAGACAGAAGAAGCAGTTTTTCTTTCTCAGATACTTTCAGTCTGAACCAAATCTTTCTGAGCTTCTCCAGTGTAATGGGCTTCATTAGAAGACATATCTGGAATAAAATGATAGACACCGAGCGTAATCATACAATATGCCCTCGACATACCAAGAGCGGACTCTCGAAAAGAATGTGCAGAAACTTCGCAGGTTGGAAGCAGTTTCTTTGTATGAAGCGTAATGACAACTTTGAATATTTTTTAACTACGTCTCTTACTTCATCACAGAGCGTAACTCCGCTTTGTTCAAATATTCGTTAACTGGTAGTGTGCTGGATACTTGCACATAGCGACCCGCAACTTCCTCTGGGAAAACGACGCAGGCGGAGATGCAGACATTCCGCAATCCGGACTTTTTTAATAAAATTTCGTCCGTTATTGCGTATGCGAGGATGTTAGTGTTAATTGCATTTATGAAACCCTGGACAGTTAAAAGGCAATGCGGCGAGTCTTGCCTTGAATCTCTGTCACCCGTACCACTTCATCTTCTGTTATGTCCACAATGTATGCGTTGAAACTGAACTAACAAACTATCAAGCTTCCACGCCCTTCTTGTTATATTTCTATCGCTGTCAGCGACTCCCACGCTCATGAAAGGGAATTGGACATAATTTAGCTGCTGCGAGCAGTGTTCCGGTACACCTGACACCAAAAAAACTGGGTCACTGCTGAATACAACCTGTATAACAATGGTTATCACCACAGACCGATAGAGAACACTGCTCAGAATGGCAGTCAGTTCAGATGTAAACTAACACTGGGAGTCATCAAATATTAGAAAACACGTTATTACAGATGCGACAGTCCTTAGCGCTTTTAACTTAAACTTCAGTATAATAAGTGACAATGCAGAAGTCTTATCACACGCAATAAATGACATGACGAGTTTTTAATCGTTATCTAAATTTGAACCCACTGGTAACGTACGTAAAATGTCAAGCTGGCACCAGTTTGGAAAAGAGACCTACTGCCTCTTACTCTTTACAGTGCATCGACATTTTCATGGAGCAAGTGACCAACAGCAGTGCCCATTGCCTCCTCATTGTCATTGTGATGGCTGATGCTGGTAATTCATAATGTACAAAACGAGATTAGTTACAGCGTGAAAGTAGTCTCCCCTGTCTGCAAACACATATTTAAAAAGTCGATGACACACCAAAATGGATTTCATTCAGAATTTTTGATTGGTATACCACGAATACATCAAGTGAATCTTGCAAGATAATTCGGTGTTATTCGGGGAAGGAACAAAACTATCACAGTTTCACCGGACATGTTCCACTATGTGGTTATGACCCTATCATAGTCGTAGCAAGACATTATATTTCTACAGTCAACGTCTTTTTTGACTGCGTTAACAATTTAGTAGTGCGTATAGTGCATCAACTGTGCAGTGGCTTAATTACTTTTCCTATGACACCATGACGAGTATTCTAGTAAAATAGTGAGGGAGAAGAACGAGAAGTTGCTCATATCACAGAAATACACACGAAAGAAAACAAACGTAATCCACTGAAATACAAATCAGTTTCATTGACATCGGCAAGTAGCAGGACGTGTGACAGATACTTTGCTCCAACGTCATGAAACACCCCGAAATGTATTATCTATTTACTTCTATGAAGCATGTATTTCGAAAGCATAACTCTTGCGAAACACAACTGACACTTAATTCGCACGAAGTGCCGCATACATGCGCTGTCAAATTGATTTCATATTTATAGTGTTCCGAAAATGCTTTTGGTGTCATTCCAGATAAGTAGCCTCCAACCACATTGATTTTCTATGGACTATCGTCTCAGCTATACAACTGCCGGGATGTCACCTAGTGAAACAGAAGTGATGAGTGTTGTTCCACAAGTAAGGTAATGCAGACCTGCTGTTCCTAAGATACAGACAATCATCTTCATAATGCAAAACGTGATAGTTGACTCTAAACAATAAAATGTGTGAGATTCTCCACGTAATTAAAAAGGAGGTTTCGTCAAACTTCGAGGAATCGATAAGTAAAACAAATCTAAAGGTTACAGATCTAATGAAAATCCTAAGGGCTAAAAAATATAAACAACACAACTGGGAAACATCACATGTTGGGGCGAAGATAAAACAAATGTTGTATTATCAATAAATCCGATAAATACCCAAAAGGTCTACTAAGAAGTCTCCCAGCTTTGTGGTTGTTCGACCTCTTCTGGAATACTGTTGAGCACTGTGCTATTATTACCTGACAGGATTGATGGAGGACATCGGAAACGTTTAAAGAATGCAGCTGATTTTGTAATTTAGTGAATTATGTGAGAGTGTGTCGTGGATATTTTTCTTTTTTTCCGTTTAGATAGGTGAGAGGAGGGGTAGGAGGGCGAGTTGGGGACACGGTATTAAGAGAGACCTTTTTTCACTGTGACACGTGATTTCCAAGACACTTCCTACACTACCTTTCTGGTACGAATACATAAAATTTTTTATTGACACCGCCGTTCAAAGGATGATATTAGAACTGTCATAACACAAGAGACATTCGAACTCGCACATGAGGATTTCTGTGTTCGTTTCTCAAGAGCTTCGTATTTGTGTATGGGACAGTTCAGGAATTGAAGAGATTAGATGAACCCTTACGAAACACTTAACTGTGAATTACAGAGTAATTGTGTATAATTGCGATTTTAATGCAGTACCTCAGCAGAATGTATTTTCCTTTATTGTTTGTGAGACATTGGTTAAATTTTATAAGAGCTCAAAATCTAAATAATATAGTATGTACACACAATTATTTGGCAAGGCAGCAACCAAAACTGTTTACTTTTAAAGTACCGTTAGTTATTCTGGTAGAATACAAATTTTTTTATGGCGAGATCTAATCCAGAGAACATGCAAGAAACAATAGTTTCCTGTGTAGTAAGATTGCTAGGTAGATGAAATACTTTGTGGAAGCTACAATCATGGTGAGTGTGCTTTTTAATTTATTGTTCGTTAAATATTTGCATAAAATGTCAAAATATATCCACCTCCAGTAGAATGCTTTAGTAGGTTCTAGCTCAGTTATAGCTCACTATTTCACTTGTACATGATTATCTAGATCACTAGAACTTAACCTAGCACCTACTAAAAATTCTGCTATTATCCACTTTTAAGGTCTAAGTAACTAAATTTGATTTTAAAAAGTATATTTTCTGTTAAACTAATTAAGAAATTAATAAAAAATGAATATTTTTTCTCGTATCATGATCACCAGTTTCCAAAATAATTATTTTTCAAACAAAAGGTGAACATAAGGAAATGAAATTTAATATTTACTTTAGAAAAGGTGGACATAAGAAAAAAAATTAAACGAATTATGATGAGTATAAAGAAGTAAATAAATCAATAAATTGGTTATCAAAATATCCAAAATTTTCTCAGAATGCATTCCAGATCATGAAATTTGTTAAAAAAATTCATTCTCCAGGGTATTCAAATCATTAAATAAAGTTCTTGTTTTAAAATGGGCTTTGCTATTAATTTATCGCATTTTCTCCATGTAACACTAATTTCATATGCATTCTGTTTCTTGTATTTTCGATTGTCTTATCAAATACAGAATTATTCATCACTATATAGAAATTTTTCATTTTTGGCTTTACCTCTCATTTCTGTATTAAAAATCTATATAAATCTTCAACCAATCTGACTGACTAAATTTTAAAACTCTATGAATTTATTGTTAATTTCATTCCTAGAGACAAATACTGATTAAGATTTCTATAGTGAACTACAAAATAATTATTGGTTTTGAAAGTAGGTAACAATTGGTTTTCTTTAGTTCCAAGAACAGTTTTATTTTGAGGGGTAGAGCAGTAAATCTTAACATAAATTATGCTGTTCTTTTGACATATTCTAAATCTACTTCAAAATGCATCCATTTTTATCAGTACCTGATATTTCAGTCAAAATTATTTCGTTTTTCCATTTAAAATCCACCATACGGTAAATATTGTCTCACAGGATAACCATATAAATTATTTGCATCTAAATAAGTTAGAAAATTTTATATCTTTTTGTTATCAAATCGTTCATATATTTGTTGGTAGCTTTAGTATGTCTTTTACAACCATGTGGTATTTCTCGTCTTATTCCCTTTTCAACCATTAAAATCATATGATTATCCTGTAATGAATCAACTGGTTGCTTATTCATTTTCAACAATGCTTCCCAAGATAATCCTGGTGCAGTAAAATACCAAAGATTGATCAAGATCATATGCTTTTATACAAGGTTTTCTAGAATTATGAAATACATCTGACGATAACAGTATGTCAGTTTTAAGATATAGATCAGGATATTCAGCTAAATTTAAATATTAAATTTTTTCCAAACTATTTTTTCATTTTTATAATTTCGTCAACTACATCACTGTCATTCAGGTTATTATAGAATTCGTCTTAGCTGGTTACTTCCAATTTCTTCCAATTTCTCACAATGATCCATGTAATCATATGGATATACATCTTTTCTGATCACTAAATCGAATAACAATCTGGGAAAAATTTTCGAATGTTTTTCAATTGATCTCCCTTCAAATTCGATGGAAGTTTATCAACTGAAGAAGCTGTAAATTTAAAACTGTCAATAAATTTCATTTTCAAATATTCTTACTCCTTACCAAAACTAATGTATCTGTTTTCGTTGTTTGGTATTAAATCTCTTTCTTTCCAATCAGAAGCAAGTTTTTTCATAAAAATATGCAAATCATGTACTGATAAATTACATAAATAATTTGTAACAAAGCTCTGATGTTTTAACTGTAAATTATGTTTATTAGATAATGAATTTATATATTTTCCAGTCAAATGATCATGATGATGAACCTTTCTATTTTTGGTGAATAATAACAGTTACACTCTGTAGATTTTTTCGATCTTGCATATCTTGATTGTTCTTCAGTAGTTAATGGCTTCATATCTCCAACTTCAAAAAAGATTCTTTCAATTTTTTCAACCTCCTTTTTTATGTATTCAATAACTTTTTAGAAAAATCTTGACCTCCACAAAATACAAGATCTTTAAAGTGTCCTTTTACATATTTAATATGATATCAGATTCCACTTCATTTATGTTTTTGATATTTCATTGTATAAGAACTTTTTGGATTCAGTTGACAGATGTCCATCTTTAATATTAAAATTTTCGAAAACAGCATAAATAAAAAATGAAACTTTCTGCATATCCTGATAGCTTTTAAACTAATGTAACAACCTTCCTCTGGAATTTGTGCCTTTAATAGCTTGTTAACTAAATAGCTTGATGTGTGATTATCTAATTTTTATCTCCAGAGAAATGAAATAAACAAATATTAGAAAAAGTTTACTTCTTCATGTTTATTAATTTGACTCAAGGCTTGAAAAAATATTTAGATAACAATAGTGTTAATTATTTGCTCAACTGAAATGAAGGAGATTTACATGTTTCTCCTCTTATTTTTTGTAATTTTCAATTGATACACTTGATGATTTTATCCAATGAATAAATAGTTAAATATACTTTAATTTTATTTTCTATTTTTGGAATATGATCAGCCACTACCAGAAAGTCAAAATTTTCAAGTTTCTGACCTCCATCGAGACCATTATATTCTTATATCATGACTCTTTCTGAATTTTTATTTGCAGAATATAATGCAGATTTTATAGCCCACAGAAAACTACTTCGTTTTTTACATTAACACATGCATTTTTATTTTGAATTTTATCTGGTAAATCGATGTAAGATGATCCTCTGAATGTAACATAACTGTTAATTTCTCAAGCTGCGACATTATCGCAAATAAAGCAGTGACCCATATATACCATATGTTTCCATTAATTTACATCTATGGTCACAGACATTTTGTTAACAGATTACCAGTTTCGGTCTATAATCAGATCTATTTTATAAAAACAAAGTCCTAATGTACTGCAGCCATAGTGCCATCATCAAATGTTAAATCCAAAGTCATCACCAACATAATCAAATGTATATAAATAACATCATATGCACAAGTCATGTTGTCAGTAGCACTTGTGCCTTCTAAAGAGAAGTAGATGCCCCAGTGTGAATGAAGTGAATGTGAAGTGCATATGAGAAACATTCTTAAGGTGTCCAAAGAAATCGGTTGGCTGGTGCCTCAAATACCATCAGACTCTGCGTTCATCTTTCATCAGGATGGGGCTCCACCCCATTTTCATTGTGAAGTTTGTGGGTACCTGAACATGGAGCTGCAACACCAGTGGATTGGCTGTGCTTCAGAAGGTGTTTCATGAAATTACCTCCCCGATCACCAGATCTCACTCCGTCTGACTTTTTCTGTGGACACACATTAAAGACTGGTGTATGTACCGCATATACCATGTGATGTAGCAGAGATCCGTGAGAGAATAATGGAAGCGACTGCCACAGTCCATGATGCCTTGCTGGGCTGGGTATGACATGGATTCAATTACCGTATTGACAAGTGCCAGGTCACTCATGGTTTGTATATCATATGATTGTAAAAATACTTTCAGAATTTCTCTTCAAAATGCAATACCTATGACATCTGTGCAATGGTTGGTTCTTCTGGAATAAATAATTAAAAGTGTTCGCGGGCTTTATGTACATCATGTATATTCAAAATTTATCAGTGAACGATGTCTATATTCTGTAGTTATGAGATCCAAAATGCCTTTTGTAGAAGATTTTCAAGAACAGTTACATAGAAAAGTTTTACCATCACTTCGAAGACATGGAGAATATAAAATGAAAGAGAGAATAATCAACTTGGAGAATTTAAATAAAATCAAAGATGAAAGTATAGAAAGTTTCAGAGAAGTAACTCATAATGCATTTGGAATAATAAATGAAAGAAACAAAGAAACAAATACATTGTTATCTCTTGCTGTACCTCAAGGAGTTAATGAAAATTTCAGACCGACTTTTATTCATTTGCCATTATTTGACAACGGTGTTGAATACACATACTATGTTATCAGAACTCAGATAAAAAATTTACGAGAACGGTTTTATAGAATCGAAGATTGACATCGAGTCTGTGAAGAAATCTTGAGTACAATCCTAGGTCAACAAATTTGTTCCAAAGAATGAAAGAAAATTTCAGGAAAGTCGGTCATCTGAACTATCTTAATACTATGGATGGGTATACACAACAACAACTGATTAATGGTGTAACAAATCTTCATCAAACTGAGTTGTAATTTCAAACCCATCTATTGATATGCCTTTCAATAAAAAATAGGTAGACTACTCTTTGGTCGCTCCAACAAAATTCATCTTCTGTAAATATAATGAAAGTCAGTGATTGGAGAAACTGACCACCAAATTTTAGTAATTGTAATCAGCCTGCAGTTGGATTTCTAAGGTATTTGTAAACAATACAAATACCTTCTCCATTGAGATTGTACAAATAATTCACATTTCCATTAGTGAATTCATTTTTGAATTTGGAGATTACATTGTCATAGTCATTCAGATAACATATGCCTAGAAGACATCAAACAGCTATTTTTCTCATTAGTACCATTTGTTAGATCTATATATGGAATTTTTATTTAATAATGTAGAAAAACAATGTTATCATTATTCAACCAACTATTATATTAAGCCACCCATTTAATATACACTTGATCTTACTTTTTCAATAGCTTTCCATCCATATATCCATCAGGATATTTTGATTTATCTAATTCATAGTCATACAAATATCCCCATTTCTTCATTTAAACTTGTCAATTTAAATGTGATTGGATTAGAATTAATATCATCTTCAATTTCAAAATTTTTCTGTTGACTAATTGTCTCTATATTCTTTTTCAAAAGGTCTTAGGTATACTGATTCTAATTATATCACATTTTTTCAATTTATTTTTATCTTTAGCTACAACAATAGTTGGTTTCTTAGTCTTACCATTACCTTTCATTGGTTTCAGTTTTATAGTTAATGTTTCCTGTTATTATATGCATCAACTAGTTCAATTGATTTATAATTTTCTTGAAGAGACGATTTTTTTCCATATTTTTTCTTCAAGTGTTTTATTAAATCTTTCAACAACAGATGATTTTAATTCTAAAATCATTAAATAATGATAAATGTAAAATTTTTTCGTTACTTCTTGAAATTCTTTACTGTAAAATTCTTTACTATTACCTGTTTGTAAATTTTTTAGATTGTGGTCTTCTCTAAATATTTTTTCAAAACTATCAACTACATTCTTACTTGTTTTTCATTTAACTGGAATGGCCCAAAAAATTTTCAAGAAATATCTATATTAGATAATAAATACTTAGAAACCTTTATTTACTTTTGAAATTCATTTCAGAGTACCTGAATCTATTTCAGTTAAATTAGCTTGCCATAAATCAACTATATCAAGAAAAATTAAAATTCTCTTTTAAAAATGTTTCTCATTGTTTTATATAATTATTTAATAATTTCTGTCATGTATTTATTTCATTGCTTAAAATATTTTTAAAATAAATTTACTCTTTGTAGCTTTACATACTGTATAAGGACCATCGATTCATGGTCATCCATTTCTAGTTGTTACTCTGTGAGGATTACGTTTTTCAGTAAATCTTTTACATCTCAAGCAGAAGATATGGTTTTCCATCATATGGTATAAAAATTTCATAAGATTCACATTATTTCAACAGATATAGTTAACTTTACATCAACTGGAACTGTTGTAACAAATCTTTTAATCTTATAGTTAGAAAACTTGATCTTTTTACTATTATTGACTCATTATTTTTAATTATATCATATAGTTTATGAGATACACTTACTATAATACCAACATCATCAATTTTCAAATCTCTGATTATGTTCTTACCAATAACAATAATTTCTTCAAGCTTGGAATCATATTCAAAATTGTGAATTTTTTGTTCATCTCCATTCATTAAAGTAAATTCAGTTATGTCTATATCTGCTACTATATTCTCTAATCTATGACAGCTATGTAAAGTAAATCTAAGATCTGTAAGCATACTTTACATTTTCTCATCAAGACTTGTTACAGAGTTAAAATTATTTTCATGAATCTGTGAAACTTTTTCATTAAAATGTGTTTTAGTGACATAATTATCGAATTGAGTCAGAATACTTGTTTATTTAAATTTTTTCTTTATTCAAATAATTTTTTAAGTACTGTTTAGTAACTGCATCATAACCATTTACTGCATCTTTTATATAAACTATTCTTCTATCTCTAAAATCAGTATGTCCTTTAGTTGTTTCAAAAGTCACACATAACTCTTTATGGAATTGTTTAATTAAGCTGTCTATTTTTGGATCAAAGTTTGTTTCTAATTCATTTTTAGGTTTTCTAAATTTATTTGACCATTAAATGAGCCTTGTTTCCTAAAATGTCAATTTATTAGAGTCTGAAAATCACTAAAATTATAATTCATGCATTATAGTTTCATAACAAATAGACAGAAGAGTAAACATATTACTTGATAAAAATTCTGAATTCATTGTCCATTATAGTATAACTCACTTGAACCGAGTTATTAAACCAATACCTACTGAATAGTTCCACCACATGAATGAAATACAACTTTCTATTTTTTTCCTATAATAAAAAATGTAGTGAGTATCAAAATTATCAGATACATCGAAATTAACTATGCCAGTTTTGCAAATTTTTTTGATTCAACAGGTAATACATGAATTATATAACTTTTTTGGTTCATTAGTACCTATCAATCATAGAAACGCCATGAAAATATTTAATTTCTAATTATTTAAGTAGTTTTGCTAGGTCAAAATAGATATAGTATTATTATATTTTGTAGATGTTTGTTTGACTTTTTTACTCTACATTGCTTGATTATTTTTTTCTGTTCTTTCATTTCTGTATAGCAGTTTTCTTATTCATTACTGGATTTTGATTGCTGCAGAACCATCAGCTAGTGAACCAATAGTTGCTGGATATGGTAATGCAGCTAATAGTAATGGAAGAATACCACCCTTGTGTTTTTTAGTCCTTTACCTTCATTCTTTTTTTGTTAGATAATTGATAATCTTTTTCATAACATCGATACCGAATGTAGTAAGTATATTTCCAACAATTCCTTCCTCTCTCTTTCTTTTCTGTGCGTCAGGTAAAAATGATTCAGTACTACATAATTGTTCATTATTTAATTTCATTAATTTAGTTGATTTAGGTTTATTTTTGGTACTTGGCAGCAAATTATAAATAAGTGATTTATAAAGATATATATTATAGGTAGCACTGAAATGCTGCTACTGTAATTTTTTGTAATTTCCAACCATTTTCATCTAACTTTAAACCCATTCACAATTATTGTTTTCCGTACGTTATTCCTGCCAATGAAGCATCACTTGTATCCATTCTTTTGCAGCTAATTGAAGTTCTTTATCTGTTTTGTGTCTTTCTTCTAAATCTTCATTATCTCTATAGGCAATATCATGTTTTTTACAAGCCTCATCTACTACATTAACTCCTGGATCACCACATAGTACTTTTCTTCAAGCATAGTAAACTGTTGGCAGTAATTATATCCTGGTAGATGCATCTCTGGCATTGTTAGATTATTTATAACCCAATTTCCTAGACCTACTTCATGTTTTACAATTTTCAAAATTTTTGAGGAAGATTATTCAAGACTATAATCAAATATGGAATTCCTTTGAGAGCATTAATAATATAATTACTAAATTTGTTTTTTAACATTTGTGTTATTCCAGCATGCGGCCGCATGTGCGTCATGATTCATGTTGGCCATACACTCGGTCTCTCTCCCCCCCCCCCCCCCCCGCCCCGGGTCCCCTGGTCCCAAGGTCACCATGGCGCCTGTGGCTGTGGTGTTGAGATAATTGGCTTTCCAAGCCAGCTATCTGGGCAAGCACCCACGCCAGCAAAAGGTTGCCAACAGAAAGAAATCGTGCGTAATCGGCCACAGACATTTGCGCCATCCACTATATAAAGGGGTATGTTAGGGTCTTAGTAACCATGTCTTCTGACAACTTACAGAACACTGCGTCTACCTCTGACCTCGACGAAGCGGCACTTAGTGAATTGTTGGTAAGTACACTCCAAAATGGTTTCTACTTTGTACAAATTGAGCAGATTTGTAATAATAGGACACCTGGGCAATGCTCTCCATTGAATTGACTTAAATATTCTGGATCTGTTGAAAGAGGATATTATTATACATTTTAGAAATGAAAAAAATCTGTTATATTCTTTCACGTTATCATTTACCACCAGATTATATTTTTCACAACTCAGAAAATGTACCTATGTTGCGAGAAATTGTAATAGAAGCTTCTATGTCTGGAAGAAATTTTCGTAATTCCGAATGGACACTTTAAAATGAATTATGTGTATTAGCAATGAGTCATATGGAGCCTTTCAATTTCTTTAACAGTGTTTTCAAAATAAGTGTGCAGTATTATTGTATTAAGATCAATAATTCATACTTGAAGATTTCCAGCTAATTCTCCTCCACCAATTACTGTTAATACTTCGTTTAAATCTCTAATATTATTCATCCAAACAGTTTTGATGGGTTTTTCTGAAAATTTCTTTAGTAAACCTCTACTCATTTTCTCAGATAAACGTATTTCTGAACACTCTGAAGAATGAATAATTCATTTTCTAAAGTTTGACAAACAGTCATCAACAATTCTTATTGTCAATATTTATTTTTACTATCTCAACTTAATTATATTTTATTTTGGTTACTCTCAGAATATAATGCTCCTGATTGATAACTATGTCTGCATAATTAGATAAAACATAGCATCAAATTTCTCACCCATATTATCTATAGTAATCTGTGTTTCAGTTAAGAGCTTCATTAAGCCATCTGTTCTTTGTATTCCTCTCCACCAATAATTAATTTATCTCCATTGAATTCCACTGTTAATTTACCATAGTTTTTAAATATAACATTGGGTTTTAATCTAAAAACTTCATCTTTACTATGATTTTAGTAGGTACTATAATTTTAGTAGGTTCTAGGTGAGATCTAGTGAGCTAGCTCTTAAGGTATGAGTGAGCTATTGAGCTAGAACTTACCTAGAACCTACTAAAACATACAACTACCTCCTCATTTTTTAGCAAAGCAGCTCTAGCTACATTAGTTTATGTTGCAGACTTTGGTAAGATATGTGAAAGGTGTGAGCATCGTTTGCGGCCTGGGCCCCTACTAGACCCAGCTCACGTGCTATGGGCCAGCCAGGCTGGACGGCTGACAAACCTGCCTGCCAACTACACCCTGCTGCCAAGGCGAGCCCGAACCGAGCGAGCTGGCGGTGGCAGGTCAACAGCTCCCATGCCTGCCAACCCCCTTCCGACCCCCATCCCCGCGGGATGGGCCAGCATGGCTCTGTCTCTGCTGCTTCTTTTTTGTAAATATATTTACTTCGTCTTCTGGCATCAGTATAAGAGTGGCAAGCAAAAATACAAATCAGACAATCTGTTGCAATGGCTCACTGAGAGAGTTCATCTCAAGATGGATTCGTCACTTTTATCGAAGAAGATGGATGTTCCAACAGAGAAGCTGGAAGAAGGTATGGCGTGACATGTACCATTGCTATGAGATGGTGAAGGAACTACCTTGAAAGAGGCACCAACAACAGATGTTCTGACTCAGGCAGGAAGAGAGCGAGCTCACAGCACGACGATATATGTGTATGAGCACACATAATCATTTTCTGAACGCGAAGCAGTTGGGGTGGGACACGAACCCTCCAGGCTCTCGTGACACTAGGGACCCTGGACTGCACGCACGACGATCCGCCATCACACTAGGGCTCAGCGAAGACAATGTTTTATACCGGCTGGCATTTGTAGAGATCCATCTCAGTGTGTCTTGGGAAAAGTCATTTTCACTAACGAAAAAGTGTTTTTCACCAGTGACGACGGTCCAAGAGCCGTTTACAGGCCGCAAGGGACTCGCCATCAACGTGAGTAAATAAGTGCCATGAGGATAAGTGGACGGCTATCTTTTTCCCGCTGGGGATGGATTTCTGCGAGAGGACCGAGCGAGGTGGAACAGTGGCTAGCACACTTCACTTGCATTCGGGAGGACACGGTTCAATCCCGCGTCCGGCAATTCTGATTTACGTTTTCCGTGACTTCCCTAAATCACTCCAGGCAAGTGCCGGGATGGTTCCTTTTAAAGGGAACGGCTGACTTCCTTCCCCGTCCTTCCCTAATCCGATGAGACCGATGACCTCGCTGTCTGGTCTCCTCCTCCAAAATCTCCCTCTGCGAGAGGAGCAGGAATTCCTCACATGATAGAAGGAACTCTCGACAGCAAGCAGTACTCCCAGGGATTGGAAAATGTGAGTCTTCCAGCAGTGTAAATGCCATACAGAAGGCCGGCCGGAGTGGCCGAACGGTTTTAGGCGCTACAGACTGGAACCGCGAAGCCACTACGGTCGCAGGTTCGAATCCTGCCTCGGGTATGGATGTTTGTGATGTCCTTAGGTTAGTTACGTTTAAGTAGTTGTAAGTTCTAGTGGACTGATGACCTCAGAAGTTGAGTCCCTTAGTGCTCGTCATGTCATTTAGTGATTGTGATAAGACTTTTGCATTGTCACTTAATGCACGGAAGTTTACGTTTCAAGCGCTAAGGACTGTCGCATCTCTAGTAACGTGTTATCTTATACTTGTTGGTTGATGGTAATGATTTACATCTGGACTAACTGCTATAATGAGCAGTTTTCTCTAGTTGTCTGTTGTGGTATTTACTGTGTATATTCAAATGACGGCACTGCAGAAGGTTTAGAGGACATATAGTCGTGTGCGGCCAACATATTGGAGTTCAGGAGTGGCCCACTTTTTGTGTTATCGCGTGTATATGTAAATATGGGAAAGTTACGAGCCGTTACCGTATTTGTAATCCCAAAGTCATGTTCTCGGTTTCGCTCTTTTCACACTGTTTTGTTATTGTTCGTTGCTCCTTAATATATGGTGGTATACAGATAGTTCATATTCAGTAATTCATAGTGATGTCCTAAGTAATTGGAGCCACTATTTGTCACACAAAATGTTCAATGGTGACGGGTTTCAGCTCACACTCTCTCTTTCACCACTACTATTACAACTCTATTTATACTCCAGTTAATGCCAAACTAGGAAGTTGCAAACGAAAATTGCTGAAGTTAAAAATGACACTTCGTATCGGAAAACTGTTTCTTATCATTCCAATAGTCAGCGTCATACTTTTGTGCTACTTTAAACTCCTATCCACTTTCCGTAACAGCACCGTATTCCAATTTTTTCTCCTTACACTATAATTATTACTTTCATTTGATATGCATTTTTACTTATGGTCGTCATTTACTTCGCTACAAAACTTTACCTAAATATATTGCCAGTCTCCACTCCCATAATTTCGTACTGACTCCCATTAACTACTCAAAAAACGCATACGTACTCAAATCCTAAAATACGCATTTTCACTAATGGGCAGTGAATTTTCGTCTCCCAAAGAACTTGGTTCTTGCGGATATGTTTCGCTTACAGCGTGTGGTATACACATACAGTTTTCATCAATCAAGAATTGTTCATGTTGCTCTAGGGCATTCCGAGTCGCTGTAGTAACTACAGCTAAGAGAGAAGGGGCAAACGAGGTGTCAAAGCACAACTACATGGTGTTTAAAATAGTGTTCTGTATTCTTATGGAAGGGGGTAGTACTTGTCAAAACTACAAAATGAATGTGACAGAAGTGTGGAACGGCCAAGCGTTTCAGAAAAAAATGGCATTTTTGGCTTTGTTAGGATGAGTCATGATCACGTTATATGTGCGCCATTTGCAGGTAGCGGTTGGGACCCGATCCCATAACCTTTGGTTTTATATATCCAAAATGAAGCGGCGAATGAAACATGTACCAAGGCCGGGATTCTAACCCGGGTCTCCTGCTCATGAGGCGGATGTGCTAACCACTACGCGAGTCTGGTACAGTAGTTTTTCACAGCTGCAGTGACTACCCTAGCAAGCCTCCTTCCTCAGTCCAAATTCTCATTCACTCTGCGGCCCACTTGATTTACCCCCTAAACCCGAACACCATTGCTGAGGCTTTCAAAATGGTTCAAATGGCACTAAGCACCGTTTGACTTAACATATGAGGTCATCAGTTCACTAGACTTAGAACTACTTAAACGCAACTACCCTAAGGACATCACACACATCCATGCCCGAGGCAGGATTCGAATCTGCGACGGTAGTAGCAGCGCTGTTCCGGACTGAAGCGCCTAGGACCCCTCGGTCACAGCGGCCGGCGCAGAGGCTTTGATCTGCACTCTTTCCATTATGCCAACCGCTGACTGAACATTAATGGCTCATCCCTCGCCCGACCTGCGCCAGAAACTCTATTTCCTTTAAACGCTTGGCCATCTGGAGGTCCTACTGCTGTCAGTTTTATTTCTGGTCAAGCGCTGGGTATGTTATAAGTTTGGGTGACGTCGGTGATGACGAGTCTGCCTGGTCATCTTATTAGTTTCCTCACTATGACATTTAGGCTTACAGCACTTACAACTGTCTTCTACGATACGATACCAGGTAGTTTTCTACGCCCTGTACAATAGTACCTAATAAGCAGGTTTAATTAGCAACCTATTTGTGTCGAAGGTGTCCAGTAGCGTGGCTTCTTCGCTCACTTTACAAAAATCCCTCAGATTTATGGCGAAGGGGATATTTAAAATCATTAATGCATTCCACACCCATCGACAATGCGTACAGTTTACAGGAGCGTATCCCATACATTTGGCTACATCAGAGGGCAGGTTGGTATGTTTGCACTTGTTCATGATATTGTGCGAAAGAAGGCTGAAGGATGTATGAGAACGGATACTAGCCTCATTAAGCAGCAGATTGCTTCCATAGAATAAAACTGCCCATATCTCAACATGATCTTGCCTCAAGACATTTATTTACAGCACCTTTTAGTTAATTGACCAGAATTATCTTCTGTAAGAATATGGGACACTTTTCTTAAATAGTCTACACTTCACATCACACTGTTACTAGTATTTGTGCACACAGGATGTAGTGGCTAATATGTGTTAAATGTTACACCACACTTGAGCAATGCCTACCGAATGTAGTAGTAGTCAACTCGCAATTTATTCCGGATCACAATAATCACTAGCATATTTCCACTACTGAACTGAAACACAGGCATGGGGTTCACTTTCGTGCCACGATAAATACAACATCATAGCTGACCACTGACAGAAGATCTGTTGGTCAGGTGAGTAATGGCCTATACAACACTTTTTATGGGCATGGACGTATTTAATCTCAGGTACGTAGCAACCATACTGCTAGGAGTTTTATGGGATGTAGCATTTTACATGGGAGTATCATGGGCCTCCGTTGCCGCATTAATTATGATGAATCTCTGGGATAGTACAGACATACAAACATTCTATGTTTCGCTACTTAGAACAGACGTTGAATGTCACATCACATGCATCAAAATTAGAATACTGATTTTGCCTTGTCACGAGGGTTAAATGCTGTATGACAGGTGAAAAATAACTTAGACCGTGTTACTGACACAATCAGGATTTACGTACTGGGTGATTCTCGTAAGACATAACATTCGTTTTATTTGGTGAACCATTTAAGGCACCAAAAAGAGACTACAGAGGGGAGGGATGGCGCATCATCACGTTACGGAGCTAATACCGTTAACTAGTCGAAACTTTTTAACAGTATTTCATAGCTCTTGGAAAGTTGATCTTTGTGACATACACTAAAGAGCCAAAGAAACTGGTACATCTGCCTAATATCGTGTAGGGACCCGGCGAGCACGCAGAAGGGCACAACACGATGTGGCATGGACTCGACTAACGTCTGAAGTAGTGCTGGAAGGAACTGACTCCATCAATCCTGCAGGGCTGTCCATAAATCTGTAAGAGTACGAGGGAGTGGAGATCTCTTCTGATCAGTACGTTGCAAGGTATCCCAGACATGCTCGCCACAGTTATGTTCATGTCTGGGGACCAGCACAAGTGTTTAAACTCAGAAGAGTGTTACTGCAGTCACTCTGTAGCAATTTTGGACGTATGCATGCCGCATTATCCTGCTATAATTGTCCAAGTCCGTCGAAATTCACAATGGACAAAAATGGATGCAACTGCCAATGTCAATGAAATTCATCAACAGCAGTGTACCTTAAGATTTAATTTTCTTTTCTTTTGAAGGCTACCAGTTTCAACATTTCACTATGCCATCTTCAGGCCCCATATGCGTCTCTAAAAAAACGCAAATATAACATAGAGCCATAAATCTCTGGATGTCGTGAACTGAATCGATTTACTAGGGCGTCATTTTAGGACGTGATAGCAATTCAACTTGGTATCAAGTCTTCTAATGAAGCACTAGTGTAATGACTGAATTGACATCATCCAGACATTTATGGCTTCATATGACATTTTCTTTTATTCGGCGAGATGCATATGGGGCCTGAAGATGGCACAGTGAAATGCTAAATCTGGAGGCTTTCAAAATAAGATATAATAACATCTTAAGACACAAGGTTGTTGGTGAATTTCACTGACTTGACAGTTACTTAACCAGCCCATGTCCAGTGTCAATGATGGAGCAACAGAGACTGAATGGATGCAGGTCATCCAACAGGATGCTTACCAACGTGTCACCTGTCAGAGACGTATCTAGACGTATCATGGGTCCATATTACTTCAATTGCCCATCCTTACAGAGCTTCCACCAGCTTGAACAGTCCCCTGCTGACATTCAGGGTCCATGAATTCGTGAGGTTCTCTCCATACCCATACACGTCCATCCATTCGGTACAATTTGAAACGAGATTCGTCCAACCAGGCAACATGTTTCCAGTCATCTACAGTCCAATATCGGTCTTGACAGGCCCAGGCGAAGCGTGAAGCTTTGTATCGTGTAGTCATCAATTACACGAGTGGGCCTTCAGCTCCGAAATCCCATATCGATTATGTTTCGTTGAATGTTTCGCACGCTGATACTTGTTGATGACCAAACACTGAAATCTGCAGCAATTTGCACTTCTGTCACGTTGAACGACTCTCTTCTGTCGTCGTTGGTCTCGTTCTTGCACGATCATTTTCGAGCCACAGCGATGTTGGGGATTTGATGTTTTACCGAATTCCTGATATTCACGGTATATCTACATCTACATCTACATGACTACTCTGCAATTCACATTTAAGTGCGTGGCAGAGGGTTCATCGAACCACAATCATACTATCTCTCTACTATTCCACTCCCGAACAGCGAGCGGGAAAAACGAACACCTAAACCTTTCTGTTCGAGATCTGATTTCTCTTATTTTATTTTGGTGATCATTCCTACCTATGTAGGTTGGCCTCAACAAAATATTTTCGCATTCGGAAGAGAAAGTTGGTGACTGAAATTTCGTAAAAAGGTCTTGCCGCGACGAAAAACGTCTATGCTGTAATGACTTCCATCCCAACTCGTGTATCATATCTGCCACACTCTCTCCCCTATAACGCGATAATACAAAACGAGCTGCCCTTCTTTGCACCCTCTCGATGCCCTCCGTCAATCCCACCTGGTAAGGATCCCACACCGCGCAGCAATATTCTAACAGAGGACGAACGAGTGTAGTGTAAGCTGTCTCTTTAGTGGACTTGTTGCATCTTCTAAGTGTCCTGCCAATGAAACGCAACCTTTGGCTCGCCTTCCCGACAATATTATCTATGTGGTCCTTCCAACTGAAGTTGTTCGTAATTTTAACACTCAGGTACTTAGTTGAATTGACAGCCTTGAGAATTGTACTATTTATCGAGTAATCGAATTCCAACGGATTTCTTTTGGAACTCATGTGGATCATCTCACACTTCTCGTTATTTAGCGTCAACTGCCACCTGACACACCATACAGCAATCTTTTCTAAATCGCTTTGCAGCTGATACTGGTCTTCGGATAATCTTACTAGACGGTAAATTACAGCATCATCTGCGAACAGTCTAAGAGAACTGCTCAGATTGTCACCCAGGTCATTTATATAGATCAGGAACAGTAGAGGTCCCAGGACGCTTCCCTGGGGAACACCTGATATCACTTCAGTTTTACTCGATGATTTGCCGTCTATTACTACGAACTGCGACCTTCCTGACAGGAAATCACGAATCCAGTCGCACAACTGAGACGATACCCCATAGCTCCGCAGCTTGATTAGAAGTCGCTTGTGAGTAACGGTGTCAAAAGCTTTCCGGAAATCTAGAAATACGGAATCAACTTGAGATCCCCTGTCGATAGCGGCCATTACTTCGTGCGAATATAGAGCTAGCTGCGTTGCACAAGAGCGATGTTTTCTGAAGCCATGCGGATTACGTGTCAATAGATCGTTCCCTTCGAGGTGATTCATAATGTTTGAATACAGTATATGCTCCAAAACCCTACTGCAAACCGACGTCAATGATATAGGTCTGTAGTTAAATGGATTACTCCTACTACCCTTCTTGAACACTGGTGCGACCTGCGCAACTTTCCAATCTGTAGGTACAGATCTATCGGTGAGCGAGCGGTTGTATATGAGTGCTAAGTAGGGAACTATAGTATCAGCGTAATCTGAAAGGAACCTAATCGGTATACAATCTGGACCTGAAGACTTGCCCGTATCAAGCGATTTGAGTTGCTTCGCAACCCCTAAGGTATCTACTTCTAAGAAACTCATGGTAGCAGATGTTCGTGTTTCAAATTCTGGAATATTCCATTCGTCTTCCCTGGTGAAGGAATTTCGGGAAACTGCGTTCAATAACTCCGCTTTAGCGGCACAGTCGTCGATAACAGTACCATCGGCACTGCGCAGCGAAGGTATTGACTGCGTCTTGCCGCTTGTGTACTTTACATACGACCAGAATTTCTTCGGATTCTCTACCAAATTTCGAGACAATGTTTCGTTGTGGAACCTATTAAAGGCATCTCGCATCGAAGTACGTGCCAAATTTCGCGCGTCTGTAAATTTTAGCCCATCTTCAGGATTTCGCGTTCTTCTGAACTTCGCATGCTTTTTCCGTTGCCTCTGCAACAGCGTTCGGACCTTTTTTGTGTACCACGGGGGAACCGTTCCATCTCTTACCAATTTATGAGGTATGAATATCTCAATTGCTGTTGCTACTATATCTTTGAATTTGAGCCACATCTCGTCAACATTCGCATAGTCAGTTCGGAAGGAATGGAAATTGTCTTTTAGGAAGGCTTCTAGTGGCACTTTATCCGCTTTTTTAAATAAAATTATTTTGCGTTTGTTTCTGATGGATTTGGAAGAAATGGTATTGAGCCTAGCTACAATGACCTTGTGATCACTAATCCCTGTATCAGTCATGATGCTCTCTATCAGCTCTGGATTGTTTGTGGCCAAGAGATCAAGTGTGTTTTCGCAACCATTTACAATTCGCGTGGGTTCGTGGACTAACTGCTCGAAATAATTTTCGGAGAATGCATTTAGGACAATCTCGGAAGACGTTTTCTGCCTACCACCGGTTTTGAACAAGTATTTTTGCCAACATACCGAGGGTAGGTTGAAGTCCCCACCAACTATAACCGTATGAGTGGGGTATTTATTTGTTACGAGACTCAAACTTTCTCTGAACTGTTCCGCAACTGTATCATCGGAGTCTGGGGGTCGGTAGAAGGAGCCAATTATTAACTTAATTCGGCTGTTAAGTATAACCTCCACCCACACCAATTCGCACGGAGTATCTATTTCGACTTCACTACAAGATAAACCACTACTGACAGACACAAACACTCCACCACCAATTCTGCCTAATCTATCTTTCCTGAACACCGTCTGAGACTTCGTAAAAATTTCTGCAGAACTTGTTTCAGGCTTTAGCCAGCTTTCTGTACCTATAACGATATCAGCTTCTGTGCTTTCTATTAGCGCTTGAAGCTTAGGGACTTTTCCAGCGCAACTACAACAATTTACAACTAAAATTCCGACTGTTCCTTGATCCGAGCACGTCCTGTAATTGCCAAGCACCCTTTGACATTGCAGCCCATCCCGCACTTTCCCGAGGCCTTCTAACCTAAAAAACCGCCCAGTGCACGCCACACAGTCTCCGCTACCCGTGTAGCCGCCAGCTGAGTGTAGTGATCTCCTGACCTATTCAGCGGAACCCGAAACCCCACCACCCTATGGCGCAAGTCTAGGAATCTGCAGCCAATACGGTCGCAAAACCGTCTGAGCCTCTGATTCAGACCCTCCACCCGGCTCTGCACCAAAGGTCCGCAGTCGGTTCTGTCAACGATGCTGCAGATGGTGAGCTCTGCCTTCATCTCGTAAGCAACACCGGCAGCCTTCACCAAATCAGATAGCCGCTGGAATCCAGAGAGAATTTCCTCAGATCCAAAGCGACACACGTCATTAGTGCCGACATGTGCCACCACCTGCAGCTGGCTGCACCTTGTGCTCTTCATGGCATCCGGAAGGACCCTTTCCACATCAGGAATGACTCCTCCCGGAATGCACACGGAGTGCACACTGGATTTCTTCCCCTCCTTAGCCGCCGTTTCCGTAAGGGGTCCCATTACGCGCCTAACATTGGAGCTCCCAACTACCAGTAAGCCCATCCTCTGCGATTGCCCGGACCTTGAAGGCTGAGAATGATCCTCTGAAACAGGGCAGGCGGCTGCATCTGGCTCAGCCAGAGACAGTGCCTGAAACCGGTTTGTCAGACGCACCGGGGAGGCTTTCTGATCAGCCTCCGGGGACGCCTTTCGCTGCCTGCCACGCCTTGGAACGACCTCCCAATCAACCACAGGCGATGGCTCAGCCCCACTGCGGGCAGCAACCGGGGCAACCACAGCGGCGGACCGATCTGGGGACAGACGGGACGAGGTTGACATCCCCGTGATACCCGAGTCCGGCTCCCCACAGTGGTGCCCATTGGCAACAGCCTCAAGATGCGCGACCGAAGTCAGCGCCGATTGCAGCTGTGAGCGAAGGGATGCCAAGTCAGCCCTCATCCGAACACAGCAATCGCAGTCCCTGTCCATTCTAATCGATGTTTAACAACAGTTACCGAAACACTCGTGAAATGGTCGTATGGAAAAATCCCCACTTCATCGCTACCTCAGAGATGTTGTGTCCCATCGCTTGTTCGCCAACTATAACGCCACGTTCAAACTCACTTAAATCTGGATAACCTTCCATTGTAGCAGCAGTAACCGATCTATCAACTGCGCCAGACACTTGTGGTCTTACATAGGCACCGCCGACTGCATTTGAATACGCATGCCTATAATAGTTTCTTTGGCGATTCAGTGTAAAATTGGTTAAAATTGGCGTTGAAAATTTTTGCATTGTAAGTGGAAATGTGGTAAAGAAAGCTGGAATACATTATAGTAGTGCTTTCATACCCATCAACGTTGTTGTATGCCGCAAGAAGGTATGCCATGGTTGATTAGATAAGAAGCATCTCTATGTAGCCTTACTTTACACTTCAGAGGAACTGGGTGAGCTATGATTTTTGTAACTATACAATGCTGATAATTTTTAGCAAGTAAGATGGCACTAAGGAAAAGTAATTCAGACATTTGTGTGTCCTCATGTTCAAGCAAATAGTTTTTACAGGAACGTTTACATTTTAGTCTCTTGGTTTTTAGTTAACGACGGAGCCCAGCCTGATATCCCAACTTGTCTTCGCACATCAGTAACGGATTTTGGTCATCCTCCATCTCAGTATTGGCACATATCTCAGATGGTGTAGCAAAACGTTTCGGCAATACGCTGGTGAGTCTTATATTGCTGTATTTGCATTGTAAAGTTCTTTTCAAAAGCCGTTAAAAAATGTACAATTCGATTAAAGAAACATACTTGCTTCAGTATCTTGATTAATAGAAGAGTTAAACGTATTAACTATACAACAAAATTACTTGCTCCTCTTCATAGTATCACTCTCCTAAAACCTTGTTTCTATACGTTGGATCGTACATGAAATAAAAGGGCTATTATGTTTTAAGCGACTTTCCGTGCATTGAAAAAGTACTTTTCGTGCTTACTGCAATAGGTTCATCACGAATCCTCCCTGTCTCTGACTCTCACAGCAACGCCAAACTCTCATTGCTCGACTATAAAAGAAATATAAATGTGACTGATCCAGAAAGTAATTGCTTCTATTTCTCCAGAATTTTATTGCATTCGCTCTTAGTTTCATTTCTTGATTGGCTTTCCTTCCGAAATAAAAACATCACAGAATAAATTGGAAAGCTCTCCAGTGTACCGTCCTGAGAGAACTGAGATTACAGTGGCCAGAATCAGACCTAAAAATAAGATAAATATGATCCCTCGCTCTTTGCCATTGCTGCTGACAACTTTTTAACTACTTCATTTCGAAGCATTTCTTAGTACGTAAGCACTAAAGCCGAATTATTCGATGAAATTTTACTCCTGAGATTATGTAGCCAATACGGAATAAAATCTGAAACGATATATTTTATACTTCGTGTGTATAAGTGGTTTAAACCTTCATGATCAAGGAACTTTCTTGTGGAAACATTACTTCTTACAGTAAAATGAGTAAAGCTTCTCGAATGCATCGGAACTCTTCCTCCACATACTAAGTAACAGATACATATTTCCACACTGCACGAAGTTTCTTACACTCGTATAGAAACAATACAAATGTTTAGAATTAGAATTATAGGCGCAGACGAAATATCTTAAAAGTGACACCTGTTTCAAGTCCCATAAACTTTCAGTTTCTTCACAAAAGTTGTATAAGCGAGATTTTAGCATAAAAATTCTGCGTATTTGCAGTTTCATTCGATTTCTTCGAGATGTAAGTTACCATCCTCAGAAAATGTTTGCATCCAAAAAAGTAACAATATTTAAGGTCAGTGTAATATACTGTACTGTATACAAATGTACACTACAAATAATGTATATGGAGCAGTGTTACCATCTCCCCTTAAATCATAGCAGTAAGAATTATTCTAACAACAAAATCCTTTGTTTATGTGTGTTCTACTCCAGCCTCTATAACAGTCACAGAGCGTATCTGCGCTGGAAACGATCTTTCATCTCAGGTGAGGTACTGAACACACTCATGCCTGTGAGACATCGTCAAACAAGCGCTGGAGAAAGAAAGCCAATATCAGAACCCATCTATAAACCGTATTCCGTTAAAATATGTTTGAGATATCTTTTGAGTTTTGAGATTTCATATTCGATTCCAATTGCATCCCTGAATGCGAGAAGGATAGTGTAACTCCTGTTGCAATCGAAAGGCAGTCGAAGGTGAGAAAGTCAAAGCAAAAATGTAATCTTTCCTTTCGTGTCAACGCTAAAGCTGTTTCTTCACACACACTATTCAATAGAGCAGTTAATAATGCTGCCAGGTCAAAGACAATGTGCGTCTTTTAACTATACGGACGAGTTCATAGAAAATTAAGAACTAATGTTCAAGGAGACTGACTGTCTCATACTCAGTGTACTTGTTGATAAACACGAAAAGGTCTTACATGATACCACAGTATGCAACTTGGCCATGAACAGGTAGTTTGCAGTGCAGAGAAATTCCTATTGTCTAAAATGACAATGTCTACCTCTGGTTCCATTGGGACTACTGGTGAGGTTCAGAAGTCGTCGTTCAGGTAAGCCACAATGAAAGTAAATTTCTTTAGCAGTTTGTTATGAATTATTCATTCCTTCTCATACCGAGGTTCTTAGACCCCATCATGAAGGAGATTCTTCAGCGAAGTTACTTATGAGCAGTCACAAGCAGCAATTACAGACTAATTCTGTAAAATATATTAACAAGTAAGTATAATTAGTTTTATCTACGCATATTATGGCTAGATTCCTTTTGTTAAGTATGCATATTACTACCAAAGCAGATACTTTGAACAATGCCAGTGCTCTTCCTCTTGCACTACTCAGATGCTTTGATACTTATCTTTTAAAGACTTTGGCTGCAGTCAGTAACCCGCCATTCCAGACTCTAGACAGACGTTCGAAATGTATCCCACAAATTTTGTTATACAGGGTGTTTATAAATGAATATCGGGGTTTTAACGCTTTATAACAATACGCTTACAGTTATAAATGATATTCCAAATGAAAAAGCAACAGCAACGGCTTTGTTTGTATACCTGTGCGCAATGGGAAGAGTATGGAATGACAAAGAGCGACTGAAAAACGTGTTGAACGAGTGCGAGTCTTTCACGTTTAGCCTCAGGAAATATCACCGTGGAAGGTTTATGGGCCTTCCTTTTTCGGCGAATCAACTGTAACTGATGTTTCTTATCTTGATGTGCTACAGCAATGGCCCGTGCTTCAATGTGAAGAAGATGAACAACACATCTTTATGGGAGCAAGATGGTGCACCGCCTCACTTTCATAAGTCAGTAAGCGTCTGGTTATAAGACCTTGTATCCAACCGGTGGATTGGGCGCAAGTGGTCGAATGACACAGTATTTTATGCTTGACCTCTACGTTCACACACGATCTGATTCGATCTTGTGTGTGTGCCTCCGATACTAGCTGATCTATCCGACTTTAGAAACAGTGTTATTGCAACAGTTACTCATGACACATTGATCAAGGTTTCGGTGGTTCAAATGGCTCTGAGCACTATGGGACTTAACATCTGTAGTCATCAGTACTCTAGAACTTAGAACTACTTAAACCTAACTAACCTAAGGACATCACACACATCCATGCCCGAGGCAGAATTCGAACCTGCGACCGTAGCGCAAGGTTTCGGAACAACAGGCTATCGACTCGATGTGTAATCGGTGTTCACACTGAATAATTGTAAGAAAAACTGTCTGAGTTGCTCTTTGATTTGATATATCATTTACAACTGTAAGTTTAATATAAGAAGTATTATAAAGCGTTAAAACCACGATATTCATTTATTATACGATATATGTACGATATTCATCCTTTTCATTGAGCCCAGCCACAAGCTTTCAGAGTAATCGTGCTTGAACATGTAAACACTTTAATTCTTTTTTTTCCCTTAATGACTAGTGCTGCAAAACGGCGAGGAGATTAGTGTGCTGACCATATGCCTCTCCATCTAGCATCCACATGTTCCCGCAAGGCAGAGGTAACACAGCGGCTGACGAACATCCTTTCGGCCATCACGGCCTGGAGAGGAGCCAACATTTTTAATGAAAAGTGAAGATAGGTTCAACAAATCATCGTTTATGACAAGAACGGAGTTTATTCTCGAAAGACATGTGTTGGATCTTGTGGCTACCCTTGCAGTATGCATTTCGTCCCGTATTTCTGTTACCTGGGTTACCTTCTCCGCAAGCAAGGCAGTGAGCAACCAAAATATATACGATTGTTCAACAGAGGTCGCCTTCGACGAAGGGTCTTCTCTGCCACGCTTTCCATGGACACGAACCAGTATTTATGATGACGACGTCAGCAGGCCAGGAAAGCCAACGCACAATTTGCTCGTTATATCTGGCAGTGATTGAGAACCGCGTGGATTCACTGTAGCCGCTGGGTCATAATGTACGGCCCGACGTCTGCAGAAACAGTCACAGTAGCATTCTGGAATCTAACCCTGCAGTCAACAGTCGTGTTCTACGGGCGAAAGTCGCAGTTACGAAGTTATCTTTAGTGCTATGGGATATTGAGAGACATAATACTGTAATACACCATGCCAGTAAACAGATTGGTTATTGGAACCACTACAGCCCTAGTAGTGTATTCCCATTAAGGACATAGTCTCTGGAAGACATTACTATAAGTGATAACTTGTCACGGATTAAGTTTCTGAGTTACAGAATATTAGTGCACCAGATTTCATGCCAAAATTTTTATGAGTTGTACTCAATAAGGTATTTTTTTCTTTAGTTTCAGAACGCTACACTGGCAAAGTCGTTAATAGTGACGTAATTCAATAAAAGTAGACAGCACTTCACAACAATGATACCCGATTTCTTCCTTACCCTACATCCGTTAAACTATTTATATTGCTCCGAGGTCTCCATAAGTCTTGTTTGATCATGATTTACTATCGATGGTAACATGTAATGTTTGTTGAAGTGAATGAGGAAGATGGAGGAGTGGTTTCAAATCTAGACTCGTTCACGGGAGAGTGGCGGGTCATGTTCTCCTTCTGCCATTCCAATGACGCGTGGCTTCCGTAAGTCACCTACAGCAAGTGCCTAGATGTTATCTTTGAATAGCATCAACCGATTTCATTCCATTTCCTTCCCCAATTGTATCTGGTGCTCTATTGTCAACAAGGCCTCAAACTCCAATTTACCTCTTCCGTCTACCTCTCTAATTGTTGATCCGTTAATGAAATGAGAGATCAAAATGGTGTTAGTCTCTCTCTCTCTCTCTCTCTCTCTCACTCACTCTCTCTCTCTTCGTCAAAAATAATTGTGTAATAATCGTTTCTAGTATATATTTTAAGCAAATATTAACTGAAGTAAATTTTACAGAGAACAGTTCCCAAGACGTTAAAAAATTAGACATATTCTAAAAGCACAGACAAACAAGAATTAAATACATATCTTTTTTAAAGTGTAAAGATATTTGGGCGCGGTACGAAGAATTAAACTGTTTATCAACTACAAACTGCAGAATAAAAAATTGGTTCAATTGACTCTGAGCACTATGGGATTTAGCATCTGAGGTCATCAGTTCCCTAGAACTTAGAACTACTTCAACCTAACTAACCTAAGGACATCACACACATATATGCTCGAGGCACGATTCGAACCTGCGACCATAGCAGTCGCGCGGTTCCAGACGAAGCGCCCAGAACCGCTCTGCCACACCGGCCTGCTAGTTACGATAAAGATCATGGTGGTGAATAACGACGACAAAGGTTCAGTATTATTGAGAGTTGGTGATCATATATCACACATATCCATGCCCGAGGCAGGATTCGAACCTGCAACCGTAGCAGTCGCGCGGTTCCGAACTGAAGCGCCTAGAACCGCTCGGCCATAATGGCCGTCAATTGCAGAATAACTTGAGGAAAATGAACGACAGTATGGTAGTCCCACTTCCAATCATCAAAGCATATCTCTGCTACATGCATATTTTTATTCTATATTTAGCTTCACATGAACAAATGTTTTACATTTTAAAATATCAGAAACGAACAGAATTCATAGCTGCTTGTGAAAATTGCAACATGTGAAAGCAGAACTGGTGAAATAAAATTTGGTATGTGAACTGCTTTTGATACACATTTTTCCGCTGGTATTGCTGGTTTTGCAGATATTCTGTGACTGAAAGCATTCGCAGCCCGTGAAGTACGAATCCACGTTCATTACTAACTGACTGACTGGCTGACTGTAAAAAATTTTCATCCGCCTTCACACCTTCGATAACGGCTAGTGTTCCACTGTGAGTCCATAGAAGGACGTGAGGTCTTGCAAATGTTCCTGAGTATGAAATTTCCAGTATACGGCGTATGCAGATGTAGTATGCCCCCACGCCGGACGTAAATGTCAGCGATCGCGTAGGCGGTTTATCTGCACGGAGACACGGCCAATATTTCACTGCGGTCCCAGGATGCGCGACCTGGCACGTTCAGCCAGAGGTGGCAAGGATGCTCGTCATACTACATGGACGTGTGCAGTCCAATGTGGGTGGAGACTATATACGCCATGGTCAGGAATAACACGTGTGCAGGAGCATTAGCTGCTTAAACAAAGTATAAATGCAGAGTAAATGAATCCTGTCACGGTAAGTGATTGACAACTACTTATCCGGGATCTATGGATGACTAGAGACATTCCAGCTCACTACAGACGTCTGTGTCATCAGAAGGGTAGAGATGGCTCTCAGGCTAAACACATTAAATGACAGCCACTTGCATTGCTTAAGCAAATTAACTCGAGCAAACAGGAGGACACCAAAACAAGAAAGAACTTTCTCTCAAATCCTCCCGAAAGATCAAGTACATTAGAGTTTCTAGAATGAAGGTTCGCAGGAGAGCTTCTGTGAAGTTTGGAAGGTAGGAGACGAGATACTGGCGGAATTAAAGCTGTGAGTCGTGCTCGGGTAGCTCAGTCGGTAGAGCTCTTGCCCGCGAAAGGCAAAGGTCCCGAGTTCGAGTCTCGGTCCGGCACACAGTTTTGATTTGCCAGGAAGTTTCTTTACATTAAAGTTGTTACTTTCGTACAGGGCAATATCCCACAGAACCATAGATGGAGAACGCATAGTTGTAAATATAACCCAACAAAAGTGCAGCTAAGCCGTGACCAGTGCGTGAAACTAAACACCTGTAAGGAGCTGGTCGCAGGAATGTTTGAGCCAAGAATTTTTTTTTAGGGTTTCTAATTTGAAGCTATGCTATAGTCAAAAATTTCCAAAATTTACTGCAAATAGTGATATCTGAGGAAACGAACGTGTTTAAAGTTTAATTTCTGTTTTCTGTTTGCCAGAAACTTAATTTACAGTTTCTGATCTACTTATTAGAACATAAAGTGGCATTGACACTTCATTAATACATACACTGCACCTTATAGCGGCACTTGTCGATAAACTTATTGCAACGCTGATCCTTTAGTTTAACTTATTATCTTAACAAATTAATGAAATTACATTATTTAACTTCTACATATAGATGATTGATTTAGTAGCAAAATCAGTAAACGTCAGAAAAATCATAGGTAATTTACCATTAAACTGCGTTCTTTAGCTCGATGGGCATGTGCAGTGCATGAGGGTAAATACACACCATTTTGCACACTCGTCGCTGATTGGTTGGTGTTTTATGGCAGTAGCTAAACAACTTTCAACGATTAATAGATGTCATCTGAGATCGTTGTTGCAACGTATATGCAACGTATCACGACTCCGATGAACGTGTATAAGGAACAATATACACTGATGGGCGAAAACATTATGACCACCTGCCTAATAGCTTCTTTGTCCTTGCTTGGAACGAAATACATCACTGATTCTACGTACAAGGGATCCAGCAGTTTGTTGGTAGATTTGTGGAGGTATATGACATTGATGTCAACGCACTATCATTCGCAGAAGTGTCCGAACGACCTGAATTGTGACCTGCATGATTTGCAATGAACCAACATAACGTAGCTGTCTAGCGGGTCCTCTAGTCGCTTTGCGATACATTCCTTCGACTATACAAAATTGATACCACGAGAGACCACTAGAAAACACTGTCCTTTAAAGATATCAGTGAGATGTATCATCACACCATGATACTGCAAAAACTAGAAAAACACGTAATTATAGATGAGTTAGTCCCTAACGCTTGTACAGGTTACAATGATTTTCAAAAGCGTAGCCATCTCATTACAATCTGCAACAACTAACTATGGCACATAAACTATGTAGCAATCCTTGAACAAAATAAATGTTTGCATGAACAAGATATTCTGAGACAATGTCTAGACAAATAAAGGTCTATAACAGTTCGAAGTATTTTTCCTCTGTATAAGGTTTTCCCGCACCTGCTAAATGTCCCAGTGACGATTAGTTTTTGCATAAACTGGTTGGTAAAGGAACTAGATAAAGAAAACATGTTAAACAGTGGTAAACGCTCTATAGAAACCGCAATATTAATGGATTATAATGTGTAACGTCACTGTACTAATTAATTATTCATGAAGAATTATTTGCCCGCATAATTGAACTATAAATGGCATGACGAAATTTTTTGTTCTGGAAATCCAGCAGGCATAGCCACTACTAACTAAAATACACTTTCGCACCGGCCTGGGACTTGATCAAGGCAACGATTATCAATGCTGACTAGGCATAAAGAGACGTGAAATATACAGGTTTTCACCAGTATTAGATAACACATCTGAACTTGACACGAAATGACGAAATTATTTCTACTACATCAAAACCATTATCTCTCTGTTAACTAACCATGAAAGACGTTTAATATACTCTCCTTCACAAGTAACCAAGCATGCATGTGCTGAAAATTGGAATGCTATGGTTTAAATTTTTTAACGGGATTTTATACCCAGCACGTTATCGGATTGTTAACTGAGTAAAATCAGATGTTAGAAACCGAATTTATCCACCAGCAGCGAGCTGTATCAATATTAGATGAGGGTACAATTAGTTTTGCTTGGCCGGGAATCGAACTCGGCACATAATGTCGCTGTTTCTCATCCATAAATAGTCGTTAAGTATCAACTGCTTGCTCACCAGTAGTGAATGGTCGTATGCTTCACTAGAAATAACGGTACCTATCGTTAATGGTGACTATTCATGAATAGACATTAAACATGCAAATTATTTTTCGGTGGTAGGTCAGTGTGCACATGCTAGGCCGCAAAATGAAATTACGAATATGTTTCTACTGGACCAGGATTCGAATTTAGGTCGAGGACCAAAAATTGCAACGTCTCAGGTTCAAATTAAATATGAACACTGTGAACGAAATAAACATTCCTAAATTAAATGAAATAAACTTTTAATGCTAGTTTACTGGCGACAGAGTTTGTGCCTTCAGCGGCTGCCGCCTTTATTATGGCACCATTTAAACAGGTTCTGACGCTGTTGGTGGCGATGGGATATTGTGCTTAATACGGGTTCTGAACCACTGTGGACTTACCATTAGTGAATTAGATCTTTTCGTGAATGTTAAAAATGGACGCTATGAGCGAGAACCGAACCTAAATCCAGCAAGCATCATACTACGATCAACCCAGCAGACCAGTGCGGCTCAACACTATCCACCACTGTTAATGGTCTCTCTGAACTGAACTGAACAGTTTACACGTGTGCATGCCCCGAAGTCCCCGATTTGCAACGAATGTCACATTTCGTTCAGGAAGTTCCCTGCCGCGCCAGTCGACATCACGGCGAGTCTGTCAGTGAATAAGTCATTGTACTCTGCAACACAAGAAAGCCGATGTTATTGTGTTCAACATGAATTTCAATAAAACCTTTTACAGTGTGAATGTTAAGTGGCGTGGCGACAAGTCGAAACAATTTTAGGGGCAAGAACTTAATCGTTTGTGGAAAAAAGCTAAACCGAAGTACACTGACATGAATTCTATTTGTGATTATAGACTTCAGAAGGTTGAAAATATACGCAATTATACGGTTTAAACGAAGCTACAAATAATGTTATATTTCACTTGTAAATTAAAGAGAAGTTAAAAGACATTTAATGTACATAATACAGCAATAAAGTATCAGTTTTTTCGATATCTGTGAAAACGGTTTATACTACTATCTCGGAGCCTTTCTGCCCGTCTCTCCCTGTCTGCCTGTTCGAAAACTACTCAGGGTTGGCACGTTTAAAATAGTCTTTTAATCACGTACTAAACACATCATTCTATAAATTTTCCAAACAAAACACGTTTTTATCAAACAGTTTTAATCAATTTTTAAAAAATTAAGATTTCCTTTTTACGTACTTTTGCAGACTACGGGTAACCCTCACCTGAAGGAGGAGGTGGGTCACACCATAGCTCACCAAATTTCTGCAAGGAAGGAGAATAGGGGGGGGGGGTCCAGATGTCAAAAAGTAAACCCCCATTATGACGTTCAAAAACAGTGTCTCACATCAGACACATACAGCACGTTTTACAACTTAGTTACTTAAGAAATGACAATTTTAACGTAATAATAGTGATAAAATGTTATTAACATGGATACAATTCATTCTCATACAGTGATGAGCCAGAACATTACAACTCCTACCACAGCAAGGTTGGAAGCTTCCTAGTAGTGTTGTGGGTACGTGACGCAGTAAGGAAAGAAAGTAAGCGGAGGAGAGACGAATGGGTAGTCATCATAGCGATGATACAGGCCGCAAATGAGGAAATCCACTGGTGTAAGCATTTTTGACAAAGGGCACATTGTTGTGGCCCTGGGCCTGGAAATGAGAATCTCTGAAAAAGCGGAGCTTGAGGCCTTTTCGTATCATTACAGCAGTGAGCACCTATGGAAAGTGGTTGAAGGATGGTGAAATAACGAGTAGGCCTCGTGGTATTGGATGACCACGTCTCATCACAGAACGCTGAAGTCAGAGGTTCCCCCACTGTCTAACCCAGGATAGTTAGCGATCTGCGACCGATCTGAGGACAGAGTACACTGCTAGTGCAGATGCAGGTGTTTCGGAGCACATTCAATGGCCATTGTTGAAAATGGAGCTCCACATCACAGATCCGTAGGTGTTCCAGTGTAGACCAAACGACTTCATCAGTTATGATTGTATTGGGCACATCATCACTGCGTTTTCCCCGGTGATCAATAGAAACTTGTCACCTGTCGAATAATTCGCATTTTTCGTTACACCTGGTCGATGGTTGGGTCATTACATGCCGTCATCCATGCGAATGGTGCACGAAACATGCACCGCGCCACAGATGCTGGCCGGTGAAGGCAGAATTACCCTATGGGGTACATTAAATTTAGCTTCCATGCGACCTGTGGTGGTAATCGAAAGCATCTTGATAGCAGTGAACAACGTGAACATTATTGCAGACCACCTGCATCGCTTCAAGCTTCAAGTCTTCCAGCCGGCTGCGGTGGCCATGCAGTTCTGGCGCTGCAGTCCGGAACCGCAGGGCTGCTACGGTCGCAGGTTCGAATCCTGCCTCGGGCATAGGTGTGTGTGTGATGTCCTTAGGTTAGTTAGGTTTAAGTAGTTCTAAGTTCTAGGGGACTTATGACCTAAGTTGTTGAGTCCCATAGTGCTCAGAGCCATTGTTTTCAAGTCTCCCCACATGGCGTTGACACCTTTCAGCAGGATAACTGTCCGTGTTCCAAAGTCAGAAAAGTGCTACACTGGTTTGAGGGGCATTACAGTAAGCTCATATTGACGTCTTGGCCAGCTAATGTACCTGATCTGTACCCACTGGAACACACATTGGGCGCCAGCTGCGTGTCCGTAAACCACCATCCCGTAATTTGTAGGAATTGCTTAATCTGTGCGCAGACACCTATGCCACATACTTTCAGGATCCTGTCAAAGAATTGTAGAATCCATGCGAAGCAAAATCTCTGTTTGAAAAGTGGAACAACACGCTATTAAACAGGTGGTCATAATGTTAATTGTAGCCATAGTCGATGCAGTTGAACTCTGTAGCTGTTCCTTTCTAGGGTGTAGAAATATTTCCGCCACGAGTTATAATGAAAGATAATTTATTCCGCTACTTGTCCCAATAAAATATTATTTATTTGTCACATGACCGGTTTCAGGCTTGTGCCCATTCTCAGGTGTTTATACTTTCTTAGACATGTTTATATTGCTGGAGATCACTGTTTGAATGTAAATAAAATTATTTGCTGGTGACTAACAGTTACAACAAACAATTGACAGTTAACAATTGTAAGTGGCGAGGCAGCATTTGTCGAAAACACATCTTTACTTACATAAAGAAACGTTATTATGATTATGCTGTGCAACAGTTTTTCCACTAAGTTGCACATCTGTTACCATTTTCATGCCCATGTTTCAGTTTTGTTTTTTTTTTAAATTTAGCTGCATACTTCACTACTGTGTTATGTGGACATGTGGCCGGAAACGCTTAATTTCCATGTTAGAGCTCATTTTAGTTTCGTCAGTATGTACTGTACGTCCTCGATTCACCGCCAGTTGACCCAATTGACGAGAATCCGCACGCAATTGTGCAATCACGTCATGGACACAGATTTTCTGTGTACGTTTGGGCAGGCATTGTTGGTGATGTCTTGATTGGGCCCCATGTTCTTCCACCTACGCTCAATGGAGCACGTTACCATGATTTCATACGGGATACTCAACCTGTGCTGCTAGAACATGTGCCTTTACAAGTACGACACAACTTGTGCTTCATGCACGATGGAGCTCCTGCACATTTCAGTCGAAGTGTTCGTACGCTTCTCAACAACAGATTCGGTGACCGATGGATTGGTAGAGGCGGACCAAGTCCATGGCCTCCACGCTCTCCTGACCCCAACCCTCTTGACTTTAATTTATGGGGGAATTTGAAAGCTCTTGTCTACGCAACCCCGGTACCAAATGCAGAGACTCTTCGTGCTCATATTGTGGACGGCTCTGATACAATACGCCATTCTCCAGGGCTGCATCAGCGCATCAGGGATTCCATGCGACGGAGGGTGGATGCATGTATCCTCGCTAACGGAGGACATTTCGAACATTTCCTGTAACCAAGTGTTTGTAGTCACTCTGGTACGTTCTGTTGCTGTGTGTTTCCATTCCATGATTTGAAGAGAAGTAATAAAATGTGATTTGAAGATAGACTGACATTTAACCCTGGATTATGTTCTCATTTTGATAATGCACTTATGTGGAACTGAAGGTTTTCAGCATACGTGTAGTGTTTATAGTACAACACAACTGATGCATGTCATTGACGCAATGTGATAAGAGTACAGGACGACTCCTTTTACCTGTCTCTACTGCGGTTGTGGTGCTGGACGTAATGCATTGTTTGCACGTACGAGCAAAACAACTCCACTGCACTTGGAGAGAAAATGTAGGCTAGTAAATTTGTCAAGTAAAATATCGAAGTCGACAGTGTTAAAGGCTTTGCTAAAATCTAAGATGCACGTAATACTCGTCCCCTTTCTGTCAATGGCTAACTTCAGGTCGTCCGCTCCTTTTACGAAAGCGGATAATCTGGTGCGCTGTTTGCGAAAAGCTAATTACGTTTCGTCTGCTAACTTATTTGTGGTTAAGTAGTTGACTGGCTAGTAGTAATTTATATATATATTCTAAGACCTTGGTGAGTGCCGAAATAACGGAAACAGGGCGGCAATCATAGGGTGCTGTGGCAGCGTCCGTTTTGGGTAGTGGCTAGATAAAACACTTTTTTCAGGCTTCAAGGAAAACACTTGTAGTTAAGGAGTGTTTGGAGATATCTGTGGCTGTGAGCAATATTTTGTTATTAATAAGCTTCAACCCTGAGACTATGATACCATCGTGTTCATAGATAATCGTCTTACACGCATATTGCCGGTAACATGCGCAAGAAAGAATTTTTCATGCTACCGTCATTTATCCCCATGAAGTAATCAATAATTTTTCTTTGTTTGTAGTTCAGTTTTGCTTGTCGCTGAAGTGAAATATCGGTTTAATTTCTCGATAGAACAATATGATCACCCACAACCTTTACTTGACCATACTAAGACCACGTATGTGTCTCCTTGGGATATCTACTCTGCGATTGTTATGGATTACTGTATAGGGATGCCTGAGTTTAGCCTTCCTCAGACATTTTTCTGACTTTGTTCTGAATCTGCTTGTAATATATAGGATTTTCATGGGTCAAGCGTAATTTGTATGCCCGGTTTACAAGGTTTCTATGATTTATGAACTGTTTCACCTCATCAATTAGCAAAGGCAAGGCTTTTTCTCAAGTTTCTGGACTTAAGGGGAGCATTTATTGTCATGTAGTTGGACACGTTTGTTAGAAAATCCGTATAATTTGTATTTTATGTACGGGAATGAAACGGAAATCTTCTCCCAAACAAAGTTTTGCGCCTCCGCTACAAGGTGTACACACTGGTGTGTTTGTATGTGTATCTCGTAAGTTTCAGTTTCTTTCTTTGCCATTCTAGTGAGTACGGCATGAAAATCACGCCATGAGAAGAGATGTCAGATGAAGATACTTAAAGATTACGAATTAGTTTGTCCAAGGTTTTCGTTGCCAGTAAAAGTATGAGACTGTGATTACTGGTCTCGTGATGGGTAGGCGCAAACGGAACTACTGTCACATTTGCAGAAGAAATAACATGCTTGAATTTCGCAACTGAGGTGCTCTTGTACAGAAACTTCATGTTAGTGTTACTGGCAAAAATGATATCGTCGTATGTATATTAGAGACTTAAGGGAGCAGTTTCGAAATTGTTAATGTCTGTGTTCTTCCTTAAATAATGTAAAGTTACCTGCAAGTAAACATTACTGAGATGGTTGCTGAACATACCTCGGTAACAACTCTAGAAATAATGTGACAAACTTTTGGGTTATGGCTTGTGCGTTTTCTCAAACGTTTGTGAACTTAGTTTGTTAAATTATTTGAAATTAGGAATAAATTTTCCTCTGACTGTAAAAATAATCAATTCCCTTTTCGTAAAGAGACAGTGAAATCTTTACACATTCGATCCAATACTATCTGATACTAACTTAAGAGAGTACATTGCCCTGCTCTACTACGCTTAAAGGGCTAACCATCGTAAACAATCAGACGAAGATATTTTCTTCCTATAAGAATGACGCAGGTTACGAAACCTTTCTCAATTTATTCATTCGACTTTCTAGGCACTGCATCCTGCTGTTGTACGTATTAAATGCGTGCTTCTAAGTTTCAATAACGAATAACGCCCCATCTTCGATTACCACTAATGGAGTGTACGCTCTAATATACTCTACCGTGGTCACATCTCAACCAACCGCGACTGGTTTTCAGCGTAGCGTCATCAAAATGTATATGCCAGGTGGTTGTTTCTTATGAACGTTTCCATATTACACATGTGCGTCTCTAACACATTCTTCGCGTAATAGCTCATACCACACAACATATTCATTTCTGACAGTTGCTAAAAATATTGTCTGCAAAAATTTTGCTCGAAAGGATTGGGACAAGTCTGCCAGAATTTAGACTCAATAACTGAGCAACACCACAACGGTGATACACCGCTGACCAAAAACATTATGACCACTGCCCACCGAGAGACTGAATGTAACCTATGGCGTTGTGGGCAGGTGACGAGGTGAGCAAAATGAACACAGTCCAGTCACATTAATGTGACCACCGCCTTTTTTCGACGTCAATAACTACTCATAGACGGCAGGTGGCAGCACTAGCAGTGGAGGGCATGTACAACATGTCGTGGGAACGCGGTAAACAATGCCGTCGTTCGCTTCATGAGGAAACGTAGCGATTTATCTGACGTCCAAAGGGTATGATTATCGGGTTTCGGGCCAAGGACGGAGGCGTTTCCCAAATGAATGAGTTCGAAAACTGTTCACGTGCCACTATGGATGAGGTATACCGTGCGTGACAAAATAACGTTATCCGAAACCAATGCCGAGGCAAGCGTGTTCCACCAAGGGCAATCAATGCCAGGGGTGAACGACGGCTGCGGAGATGTGTTCGTGCCAACAGACGTGGAACTGTTGAGCAGCTAACTGCCCAGATGAACAAAACTACTACCAACAGTGTCTCCTCAATAGACCGCTCAGCGACCATTTCTGCGTATGGATATCCACACCAGTACCCTGGTTCATGTGCCTATGCTGACTGCTCTTAATTGGCAACGAATGCTGGAATTTGCACGCCAGTACTGTAACTGGACGCCCACTGAGTGGTGACAGGTGGCCTTTCCGATTAATCACGTTTTATGTCCCATCAGACAGATGGTTGTGGGCACGAGCGGCGTGAAACGTCTGAAAGCAAGGATCCATGTCGGAGGAGGGAGCTTTATAATCTGGGGAGTGTTTTCTTGGCATCCCCTGGGGACCTCGTCATTCAGGAAGGCACGGCGGATCAACATAATTATGCATAATTGCCGTTATATGCACTTTGTTTTTTTCTCATCATAATTGCATGAACCATAGACCTTGCCGTTGGTGGGGAGGCTTGTGTGCCTCAACGATACAGATAGCCGTACAGTAGGTGCAACCACAACGGAGGGGTATCTGTTGAGATGCCAGACAAACGTGTGGTTCCTGAAGAGGGGCAGCAGCCTTTTCAGTAGTTGAGGGGGCAACAGTCTTGATGATTGACTGATCTGGCCTTGTAACACTAACCAAAACGGCCTTGCTGTTGTGGTACTGCGAACGGCTGAAAGCAAGGGGAAACTACAGCCGTAATTTTTCCCGAGGGCATGCAGCTTTACTGTATGATTAAACGATGATGGCGTCCTCTTGGGTAAAATATTCCGGAGGTAAAATAGTCCCCCATTCGGGTCTCCGGGCGAGGACTACTCAAGAGGACGTCGTTATCACGTTGAAAGAAAACTGGCAATCTACGGATCGGAGCGTGGAATGTCAGATCCCTTAATCGGGCAGGGAGGTTAGAATATTTAAAAAGGGAAAGGGATAGGTTGAAGTTAGATATAGTGGGTATTAGTGAAGTTCGGTGGCAGGAGGAATAAGACTTCTGGTCAGGTGAATACAGGGTAATAAATACAAAATAAAATAGATGTAATGCAGGAGCAGGTTTAATAATGAATAAAAAAAATAGGAATGCGGGTAAGCTATTACAAACAGCATAGTGAACGGATTATAGTGGCCACAATAGACACGAAGCCCACGCCTACTACAGTAGTACAAGTTTAAATGCCAACTAGCTCTGCAGATGACGAAGAAATTGAATAAATGTATGATGAGATAAAATAAATTATTCAGGTTGTGAAGGGAGACGAAAATTTAATAGTCATGGGTGACTGAAATTCGACAGTAGGAAAAGGGAGAGAAGGAAACATAGTAGGTGAATATGGATTGGGGCTAACAAATGAAACAGGAATCCGTCTGGTAGAATTTTGCACAGAGCATAACTTAATCATTGCTAACACTTGGTTCAAGAATCATACAAGAAGGTTGTATACATGGAAGAATCCTGGAGATACTAAAGGGTATCAGATAGATTATATAGTGGTAAGACAGAGATGTAGGAATCAGGTTTTACATTGTAGGACATTTCCATGGGCCGATGTGGACTCTGACCACAATCTATTGGTTATGAACTTTAGATTAAAACTGAAGAAACTGCAAAAAGGTGGGAATTTAAGGAGAGTGGACCTGGATAAACTGAAAGAACCAGAGGCTGTAAGGAGTTTCAGGGAGAGCATAAGGGAATAATTGACAGGAATGGGGGAAAGAAATACTGTAGAAGAAGAATGGGTAGCTCTGAGGGATGAAGGAGTGAAGGCTGCAGAGCATCAAGGAGGTAAAAAGACGAGTGCTAGTAGAAATCCTTGCGTAACAGAAGAAATAATGAATTTAATTGATGAAAGGATAAAACATAAAAATGCAGTATATGAAGCAGGCAAAAAGGAATAGAAACGTCTCAAAACGAGATCGACAGCATGTGCAAAATGGGTAAGCAGGCATGGCTATAGGACAAATGTAAGGATGTAGAGGTTTATCTCACTGGGGGTAAGATAGATACAGCCTACAGGAAAATTAAAGAGACCTTTGGAGAAAATAGGGCCACTTGTATGAATATCAAGAGCTCAGATGGAAACCCAGTTCTAAGAAAAGAGGGGAAAGCAGGAAGGTGGAAGGAGTATATAGAGGGTCTATACAAGGGCGATGTACTTGAGGATAATATTATGGTAATGGATGAGGATGTAGATGAAGATGAAATGGGAGATACGATACTGCGTGAAGAGTTTGACAGAGCACTTAAAGCCTTGAGTCGAAAGAAGGCCCTGGGAGTAGACAACATTCCATTAGAACTACTGACGGCCTTGGGGGAGCCAGTCCTGACAAAACTCTACCATCTGGAGAGGAATATGTACGAGACAGGCGAAATACCATCAGACCTCAAGAAGAATATAATAATTCAAATTCCAAAGAAAGCAGGTGTTGACAGATGTGAAAATCACCCAACTATCTGTTTAATAAGCCACAGCTGCAAAATACTAACGCGAATTATTTACAGACGAATGGAATAACTGGTAGAAGCCGACCTCGGGGAAGATCTGTTTGGATTCCGTAGAAATATTGGAACACGTGAGGCAATACTGACCTTACGACATATCTTAGAAGAAAGGTTAAGGAAAGGCAAACTTACGTTTCTAGCATTTGTGGACTTAGACAAAGCCTTTGACAATGTTGACTGGAATACTCTCTTTCAAATTCTAAAGGTGGCAGGGGTAAAATACAGGGAGCGAAAGGCTATTTACAATTTGTACAGAAACCAGATGGCAGTTATAAGAGCCGAGGAACATGAAAGGGAAGCAGTGGTTGGGAAGGGAGTGAGACAGGGTTGTAGCCTCTGCCAGATGTTATTCAGTCTGTATATTGAGCAAGCAGTAAAGGAATCAAAAGAAAAAAAATTGAGTAGGTATTGGAATCCAGGGAAAAGAAATAAAAACTTTGAGGTTCGCCGATGACACTGTAATTCTGTCAGAGTCAGCAAAGGACTTGGAAGAGCAGTTGAACGGAATGGACAGTGTCTTGAAAGGAGGATATAAGATGAACATCAAGAAAAGCAAAACGAGGATAATGGAATGTAGTCGAATTAAATCGTGTGATGCTGAGGGAATTAGATTAGGAAATGAGACACATAAAGTAGTAAAGTAGTTTTGCTATTTGGGGAGCAAAATAACTGATGATGGTCGAAGTAGAGAGGGTATAAAAGGTAGACAGGCAACGGCAAGGAAGGTGTTTCTGAAGAAGAGAAATTTGTTAACATCGAGTATAGATTTAAGTGTCAGGAAGTCGTTTCTGAAAGTATTTGTAAGAAGTGTAGCCATGAATGGAAGTGAAACATGGACAATGAATTGTTTGGACAAGAAGAGAATGGAAGCTTTCGAAATGTGGTGTTACAGAAAAATGTTGGAGATTAGTTTGGTAGATCACGTAACTAATGTGAAGGTATTGAATAGGATTGGGGAGAAGAGAAGTCTGTGGCACAACTTGACAAGAAGAAGGGATCGGTTGGTAGGACATGTCAAGATGCATCAAGGGATCACAAATTTAGCATTGGAGGGCAGCGTGGAGGGTAAAAATCGTAGAGGTAGGCCAAGAGATGAATACACTAAGCAGATTCTGAAGTATGTAGGTTGCAGTAGGTACTGGGAGATGAAGGAGCTTGCACAGGATAGATTAGCATGGAGAGCTGCATCAAACCAGTCTCAGGACTGAAGACCACAACAAAACAACACATAATGGCATCTACCAGCAGGCCAATCCAACGTGCCACACAACTTGCAGTGTATGTGAGTTGTTCGAAGAGCACCAGGATGAATTTACCGTACTCCCCTGGCCTCCAAACTCCCCTGATTTAAACCCACTCCAGAACCTGTGGGGCCACCTAGTGTGGACTGTTCGCGCCGTGGATCCTTATTCGACTACTTAGTGCAGTAGACCACGGCACTGGAATCAGCATCAATCCACATCCCTGTCAGTATCTTCCAGAAGCTCACTGACACTCTTCCTGCACTCCTCGCAGGGGTCCGCGATGCAAAAGGTGGTTGTTCAGGCTTTTGTCAGGTGGTCCGTTATTGTTATTAGAGAGTGTGTAAGCCCTGCAGACAAGTGTGCGGTACTACCGACGACTCAGGCAGCAAAGAGAGAAATCTTCTTGCCTAATGGACTTTGAGAATGGGCAGACTGTTATGGTCCAGCTCCTGAGAACGAGCATCTTGGAAACGCATATGATGATGGGTTGTTTGCATTCTATGGTCGTAAGATTCTATGAAATGTGACTGAAGCACGGTGAAACGGGGAGTAGGCAGCGAGGTAATGGACGTCCACGCCTGACCACAAAACGTGCAGGTCAGAGGCTTGAATAATCTTTATGCCTAAAGCAGGTAGGCAGCGATTGGTGCAGATCTGACGTCAGAGTACAATGCTGGAGTTTTGGAATACACCATTCAGTGCAAATTGTTGATCATGGAACTCCGCTACAGACGATTTCTACGTGCTCTCATGTTAACCCACTTACATCGTCAATGGCGACTGCAGTGGGCACAGGACCAGCATGATTCAACCGTGCGCCGGCCGGAGTGGCCGAGCGGTTCTAGGCGCTACAGTCTGGAACCGCGCGACCGCTACGGTCGCAGGTGCGAATCCTGCCTCGGGCATGGATGTGTGTGATGTCCTTAGGTTAGTTAAGGTTTAAGTGGTTCTCAGTTCTAGGAGACTGATGACCTTACAAGTTAAGTCCCATAGTGCTCAGAACCATTTGACCATTCAACCGTGGATCAGTGGAAACGTGACGCTTTATCGGATGTATCACGTTGCTGGTTATACAAGATCGTTTTAGTGTCACGATATGCCTTCATCTAGGCGAAACATGGACCTCGCCGTAGTAGTAACTGTGTGGGGCTATATTATAAACTAAAAACTACACCCGAACAGGCCATGAAGGCCCAACGATACAGACCGGCCGCCGTGTCATCCTCAGCCCATAGGCGGCACTGGATGCGGATGTTGAGGGATATGAGGTCATCACACCTCTCTCCCAGCCGTATGTCAGTTTCCGAGACCGGAGCCGCTGCTTCTCAATCAAGTAGCTCCTCAGTTTGCCTCACAAGGGCTGAGTGCACCCCGCTTGCCAACAGCACTCGGCAGACCGGATGGTTACCCATCCAAGTGCTAGCATAGCCCTACAGCGCTTAACTTCGGTGATCTGACGGGAACTGCTGTTACCACTGCAGCAAGACCGTTGGCCGGGGCTTTATTATGATATGGGGGAAATGATCCTGAGTCTCCATGGGACTGGTAGTAGTAATCGACGACACCGTGACATCTATGGACTGCGTCAACATTACGGCGTAGTATTTGCAATCGTGCTTACTTGATGTCCTACCGATGGCGATGGAATCTTCCAGCAGCATATCCGTCCATGTTACAAGGTCAGAACTGTGCCATATTGGTTGAGGAGCGTGAAAGGGATCTCACTCTCATGTCTTGGCCATCATAGTCCCCTGATCTAAACCGACGAAATACATATGGGATGCTATCGGACACCAGCTCTCCAGCCAGAAACCACATGTTCGTAATATCTATAAATTGCTTGATCTATGCGTAGATATCAGGTGTCAGATACTTCTGGAAACCTATCGACTTGTCGAATCCGTGCCATGCAGAACCGTTGCTGGTTTTCTTTCCGAAGGTGAACCAACACGTTATTAGGCATGTGGTATTAAGGTTTTCCCTAACCAGTCTGGGGCCACTATGATCCGATTCCTCCAAATGGGTTACTAAAGAAAAAGAAAACATGATATCAATGCGGTGCTAACAATTGCGTGAAAAAGTAAACTCAATGAGGCATTTTGTACCAGGGGATTCTTATATCGAGTCAACCCTTGTACTTATCTCCAGTGCCAAAGGTGAATTATTTCCATCGTGTTCACTGAATTCCACACTCGACAAAGCTGATTCCAAGAGAGGCTTCAGCGAGGAACAGAAATTGAGAGACTGAGAGAGAGGGAGAGGGGAGGAGAGGGAGGGAGGGGAGATAAAAAAAGAAGAGCAAAAACCGCCGTCTGTGAACAATGCTCTATCGTGGCTCACGACCTTCTGGCGAATGTATTATTCACGTTCTCATAACTCTCTGTTCCTACACCGACACAGATTAAATATTTCGTCTTTTGTCTAGTCTTGGTAAGTCTCGGTAAGACTGGCATTAACGACGGAATAGTTAATAAGTTACGTAGATGCCTAAGTGGATAATTTGACTTTTGCACTGACGCGTGCATTCTTCGGTGGGGTAACTATCTGTTGTTAACAGGAATTGTATATGTTTTTGTTTTAAACCAGTTGAGTTTACTATTCTTTACAACAATCAATAAATTGTTAATGAGAATAAAACTTCATTACACTATATCAAGAGTTAGTTTCGCTGGAATGAGTTGAATGGTTGATGGGCTTTAGATCGATGGTACGGCCATGAGATGAAATGATATCTAAAGACATTGTTCAGAAATGCTGAACCTGTAGTGAAATGAATATGCCCCGACATTCACAGTCTAGCGCAGATCATCATTTGTCACGACGTATCTATTAAGTTGCGGGTTTTGCGTGTCTGACAGTACCTCGCTTACATACGCTCAATACATGTCATTGGATCTTCATTTATTTCATCCTTATCACGAATTCATTTCATTTTAGTGCGTTTATTTCACATCATATATACACAGATTACAGCAACTGCGTTAGCTGTAAACATGATACTAATTATGCTGGAACATTCTTTTAGCAATAGACACAAGGGAAGGAAGGAAGAGAGAGAGAGAGAGAGAGAGAGAGAGAGAGAGAGACAGAGAGAGAGAGAGAGAGAGAGAGAGAGAGAGAGAGAGAGTTGAAAGTACTGGGAGAGCTAAAATTATATAGGGAATAACATATAATTTTCAGAGTAATATAAAATAAAAAGTACACGGTTTTTGTACAAAAAAAATTTTAAAAACAATACTGAGTTTCCTCATTCAAGCACATAAAAAAACTTCATGTCGATCTCAATTATACTATTCAGAGATTTTTACGTAGTGTAAGTGGGTTATGTGACAGGCGTGAAATTATATATTAATCGCCAAATTTGCTTGTTTGTTTAAATTAACAGAGAATTCCTGTCTTCGAAACAGAAGGTTTATTGGTGTTTCAAAGACTAGCCATCATTAGCGATGGAGCTACAGTTCGTACTGGGGAAGGATGAAAAACAAAATCGACCTAGCCATTTTCAAAGGAACCAGCCCGAAATTTCCTTTAATCGCTAGAGAGAAAGCACAGAGAACCTAAATCCATGAGCCGCTCAGGGATTTGTATCACCGTCCTCCTAAAGGTGCGCGCAATGTGCTAATTGCTGTGCCATGTTGATTGGGTTTTCTATGTAAAAAGTAGACAATGTGATCAAAAGTATCCCGACACCTGGCTGAAAAGACTTACAAGTTCGTAGCGCCCCCCATAGGTAATACACTCCTGGAAATGGAAAAAAGAACACACTGACACCGGTGTGTCAGACCCACCATACTTGCTCCGGACACTGCGAGAGGGCTGTACAAGCAATGATCACACGCATGGCACAGCGGACACACCAGGAACCGCGGTGATGGCCGTCGAATGGCGCTAGCTGCGCAGCATTTGTGCACCGCCGCCGTCAGTGTCAGCCAGTTTGCCGTGGCATACGGAGCTCCATCGCAGTCTTTAACACTGGTAGCACGCCGCGACAGCGTGGACGTGAACCGTATGTGCAGTTGACGGACTTTGAGCGAGGGCGTATAGTGGGCATGCGGGAGGCCGGGTGGACGTACCGCCGAATTGCTCAACACGTGGGGCGTGAGGTCTCCACAGTACATCGATGTTGTCGCCAGTGGTCGGCGGAAGGTGCACGTGCCCGTCGACCTGGGACCGGACCGCAGCGACGCACGGATGCACGCCAAGACCGTAGGATCCTACGCAGTGCCGTAGGGGACCGCACCGCCACTTCCCAGCAAATTAGGGACACTGTTGCTCCTGGGGTATCCGCGAGGACCATTCGCAACCGTCTCCATGAAGCTGGGCTACGGTCCCGCACACCGTTAGGCCGTCTTCCGCTCACGCCCCAACATCGTGCAGCCCGCCTCCAGTGGTGTCGCGACAGGGGTGAATGGAGGGACGAATGGAGACGTGTCGTCTTCAGCGATGAGAGTCGCTTCTGCCTTGGTGCCAATGATGGTCGTATGCGTGTTTGGCGCCGTGCAGGTGAGCGCCACAATCAGGACTGCATACGACCGAGGCACACAGGGCCAACACCCGGCATCATGGTGTGGGGAGCGATCTCCTACACTGGCCGTACACCTCTGGTGATCGTCGAGGGGACACTGAATAGTGCACGGTACATCCAAACTCTTCGAACCCATCGTTCTACAATTCCTAGACCGGCAAGGGAACTTGCTGTTCCAACAGGACAATGCACGTCCGCATGTATCCCGTGCCACCCAACGTGCTCTAGAAGGTGTAAGTCAACTACCCTGGCCAGCAAGATCTCCGGATCTGTCCCCCATTGAGCATGTTTGGGACTGGATGAAGCGTCGTCTCATGTGGTCTGCACATCCAGCACGAACGCTGGTCCAACTGAGGCTCCAGGTGGAAATGGCATGGCAAGCCGTTCCACAGGACTACATTCAGCATCTCTACGATCGTCTCCATGGAAGAATAGCAGCCTGCATTGCTGCGAAAGGTGGATATACACTGTACTAGTGCCGACATTGTGCATGCTCTGTTGCCTGTGTCTATGTGCCTGTGGTTCTGTCAGTGTGATCATGTGATGTATCTGACCCCAGTAATGTGTCAATAAAGTTTCCCCTTCCTGGGACAATGAATTCACGGTGTTCTTATTTCAATTTCCAGGAGTGTACTTGAATTCAATATGGTGTTCACCCACCCTTAGCTTTGAAGACAGTTTCCACTCTCACAGGCATACCCTTCTCGAGCCTTTCAGAGATTATAAATATAAACCACCATATGCTCGTTTTAACACCATGAGAAAGGTCTTTGACTTCACAAAGTAAAGCTCTTACTGCCAAATACTACACATTACAGGATGGATTAGGCGTTTTGTGACGAATTTGAGATTTAATAATGTCATCAGCACTGGCGTAACAGAAACTGAACTGCTACATTCTCTTGTTACCTGTATCTGACTGAACGCATGAAAGTTTTTCCTAAGAATATCTTCCACTCAACAAAGCGAAGAAAATAATAGCAGTTCAAAAGTCACACGTTTCAGTCCATTTCTTCAGGATATCACAGTCAGATGACCTTTCCATTTCGCTGGAAGCTCATCTTGTCAGCAAATAGAAGCCCCACTCCATTTCGATAGATTATGAGCACCAAAATCTTTCGCAGCTACAGAAATAGAGGTGACAGGCCCATGAATCACCATCACCGCCCTTCTATCAACATACGTCGCATAGCCTCTTCACTTGAACTAATGCCCATACTATTCACCTATAACTCTGCTCCCTACATAAAACAAAAGTCGCTGTTAGTTAAAGAATAATGTCAATGCCTGTCATGGAGATTACGCACTATGTGATCAAAAGTATCCGGACACCTACCTGAAATTGATTTATAAGTTCGTGGTGCCCTCCATCGGTAATGCTGGAATTGAGTATGGTGTTGCTCCACCCTCAACCTTGACGACAGCTTTCATTCTCGCAGACATACCTTCAATCAGGTGCTGGAAGGTTTCTTGGGGAATGGCCGCCCATTCTTCACGGAGTGCTGCACTGAGGAGGGATATTGATGTTCATAGCGGAGGCCTGGCACGAAGTCGGCTACATGATCCAGGTGTGCTATAGGACTCAGGTCAGGACTCTGTGCAGGCCAGTCCATTACACGGATGTTATTGTCGTGTAACCACTCCGCCACAGGCCGTGCATTATGAACAGGTGCTAGATCGTGTTGAAAGATGCAATCGCCATCCCCGAATTGCTCTTCAACAGTGGGAACAAGAAGGTGCTTAAAACATCGATGTAGGCCTGTGCTGTGACAGTGCCACACAAAACAACAAGGGCTGCAAGGCCCCTCCATGAAAAGCACGACCACACTATATCACCACCGCCTCAGAGTTTTGCTGTTGGCACTACACACGCTGGCAGATGACATTCACCGGGCATTCGCCATACCCACACGCTGCCATCGGATCGCCACATTGTGTACCGTGATTCGTCACTCGACACAACGTTTTTCCACTGTTCTGTCGTCCAATGTTTACGCTCCTTACACCAAGCGAGGCGTCATTTGACATATACCGACGTGATGTGTGGCTTATCACCAGCCGTTTGACCATGAAATCCCACTTTTCTCACCTCCCGCCTAACTGTCATAGTACTTGCAGTTGATGCTGATGCTGTTTGGAATTCCTGTGTGATGGTATGGATAGATGTCTGCATATTACCCATTACGACCCTCTTCAACTGTCGGCGGTGTCTGTCAGTCAACTGATGAGGTCGACCTGTATGCTTTTGTGCTGTACGTGTCCCTACACGTTTCCACTTCACTATCACATCGGAAACAGTGGACCTAGGGATGGTTAGGAGTGTGTAAGTCTCCCGTACAAACGTACGACACAAGTGACACCCAATCAACTGACCACGTTCGAAGTCCTTGAGTTCCGTGGAGCGCGACATTGTGCTCTCTCACGATGTCTAATGACTACTGAGGTCGCTGATATCGAGTGCCTGGAAGCAGGTGGCAGCACAGTGCACCTAATATGAAAAACCTATGTTTTTGGGGGAGTCCGGATACTTTCGATCACATAGTGTACCAGTAACCTGTCGAAAAATTAGCCTCGCTGTTCTGCAATGATATTCTTTCGTTACTCCTGTCCACTGTTTTCTCACACATAATAAATACTAAATTCCGTAGATAACATTTATGAACCCTTTCTTTTGTTTTCAGACTTCTCTCAGAGCATGTGTAGAGTACACATTCTTACTCGCTGTGTATTTTCAACTCTCTCTCTCTCTCTCTCTCTCTCTCTCTCTCTCTCTCTCTCTCTCTGTGTGTGTGTGTGTGTGTGTGTGTGTGTGTGTGTCGCACTCTCTCTCCCCTTCTCATTTTCCTTCTTCTATTTCTTTATCTGGCTGTGTGGCATGTGTTTGATTTCGAAATCTATAGCTATTCAAGTCATCAGTCGTATATGAACTGGAAAATTCACCGCAAATCAAATAGTGGCTGAGCTTGCCAAACTGCCTGCGGTTAATTCGACTAATGGATTGGAATCTGTAATTGGCTATGCTCCCAGCTGTAAAAGCGAAGTGCATAACGCATCTGGCAGACACAGTTCTTCCCACTTACTCTTCTTAACTAAAGTAACGGAATACGATTCTTGACATTCACATTAAAATGCTTCTGGAACCAACTATGAACTCCTTTTAAAATACTTGTTTTGAACAGCACCTGTCCCATATCATAGTATCTCATCAAATCAGCAAGGCAATGTAAAAGTTGCACGGTTGTAAATATAGTGGACTGTTTTCAGGAAACTGGAGATCAAATCCAGATCCATCGCAATGGTTTAGAATTTCCTACTCTCACCTCAGTGAGCAGCCGAAAGATTCCTTCCCTTGTTCTCAGCCAGTCACCCTAATGAAACGTCTTCGATATCTTCGACGAAGACTGAGCATTAAATTCTAGCATTCTTTTCTGTATTTTTCTTGGAAGACCTTCACACGGAAAGTGAATCGGCTATTTCTAAAAGAAATGTCCTCAAAACTCATTATACTGTATGGAGTTACATGGGACTTACTAGGAGTTCGACAACCTCACACCAGTTAGGACTGTTGACGAATTCAACAATCATCATCATCTTCAATCGATCATGAGACGTTCACGCTTGGGTTAATAATTACTTTAGAGTCAATAATTGTAGATGGCCCTGAAGTGAGGATTACATAATTGTCTTTATGGTTTTTAGCTGCTCCTGCCCCATGTTGCTTTGCGTATTTCTAATATCATCTACCCAACTTCGAATAGGTAGTCGTCTCACTCTTTGAATCCAGCAAGGTAGTTACTTGGTCTATCTACCGTCCATTCGCCTACTTACATGTTTGCTCATCTCCATTTCATTTTCATTGTAGTCATCATTGCATCTCCCAATCCGTTGTGTTCAGTGATCAATTTCTGTTCCTGTCTCTTCAAGTAATTCCAAACATGTAACTCTTCTTAATTGTAAATTAAATTGCCTTTTGCTGCTGCTATTTAGTTTATTTCACCCATACGCGTTTCGCCTTTTCTTGTTTGAAGGCATCATCAGTGGGATCTACAAAGATACATTTTTGTTTAGTTTTAGATTATTAAACAGTTCACGTCGCGATTTCTGTAAACAAGTAGTTACTTACAATTTGCTGATCTGCGTTTTCTCACATCTGGTGTAGCGGTCGCTCTACCATTTTTTTCACTGTCACATCCTCATAACTTCGAGTTCTGGCCTTCCTTACACTGTTTCCCATGTTTCTCACATTTTTCGTGGTGAAATCTTGTGGTTTTGACACTCGACACAACTATTTCATGTGACACTGCCTTTCACAAACGTAAATATTGCGACTCCATTTCGCGTTTCCCCCTCTTTGGCATGTTCACGTATTTGTTGCCAACCTATCAAAGTATGTGTTTGAAACTACCTTCTATTTGTGCTGTTTATACCGTGTTCGTGTATGTATGAGAGAGAGCGAGAGAGAGAGAGAGAGAGAGAGAGAGAGAGAGAGAGTCAGTTCATGAGTGTAAATTTTTTATTTATATGTGTGTGTGTGTGTGTGTGTGTGTGTGTGTGTGTGTACTAGCTTATTAGCGAGTGGTTGAAAACTTTGGTGACAGATATGTTTGATGTTTGGTGCTGTAATCTTTTGGGTGTGTTATTCTATTATTTTATCTATTAGTGTAAATAATGAACTGTTTGCCATCTGTATTTGGTCATTCAACAGGATTTTCTTTTCTGCTTTGGTTTTCTGTATGTGATAATTTTCTTGCATGGTTAGGAGGTGTTTTTTATTGTTGAGTCTAATTATTTTCATGTCATCTTCTCTAGTGGTTGGTTTGTGGTCATTTTCTCTTAGGTGTTCTGCAAATGTGGAGTGGTTTTTCCCATATTTCCAGGCTCTCATGTGTTCTTTGTATCTGATATCAAATGTCCTGCCTGTTTGCCCTATGTATCTGCCATCACAAGTGTTACACTGTAATTGATATATACCTGCTTTCTGGTATATGTCTATGTTTTTTGTCAGTTTTGGAGTGTATTTTTGTATAGAATTGTCTGTTGTGTATGCTATATTTATTCCCTGTCTTTTGAAAATGTTGGTGATTTTATGGGTGAGTTTGTGTTTATATGTCATTGTGTACCATCTTGTGTTTTCTTTCCTCTTTTTCTGATCATCCTGTGTAGTTGTTATGGGACTGTGTGTTTGTGTTTGGTTCTGTTGTGTTGTCTTTGTTTTGGTGCTTTCTGCTTTTATTTTACTTTTAATTTTGTTGTTTAGCTTTGTGACTGTATTATTATTGTAACCATTATTTTGTGCTATCTGCATTATTATGTCCAGTTCTTTTTGGTGGCTTTCTTTGGTGAGTGGTATTGTGTTGAGTCTATGGATCATATGTCAAAGTGCTGCTTGCTTTTGTGCATGTGGGTGGTTCGAGGATTGGGGAATGATAATGTCCGTAGCTGTGGGTTTACGGTAAATTTCAAATGTATGCTTATTGTTTTGTTTTTTGATTGTTATATCCAGAAAGTTTATTTGGTTGTTCTGTTCTTTTTCAATTGTGAATTTTATATTTTTATGTATCTTGTTGATGTCAGTATGTAGTTTCTCAATTTTTGTTTGTGGTTCATCTATTAAACAAAGGATGTCATCCATATACCTGAACCAATATAATATGTTGTATTCTTTTGCTGCTATTTTTGTGAAAATGATCTGTTCAATGTGGTTTACAAAAATATTTGCTAAGGCTCCTGAAACTGGGGACCCCATTGGTAATCCATCTTCTTGTAAATAAAATTCATTATTGAACTGGAAGTAGTTTTGTTCTGTTATGAGCTTTATTAATGTGTGTATTTCCTTAATCTGTTCATTGGGGAGTTGACTATAAGTTTTCAGGTTCTTATCTATGATTTTTATTGTTTCTGGTACTGGTATGTTGGAATACATGTTTTCTATATCAAATGAGAGGAGTGTTGCTGTGTCTGGAATTTCTATATCTTTTATTTGTTGTATTAGCTGTGTAGTGTTTTTAATGGTTCTGTCTTCTTGTATTTTGAAATTTTCAGACAGTAGTTTTACCATGTATCCTGCAAGCTGGTAAGTGGGGGATTTTCTGAAATCTAGTATTGGTCTCATAGGAAGATTCGGTTTGTGGATTTTTGGTTGGCTTCGGAGGGCAGGTGCAGTGGGACTCATCTGTGTCAACTTTCTTTTCTATGTGTTATCCAGTACAATGTCAATATTTTTCAGAGTGTTTTTTACTTTTGTCTGGAATCTGTTGGGTCTGATTTTAATTTTGTAATGTTATTTTGTGGGATGAATTCTTGTGTTTTTTCAATGTATTGTTCTTTGTCTATCAGTACTACTGTGTTCCCCTTGTCTGCTTTTAAAATGATTACATTTTCATTTTGAAGTTTTTTTTCTAAGTTTTTGAGTGTTGTAAATTCTGTGTTTTTATTGTTTTTGTGTTGTTGTGTTTTGATACTGGTTATTATATTCTGGATTTCTTTTTTTACTAGTTCTCTAGTTAGTCCAATGTTGACACTGCCGTTTTCATTCTTATCTTCCCTTGTCAAAACACTTTCTGCTTCTATAATTAGATTTTCTAAGTACTCTTCATCTATTTCTGAATTAACATTGTATTTTAATCCTTTCTCTAACAGCTGTCTTTCATTACTGTTTAACTGTGTGTCAGTAAAGTTCACTAATCTTGGGTAGAATACATGTGTGTGTTTTCCTTGGCTGTGTGTAGAGGTATTATGTTGTGACTGGAGTTTTTGAGTTGATTGATCTTTCTTCTATGAACTGATTCTATTTTTTGTACATCAGTTTTTGTGTGCATTTCTACCTGCTGTACAAAGAATAGAATCAGTTCATAGAAGAAAGATCAATCAACTCAAAAAACTCCAGTCACAACATAATACCTCTACACACAGCCAAGAAAAACACAAACATGTATTCTACCCAAGATTAGTGAACTTTACTGATACACAGTTAAACAGTAATGAAAGACAGCTATTAGAGAAAGGATTAAAATACAATGTTAATTCAGAAATAGATGAAGAGTACTTAGAAAATCTAATTATAGAAGCAGAAAGTGTTTTGACAAGGGAAGATAAGAATGAAAACAGCAGTGTCAACATTGAACTAACTAGAGAACTAGTAAAAAAAGAAATCCAGAATATAATAACCTGTATCAAAACACAACACAGAAACAATAAAAACACAGAATTTACAACACTCAAAAAACTTAGAAAAAACAACAAAATGGAAATGTAATCATTTCATAAGCAGACAAGGGGAACACAGTAGTACTGATAGACAAAGAACAATACATTGAAAAAACACAAGAATTCATCTCACAAAATAACATTACAAAATTAAAATCAGACCCAACAAACAGATTCCAGACAAAAGTAAAAAACACTCTGAAAAATATTGACATTGTACTGGATAACACAGAGAAAAGGAAGTTGACACAGATGAGTCCCACTGCACCAGCCCTCCGAAGCCAACCAAAAATCCACAAACTGAATCATCCTATGAGACCAATACTAGATTTCAGAAAATCCCCCACTTACAAGCTTGCAGGATACATGGTAAAACTACTGTCTGAAAATTTCAAAATACAAGAAGACAGAACCATTAAAAACACTACACAGCTAATACAACAAATAAAAGATATAGAAATTCCAGACACAGCAACACTCCTCCATTTGATATAGAAAACATGTATTCCAACATACCAGTACCAGAAACAATAAAAATCATAGATAAGAACCTGAAAACTTATAGTCAACTCCCCAATGAACAGATTAAGGAAATACACACATTAATAAAGCTCATAACAGAACAAAACTACTTCCAGTTCAATAATGAATTTTATTTACAAGAAGATGGATTACCAATGGGGTCCCCAGTTTCAGGAGCCTTAGCAAATATTTTTGTAAACCACATTGAACAGATCATTTTCACAAAAATAGCAGCAAAAGAATACAACATATTATATTGGTTCAGGTATATGGATGACATCCTTTGTTTAATAGATGAACCACAAACAAAAATTGAGAAACTACATACTGACATCAACAAGATACATAAAAATATAAAATTCACAATTGAAAAAGAACAGAACAACCAAATAATCTTTCTGGATATAACAATCAAAAAACAAAACAATAAGCATACATTTGAAATTTACCGTAAACCCACAGCTACGGACATTATCATTCCCCAATCCTCGAACCACCCACATGCACAAAAGCAAGCAGCACTTCGACATATGATCCATAGACTCAACACAATACCACTCACCAAAGAAAGCTACCAAAAAGAACTGCACATAATAATGCAGATAGCACAAATTAATGGTTACAATAATAATACAGTCACAAAGCTAAACAACAAAATTAAAAGTAAAATAAAAGCAGAAAGCACCAAAACAAAGACAACACAACAGAACCAAACACAAACACACAGTCCCATAACAACTACACAGGATGATCAGAAAAAGAGGAAAGAAAACACAAGATGGTACACAATGACATATAAACACAAACTCACCCATAAAATCACCAACATTTTCAAAAGACAGGGAATAAATATAGCATACACAACAGACAATTCTATACAAAAATACACTCCAAAACTGACAAAAAACATAGACATATACCAGAAAGCAGGTATATATCAATTACAGTGTAACACTTGTGATGGCAGATACATAGGGCAAACAGGCAGGACATTTGATATCAGATACAAAGAACACATGAGAGCCTGGAAATATGGGAAAAACCACTCCACATTTGCAGAACACCTAAGAGAAAATGACCACAAACCAACCACTAGAGAAGATGACATGAAAATAATTAGACTCAACAATAAAAAACAGCTCCTAACCATGCAAGAAAAATATCACATACAGAAAACCAAAGCAGAAAAGAAAATCCTGTTGAATGACCAAATACAGATGGCAAACAGTTCATTATTTACACTAATAGATAAAATAATAGAATAACACACCCAAAAGATTACAGTACCAAACATCAAACATATCTGTCACCAAAGTTTTCAACCACTCGCTAATAAGCTAGTACACACACACACACACACACACACACACACACACACACATATAAATAAAAAATTTACACTCATGAACTCTCTCTCTCTCTCTCTCTCTCTCTCTCTCTCTCTCTCTCTCTCTCTCGCGCGCGCTCTCTCTCATACACACACGAACACGGTATAAACAGCACAAATAGAAGGTAGTTTCAAACACATACTTTGATAGGTTGGCAACAAGTACGTGAACATGCCAAAGAGGGGGAAACGCGAAATGGAGTCGCAATATTTACGTTTGTGAAAGGCAGTGTCACACGAAATAGTTGTGTCGAGTGTCAAAACCACAAGATTTCACCACGAAAAATGTGAGAAACATGGGAAACAGTGTAAGGAAGGCCAGAACTCGAAGTTATGAGGATGTGGCAGTGAAAAAAATGGTAGTGCGACCTCTACACCAGATGTGAGAAAACGCAGATCAGCAAATTGTAAGTAACTACTTTTTCACAAAAATCGCGACGTGAACTGTTTAATAATCTAAAACTAAACAAAAATGTGTCTTTGTAGATCCCACTGATGATGCCTTCAAACAAGAAATGGCGAAACGCGTATGGGAGAAATAAACTAAATAGCAGCAGCAAAAGGCAGTTTAATTTACAAAACAAGTATTTATATGCTTGCTGCGGAAGATGGCCACGCAAACAAACTCTTTCTTCACGCCATGCCAGGCATTTCCAGGTCGCCTATACCAAAAATTCAGAAGACTTCATCTGAACATCCATAAAACCGTACTACATATAAAATTCAACAACATATGCAAATGTAACTATCTTGTACCTAAATATATCAATGTAAAGATTAAAAACAGCTCACCCATCGCTCAAAAAGCAATGCATGCTGCACAGAAAGTATGGTTAAAATACGAAATCCAATCTCTATACTCTAAAATACAAGAGCTAAATTACGAGTTGTATAAGACACATTTACAACTTGCACACACCATTGATAATATGTCAGTTTTCTCACATCTGGTCAACAAGGTAGAAAAGCACACAAAAACTGCTGTACAAAGAATAGAATCAGTTCATAGAAGAAAGATCAGTCAACTCAAAAAACTCCAGTCACAACATAATACCTCTACACACAGCCAAGAAAACACACACACACATGTATTCTACCCAAGATTAGTGAACCTTACTGACACACAGTTAAACAGTAATAAAAGACAGCTATTAGAGAAAGGATTAAAATACAATGTTAACTCAGAAATAGATGAAGAGTACTTAGAAAATCTAATTATAGAAGCAGAAAGTGTTTTGACAAGGGAAGATAAGAATGAAAACAGCAGTGTTAACATTGGACTAACTAGAGAACTAGTAAAAAAAGAAATCCAGAATATAATAACCAGTATCAAAACACAACAACACAAAAACAATAAAAACACCGAATTTACAACACTCAAAAAACTTAGAAAAAAACTTCAAAATGAAAATGTAATCATTTCAAAAGCAGACAAGGGGAACACAGTAGTACTGATAGACAAAGAACAATACATTGAAAAAACACAAGAATTCATCCCACAAAATAACATTACAAAATTAAAATCAGACCCAACAGATTCCAGACAAAAGTAAAAAACACTCTGAAAAATATTGACATTGTACTGGATAACACATAGAAAAGAAAGTTGACACAGATGAGTCCCACTGCACCTGCCCTCCGAAGCCAACCAAAAATCCACAAACCGAATCTTCCTATGAGACCAATACTAGATTTCAGAAAATCCCCCACTTACCAGCTTGCAGGATACATGGTAAAACTACTGTCTGAAAATTTCAAAATACAAGAAGACAGAACCATTAAAAACACTACACAGCTAATACAACAAATAAAAGATATAGAAATTCCAGACACAGCAACACTCCTCTCATTTGATGTAGAAAACATGTATTCCAACATACCAGTACCAGAAACAATAAAAATCATAGATAAGTACCTGAAAACTTATAGTCAACTCCCCAATGAACAGATTAAGGAAATACACACATTAATAAAGCTCATAACAGAACAAAACTACTTCCAGTTCAATAATGAATTTTATTTACAAGAACATGGACTACCAATGGGGTCCCCAGTTTCAGGAGCCTTAGCAAATATTTTTGTAAACCACATTGAACAGATCATTTTCACAAAAATAGCAGCAAAAGAATACAACATATTATATTGGTTCAGGTATATGGATGACATCCTTTGTTTAATAGATGAACCACAAACAAAAATTGAGAAACTACATACTGACATCAACAAGATACATAAAAACATAAAATTCACAATTGAAAAAGAACAGAACAACCAAATAAACTTTCTGGATATAACAATCAAAAAACAAAACAATAAGCATACATTTGAAATTTACCGTAAACCCACAGCTACGGACATTATCATTCCCCAATCCTCGAACCACCCACATGCACAAAAGCAAGCAGCACTTCGACATATGATCCATAGACTCAACACAATACCACTCGCCAAAGAAAGCTACCAAAAAGAACTGGACATAATAATGCAGATAGCACAAAATAATGGTTACAATAATAATACAGTCACAAAGCTAAACAACAAAATTAAAAGTAAAATAAAAGCAGAAAGCACCAAAACAAAGACAACACAACAGAACCAAACACAAACACACAGTCCCATAACAACTACACAGGATGATCAGAAAAAGAGGTAAGAAAACACAAGATGGTACACAATGACATATAAACACAAACTCACCCATAAAATCACCAACATTTTCAAAAGACAGGGAATAAATATAGCATACTCAACAGACAATTCTATACAAAAATACACTCCAAAACTGACAAAAAACATAGACATATACCAGAAAGCAGGTATATATCAATTACAGTGTAACACTTGTGATGGCAGATACATAGGGCAAACAGGCAGGACATTTGATATCAGATACAAAGAACACATGAGAGCCTGGAAATATGGGAAAAACCACTCCACATTTGCAGAACACCTAAGAGAAAATGACCACAAACCAACCACTAGAGAAGATGACATGAAAATAATTAGACTCAACAATAAAAAACACCTCCTAACCATGCAAGAAAATTATCACATACAGAAAACCAAAGCAGAAAAGAAAATCCTGTTGAATGACCAAATACAGATGGCAAACAGTTCATTATTTACACTAATAGATAAAATAATAGAATAACACACCCAAAAGGATTACAACACTAAACATCAAAGATATCTGTCACCAAAGTTTTCAACCACTCGCTAATAAGCTAGTACACACACACACACACACACACACACACACACACACACACACACATAAAAAAAATTACACTCATGAACTGACTCTCTCTCTCTCTCTCTCTCTCTCTCTCGGTCTCTCTCATACACACACGAACACGGCATAAACAGCACAAATAGAATGTAGTTTCAAACACATACTTTGATAGGTTGGCAACAAATACGTGAACATGCCAAAGAGGGGGAAACGCGAAATGGAGTCGCAATATTTACGTTTGTGAAAGGCAGTGTCACATGGAATAGTTGTGTCGAGTGTCAAAACCACAAGATTTCACCACGAAAAATGTGAGAAACATGGGAAACAGTGTAAGGAAGGCCAGAACTCGAAGTTATGAGGATGTGGCAGTGAAAAAAATGGTAGTGCGACCTCTACACCAGATGTGAGAAAACGCAGATCAGCAAATTGTAAGTAACTACTTTTTCACAAAAATAGCGACGTGAACTGTTTAATAATCTAAAACTAAACAAAAATGTATCTTTGTAGATCCCACTGATGATGCCTTAAAACAAGAAAAGGCGAAACGCGTATGGGAGAAATAAACTAAATAGCAGCAGCAAAAGGCAGTTTAATTTACAAAACAAGTATTTATATGCTTGCTGCGGAAGATGGCCACGCAAACAAACTTGTTATTCACGCCGTGCCAGGCATTTCCAGGTCGCCTATACCAAAAATTCAGAAGACTTCATCTGAACATCCATAAAACCGTACTACATATAAAATTCAACAACATATGCAAATGTAACGATCTTGTACCTAAATATATCAATGTTAAGATTAAAAACAGTTCACCCAGCGCTCAAAAAGCAATGCATGCTGCGCAGAAAGTATGGTTAAAATACGAAATCAAATCCCTATACTCTAAAAAACAAGAGCTAAAATACGAGTTGTATAAGACACATTTACAACTTGCACACACCATTGATAATATGACAGTTTTCTCACATCTGGTCAACAAGGTAGAAAAGCACACAAAAACTGCTGTACAAAGAATAGAATCAGTTCATAGAAGAAAGATCAATCAACTCAAAAAACTCCAGTCACAACATAATACCTCTACACACAGCCAAGAAAACACACACACACATGTATTCTACCCAAGATTAGTGAACCTTACTGACACACAGTTAAACAGTAATGAAAGACAGCTGTTAGAGAAAGGATTAAAATACAATGTTAATTCAGAAATAGATGAAGAGTACTTAGAAAATCTAATTATAGAAGCAGAAAGTGTTTTGACAAGGGAAGATAAGAATGAAAACAGCAGTGTCAACATTGGACTAACTAGAGAACTAGTAAAAAAAGAAATCCAGAATATAATAACCAGTATGAAAACACAACAACACAAAAACAATAAAAACACAGAATTCACAACACTCAAAAAACTTAGAAAAAAACTTCAAAATGAAAATGTAATCATTTCAAAAGCAGACAAGGGGAACACAGTAGTACTGATAGACAAAGAACAATACATTGAAAAAACACAAGAATTCATCTCACAAAATAACATTTCAAAATTAAAATCAGACCCAACAAACAGATTCCAGACAAAAGTAAAAAACACTCTGAAAAATATTGACATTGTACTGGATAACACAGAGAAAAGAAAGTTGACACAGATGAGTCCCACTGCACCTGCCCTCCGAAGCCAACCAAAAATCCGCAAACCGAATCTTCCTGTTGTTGTTGTTGTCTTCAGTCCTGAGACTGGGTTGATGCAGCTCTCCATGCTACTCTATCCTGTGCAAGCTGCTTCATCTCCCAGTACCTACTACAACCTACATCCTTCTGAATCTGCTTAGTGTACTCATCTGTCGGTCTCCCTCTACGATTTTTACCCTCCACACTGCCATCCAATGCTAAATTTGTAATCCCTTGATGCCTCAAAACATGACCTACTAACCGATCCCTTCTTCTAGTCAAGTTGTGCCACAAACTTCTCTTCTCCCCAATCCTATTCAATACCTCCTCATTAGTTACGTGATCTGTCCACCTTATCTTCAGTATTCTTCTGTAGCACCACATTTCGAAAGCTTCTATTCTCTTCTTGTCCAAACTAGTTATCGTCCATGTTTCACTTCCATACATGGCTACACTCCCAACAAATACTTTCAGAAACGACTTCCTGATACATAAATCTATATTCGATGTTAACAAATTTCTCTTCTTGAGAAACGCTTTCCTTGCCATTGCCAGTCTACATTTTATATCCTCTCTACTTCGACCATCATCAGTTATTTTACTTCCTAAATAGCAAAACTCTTTTACTACTTTAAGTGTCTCATTTCCTAATCTAATTCCCTCAGCATCACCCGATTTAATTTGACTACATTCCATTATCCTCGTTTTGCTTTTGTTGATGTTCATCTTATATCCTCCTTTCAAGACACTGTTCATTCCGTTCAACTGCTCTTCCAAGTCCTTTGCCGTCTCTGACAGAATTACAATGTCATCGGCGAACCTCAAAGTTTTTATTTCTTCTCCATGAATTTTAATACCTACTCCAAATTTTTCTTTTGTTTCCTTTACTGCTTGCTCAATATACAGATTGAATAACATCGGGGAGAGGCTACAACCCTGTCTCACTCCTTTCCCAACCACTGCTTCCCTTTCTTGCCCCTCGACTCTTATGACTGCCATCTGGTTTCTGTACAAATTGTAAATAGCCTTTCGCTCCCTGTATTTTACCCCTGCTACCTTTAGAATTTGAAACAGAGTATTCCAGTCAACATTGTCAAAAGCTTTCTCTAAGTCTACAAATGCTAGAAACGTAGGTTTGCCTTTTCGTAATCTTTCTTCTAAGATAAGTCGTAAGGTCAGTATTGCCTCACGTGTTCCAACATTTCGACGGAACCCAAACTGATCCTCCCCGAGATCCGCATCTACCAGTTTTTCCATTCGCCTGTAAAGAATTCGCGTTAGTATTTTGCAGCTGTGACTTATTAAACTGATAGTTCGGTAATTTTCACATCTGTCAGCACCTTCTTTCTTTGGGATTGGAATTATTATATTCTTCTTGAAGTCTGAGGGTATTTCGCCTGTCTCATACATCTTGCTCACCAGCTGGTAGAGTTTTGTCATGACTGGCTCTCCCAAGGCCGTCAGTAGTTCTAATGGAATGTTGTCTACTCCGGGGGCCTTGTTTCGACTCAGGTCTTTCAGTGCTCTGTCAAACTCTTCACGCAGTATCGTATCTCCCATTTCGTCTTCATCTACATCCTCTTCCATTTCCATAATATTGTCCTCAAGTACATCACCCTTGTATAAACCTTCTATATACTCCTTCCACCTTTCTGCCTTCCCTTCTTTGCTTAGAACTGGGTTGCCATCTGAGCTCTTGATATTCATACACATGGTTCTCTTTTCTCCGAAGGTCTCTTTAATTTTCCTGTAGGCAGTATCTATCTTACCCCCAGTGAGATAAGCTTCTACATCCTTACATTTGTCCTGTAGCCATCCCTGTTTAGCCATTTTGCACTTCCTGTCGATCTCATTTTTGAGACGTTTGTATTCCTTTTTGCCTGCTTCATTTACTGCATTTTTATATTTTCTCCTTTCATCAATTAAATTCAATATTTCTTCTGTTACCCAATGATTTCTAGTAGCCCTCGTCTTTTTACCTACTTTATCCTCACATGCCTTCACTACTTCATCCCTCAGAGCTACCCATTCTTCTTCTACTGTATTTCTTTCCCCTATTCCTGTCAATTGTTCCCTTATGCTCTCCATGAAACTCTGTACAACCTTTGGTTCTTTCAGTTTATCCAGGTCCCATCTCCTTAATTTCCCACATTTTTGCAGTTTCTTCAGTTTTAATCTACAGGTCATAACCCATAGATTGTGGTCAGAGTCAACATCTGCCCCTGGAAATGTCTTACAACTTAAAACCTGGTTCCTAAATCTCTGTCTTACCATTATATAATCTATCTGATACCTTTTAGTATCTCCAGGGTTCTTCCACGTATACAACCTTCTTTCATGATTCTTAAACCAAGTGTTACCTATGATTAAGTTGTGCTCTGTACAAAATTCTACTAGGCGGCTTCCTCTTTCATTTCTTAGCCCCAATCCATATTCACCTACTATGTTTCCTTCTCTCCCTTTTCCTACACTCGAATTCCAGTCACCTATTACTATTAAATTTTCGTCTCCCTTCACTATCTGAATAATTTCTATTATTTCATCGTACATTTCTTCAATTTCTTCGTCATCTGCAGAGCTAGTTGGCATATAAACTTGTACTACTGTAGTAGGTGTGGGCTTCATATCTATCTTGGCCACAATAATGCGTTCACTATGTTGTTTGTAGTAGCTTACCCGCATGCCTATTTTCCTATTCATTATTAAACATACTCCTGCATTACCCCTATTTGATTTTGTGTTTATAGCCCTGTAGTCACCTGACCAGAAGTCTTGTTCCTCCTGCCACCGAACTTCACTAATTCCCACTATATCTAACTTTAACCTATCCATTTCCCTTTTTAAATTTTCTAACCTAAAAGCCCGATTAAGGGATCTGACATTCCAGGCTCCGATCCGTAGTATGCCAGTTTTCTTCCTCCTGATAACGACATCCTCCTGAGTAGTCCCCGCCCGGAGATCTGAATGGGGGACTATTTTACCTCCGGAATATTTTACCCAAGAGGATGCCATCATCATTTAATCATACAGTAAAGCTGCATGTCCTCGGGAAAAATTACGGCTGTAGTTTCCCCTTGCTTTCAGCCATTCGCAGTACCAGCACAGCAAAGCCGTTTTGGTTAATGTTGCAAGGCCAGATCAGTCAATCATCCAGACTGTTGCCCCTGCAACTACTGAAAAGGCTACTGCCCCTCTTCAGGAACCACACGTTTGTCTGGCCTCTCAACAGATACCCCTCCGTTGTGGTTGCACCTATGGTACGGCCATCTGTATCGCTGAGGCACGCAAGCCTCCCCACCAACGGCAAGGTCCATGGTTCATGGTTCCTATGAGACCAATACTAGATTTCAGAAAATCCCCCACTTACCAGCTTGCAGGATACATGGTAAAACTACTGTCTGAAAATTTCAAAATACAAGAAGACAGAACCATTAAAAACACTACACAGCTAATACAACAAATAAAAGATATAGAAATTCCAGACACAGCAACACTCCTCTCATTTGATATAGAAAACATGTATTCCAACATACCAGTACCAGAAACAATAAAAATCATAGATAAGAACCTGAAAACTTATAGTCAACTCCCCAATGAACAGATTAAGGAAATACACACATTAATAAAGCTCATAACAGAACAAAACTACTTCCAGTTCAATAATGAATTTTATTTACAAGAAGATGGATTACCAATGGGGTCCCCAGTTTCAGGAGCCTTAGCAAACATTTTTGTAAACCACATTGAACAGATCATTTTCACAAAAATAGCAGCAAAAGAATACAACATATTATATTGGTTCAGGTATATGGATGACATCCTTTGTTTAATAGATGAACCACAAACAAAAATTGAGAAACTACATACTGACATCAACAAGATACATAAAAATATAAAATTCACAATTGAAAAAGAACAGAACAACCAAATAATCTTTCTGGATATAACAATCAAAAAACAAAACAATAAGCATACATTTGAAATTTACCGTAAACCCACAGCTACGGACATTATCATTCCCCAATCCTCGAACCACCCACATGCACAAAAACAAGCAGCACTTCGACATATGATCCATAGACTCAACACAATACCACTCACCAAAGAAAGCTACCAAAAAGAACTGGACATAATAATGCAGATAGCACAAAATAATGGTTACAATAATAATACAGTCACAAAGCTAAACAACAAAATTAAAAGTAAAATAAAAGCAGAAAGCACCAAAACAAAGACAACACAACAGAACCAAACACAAACACACAGTCCCATAACAACTACACAGGATGATCAGAAAAAGAGGAAAGAAAACACAAGATGGTACACAATGACATAAAAACACAAACTCACCCATAAAATCACCAACATTTTCAAAAGACAGGGAATAAATATAGCATACTCAACAGACAATTCTATACAAAAATACACTCCAAAACTGACAAAAAACATAGACATATACCAGAAAGCAGGTATATATCAATTACAGTGTAACACTTGTGATGGCAGATACATAGGGCAAACAGGCAGGACATTTGATATCAGATACAAAGAACACATGAGAGCCTGGAAATATGGGAAAAACCACTCCACATTTGCAGAACACCTAAGAGAAAATGACCACAAACCAACCACTAGAGAAGATGACATGAAAATAATTAGACTCAACAATAAAAAAACACCTCCTAACCATGCTAGAAAATTATCACATACAGAAAACCAAAGCAGAAAAGAAAATCCTGTTGAATGACCAAATACAGATGGCAAACAGTTCATTATTTACACTAATAGATAAAATAATAGAATAACACACCCAAAAGATTACAGCACCAAATATCAAACATATCTGTCACCAAAGTTTTCAACCACTCGCTAATAAGCTTAATAAGCTAGTACACACACACACACATATATATATATATATATATATATATATATAAAGTTTACACTCATGAACGGACTCTCTCTCTCTCTCTCTCTCTCTCTCTCTCTCTCTCGCTCTCTCTCATACACACACGAACACGGTATAAACAGCACAAATAGTAGGTAGTTTCAAACACATACTTTGATAGGTTGGCAATAAATACGTGAACATGCCAAAGAGGGGGAAACGCGAAATGGAGTCGCAATATTTACGTTTGTGAAAGGCAGTGTCACACGAAATAGTTGTGTCGAGTGTCAAAACCACAAGATTTCACCACGAAAAATGTGAGAAACATGGGAAACAGTGTAAGGAAGGCCAGAACTCGAAGTTATGAGGATGTGACAGTGAAAAAAATGGTAGTGCGACCGCTACACCAGATGTGAGAAAACGCAGATCAGCAAATTGTAAGTAACTACTTTTTTACAAAAATCGCGACGTGAACTGTTTAATAATCTAAAACTAAACAAAAATGTATCTTTGTAGATCCCACTGATGATGCCTTAAAACAAGAAAAGGCGAAACGTGTGTGGGAGAAATAAACTAAATAGCAGCAGCAAAAGGCAGTTTAATTTACAAAACAAGTATTTATATGTTTGCTGCGGAAGATGGCCACGCAAACAAACTTGTTATGTAACTCTTCATTTCTCGCTGTGCAACTGTCAGCTTTTTAATGGTTTTTTGCGTTAAAAGTGCGTTTCTCAAAGCCATAGAACACAACTTGTTATATGCAGATTGTCATCTTTCCTTTTAAGACACCTCGAAAGCTTTCTTTTATTTCTTTCTTTGTCCATCCATTCAATGTCTTCAGCTGCTGTAGATAAAAATCATCAACTATATCTATGACTTCAAGATTAACTGGTGTTCGTATTACGTATGCTGGTTACGTATATGTTATTTCAGTCTCATTGTGATTAACTGCCGAGACTACTTTTAAACTCGCTCCGTTACGTTCGTACGTTACTTGCTGCATTTTATCTGCGCTACATGCAACCCCCCCCCCCCCCCCCCCAACCCAATGAACGATGGACCGTGCCGTTGGTGGGGAGGCTTTTTCAATCAGCGATACAAATGGTCGTACCGTAGGTGCAACCACAATGGAGGGCTATCAGTTGGGAGGCCAGGCAAACGTGTGGTTCCTGAAGAGGAGCAGCAGCCTTTTCAATAGTTGCAGGGGCAAAAGTCTGAATGATTGACTGATCTGGCTTTGTAACACTAACCGAAACGGCCTTGCTGTGCTGGTACTGCGAACGGCTGAAAATAAGGGGAAACTACAGCCGTAATTTTTCCCGAGGGCAGCTTTACTGTATGGTTACATGAGGATGGCAACCTCTTGGGTAAAATATTCCGGAGGTAAAATAGTCCCCCATACCGATATACGGATGGGGACTACTGAAGAGGACGTCGTTATCAGGAGAAAGAAAACTGGCGTTCTACGGATCGGAGCGTGGAATGTCAGAATCCTTAATCAGGCAGGTAGGTTAGAAAATTTAAACAGAGAAATGGATAGGTTAATGTTAGATATAGTGGGAATTAGTGAAGTTCAGTGGCAGGAGGAACAAGACTTTTGGTCAGGTGAATACAGGGTGATAAATACAAAATCAAGTAAGGGTAATGCGGGAGTAGGCTTAATAATGAGCAAAAAAAAAAAAAAAAATAGGAGTGCGGGTAAGCTACAACAAACAGCATAGTAAACGCATTATTGTGGCCAAGATAGACACGAAGCCCATGCCTGCTACAGTCGTACAAGTTTATATGCCAACTAGCTCTGCAGATGATGAAGAAATTGATGAAATGTGTGATGAGATAAAATAAATTATTCAGGTTGTGAAGGGAGACGAAAATTTAATAGCCATGGGTGACTGGAATTCGATAGTAGGGAAAGGGAGAGAAGCAAACGTAGTAGGTGAATATGGATTGTGTGTAAGAAATGAAAGAGGAAGTCGTCTGGTAGAATTTTGCACAGATCATAACTTAATCATAGCTAACACTTGGTTCAAGAATCATAAAAGAAGGCTGTATACATGGATGAATCCTGGAGATACTAAAAGGTATCAGATAGATTATATAACGATAAGACAGAGATTTAGAAACCAGGTTGTAAATTGTAAGACATTTCCAGGGGCAGATGTGGACTCTGACCACAATCTATTGGTTATGAACTGTAGATTAAAACTGAAGAAACTGCAAAAAGGCGGCAATTTAAGGAGATGGGACCAATTTAATAAATTGACTAAACCAGAGGTTGTACAGAATTTAAAGGAGAGCTTAAGGGAACAATTGAAAACAATGGGGGAAGGAAATACTGTAGAAAAAGAATGGGTAGCTCTGAGGGATGAAGTAGGTAAAAAGACGAGAGCTAGTAGAAATCTGTGGGTAACAGAAGAAATATAGAATTTAATTGATGAAAGGAGAAAATATAACAATCCAGTAAATGAAGCAGGCAAAAAGGAATACAATCGTCTCAACAATGAGACCGAGAGGAAGTGCAAAATGGCTAAGCTCACTGGGGGTAAGATACATACTGCCTACAGGAAACTTAAAGAGACCTTTGGAGAAAAGAGAGCCACTTGTATGAATATCAAGAGCTCAGATGGAAATCCAGTTCTAGCCAAAGAAGGGAAAGTAGAAAGGTGGAAGGAGTATATAGAGGGTCTATACAAGGGCGATTTACTTGAGGACAATATTATGGAAATTGAAGAGGGTGTAGGTGAAGATGAAATGGGAGATACTATACTGCGTGAAGAGTTTGACAGAGCACTGAAAGACCTGAGTCGAAACAAGGCCCAAGGAGTAGACAACATTCCATTAGAACTACTGACGGCCTTGGGAGAGCCAGTCCTGACAAAACTCTACCATATGGTGAGCAAGTTTTATGAGACAGGCGAAATACCCTCAGTCTTCATGAAGAATATAATAATTCCACTCCCAGAGAAAGCAGGTGTTGACAGATGTGAAAATCACCGAACTATCTGTTTAATAAGCCACAGCTGCAAAATACTAACGCGAATTCTTTACAGACGAGTGGAAAAACTGGTAGAAGCCGACCTCGGGGAAGATCAGTTTGGAATCCGTAGAAATGTTGGAACACGTGAGGCAATATTGACGTTACGACTTATTTTAGAAGAAAGAGTAAGGAAAGGCACACCTACGTTTCTAGCATTTGTAGACATAGAGAAAGCTTTTGACAATGTTGATTGGAATACACTCATTCAGATTCTAAAGGTGGCCGGGGTAAAATACAGGGTGCGAAAGGCTATTTGCAATTTGTACAGAAACCTGATGGCAGTTATAAGAGTCGAGGGACATGAAAGGGAAGCAGTGGTTGGGAAGGGAGTGAGACAGGGCTGTAGTCCATCCCCAATGTTATTCAATCTGTATATTGAGCAAGCAGTCAAGGAAACAAAAGAAAAATTCGGAGCAGGTATTAAAGTCCATGGAGAAGAAATAAAAATTTTGAGGTTCGCCGATGACATTGTAATTCTGTCAGAGACAGCAAAGGACTTGGAAGAGCAGCTGAACGGTATGGACAGTGTCTTGAAAGGAGGATATAAGATGAACATCAACAAAAGGGAAACGAGGATAATGGAATATAAACGAACTGAGTCGGGTGATGCTGAGGGATTTAGATTAGGAAATGAGACACTTAAAGTAGTAAAGGAGTTTTGCTATTTGGGGAGCAAAATAACTGATGATGGTCGAAATAGAGAGGACATAAAATGTAGACTGGCAATGGCAAGGAAAGCGTTTCTGAAGAAGAGAAATTTGTTAACATCGAGTATAGATTTAAGTGTCAGGAAGCCGTTTCTGAATTTATTTCTATGGAGTGTAGCCATTTATGGAAGTGAAACATGGACGATAACTAGTTTGGACAAGAAGAGAATAGCAGCTTTCGAAATGTGGTGCTGCAGAAGAAGGCTGAAGATTAGATGGGTAGATCACATAACTAATGAGGAGGTATTGAATAGAACTGAGGAGAACAGGAGTTTGTGCCACAACTTGAGAAGAAGAAGGGTCCGGTTGGTAGGACATGTTCTGAGGCATCAAGGGATCACAAACTTAGCATTGGATGGCAGCGTTGAGGGTAAAAGTCGTAGAGGGAGACCAAGAGAGGAATACACTAAGCAGATTCAGAAGGACGTAGGTTGCAGTAGGTACTGGGAGATGAAGGAGCTTGCACAGGATAGAGTAGCATGGAGAGCTGCACCAAACCAGTCTCAGGACTGAAGACCACAAAAACAATAACAACATGCATACGGTTAAAGCTATCATCAAAAGTAGACGGGTGAGAAAATTTTTGTTAATATGTATTTCTTTCGTTTTGGTTGTGTTAATAGAACAGTTTAATATAATTCCGAGAAATGGAAGTTGTGCATATACAAGGCGCCTCTCATGAAAGACGGCAGGTGAAGTTCCTCTGGTGTTTCGGGAGATATTTCAAAAAACGGTTCAAATGGCTCTGAGCACTATGGGACTCAACTGCTGTGGTCATTAGTCCCCTAGAACTTAGAACTACTTTAACCTAACTAACCTAAGGACATCACACACGTCCGTGCCCGAGGCAGGATTCGAACCTGCGACCGTAGCAGTCGCACGGTTCCGGACTGCGCGCCTAGAACCGCGAGACCACCGCCGCCGGCGGGAAATACACTCCTGGAAATTGAAATAAGAACGCCGTGAATTCATTGTCCCAGGAAGAGGAAACTTTATTGACACATTCCTGCGGTCAGATACATCACATGATCACACTGACAGAACCACAGGCACATAGACACAGGCAACAGAGCATGCACAATGTCGGCACTAGTACAGTGTATATCCACATTTCGAAGCAATGCAGGCTGCTATTCTCCCATGGAGACGATCGTAGAGATGCTGGATGTAGTCCTGTGGAACGGCTTGCCATGCCATTTCCACCTGGTGCCTCAGTTGGACCAGCGTTCGTGCTGGACGTGCAGACCGCGTGAGACGACGCTTCATCCAGTCCCAAACATGCTCAATGGGGGACAGATCCGGAGATCTTGCTGGCCAGGGTAGTTGACTTACACCTTCTAGAGCACGTTGGGTGGCACGGGATACATGCTGACGTGCATTGTCCTGTTGGAACAGCAAGTTCCCTTACCGGTCTAGGAATGGTAGAACGATGGGTTCGATGACGGTTTTGATGTACCGTGCACTATTCAGTGTCCCCTCGACGATCACCAGAGGTGTACGGCCAGTGTAGGAGATCGCTCCCCACACCATGATGCCGGGTGTTGGCCCTGTGTGCCTTGGTCGTATGCAGTCCTGATTGTGGCGCTCACCTGCACGGCGCCAAACACGCATACGACCATCATTGGCACCAAGGCAGAAGCGACTATCATCGCTGAAGACGACACGTCTCCATTCGTCCCTCCATTCACGCCTGTCGCGACACCACTGGAGGCGGGCTGCACGATGTTGGGGTGTGAGCGGAAGACGGCCTAACGGTGTGCGGGACCGTAGCCCAGCTACATGGAGACGGTTGCGAATGGTCCTCGCTGATACCCGAGGAGCAACAGTGTCCCTAATTTGCTGGGAAGTGGCGGTGCGGTCCTCTACGGCACTGCGTAGGATCCTACGGTCTTGGCGTGCATCCGTGCGTCGCTGCGGTCCGGTCCGAGGTCGACGGGCACGTGCACCTTCCGCCGACCACTGGCGACAACATCGATGTACTGTGGAGACCTCACGCCCCACGTGTTGAGCAATTCGGCGGCACGTCCACCCGGCCTCCCGCATGCCCACTATACGCCCTCGTTCAAAGTCCGTCAACTGCACATACGGTTCACGACCACGCTGTCGCGGCATGCTACCAGTGTTAAAGACTGCGATGGAGCTCCGTATGCCACGCCAAACTGGCTGACAATGACGGCGGCGGTGCAGAAATGCTGCGCAGCTAGCGCCATTCGACGGCCAACACCGCGGTTCCTGGTGTATCCCCTGTGCCGTGTGTGTGATCATTGCTTGTACAGCCGTCTCGCAGTGTCCGGAGCAAGTATGGTGGGTCTGACACACCGGTGTCAATGTGTTCTTGTTTCCATTTCCAGGAGTGTATTTGCAGCTGGAGTTGTCCCATACCAATATTGACCATACGTCTTTCATGCAACGCCCGTGTCAAAGGAAAACGTCGGTTTGTTTCGCCTGACGAACAAAACGGTTTTTTAACGCCCGAAGTAAAAGGGGGAGTGGGGGGGGGGGATTTCCTTTTCGAAACGTTTGGAAAAAACTTTAATCTAGTCTTGTTCCTCGCATTTAAAAATTTCGAAAAAAATATTTATTGTTTTTAATGATCTCTTATACCAGATTTCGTAACCCCTTTAATTTTTTCGTAAAATTTAAGAACAAATTTAAACCGTTGTAGTAAATGTGACTTTTACAACAAATGTCATACAATATTTTGAGGTTCAGGACTCTTCTTACACATCTATATATGTATAGAAGGTATGTTGCGAGCGAAAATCAACGGTAATCAACAAAATTTGTACTTTTGAAGTTATTTTGGTGAATTCATCATGAAAAATGCGATGCACTGTTAAGATGTGCTACAAGACAATTTCAAGTTCTGGACGCTACAAGTACCTCAGTACCTATTCAACCAGTAAGTTGTTAATAAAATTTACAGCAACTAACGAAGTTCGTATTTATAAAAATTTTGTTTTCTTTTTTCTGTGACGAGCATAAAGCAGCCCAGCTGCGGGACAATGGGGTATCGTCTCAGTTGTGCGACTGGATTCGTGATTTTCTGCCAGGAAGGTCGCAGTTCGTAGTAATAGACGGCAAATCATCGAGTAAAACTAAAGTGATATCAGGTGTTCCCCAGGCAAGCGTCCTGGGACCTCTGCTGTTCCTGATCTACATAAATGAAATGGGTGACAATCTGAGCAGTTCTCTTAGGTTGTTCGCAGATTATGCTGTAATTTACCGTCTAGTAAGGTCATCTGAAGACCAGTATCAGTTGCCAAGCGATTTAGAAAAGATTGCTGTATGGTGTGGCAGGTGGCAGTTGACGCTATATAACGAAAAGTGTGAGGTGATCCACACGAGTCCCAAAAGAAATCCGTTGTAATTCCATTACTCGATAAATAGTACAATTATCCAGGCTGTCAATTCAACTAAGTACCTGGGTGTTAAAATTACGAACAACTTCAGTTGGAAAGACCACATAGATAATATTGTGGGGAAGATGAGCCAAAGGTTCCGTTTCATTGGCAGGACACTTAGAAGATGCAACAAGTCCACTAAAGAGACAGCTTACACTACACTCGTTCGCCCTCTGTTAGAATATTTCTGCGCGGTGTGGGATCCTTACCAGGTGGGATTGACGGAGGACATCGAAAGGGTGCAAAAAAGGGCAGCTCGTTTTGCATTATCACGTAACAGGGGAGAGAGTGTGGCAGATATGATACTCGAGTTGGGATGGAAGTTATTAAAGCAAAGACGTTTTTCGTCGCGGCGAGATCTATTTACGAAATTTCAGTCACCAACTTTCTCTTCCGAATGCGAAAATATTTTGTTGAGCCCAACCTACGTAGGTAGGAATGATCATCAAAATAAAATAAGAGAAATCAGAGCTCGAACATAAAGGTTTAGGTGTTCGTTCTTCCCGCGCGCTGTTCGGGAGTGGAATGGTAGAGAGATAGTATGATTGTGAAACTTCCTGGCAGATCAAAACTGTGTGCCGACCGAGACTCGAACTCGGAACCTTTGCCTTTCGCGGGCAAGTGCTCAACCACCTGAGCTACCGAAGCACGACTCACGGCCGGTACTCACAACTTTGCTTCTGCCAGTATCCGTCTCCTACTTTCCAAACTTTACAGAAGCTCTCCTGCGAACCTTGCAGAACTAGCACTCCTGAAAGAAAGGATATTGCGGAGACATTGCTTAGCCATAGCCTGGGGGATGTTTCCAGAATGAGACTTTCACTCTGCAGCGGAGTGTGCGCTGATATGAAACTTCCTGGTAGATCAAAACTGTGTGCCCGACCGAGACTCGAACTCGGGACCTTTGCCTTTCGCGGGCCAGTACTCTACCAACTGAGCTAACCAAGCACGACTCACGCCCCGTCCTCACAGCTCAGTTGTTAGTGCAAAGTTCCCGAGCTCGAGTCTCGGTCCGGCATAAAGTTTTAATCAGCCAGGAAGTGTCATATCAACGCACACTCCGCTGCAGAGTGAAAATCTCATTCTGGAAACATCCCCCAGGCTGTGGCTAAGCCATGTCTCCGCAATATCCTTTCTTTCAGGAGTGCTAGTTCTGCAAGGTTCGCAGGAGAGCTTCTATAAAGTTTGGAAAGTAGGAGACGGATACTGGCAGAAGTAAAGCTGTGAGTACCGGCCGTGAGTCGTGCTTCGGTAGCTCAGAAGGTAGAGCATTTGCCCGCGAAAGGCAAAGGTCCCGAGTTCGAGTTTCGGTCGGGCACACAGTTTTGATCTGCCAGGAAGTTTCATATCAGCGCACACTCCGCTGCAGAGTGAAAATCTCATTGAGTATGTTTGTGGTTCGACGAACCCTCTACCAAGCACTTAAATGTGAATTGCAGAGTAATCATGTAGATGTAGATGTATATACTACACTCCATGGAAAATGCATTGCTACTGTTAGAGGTACGCAGAATTTTACGTGCCTATTCGATAAAACGGCCCGAAATTGTTAATCCGCGTTTTTCGTTTTATCTATACATATTAACAGGGACAGACAACACCAACAGTAACTAGTACTCCAGCAGCGACTGAGCAGCAGTGCTGCACCCGGCCAAGACGGTGCTGTCGCTTTTGGACTGCTGTTTTTATCGTGCTTTACAGCCACTGTTAAAATACATAGAGAAAACAGATATCATACTAGACTAGTCTGGGACCGCTCTATCGAATGAGGACGTGAAATTCCGCTTTAAAAATCAATTTTTCCGAATGGGGAAACAAATCGACTCCTCAGTCGACAGCAGGCGTCGTATGGGAAGTCGTTATGAGCAGTATCTATTTGATGTGACACCAGCTACACATTACAGAAACATCAGAGAAATTGCGCCTGACTACTGTTAGGTGGGACACACAGTATATATGCAAGTCATTTAGCCCCTGATCCCAGCACAGTGACATAAGAAACACCAACGCTATATATCAAGCAAAGTATCAGCCACCAGGAACCATGGACGGGGAAACATTTGGTGCTTGAGACGACTAGTAAAACGGCAACTGCCTTGTGGCGGGTCTCTATTTCCGTCAGCGGGCTGCCACGCGACATGCCTGTACCTTGCAATCGACGACCTATCATCCATTTATCTGACAATTACGGAGGTTAATAACTGGACTAGGCAAGAGTAAATGGTCGAGTCGAGAGAGGCTATTGTCGCCTAACCGCTCAAAATCTAGATAATTTAACACATAGTTTATCGACTTCTAGCATCGGTGGACGCACGAGTTCACATGCACACAATGGAAAGCACGTGTAGTTGTCCTTTCCAACTCAGCATTGGCCTTTGTTGGCAACGGATCCCTCACAGGAAAGAGGGGATTGAGGGCTGAACGTACACGAACAGCATTACAACTAATAATAACGGAACGGTGGCCACAGAATTATATAACTTTAGCGACACATTACGACGTTTCGTCTACAGCTACCATCAGAACCAAATTATAACATTTTGCAGAGAGTATAACATTTATTTTATTGCAAATAAATCTAAAATTTGTCTTACGAGTTCTAAGCAATGGTATAATAATGGCTGTAGGCTAAACGTTGTGATGAATTCAAAAAGACATTAATTGATCTAGACAGCATTATACCCACAACAACCATACCCAAATATCTTCAAAAAATGGTTCAAATGGCTCTGAGCACTATGGGACTTAACTTCTAAGGTCATCAGTCCCCTAGAACTTAGAACTACTTAAACCTAACTAACCTAAGGACATTACACACATCCATGCCCGAGGCAGGATTCGAACCTGCGACCGTAGCGGTCGCGCGGTTCCAGACTGTAGCGCCTAGAACCGCTCGGCCATACCGGCCGGCAAATACAGGGTGTTTCAAAAATGACCGGTATATTTGAAACGGCAATAAAAAATAAACGAGCAGCGATAGAAATACACCGTTTGTTGCAATATGCTTGGGACAACAGTACATTTTCAGGCGGACAAACTTTCGAAATTACAGTAGTTACAATTTTCAACAACAGATGGCGCTGCAAGTGATGTGAAAGACATAGAAGACAACGCAGTCTGTGGGTGCGCCATTCTGTACGTCGTCTTTCTGCTTTAAGCGTGTGCTGCTCACAACGTGCAAGTGTGCTGTGGACAACATGGTTTATTCCTTAGAACAGAGGATTTTTTTTGGTGTTGGAATTCCACCGCCTAGGACACACTGTTGTTGCAACAAGACGAAGTTTTCAACGGAGGTTTAATGTAACCAAAGGACCGAAAAGCGATACAATAAAGGATCTGTTTGAAAAATTTCAACGTACTGGGAACGTGACGGATGAATGTGCTGGAAAGGTAGGGCGTCCGCGTACGGCAACCACAGAGGGCAACGCGCAGCTAGTGCAGCAGGTGATCCAACAGCGGCCTCGGGTTTCCGTTCGCCGTGTTGCAGCTGCGGTCCAAATGACGCCAACGTCCACGTATCGTCTCATGCGCCAGAGTTTATACCTCAATCCATACATAATTCAATCGCGGCAACCCCTCAGCGCCGCTACCATTGCTGCACGAGAGACATTCGCTAACGATATAGTGTGCAGGATTGATGACGGCGATATGCATGTGGGCAGCATTTGGTTTACTGACGAAGCTTATTTTTACCTGGACGGCTTTGTCAATAAACAGAACTGGCGCACATGGGGAACCGAAAAGCCCCATGTTGCAGTCCCATCGTCCCTGCATCCTCAAAAAGTACTGGTATGGGCCGCCATTTCTTCCAAAGGAATCATTGGCCCATTTTTCAGATCCGAAACGATTACTGCACCACGCTACATGGACATTCTTCGTGAATTTGTGGTGGTACAAACTGCCTTAGACGATACTTCAAACACCTCGTGGTTTATGTAAGATGGTGCCCGACCACATCGTACGGCCGAAGTCTTTAATTTCCTGAATGAATATTTCGATGATCGTGTGATTGCTTTGGGCTATCCGAAACATACAGGAGGCGGCGTGGATTGGCCTCCCTATTCGCCAGACATGAACCCCTGTGACTTCTTTCAGTGGGGACACTTGAAAGACCAGGTGTGCCGCCAGAATCCAGAAACAATTGAACAGCTGAAGCAGTACATCTCATCTGCATGTGAAGCCATTCCGCCAGACACGTTGTCAAAGGTTTCGGGTAATTTCATTCAAAGACTACGCCATATTATTGCTACGCATGGTGGATATGTGGAAAATATCGTACTATAGATTTTCCCAGACGGCAGCGCCATCTGTTGTTGACAATTGTAACTACTGTAATTTCGAAAGTTTGTCTGCCTGAAAATGTACTGTTGTCCCAAGCATTTTGCAACAGACGGTGTATTTCTATCGCTGCTCGTTTAGTTTGTATTGCCGTTTCAAATATACCGGTCATTTTTGAAACACCCTGTATCTTCAATTAATCACACAACCATAGCTGTAAAATAATTGTGATGAGTCACTGCAATTAGAAGAAACTTCTAATATTGACACCTGATTAAACAAGACGGCCTTCCAATTCATCTGTTCAATTCAGCTATACTCAAGTAAGTAAATACATATGACAGCAGAAGGTGACTCCTGCTAGATTATCCCTTCGTAAAAATAGCTAGCTGCTCGCAGGACGGCATTTTCCCCACGCTGTTCACTGTTAATGCAGTTTTACTATTGGTTCAAAATTCCGGATGAGATGGGTCAGTCAGCTTCTCGTCTACCACAACTTAATGATATTCTGCTATGTTAACTGATTTGTAACTGCATATTAATTAACTTAGATTCTGGAATTTATTCTGAGGCTATTTGCAGATATTTCGCTACCCGTAATTCGTAAGCGAAATTTTCACAAGCCTCACCAGACCACCGCAGTCAGGTTCATTTAAAGTTAAATTACTTATTATATCAATGTCCGGGAGACATAACAAGGCTCGACTACACTAACACAAATTAAATACAATGGTTTATGAGGCCTGCCACGTCATCACACAAAATACTTAATATATTAGAACACTAGAAATAACCTACGTGTCGGCCGTGTGTGGCAGAGACCGTTTTCAGGGCCCTGAATGTTCTTATTTGGGGCAGATACTTAAGTATATCTCGTTCCTTGTTGCACTGTATGGCCACAAACGTTAATCTGAAGTTTCATTCCAGTTTTTGAGCACATGCATCAAGTTCCGATCAGTTCTACTCACACAACTGGCAGCGATACGCGGGCTACAGTTTCGTCTCTCGGAATCACGGAGTACCTGAGGTGCACTAGTTCGAATTGAATCCCAGTCCGCTTCACAAGAACATGCTGTTTACGGATTAACAAAAAAAGTAAGTGTTATTCCGTTCTTGGATGCAGATATCTTCAAAATTCCAGTGACAAACTGAAGTAAAAGGTCCACCAGCGCGAACCGTTATTTGCAACCGAATCAAACCATCTTCTAGACTAGAAGTCCTACATCCTGCACACACTCACTGGCTGAGCCCTCAGCGTTAGTCACACAAGCAGTGTCAAAATAGAATAGAGAGGTAAAGAGGTACATCGCACTATCAGAGGCAGCTGATACAATAGTAGAACCATATGAAGAGCTATGAAGTTCAGCAGGAGAGAATACAGAGAAATTGTAATAGAAGAGCAGCTCTCAGTGGAAGCACTTACATTATGTAAGGAGACTCAGTGGACAGTAGGCAACGTGCTTCGCCGGCGAGATATCAGTTGTATTTATCAGAGTGGTCGCTCTATCCAAAATGTGGTAGGGTCCACAAAGGATGCCGCAAGGGCTCTCAACACTGCAGACGTACACGAGATCCATTGCAGAATGAGATTTTCACTCTGCAGCGGAGTGTGCGCTGATATGAAACTTACTGTCAGATTAAAACTGTGTGCCGGACCGGGACCTTTGCCTTTCGCGGGCAAGTGTTCTACCAACTGAGCTACCCAAGCACGACTCACGCTCCGTCCTCACAAATTTACTTCTGCCAGTACCTTCGCAGGAGAGCTTCTATAAAGTTTGGAAGGTAGGAGGCGACATACTGACAGAAGTGAAGTTGTGAGAACGAGCCGTGAGTCGTGATTGTGTAGCTCAGTTGGTAGAGCACTTGCCCACCAAAGGCAAAGGTCCTGATTTCGAGTCTTGGTCCGGCACACAATTTTAATCTGTCAGAAAATTTGGGATCCATTGCGATTGCGGTTCCACCAGCTCAAGGAAAGCAGCATTGCTCTTAGCATGTTCAAATTAGAACATGAACGTTTCTTCCACTGTGGCAGCACAATAGCTTGGCATTAGTGGAACACCCTCGCTGTTATGGGCAGTCTGCAAAGTTCCAGAACGTTCGAGTTGTTGAGAGACAGGCACGGATGTGTACTCGTATAATAAGAAAGAGGTTCGAAATTTTGAAGCGACAATGTTCTGGCTCCCAGCGATCTTGGTGCCACTACCATCAGCTGTGTAATGCGTTGCTCGTCCTGACGCAATACCTTAGTAGGCGATATTTACAGCGCCAACATCACAACTTGGAAACTTGTTCACCCCACTGCTAAATATCTAAAGTAGTCAGTACGCCGCCTGATAGACGAGACACTTCTATTACACTGATCATAAGCATTGTTGGTCCCGTTTAAAAACAAGAAATCTATTTCCGTTCATGGGTCTGAGTTTTTTTGTAATACTTTGCCTTCTATCGATCTAAATCCTTTGGAACAGTGCGCTTTGGATTTTCAGATGGCTTAATTTAATTAATCTGTCGACAAAACCGTAGAAAAACAATCACATTACGTACTAAGAATTCTTATACATAGTCTTGTGACGTAGCTTTGTGCCGTCAGCGTTCCCTCAGTCATTACCAGGCGTGACGTACTGTAATATCCGATGCATATTCCACATGAAGCATCACCGTGCCTCACCAAGACATTGTGAGTATGGGACATATCCCCATGTCACCTCCATACGTGCCAACGATGGTCAGCCGGCATAACACAGAGTCTCTGTTCATCGCTGAAATCAACGCACCACCAGCTAGTAGCAGTCCATGCTTGCTGGTTACAGCAAATCTCCAGACGCAGCCGTTTGTGTTGTGGTGTTAACGGAAGCATACACATATGACGTTAATCCCCTAGTGAGGCTTCTGCTTGTCTCCTAGCAATGATGCGGGATGACGTACAGTGTCACAGGGATTCTATTACTTATTGTAGGATGACAGATGCATATGTAAATGGGTCAGGATGTGCTCGACGTACAATTCAGCGATCATCACGTGTGGTGGTCAGACGCTGTCGACCAGAACCTGACGACGAGTATGCCCGACTTCGCGTTCCAATGTAGTTTAACATTGACAACTGTCACATCCGAATGTCCCACTAATCTGGATGTCACATGAGTCGACCAGCCAGCCAAGCAGAGACGCACGATGAGGTCGTTTTGAAACTCTGTTACGTGCTGTCACCTGCTCACCTGCTGATGCCGCTGTGTTCCACCAGTAAAGCCAATAAGGAGCATCTCTGCATCCTTCACACTGATCGCTCAACTTACGCTATTCATGCCTATTATACAGGGTGTCCGGAGAAAAGGTTCCAATATTTATAGAGGATGTAGTATGCAACATTAATGGAGTGTAGCCATGTATGGAAGTGAAACATGAACGATAAACAGTTTAGACAGGAAGAGAATAGAAGCTTGTAATGGTACAGAAGGATCCTGAAGATTAGAGGGATAGATCAAGTAACCAATGAGGAGGTACTGATTTTATATTACTAAAACTCTGTTTTTGATAATCTGCGATTTCTTCATGCTCTGCACTGCTGATACTAGTTCTACAGAAAAATGAATATGGTATTTTCTGTAGAAAATTTAATGTACTTCAGTTGTGTAGCAGGAAACATTTTCGCTAGAACCTGCGGTTTTGAAGCAATTAAAGAAACACATAAAAAGCGACATTTTAACCATCGCCAACCCAAACGCTCACACACCATCAGTCAGAATTTTCAGTATGCTGTTCACAGCACTCAATTCTACTACTGTACATAAATTTGTGACTACACGAAATTATAACTCTAATTTTCCTAAATTGGCTAGATGAATTTTCTGAAGAGTTATTTCACCACTAAGATTTTCAGACTGTACAATAATAACAAAATTTGTGATTTTTCAAGAGGAATTAACACATAAAAACTTTTAACAGTTAATTTTCAGATAGCACGAACAAAATACGTAATACACTCCTGGAAATGGAAAAAAGAACACATTGACACCGGTGTGTCAGACCCACCATACTTGCTCCGGACACTGCGAGAGGGCTGTACAAGCAATGATCACACGCACGGCACAGCGGACACACCAGGAACCGCGGTGTTGGACGTCGAATGTCACTAGCTGCACAGCATTTGTGCACCGCCACCGTCAGTGTCAGCCAGTTTGCCGTGGCATACGGAGCTCCATCGCAGTCTTTAGCACTGGTAGCATGCCGCGACAGCGTGGACGTGAACCGTATGTGCAGTTGACGGACTTTGAGCGAGGGCGTATAGTGGACATGCGGGAGGCCGGGTGGACGTACCGCCGAATTGCTCAACACGTGGGGCGTGAGGTCTCCACAGTACATCGATGTTGTCGCCAGTGGTCGGCGGAAGGTGCACGTGCCCGTCGACCTGGGACCGGACCGCAGCGACGCACGGATGCACGCCAAGACCGTAGGATCCTACGCAGTGCCGGAGGGGACCGCAACGCCACTTCCCAGCAAATTAGGGACACTGTTACACCTGGGGTATCGGCGAGGACCATTCGCAACCGTCTCCATGAAGCTGGGCTACGGTCCCGCACACCGTTAGGCCGTCTTCCGCTCACGCCCCAACATCGTGCAGCCCGCCTCCAGTGGTGTCGCGACAGGCGTGAATGGAGGGACGAATGGAGACGTGTCGTCTTCAGCGATGAGAGTTGCTTCTGCCTTGGTGCCAATAATGGTCGTATGCGTGTTTGGGACTGGATGAAGCGTCGTCTCACGCGGTCTGCATGTCCAGCACGAACGCTGGTCCAACTGAGGCGCCAGGTGGAAATGGCATGGCAAGCCGTTCCACAGGACTACATCCAGCATCTCTACGATCGTCTCCATGGGAGAATAGCAGCCTGCATTGCTGCGAAAGGTGGATATACACTGTACAAGTGCCGACATTGTGCATGCTCTGTTGCCTGTGTCTATGTGCCTGTGGTTCTGTCAGTGACATCATGTGATGTATCTGACCCCAGGACTGTGTCAATAAAGTTTCCCCTTCCTGGGACAATGAATTCACGGTGTTCTTATTTCAATATCCAGGAGTGTATTTTCTACTGTCATAGCAGGAACCAAATACATATTTTCTACTGTCACAAATGGGATGTTTTCCAACACAGTGGGTAACATACTAGTTCTGTGACATTTCTTTTTGAAATTTTTGCTGTTTTTGCCATAATCTTCTGCAGTTTCCTCATAAACATCTTTGTCCATAAGAAGTCATGTTTGAGCTCTTACGTATTACTATGTTCATGTCAGAATGCTGGGTAAATAAGAAACTTGATGTTAATAATGGGCTTCTCTTAAATCTTTATGATGATCACATCTACTGATGTTTAGATTTCACTGAATTAGTTTCACAGACTTCTCAGATACTATTTGCCTCTGAACCAAAATACAGGATGGGATAGGATAAAAAATAAAAATCAAATTGTATAAGATTTATTTTGCACTTATGTCTTTATGTACCAGCAGTCACAATAGAATTTGTGACACTGCCATATACCATAGTGGTCAACAAGAGAGTTCTGGACCAAAGAGCATTTTTGAGCCAAAATTCCAGGATCCAAATAAAGAATCTTATTTTGGAGTTTCCCTTAACTAATAATTCTTATTTTCATATGTTGAGAAACGCAATTTCTCATACATCACTTAAAAATTTTGAAATCTAACAAATATTATTCTTTATAAATGAGAAGCATCAAAACTCATTTTCCTATATGGAAATAACCAATTTTTCATTAAAAAATTTAAATCTAATTATTTTTCTTCATAAATAAGAACTATCACACTTAAAATCTCAAAGGTACATTTTAACCAACAATATCAAACAGTAAATGGTAATCAAATTTTATTCCATTTGAATAGAACGATAACAAATGTGGCAAACAAAGTTTAACTACATAAGAACTCAGAAAATTATAGTAAATGGAAGTGTGGAATGAGTTATAAAGATTTAGAAACCTATTCTAAAGAAAATAGTTATTCAAATGTAACTAAACAAGATCCAGTGGAATTTATTGACTTTTCAATAGGACTGGCATTCACAAAAGAAAAGTATGTTTACTGTCATATACATAGTCATCACTATTATTATTATTATGATCATTATTATTCTTGATTGTCATAATTATTTCTTTATTGTTATAATTATCATTCTACTACTGTTATAATCTCTATTTTTTCTTTAACATCAATACTGTATAATACGTTATATGTCCTTAATGTTCTGTAGAAACTGTAACTCGTTCAATCTGAGTATGCCTGGTTATGTGTAAGAGAGGGCCTGAAGGCCCTAATCTTGCCAGGTAAAATAAATGCATAAAGAAATAAAATCAATGAATAAAGAAATAAAAAACATGGAACTAAAATATAAAACATTAAAAGGATTTGATTGTTTGCTAAAACAGAAAATTTGAAGAAATATTCCAAAGCAAATATTTATTGTAAATCATATTGCCCATATTAATGAACGTAATAACAATAATGAATTGAATAAAAAGTATTTACAAGATCTACATCAAATAAGTAAAGAAATTATTCTATGCTTAGTAAAAGTCAATTAACTGAACTCATCAAAATATCTTATTGTAAAATTAACAATGATAACGATATGAGTAAAAAAGCCTTAAGAGATCTTGATGAAATATGTAAAACGAATAAATTAAGAAATTGTTCTAGACTTAACAAAACAGCAATTAACCAATCTTATAAATATATTTGTGCACAAAATTAATAATGAGAAAAATATTAATAATAACGATATTGAGAATTATTCTGTAATCTTCTAGTACACAAATATTAAGAAGTTATATAAAAAATTAACATACAAATTCCTCTGGTCTCAATTGTGTCGATGATAATTTTTTTTAAACCAACTAAAAGACTTAGTAGATATGTTTCTGCTTTAAAATCATAATCAATAACTTATGAAACTAACAATAGTGAAAATATTTTAAACCACAAGAACTTTAAAATCAAATCAAATGAGAGATAATTACCAAATTAAAAAATATGTTATTGTGAAGAAGAGCAGTTAAAGTTAATATGACATTTTATTGTAAAATTTTAAGACAAAAGGAAATACAAGAATTTAAATTAAAAACGACGATTCAAGTTTTATTAAGTACAACTAATCCTTATTTTGTACTGATGGTATAGAAAAAATGACTCTCAGTACAATAGGACTGCTGTTTTCCTTTTTCAGTTACGTTTTTGCTCTGAGTACTATGGGACTTAACTTCTGAGGTCATCAGTCCCCTAGAACTTAGAACTAACTAAACCTAACTAACCTAAGGACATGACACAAATCCTTGCCCAAGGCAGGATTCGAATCTGCAACCACTGCGGCCATGCGATTCCAGATTGTAGTGCCTACAACCACTTGGCCTCTGTGGCCAGTGATAGCTTAAAAGTAAATGCTAATAAATACAATGCCATTTTTGGTTCTTCACATATAGACTTAACAAAAACATAAAAAAGCTGTAGCTAATGTAAAATCCCCACAACAAAAATTCTTTCCTTACTCAATAAAATCAGCTTACAGCTGCAGCAAAAATAATTGTTGAAATATTGGAAGAAGAATCAACAAAAATTACTAGAATATCTGATCCAGCAAATGATAATATAGAAAGTGTTAATAATTATTAAAAAATTGGATTACAGTAGGATGTATTATTTGAGAAACAGAAAATTACTTTACCTGTTTAGTTAACAGATATTACAATATTTGAAAAGAAATGTAATATTTGAATAAATGTTTATTTATATGAAAAAAATTAAGAAAATTAAAAAAATTATTGTATCTCCTCTGTAAAATACACAAGAGAAACATATTCATCTTCCGTTAGTCCAATATTACAATAATTTTATTATTATCAAATAAAAAATGTTACTAGATTAATTAGTTCACAAACGATCAACAAACTTGGGAAGAATAACATTGTCATAGATGTTTAAAATATTTGGATTTAAAAGAAAAATTTGACATTTGCATTAATTTATTTATTTATTTATGCATTTATTTTACCTGGGAAGATTAGGGCCTTCAGGCCCTCTCTTACATCTAATCAGGCATACTCAGATTGAACGAGTTACAGTTTCCACAGAACATTAAGGACATGTAATGTATTATGCAGTATTGATGTTAAAGAAAAAATAGAGATTATAACAGTAGTACAATGATAACTATAACAATAAAAAATAATTATAACAATCAAGAATAATAATGATAATAATAATAATAATAATAATAATAATAATAATAATAATAATAATAATAGTAATGACTATGTATATGAAAGTAAACATACTTTCCTTTTGTGAATGTCATTCCTATTGTTAGTTGGGAATTTTCTCATTATGTTCTTGCAGCTTGTGAGTTATTCTCATCGAGCAGAGACATAAGACGATAGAATGAGGTAAAAGAGATATATAAGAGGTAGATAGGTTAGAGGAAGAGAAAGAGAATGGGAACATTCGAAGCTCTGATGGAGAGGAGAAAGAAAGAGATGAGAGGGGCACAACAATGGTGGCTATACCGTCCCTAATATGTAAGTTTTGAGTTCCCTCTTGAATGTTGAGTAGTTCTGGATAAGTCCAGATCACAGGGGAGCGCGTTCCATAGTCGTATGGCTGAGATGGAGAATGACATGGAGAAAGTTTTTGTGTTATGTAAAGGTACAGCCAAGATGCAAGACGTATCTGATCTAGTATCACGATTGTGGAATGATGATAGGTGTTTAATGTGAGAAGATAAGTATTGGGAGCACCAGTGGCTAAGAAATCGATGAAGTAAGCACATCGTGTGAAGATTGTGTCCCTTATGTGGGTGTATCCAACCTATCTGCGAGTATTAAAAATTGCAAAGAACATTAATAACTGAAAATACATACGCCTATTAAAGGTAAAAATTGGATTCTCAAATTACGTTAATTCATTACAAGTTTGTTTAGTTATTTATGGTGATTATGAGCATTATTAAGATATATTCAAACTTGTAACTCAAATCCCAAAAAACCTTATATTAACAAATATCAAAGACATTTAGTAACTTCATTCAGTTAATAAGTCAAATAACGTAATGGAAATTATAAAAATCTGGTTGCATATAAAGGTAAATATATGAACGAAATGTTGAAATAAAAAGGACTATAGACGATGAAATCAACAATAGGAATTTAGAAGGTTTCCATATTTGTAAGAAAAAATTACCTACAGTGAAAAAAGAGTAAGTGATTATTGTCAATGAGCAAGAAAATCTCATGTAGTTGAATATGAAGATAGTAGTCTTAATTATAGAAATCCTACTTTTACTCCAGTACATATTTATAATTTAACAAAGTATGAGGTTAATTTGATTATTAATTAATTAACAATTGATAGTACAGACACTGATGCAATTCTAAGTGAAGAACAAAAATATTTTTTCTTTTAATAAACATGTTGAAGACGGATTAAACTTAAGTTTTTAGATACATTTACATTAATGGGATCAACTATTGTTAATTATCCTCTAATCTTACAAAAGAACAACTTAGAGAAACAGCAAACTACTTAGAAGTTGAAAATTAGAATTAGTAATTATGAAAGGAGTTTACCATTAAAATATCTGGATTCTGAAGCAGATTTCCAAGAAATGATGTTACCTAAAATCAATATTTTTATAAAAAACGTAATTAAGATATTATTTCTGATGATTATAAAAGAGCAAAACCTGTTTGCAACGATTCAATCCAAAAATGTACGACATTATGAGATATACCAGATATTATAATTGTAGCAGATATTTTGGAGAATATTACAGATACAGGTATTAAATCTTATAAGCATGATTCATCTTGGTATTTTACAGTCCTAGGCTTATCTTGGGATTCCATGTCATAAATGATAAAAAATTGAATTAGAATTCTGATTATATTTCTTCATAAAGGAATTCGAGGTGGAAATTCGCAAATACCTAGAGATATTCAAAATTAAATAATAAATATATGAAGAAGTTTGAGCCAAAATGAAAATCAAATTATAAAGTATTCTATAGATGCAAATAATTTATATCCATTGGCAATGTCACAATATTTACCATTCAAACTTTTCAGGTTGAACCAAAATGTTTTAATGCTGAAAAAAATCTCACGTTTGGGATAATGAAGGGAAATGAAAAATCAAGTTTTTTATCAATGTATGTTGTCTTTATTTTTTATATTAAAGTATAAAAAGGAGATGCAAAACAATTAAGAAATTTTCATCAATTCGAAAACGTGGAGAATATCTAACTGAAAATTAAATATATTGTCGCCAAATGTAGTTCCTCAATTAATGATCAAAATTTAAGCCCAACATTTGTTATTTTACGATTATACGACTTCAATTATAATTATTATGTTATTCAAACACAATTTAATAATATACAAAATCTAATTCATACAATGTAAAATAGAATTGTAATATGTAAAGAAATGTTAGGAATTTATCATCTATGAAATTCTATAATTTACATCAAACTGTGAAAGAAACCTTACAAAATGTTATTTCCAGAAATTATTTCACTACTTTGGATGAATATTCACCAGAACAACTGTGTGAAGATATAAGTAAACTGTGAAACGCTTCTCATAATGTATAAAATACATTTCCAGGTACTTTTTCATATTCAAATTTTAAATAACATTCTATAGTATTTCTATATCTATCCAATGCACAAAATTTATAAAACCAATCAAATTCAGTTTACTCATAATTAAATTTATTTAATGATTATGATACTAAATCGCGTTTCTTACCTTAATTTGTACATTAAAACAAAATTTATCTTCTTTAATAAAACAATAAGAACAATGAATATGGTATTTAATACCAGTAATGTTTACATTTTGAATAACAAACTTCATTAACTTATCATTTTTTAACTTTTTAAAACATTACATTACTTTTATTTAACCAACTATTGTTGAATTATCGAAACCCATCCATTTAACATAACTACATTGTCTTTCTTATTTCAAATTTTTCAACAAAGTAAACAACCGGAAAATTTCTTTTTAATAGTTCTCGTCCATAAAATACTATTTTTACTTGTCGTCAATTTAAATCAGTGAGTGTGCTTCGAATTGTTCCATAAAGAAGTTGGCCACCACTGGACTGAGAGGACTACCCATGGTGACGCCTTTCAGCTGTTTGTAGAAATCGCCATTCCACGTTAAATAGCTCGTGGTGAGACATGCATGGAAGAGCGTTTTGATGTCTTGCGGGAAAATGGAACCAATGTGCTCCAGAGCGTCACTGAGTGGCACTTTCGTAAATAACGAAACATCATGAAAGCTCACCAGGATGTCGTTTGGTGCAAGTTTCAGTTTCTTCAGCTTCTCAATGAAATGCCCTGAGTCCTTAATGTATGTGTCTCTCTTCCCCACATTTGGCTGGAGTAGAGAGGCCCACTGTTTTGTCAGTTTATAAGTTGGTGATCCAAGAGTGCTAATGACCGGTCTCAATGGAACATCTTTTGTTATAATTTCACTGAGAGTTGAATAATGATTAAAATTAAGTTTCTTTCATTAAGTCTTGAAATTCAATATTATAAACTTATTTACCTTTATTTGTTTGCAAATTTTGTGGTTTCTATGAATGAAATACTAATTCAAAAGAACCAATTTTCTTTAACTTTTTTAACATAGACTGAAATTGCCCAAGGATTTCTGGAAATATACTTACAACAATTATTCTATGTTTAACTTCTCTATGTTTAAAATTAGTTTTAATTTTCCAGAATCCTCATCAACTAAATCAGTTGCTATAAACCATTTATTGTACATCAAATCACATTTCTTCATTTAAAGTTTTTATAATTAGTTTATGTAATTGATTAATAATTTGTACAAAAATATTTAGACCTTCACCTAATTTATTTATTTAACGAATTTACTCTTTTTAGTTTTACAAACTGAAAAAAATTGATTGTTCATTTTCCATTTTAGTTGTCAATATATAAGGATGAATTATTTCAGTAAACTTAATGCAATTTTAACAGTAAATGTGACTACCATTCTTAATTTATATAAGGTTAAAAATATAAAAATTATTTCGCAAACTAGAATTATCTTTACATCAACTGGCACAATTTTTAACAGAACCTTTTAATCTTGCAGCTACAAAATTTGATTTGCGACTATTTTCATTTTATGAATTTTTGTTGTTATTCTATAAAGTTGGTCAACAACACTCATCAAATTATCAAAATCATTAAATGTTAATATTCTTTTTATGTTTGCAGCACCAACAAAAATTGTCTTAAGAAAATACCTTTTCATTGAAATTGTGCATTTTTTGTTCACCACATGTTATAAATTAAATTCAGTAATTTGATTATGATATAATTTGTCATTAAGATTATTTAAATCGCTCAGGTATGGAGTTGAATGTGTTTCTGAGAAATAATCTGACTAAGTTTCTTAATATCTTTCTTGGGATAATAGTTTTAAACCATAATTAACACATTCACATATTGTTGTTTAGGCTCTACAGGCCTTGTTCCCTAATAACTTTTACTAACTGCATCAAGTGGATCATTAATATTAACGATCTATTTTTAAAATCAATATATTATTTAGCTACTTTCAAAATATTATTTAAACATTAGTTATATTTGAGTCTACTAATGACTGGAAAAAAGTGATTATTAAGTTTTAGATCTAATGATTGCAAATCTTTGTTTTCCTAAATCGTTATGGGATTTATTTGAGAAAATGTTCAGTTATTAAATGGAACTATCATTCAACTTATAATTCCTGTCATAATCTTAAAACAATTAAACACAAAAGTACACAAATTATCTTGTATTCATTCGATGTTGTAGTACAGATTACTTGTCCCAAACACATAACTAGCTATTTTGGAATATTTTATCCATATGAGTAAAAAAAATTTTATATCTTTATTTTTGTAGTAACAAATCCAGTTAGCTCCAATATGATTCGAAGAACCTAAATTAAATTTTTTGTTTAATAGGTAATTCAATAATCACAAAAGCACCAGGAAAATGATTAAGTTTTTTATGTTTCACCACCAGACACCACACTTGCTAGGGGCTAGCCCTTAAATCGGCTGCGGTCCGGTAGTATACGTCGGCCCCGCATGTCGCCACTATCAGTGATTGCAGACCGAGCGCCGCTGGTCTAGAGAGACTTCCTAGCAGTCGCCCAGTTGTACAGCTGACTTTGCTAGCGATGGTTCACTGCCTACTTACGTTGTCAATTGCCGAGAATATAGTTTAGCATAGCCTTCAGCTACGTCATTTGCTACGACCTAGCAAGGCGCCATTATGATTTACTATTAATATTGTGAACTATGTACCGTCAAGAGCGACGTTCGTGATTACTGGATTGACGTTAAGTATTCCACCAGCTACGTCCGTTTTTTCTAAATTCTAATTTCCTTGTCCTGTTCCAGACCTCACACCAGCCTGCATGAGCTAAAATGTGCGCCTTTCAGCCTCCTATAGTAACACGGTGTTTGGTTTCCTACCAACCAAAAATTTTTTAATTGTTTAACTAATTCTTCTGTGTCAAAATTACATAAAGGATTCTCAAATTTCGTAATTATTTCATTGCTGTTTCTTTTACTACTATTATTTTATTTTCCATTTCCAAATTATACCTTCTTCGTTCTAGTTCCCTATTACCTTTTTGCTTATTTATAAATGCATCTGAAAATGCTGCAGTTCCAGCCAATCGTTGCTGAAACGATATATAGCCAATAAGTATGGTAAAAATAATCCTTTGTGTTTAGTTTCTTTTCTGTTAGTTAAATATTCAACCATCTTTTCCACAACAGGAATAATTTGTGAATCAAGTTAATTTCCACCTGTTTTCTTTCTCCTTCTTTTTTTGAACATTAATATTTATTTGTTCATTATGAAGTTGAAGTTTAATTAATTTTCATTTAGTTTTACCACTTGGTCACAAAGTATACTCGATTGAAAAATTATTCATTTGCATAGATGAAAAAATAAAAAATAATTTTTAACCCCATATATATATATATATATATATATATATATATATATATATATATATATATATATATATATATATATATATATATAAAGCCACAGGCTTAAGTGTGCTAAAGCAGGCACAACATTTAAACCCACTCCTTATATTTGTTTTCCATACATAATTCCTCTAACTGTAGCTACAGCAATTTATCTCCCACTAATGCATAACTTGTATACATTTCTTCTTTCACAGTTAATTGTAGTTTTTTATTGGTTACATGTCTTTTCTGTAATTCTTTTGTATCTCTATAAGAAATAACATGTTCTTTACATTATTTACCTAATGGATTAATTTGTTGATCTCCTCTAGCTAATCTTTCTTCTAATTTGGTTGCCAGGACACAAAATCGATAGCTGGGGAGATGCATCTCAAATGGTAATTTATTAATCGAAGTGTCTACTAATCTTTTAATATGTTTTCACTTTTCCATAATTTATGTCATAAATTATTGAAATATCTAATCAAATATGGAATTGCTTTTAGATCATTAATAATAAAATCAATAAATTTATTAGTTATTCCAACGTCCTCATTATCATAATTATTATTTCCTGTTAATTCTCCACCCTGAATTACTGTTTATCTATCAATCAAATGTTTAACATCATTCATAAAAATAATTGCTTGGTTTTTCTTAATATTTCTTTTACCAAGCCTTCACCAACAGTTTCAAACGAATCTCCAAGATTTATTTCTGAAAAACTAGGAAATATTTCTTAAGCATTGTTTTTATCGAATTATTATAATTATTTCCTGTACATGGTTTTATTTTATTTGAATTACTTTCAATGTATTGAGTCCAATAAAATCCTAGCATTACTTTTAATTTCAAGAGAGTTAAATTCTGTTAATAAATCCCACATAGTTACTTGCTTTCCTGTTACAAGTTTCATTAATTCTCTGTTCCTTGTATTCTTTTTCACCAATTTTTAATTTATCTCCATTGAATTCTACTTTTAATTTTATGACATATTTAAGCTGTGCATTAGTCATAAACCTAAAACATTATTTCACTATGACAACTTCTAACATTCTTACACTTATATTTTTAGTATAATTTTTATTTTTCAATCTTTTTCTTAATACTTAAAAAAATTATTTCTGGTTCACATAATGTATAACCCCTGTTAGCCCCTTCATAATGGGTAATTATTGGATGTTATTAAATTCTTCTAAGTATTGTTGATTATAAGGAACCACTGGTTTTCGAAATTCTCTATTCTCTTCAGTTACTTTTGAAACTCTTTCTCCTAATCCTTTAATTCCTTGGTTAACTTTGTCTATTGTATCGATAACTGATTGATCTTTTATTTTAAATTTTTCATATTATGTTCTTGGTGCTTTCATCCATTTTCTAAACTCTTCTTTTACGTATTCTTTTACTAATTTAATTGTTTGGCTTTTTTTTAACAATTTCTGGATCATATTTTATAAATATTTATTAGGAATCAAAATTTGATAACCATTTTATATTCAACATTCAACGTTTATGTTTACTGTTTACGTTTTATGTTTATCATTTATGTTTATTGTGTACATTCAACATAAATGTTTAACCATTATGTTCGACATTTATGTTTAGTGTTTACAATCAATGTTTATGTTCTATGCTTAAAAACATCTTAATCTTTTTCTATTTTACCTGCACTAAGTTTTCTTTTACTATCTATCATAATAAAACCATTTATATTTGCTAACCACTGTGGCGAAGAGGTTCTAGGTGCTCCAATCCGGATGCACCCTGCTGCTTTGGTCACAGGTTCGAATCTTGCCTTGGGCATTCATATATGTAATGTCCTTAGGTTATCTAGGTTTAAGGTTTACTACATATTCCTTAAAAAAACATCAAAACATTAAATCTCCACTAACAAATTCATGATGAATATAACTTAAATTTGTATAATCTTGTTTAAAAATATTTAATAACTTCAAATTGTCTCTGATTAACTGTTTTGGAATTTTTTAATGTGTTTGATCAAATGAAAGTAATTCGTTTATATCGTCTTCTAGTATCACATTCTGTAAAGATACCTTGATTTCCAAGAATGTAATCATCAAAAACTACAACTAAATTATCTTCACATTCATCTAATCTAATAATTTCATCATTATTTTCAATAAATCTTTCTTACACATAAACATAGGTTCTTTACATTTTGATTGAAATAAACTTTCTGAATAAACATACCAATCATTATTTTTTTCCAATTTAACCATTATGGTATTTACCAATCACTAATGATGATTTATTGTCCTATAATTGCATATCATATAAAATTTGGTAAAAGTTTACCATGTTCACCTTTTAATTTCTTTTCTGTAGTTCTTGTCTATGGTTCCCAATCTGTCATTTATTTACATAATTTTTACTATAATACATGAGTTGATTTGTTTTCATTCCTGAATTTTTTTGCTATATAAATAAAAATGTCTATAAATGGTAACATTGAAAATCTATTAACTGAACTTAACAATTATAGTAATGGTTCTTCTGAAGTGTCCACTAAATTATCAGAAATTAGAAAACAAATCTTATGTTTCAAAAGCTGGAATTTTACCAACTAAAGCTGGAGATAAGTTTTATAACTTTTAGATAATAAATGCAAAATTACTCTTCCAGGTCAACATATTGAAATATTTACAAATGATGATGGTAAATTAGATAAAATTGTAGGATTACAATTTATGTTTCATGATAAAAAACAAATAAAGATCTCCCATTAATATTACTGAATTTGAATGAATTTTAAAAAAGTTGTGTTTTTCTTTTAATTAAATTAAAATTTTCTTTACTATGATTTTCTAAGTTCTTAAATAGTTCTACTTTGTTTGCCCTACTTGTTTTCGATTTATTTAAGTATATTTTAGTTTTTTCGATAGGGGCAAATGGGTTTTTTGGTTGGTGGAAACTGCGAAATTAGATTCTTGGTTTGCATCCTGCAATTTTTACTCGAAAATGCTCTTTTGTCTAGAACCTTTATATATATACTATTTGAGATAAGTTTTCAGAAGATTAAATGTAAATGAACGATTGCTTATACAGGATGAGTCTGGAGGAAAGCTACATGCTAGCATTACTGATTCTGAGCAAATAATTTAATATGAACATACACCCTGTTGCAAATGTGTTCCAAAGTAGAACACGATTAATGAAGATTGTTATTTACTATTTTCATTTATTATTTTCATTTTTTACTATGTACCAGTAGTCTTGAGGAAGTCAAGACAAGCAAACTGCTGTGCTGAGCTCTAAACCGCTGCCCTTATTGATGATGCTTTCAGATATTTTTATTTGTATAGCTTCTTTTATAATGCTGTTCCAAAATCCCCTCGTCTTCATAATGACAGATGTTTCCTCAAACAGAATTCGGTGTCGATTTTACAAAGTGTGTTTTGTTACTGCTGATTTTTCAGAATACTGAAGATGTAAGCACCTCTCGTTTGGGATGACACCACAATGCTTACTCCTTGGCCGACAAAGTAGCAGCCACACTGATATGGTATCTTGCACACTCCACGCTTTCGAAGCCCTAGACCATCTTTTACAGGCTTCATCAGCGGTCGTATTTTTTTTTTTTTTCTGGGGGCCTGAATACTCATGCAATGTTGTGTCTCTTTAGGAGCCGTCTAATCCATTCCGACATTGTGCCAAAGTGAGACAAATATGCACGTTTTCTTCTTCGATGATGTTTTTTCTGTGTGCCTCACCAGAAATAGCAAGTGATACCTTGCGGTGATTGTAGCCAGTTCCTCGGAAAACTTTCCGACGCTGGCATAGTTCTAGTGGCAGATTTTCAGTGATTGAAACGATTTCAGAGTGATGGACAAAGGTATTCAGAACGCCACATTTTTGTGGTGGATGGTGGTGGCAGAGAGCGTGAAGATACTGATCCGTGCGTGTATGTTTCCTAAGGACACTGTGGTTGAGGTGCCCGTCTGTTTTCCGGCAAACGAGGACGTCAAGAAAGGGCAATGCTCATCTATCTCTGCTTTGCCGTAAATCTAATGTGAGGATAGATGCGGTTCAGGCGTTCCGAAAATTCTCCCAATTTTTCACGTTTCTGGAGCAAGATGGTTCAAATCGCTTTGAGCACTATGGGACTTAACATCTGAGGTGATCAGTTCCCTAGAACTTAGAACTACTTAAACCTAATTAACCTAAGGACATCACACACATCCATGACCAAGGCAGGATTCGAACCTGCGACTGTAGCGATCGCGCCGCTCCAGACTGAAGCAGCTAGAACGGCTCGGTCACACCGGCCGGCTATGGTACAAGATGATGAAAGTGTCTCCGACACGATGATAAAAGCAACTAGGCTTAGCTGGAGCCACGTCGAAAGCGAAGTCTTCAAATTTCTAAAAATGTAGGCTATGGATGGTGCTAACGGACTTCCCACGACCACGCCATCCAACTCATTGATATGTTTGCCGCCATACAGGAAGTACGACTATTTCAACGCCGACTTAAGGACCCCACAAGTGTACCATCCAATTACTGGGAGGAGATATCTGTACAGTCCTTATCGGGAACAAAGGTAAGTAAGAAGGCAACATGAAAGCCGACCATCACATCACTTTGCTCAAAACGCAGATGTTTATTTCGGTTGGTAAAATCATTGTCGTTCTTGAAACGATGCACACAGGGACCGCATGCGGTGTAAGGAGGCTGGCCAGCTGTTTTCCCAGTGTATAAAGCTAAGCCACCTCCGAAAAGTCTTCCAAGAAAACGGCTGCAGTCACCACTAAGTATAGCAGACTAATTGTTGTATAAAGCTAAGCCACCTCCGAAAAGTCTTCCAAGAAAATGGCTGCAGTCATCCCTGAGTATAGCAGACTATTTCTTGTGAGATGTACGCCAAAAACACCACCGATAAAGGGAGCAAGAAACTTGTGTTATTGGGTTTCTGTGGCAATGTGCCCGCAATGAATACCCGCCTCCAGAAGAGACACAACTTTTCATGATTGTTCATGCCGCCAGCAAAAACATGACAGCTCTTGACATATGTGAAGGACGATCTAAGGCTAAGGAAGCCTGGAGTGTGCAAGGTACCATATCAGTGTGGCTGCTACTATGTTGGCCAAACAACGAGCACTGTGGAGCAATGCTGCAAGGAGCACGAGAGGTGCTTACGCCTACATTATCCTGAAAAATCAGCCGTAGGACAACACGCGTTAGAAAACGAACACCGAATTCTATATGATGAAACGTCTGCCATTATGAAGACGAAGGGATTTTGGAATAACGATATAAAAGGAACTGTAGAAGTAAACATATCCTAAAACACCGTTAATAAGGACGGCGGTTTGCAGCTCAACACAGCCTGGGCTTTTGAAGCGGGGCTGACAGACACAGGAGAAGAAAAGACATTAACGCGGAAGTAAGCACCAGTGACGTCATACCCAGTAGCGCGGTTATACAACGGCGAGGTCACAACTACATGGGAGGCATATACCGCTAGGCAATGGTCGAGGAGAATTCGGTCGAAAGCTATGAAGGACGCGGCTGGAAACCAGAGAAGATTATATTAACTCTAATTGGCCTACAAACACTTCCTAAGCTATAGCACGTGCATGTCGCGCGAGATTTTTTGTATTCTCGTGCTCTGATCTGGGGGAAATTTAATGTAGTTTGATTTTGTACTGAAAGACGTTTTCGCTGGAGGGTGTACTTTCCGAGCTATACAAGAAAAAACTACAAAAGTGATATTAAATGTGTTCTGCCCCGGAAACGATTCGGAATAGGCAGTATGTCCATATGAAGTTTTATGTTCAGAGTCAGTAATACTATTCCCCCTCAAAGCATGTACAGTACCTCCTGACTCACCCAGTATAAACTAATGATAGAGTGGAAACATTATTTAACGACACAACATAGTTTGTCAGAGCCTCACAATTAGGTACAATAGTGAAGCTAAAACTACTTCCTATGGGGGACTCCTTATCTCGGTTTTCTGCAGTTTCTCGATTTACGTCAGATGTGCAATTGTAAAGTCCTCGAAGTAACTCCGCGAACGGTTCTGTAAATGGCAATGCAACTGAGTTAATGTTCGTCTCTAATTATCACAATGTCGAGACTGCGTGACGCATTCCCCAGAAACAGGCCAGAAATAGCGCATAATTTATTAATTTCCTGGTAGACGCCCTTCTTTAGCTACAATTGTAAGATTTTGTAAGATTTTTCGGGACCAAGATAACATTTACGTCCGAAAAGTACACATTTAGGAAAACATATCTCCAAAACTTTACTTTCCTTCTTATAACATGACCAACTTAAGAAATTATGCAGGATGTAACAAAAACGTATGGCACTAATTTCAGGACACATTCCTCATATGTAGATGAAGAAATTATGTGTTTGAACATTGGTCTCCTACCGCCGGAGGTTCGAGTCCTCCCTTAGGCATGGGTGTGTGTGTGTTGTTCTTATCATAAGTGAGTTAAATTAGTTTAAGTAGTGTGTAAGTCTGGGGACCGATGACATACGCAGTTTTGTCTCTTAGGAATTCACACATATTTGAACATGGGTCTGGAAACGCTTTCTTTCCACGTCGTAACTCATTTTCTCCGACTGATGAACAATGAGAAACACACACGAACAGAACGCATCAGCATACTACACGCAACTCGTCCCTAGGAGATGTTCAATATGTCCCCCTTGAGCGTTGACACATGTATCAATTCCCCGTGACAGTGAATCTCGATTTGCACTGATGAAACGCTGCAGTAATGCATATGCTTTTGCAGCCTTCCATAATTCGGGCACGGAGACTCTTAACGTCTTGCCCTGGGGTTCTATACAGAAGAGATTTCAAGTGCCCCCACAATTAAAAGTCTGGTGGGTTTATGTCCGGAGAGCGTATAGGACTGGCAATTGGTGCATCACTACTTATCCATCTTTCGCTGAATCTGTTATTTAGAAGTTGACGGCATTAACTCTAAAGAGAGGAGGCACTCCACTGTGCGTTAAGTACATATTTTGTCGCCAAGCTAAAGCACATCTGCTAACAGATCAGGCAGAACATTCTCTACCAAATTATAATAACTTTGTCCGTTGAATCTGGGTGGAAGAAAGTGAGACCCTAGCAAACAGTCGCCAACAATGCTGACCTAAACATTGACAGAAAATCTTTGTTGATGACTTCCTTCAACTGTGGCGTGAGGATTAGCGTCTGCCCATACCTGAAGATTGTGAAAATTTACAATTTTATCTCACTGAAAGGACGCCTCATCTGTGGAAAACTCCATTGCACTAAGATTAGAGTTTACATTTTGTTGAATAAACCATTCGTTGAAGAGAAACCTTGCACGAAAATCAGCTGCTGGTAGTGCCTGCACAAGCTGTAATGGGTATAGATACTGCTGGTCCTCGTGCAACACTCGCCAGACAGTCATGTGGTCAACATTTAGTATTGCAGCTACAGATATTTTACTGGCACTAGGGTCGTCAACTGCATGAAGAATTACCGCCTCCATTTGGGTGTCCTCATCCCCCTAGGCTTCCACCAGTCACGTGTATCAGGCTTAAATGCCACATGTTACCTAAATCGACGCTCGTCCTGAAAACCTCTCCCCGTACAGACGTCGAGCGCGAGAGCAAATGCCGTCAGCTAGTCCACACATCAATGGGCATCTGCCATCTCTCCATTTGTGTACACTACCATTGAACGAGCCAAGTCTGTGATTACCTCTACGCAGTAGTCCGTAAGGTTGCGGTCGTACTGATCACTGGGACAAGTGATGTTACCTGTAAACAAGCAATGACGTACGTCGGATGACAACAGGGACTTGCAGAACAGAATACTGGTAGCGCACGTAACCAGACGTCACCAAGAGCGGATGCTTCCCATTATTCTAACGTTCCGTTCCTGTGTGTTCCCCATGATTAATGGGTTGGAGAAAATGCGTTGTAACAGGAAAACAAAGCATTTCCTGTCCATATTCATACAACATAACTGCTTCGTCTACGTGAGAGGAATGTGTCCTGCAATTTGTTGAATCAACAAATTTTGAAGGTCAGACCAATAAAAAAATAAATTATATTTTTTAATTTTCTTCTAACGAGTAACTACTAAAATGTACGGTGCTCCACAGTTTTTATCACAGGCTTCTAAGGATTGTAGAGGCGACTCATTAGATAAAGTTTTGATAAGAAAGCCGTAGTCGGAAATGTAAAGATTGCATATAAAATAAGCTTGAAGACTGAATCACTTTATGATCCCCCTCTCCACTGTTTGCAGACAAATTAAGAAGAAGGCGACGTCATCAGTCGCATTTGTAATGATGACATCACACACCGTTTTCGTTCGGCTACAAAAACAGTCACTAGAAAAGGCACGTTTGCTACCGGGAGAGCTGACTGTGGTGCTCTACGGACGCGCAGCACTCTCGACTTTGAAGAGGACGTCCTTCGTCACGTCCAAGAGAATCAGCCGACGGGTAGTTGCACGAAACATTGTACAAGTCATGTGCTCCTGTAGAGCACACAGGTCACAACCCACTGTCCCCACCGTGCGCGTGACGTGAAGTTGTAGATTTGAGTGTGATCCCATCTTCAAACTTATTTTCCATCCAAACGCCCCGTTTCCAGGCATGGGTTCATTATCAAAATTGTATCCACGAAGTCCCCTATACAGCCTCTAGCAGCCCGTAATAGAAATTGTTACACACCATGTGTGCTTGTCTGTGTAGAAACGGAGGTACGTCGTTTCTGGCGTGTCATTTGTAAACAAGCCTTTTGTGGTCGATAGAACTCAAATGCGTAGATGGAACTTAAATAGTGGCAACACAGCTGTGGAGACACCATGCAATGGAATCTACTATTGTCGCTGATAGCGCACGTTGTTGACATACCTACCTTACCTCCGAGCGAATGGACTCAACTGGCTCGCGTCACCGGCGTGCGCACAGTCGAGACAATCACTTGTGAGCGAGAGGTCTACCGTAACGGTGTTACTATGTTTTCGAAACCGGGAAAACGGAGTAGGATCAAGATTAAATGTGCCTGAAGTCGTACAGCACGACAGTGTCATCAAGGTCTTCAAGTGGCGTGCGGGGAATCGGCATTGCCCTACAGAACAGTGGCATGTTGGGTAAAAGCATTCAACGAAGGTCGGCAAACTGTGACAGATATGCATCGGGCAGGTCGTGCTAGCGTTTCTGAAGAAGAAGTGCATGCTGTTGCCGCGTTAGTGGACAGTGGTCGACGGCATATGATTCGCGAACTCGCCCACGAAACCAGATTAGCCCATACGACTGTGCTTCGCATTCTGAAGGAACGCATGGGTATGCGAAAAATTGCATCACGGTGGGCTCCCCATTACTTGATGGAATTGCAGTAATGGATGCCTTACGACGCTGCTCAGACGCACTTGGAGCGCTATGAGTGCGAAGGAGAGGCTTTCTTACGCCGTATCGTAACACTCGATGAGACATGAGCCAAAGCTGAAACGTCAATCCAACGAATGGCGTCATAATGGTTCGCCGCGAAAGTCGAAAGTGAGTCAGAGCCCCAGTATGGTGAAAGTTATGGTAATTCTCGTGTACGACTGTGATAGTATTATCCTAACGCATTACGTTCCTCCACGGCAGACCATCAATGCACAGTATTACTGTTCGTTTTTGGAGCATCACTTGCGACCAGCTTTGCGAGAGAATCGGCGACACTTTCTGCGTAACCTACCCACCATTTTGCACGACAATGCGCGGGCGCATACGGCGCAAGCTGTGACCGCTCTGTTCGGTCGATGGGAAGTACTGTACCATCCACCATACTCCCCGGACTTAAGTCCTTGTGACTTTGATTTGATTCCGAAGATGAAGGAACCACTTCGTTGCATTCGCTTCAGAGCTGTTCCAGAGATTCGTCAAGCAATAGACCGCTCGGTTTGCACCATCAACAGAACAGGCTCTGCTAACGGTATACTACGCCTTCCTTATAGTTGCAACGAGTTCTACACATCGATGGTGACTACTTTGAAGGACACTAACAGGTGCAAACATGTAACTCTTGAATCGGTTGTGAATAAATAGTAGCCACTATTTAAGTGCCAATCCTCGTATATTGTTCTTCCCTTTTACTATTATCTCTTGTAGACAATACTCATTATCACAGCTCATTAAATCGATAACGTGGAGACCTGTATCATCATATTCGTGCATTATGAGAGGTGTAGACGAAAGAGTGCATCACAGATCACATAGAATAAAAATTTTTATAGCTTTGGACATTCATGCAAAAGGATATCCTTCGTCGAGTACAATATAAAGCAGTTCTCTACATACTTCAATTACTATTATTCTAAAAGAGTCCACACATGAACGATATAATATACCCTGCAATAAGCAGAGTAAACAGGAGAAATTAGTTGGCTCGTAAAAGCTAGTCCGCACAGATTAATCACGAAGCTGACTTAATTTGTAGATTTCAATGTTTAGCAGATTTCACTAGCAAATGGATTTGAGGTTAAGCCGCTTATTAGGGGCTTCAACACAGAAATCTCCGTCAGATGTGTATGTGCCCTGGAGCTTTCTGATACGTTCGCGGGATGTCAACAGGCAAACAAAAGTTATGAACCGCGAAATAAGCGGATAAATGCCTCGGACAACCGAACGTGCCAATGAGAACGAAGTTATCACAGGACAGCAAACGCACTCGTCCAGATGAAAAAAATCTGTACCTGGATGCCGTTCGAGTGTGTAGTTGACTTACACCCGAAAGAACAGCGACTCAAAACCCAATCAGGCCACATAGATGTACTTTTTCAGTGTCCTGCCTAAATCGATTAAAGCAAGTGCCGGCGTTGGTGCTTTGAAAGGACCTGGCCGATTTCCCAACCTATTTTACTTCTATCCGAGTTTGTGTCTCGCCCATAATATCGTCGTTGACGTGACGTTAAACTCTGATCGTTTTACACGTGTCGAGAAAAGTGTCGTCAGTAAATTGATAATTGAAAACAAGACGATCGAAAAACAAAACAAAAAAGCGTTGAAGACTTTAGATAACTAGCTAAGCAAGTAGAATAGAATTAGCCAACTCAGACCTCATTTTAAGAACTATGTGGAGAGGTTGCACGTCTTTTACCAATAAAACACAGTCTTTGGTTATCCTTCCCCACAACATTTTCTATGTGTTCCTTCCAGTTTAAGTTATTCGTAATTGTAATTCCTAGGTATATAGTTGGATTCACAGCCTTTATATTTGACTGATTAATCGTGTAACTGAAGTTTAACGGATTCCTTTTAGCACTCATGAGGATAACCTCACACTGTTCATTATTTAAGATCAACTTCCAATTTTCGCATCATTGAGATATCTTTTCTAAATCGCTTTGCCATTTGTTTTGATATTCTGATGGGTTTATTAGTCGATAAATGATAGCGTCATTTGCAACAAACGTAAAACGGCTGCGCAGAGTCTCCCAAATCGTTTATATAGATAACACTTACGCCAGAAATCACTTCTGTTTCACTCGATGACTTTCCGTTAATTAATACGAACTGTGACCTCTCCGACAGGAAGTCACAAATCCAGTCACATAAGTGAGACGATATTCCATAAGCATGCAATTTCACTACAAACTTCTTGGGTGGGGCAGTGTGAAAAGCCTTCTGGAAATCCAGAAACAAGGAATCGATCTGAAATCCGTTGTCAATAGCACTCAAGGCTTCACGTGAATAAAGAGCCAGTTGTGTTTCACAAGAACAATGTTTTCTTACCCATATTGACTGTGTGTCAATAGACCGTATTCTTCGAGGTAATTCATAATGTTAGAACACAATATATGCTCCAGAATCCTGCTGCATATCGACATTAATGATATGGTCCTGTAATTAAGTGGATTACACCTACTACCTTTCTTGAATATTGGCGTGACCTGTGCAACTTTCCAGTTTTTGGGTACGGATCTTCCGTCGAGCGAACGGTTGTATATGATTGTCAAGTATGGAGCTAACGCATCAGCATACTCTGAAAAGAAACTAATTGGTATACAGTCTGGACCAGAAGACTTGCCTTTATTAAGTGATTTAAGTTGCTTCACTGCTCCGAGGATATTTACTTCTGCGTAACTCATGATGGCAGCTGTTCTTGATTCGAATTCTGGAATATTTCCTTCGTCTCCTTTGGTGAAGGAATTTCGGAAGGCTGTGTTTAGTAACTATGCTTTGGCAGCACTGTCTTCGATAGCATCTCAATTGCTACCGCACAGAGAATGCATTGACTGTGTCTTGCAGCTAGCATACTTCACATACGAAGAGAATCTCTTTGAATATTATGCCAGGTTTCGAGACAAAGTTTCGTTGTGAAAAGTATTGTAAGCGTCTCCCATTGAAGTTCGTGCTAAATGTCGAGCTTCTATATAAGATTGCCAATATTGGAGATTTTGCGTCTGTGTCTAATAAATTAGATTAACACCCAGAGATTCAAGAACCCAACTACCGTAGCATTCAGGTGAAACTACATAATTCGCCCCTGATTAGGAACTTGTAATATGTCACAAAATCGATTTACCTTCCGACGCAAACGAAAACGCGAGATCTGTGGCTATTAGATATTAAATAAACACGCAGAAACAAAAGAAAGTAAACTATTAAAGCACACAAGTGATATAAAATTTGCTCCTGGTTGAGAGCTGTCTGACGAAACAGCAAGAAAAAAAGGCCCTTGTTTTGGTTTAATGTGATATGTTTCATGTGTGAAACGTCCACCTTGATACCACCCACTCTGATCAAGGGCTCACCTACTGAGAGCTACCCAGCCCCAGTAAAGGTAATCTGGCCCGATGTCCATTGATGGAAGTCCTGGTGCCTAAGAATATAGGCATCATTTACTTGACGTGCTTGGGGAGCTAACAGCTCAGGCATCATCAGTGTGATCCCTGTGTTTCCAGTGGGCTCTAACGAGAGGGTACTTAACGACTTCACCATGTCCGACTGGCTACTGCTTTGCCTTGTAAGTGCATATGTGGATTTACTCAGCTATTGTACGCAGATGCCCTTTGACACTGCAAGCAGTAGGAGTTATTTCAGTTGATCGCCAGTCGGTACACGCAACAGAAAAAACATTTTGAGAAAGGAGATCAAACCCAGAATGGGGCCAAAAATTACTTCAGCTGAAAGGTGAAGAAAGTAGTTAAATAAATCTGTCGAGAAGGGAAGGCAGAACCTAGGGGATAGCCAGGTCAACATCAAAGGCAGCCATCATAAAAAATTGAGTACGATATGTAAATATAGACGAAGATCAAAGATTGCAGCTAAAGACAGGAAGTAGGTGCTGAAGTAGATTAGGCCACCATGTTTGCTACGCACGTTCTCGTGAAAGAATCTTGAGGCGCTGTGGGAGCTATCCTGCTAAGGTGAGGCTTACTTCCAAATCCAGTGCATACATTAAAACTGTGGATTAAAAGTATCCCAGTCGAAACACTTAAATCGTGTACAAGAATATGATACAAATGATTTATATCCATAATTTATCATGTATGCATTCGAGTATTGCTATCACTTTCAGGCTATTTCTACAATAAAATGTTATTCCACAAGAAAATTACACCAGAATGACATTTCATTTCGGGTATGATGACCTTATAAGGAAGTTAAACAGTTTTATTTCCCCACATTATTTCCATTCAAAGCTCCCTCGTGAGAACAAATCTTCTAAACGTACGCTTGCATATTCTACGATTCATGGCCTTTCTCTTGGCCGTAGCACGGAAGAGTGTACATCGTAGCTAGAGTAGTAGAAGGTAGTATAGTTTTACTCGTACCTCGGTAGCATGCGCTCCTCCTTAGTCGATGTTGTGATGGAGAAATTTTCACCGCCAGTGTTTCGATGCATAGGGAAGCAGTAGTAGTGCACTAAGTTACTCATATCCTTATTGAAACCAATGACCTGCCCTAAATGTCTCATGGAGTAATGGAATACGACACTACTGATGTTGATCTGTCCACAGGATAGAGGCATTGAGCTCGGCAGCCACTTTGATACCATCAGAGTGAAGTAGATCCAATTCCAAAGATGGCAAATGGTGACAGGTGCGAATATAACCGAACAATCAATGTAATAAATAATAGCCTCAAAATAGTGACACGAATTATTTATTCATGACTGGAAAAACAGGCAGAAACTGAAATTACGGAAGATTAGTTTTGGTTCCAGACCAACGTAGGACTCTATACCGACCCTACTACTTGTCTTAGAAGATAGAGAAAATAAAAGATAAGCCGACATTGATAGTTTTGTAGATTCAGAGGAAGAGTTTGACATTCTCGGCTGGAATATGCTGTTTGAAATTCTGAAGGTAACAGGGATAAAAAACAAGAAGCGAAAGGTCATCTACAACTTGTACAAAACCAGACTGTAGTTATAAGACACAAAGGTCATGAAAAGGCAGCAGTAGTTGAGAAAAGAGTCTACATCTACATCTACGTCCATACTCCGCAAGCAACCTGACGGTGTGTGGCGGAGGGTACCTTGAGTACCTCTATCGGTTCTCCCTTCTATTCCAGTCTCGTATTGTTCGTGGAAAGAGGGATTGACGGTATGGCTCTGTGTGCGCTCTAATCTCTCTGATTTTATCCTCATGGTCTCTTCGCGAGATATACGTAGGAGGGAGCAATGTACTGCTTGACTCCTCGGTGAAGGTATGTTCTCGAAACTTAAACAAAAGCTCGTACTGAGCGTCTCTCCTGCAGAGTCTTCCACTGGAGTTGATCTATCATCTCCGTAACGCTTTCGTGATTACTAAATGATCCTGTAACGAAGCGCGCTACTCTCCGTTGGATCTTCTTTATCTCTTCTATCAACTCTATCTGGTACGGATCCCACACTGCTGAGCAGTATTCAAGCAGTGGGCGAAGAAGGGTACTGTAACCTAATTCCTTTGTTTTCGGATTCCATTTGCATAGGATTCTTCCAATGAATCTCAGTCTGGCATCTGCTTTACCGGCGATCAACTTTATATGATCATTCCATTTTAAATCACTCCTAATGCGTACTCCCAGATAATTTATGGAATTAACTGCTTCCAGTTGCTGACCTGCTATATTTTAGCTAAATGATAAGGGATCTTTATTTCTATGTATTCGCAGCACATTACACTTGTCTACATTGAGATTCAATTGCCATTCCCGGCACCATGCGTCAATTCGCTGCAGATCCTCGCGCATTTCAGTACAATTTTTCATTGTTACGACCTCTCGATATACCACAGCATCATCCGCAAAAGCCTCAGTGAACTTCCGATATTATCCACAAGGTCATTTGTGTATATTGTGAATAGCAACGGCCCTACGACACTCCCCTACAGCGCACCAGAAATCACTCTTACTTCGGAAGTCTTCTCTCCATTGAGAATGGCATGCTGCGTTCTGTTATCTAGGAACTCTTCAATCCAATCACACAATTGGTCTGATAGTTCATATGCCCTTACTTTGTTCATTAAACGACTGTGGGGAATTGTACCGAACGCCTTGCGGAAGTCAAGAAACACGGCATCTACCTGGGAAACCGTGTGTATGGCCCTCTGAGTCTCGTGGACGAATAGCGCGAGCTGGGTTTCACACGATCGTCTTTTTCGAAACACATTATGATTCCTACACAGTAGATTTCTAGTCTCCATAAAAGTCATTATACTCGAACATAATACGTGTTCCAGAATTCTACAACTGAAAGAGCGAGACAATGTTCAAGTCTACTCAACATCTTGCATGAAGCAACACGGAATTACGTCCATTGTCTGTCGTCGAAGCTCAGATTGACTAGATGCACATCCTGGTTAGAACATTTCTTGCAGCCAGAAGTGGCGGTTCTATGTGCTAAATATTTCATTCTGTACGAGCCCAAATCACCAACAAATTAAAACAAGTATTTTTCCTGCTATAATGTATACGCTCAACAAGTAATTCTCGTTAATTGATATCCTTCCTGGGATTGACTTACGTACTTCCCAGACCCCAGCGATCAACGTTATCAGAACCGCATGTGCCTGATATAACAAATCAACATTGGGTGGTGACTGACAAAGGGAAGACAAGCTTCGTTGTCAACAATTGCAGTCACCAGATCTCACTGCGTATGTGCCAAATAAATCATAACAGGCGTAAGAGTACAGTCGTAGTTTATGTGGATTGGTAGATACGGCAGCTAATGTCTTTTGTGTCTCTTGCAATCATTGAAAATAACTTGCCTGTTAATTCAGTGTGTAGAAACACGTGATGATAATCCACCCAAGTACCTAAAGGATTTTAGCTGTAATACTTACGGCAGTGCAGTGACCATTTGTGCAACTTCTGCAAAATGTAGTACTTTTGTAGTAACACGAAACATACTAACAGAGATAACATGTACTAATCAATGGGCGTAAGTTGTCCGCAGCTCGTGGTCTGGTGGCTAGCGTTGCTGCCTCTGTATCTAGGGGTCCTGGGTTCGATTCCAGGCCAGGTTTGGGATTTTCTCTGCCCGGGGACTGGATGTTTGTGTTGTTCTCATCATTTCTGACAGTGGCTATATCGGACTGTGTAAAAATTGGACGGTGTACAAATTGGGACCTTGTACGGGCGCTGATGACTGCGCAGTTGACCACCTCACAAACCAAACATCCTCAGTATGAGTGGGCGTAACTTCAAACGTAGTCTCTATAAAAGGTGAAAATGATAACTCCCACATGCCGTAAGAAGGATATACTTCAAATAGTGTCTAAGAAAAAGAATGATTAAGAATTCACATATTGTTAGGAAATTGAAACCAAAACCGGGAAATGGGCAAACAGTTTAAAATTGCTACACGTCTTTCATCAGAAAAATATAGATTCTTACATCTATATTCTTTAACAAAGAAACGAGACATTCTTCACAATGTTAATCATGACTTGTGGAAAGCTGATATTTTTGCAACAATAGAATATTTGGTCTTTTTCACTGAAAGCACTCCACAAATGCAGTCACTGAAAACACAGAAGCAAAGATTCGACCATTATTTTTGTGTGTCTCAAATTTTAAATTTCATCTACTTCCAGAATGCGTTTACCTGTTTGGTTCGCGGTGCGCAGTTATTGCCCACTGTTTAGTTAGTCATGCAGTGCTATTGTCTACAGTATAATCATGGAAGCAAACAATGCCATAGCAGAGCTCGTTGCGTCAGCTACGAATGAAAACATGAGAACTGGCCAAAACTCGCTCGACGGAGAGCCGACGTGTTTACTGAACATTGTAACGCAAAACACGTTGCTGCCGCCCGCAGTTGCCTGATATACCAGCCAACAGAGCGCAGAGGCCAAGTGTAATGACGCCTACGGCGACTCATGCAAGGCAGATGCGTCGTTACGACGGACACTGTTCGCGCAAATCAAAGCCGATTTTACCACGGTAAAGGCATTCGTGACTGTTCACTCACCTACAGTGTAGGAAAAATCTTAGTATTAAGTAAAAGGATAGCAGCTAGGACCCGACATATGCTATTCAGTCACATTAGTCAAAAGCCTCAATAACCACCTTTTGCTGCGTGGACTGGAGCGAGGCGGGCAGCAACAGGGTCAGTGAGGTTCTGTAAGGTACTGATAGAGATGTGGACCACGCCGATTCCAGTGTTGTGATCAGCTGCGCCAAATTTCTCGGTTGAGGATCCATGGCATGCGCCGGCCGGGGTGGCCGCTACAGTCTGGAACCGCGTGACCGCTACGGTCGTAGGTTCGAATCCTGCCTCGGACATGGATGTGTGTGCTGTCCTGTGTGTAGGGGACTGTGACCTCAGCAGTTGAGTCCCATAGTGCTCAGAGCCATTGAACCATTTGAAGCCATCCATGGCGTGCACAGTCCGATAGAGGTAATCCCACAGAGTTCCGATTGCGTTTAAACCCTGGGAGTTTGACGCTCTTCAGACTGCACATGCATGCTGAGAGCTGTGTGATACATTGCATTGTCCCAAAAACAAACTACGCAAAAGTGGACATGACCCCCAAGGATAGTACATACTTGTGCTAATTCTTTGTGCCTTCGAGAACACATTGTATGTCGGGCGCAAGAGTCATTTCGGTGAATACAACAATTTACCTAGTTTTTTCGTAAATGGATCAATATCACAAACTCCACCCCAGTATATTGTGACTTCACTTGAGTGTTTGCTTCTACAGCGCAACCTTAGAAATGCTGCTCCCTGTAAAATTTAATAGTACCAATTTTACAGATTTGTACTTTTCCTTAGTTGCAACCCTGCCTGCACTTTCACTTTTCAGAGTGTTCCCTGAGTCATTATAACGTCTAGCGAAAAGAAACAATACTAGCTAAGCGGCTATATTGTCACACATGACTCTCGAATACTATTCATTATATTGCTTGGGGCCGGCCGGAGTTGCCGAGCGGTTCCAGGCGCTACAGTCTGGAACCGCGCGACCGCTACGGTCACAGGTTCGAATCCTGCCTATATATATATATATATATATATATATATATATATATATATATATATATATATATATATATATATATTGAGTGGGAATTACAAGCGATTAACAGCCCACCGCTGCAATCTACGATTTGCACACACACACTTGCTGCATACGGACAGATTTCGCCACTTGGCAACGTCTTCCTGTGTTCCACCGGTCGCGTGTGGTGGCCTATGCATACCCTACTGAAAACTACATGAAACATTGGGTGACACGGCTACACATCATTTCACATGATGACGCAATCTACAGCTCAAAATAATTATACTGAAAATACTAGAAAATATTATAATATCGCCATTATCGATTTACGGTAATAAATATTTCTTCGAAGAGAAACATTTAGGTCCTCTTCCGAATAATGTTAACAGGACTAGCAATCAGAAGTTCTAAAGATGACTTTGACATACGAAAGCGTGGAAGTTAAGGCAGTCCGTCTCAGTGTGGTATGTCATATATCGTCCAGACAACTAGAAGTGGCCGGCCGCGGTGGTCTAGCGGTTCAGGAGCTCAGTCCGGAACCGCGCGACTGCTACGGCCGCAGGTTCGAATCCTGCCTCGGGCATGGATGTGTGTGATGTCCTTAGGTTAGTTAGGTTTAAGTAGTTCTAAGTTCTAGGGGACTGATGACCACACACGTTAAGTCCCATAGTGCTCTGAACCGTTTTTTGAACTAGAAGTGTAGGCCCGGTGCCAGGATCACGAACACCAAACACATCTTCTGCAAACAAGCAAATCAGCATCCACTGAATACAGCCTAGAACTTAATTCTGCCATGGATTATGATTCTGAAAAAATCCTTGCCCAGACATCGAGCTTTTGGGATAGAGCTCTTCGAGAGGTGATTAAGTTGGAATACAATATTATCAACAGAGATGTTGACTATAGATGGAGCAAGGCATGGGACTGACTTAAAACCAATAAATGAACTTCACGGAGCTTAGCCAGACAAGGTAATGAGCCACTGACACTTCACCAAAATGCTAGTTATTGTCGATGGGAGCAAACAGCATACCGGCCGCTTTCCTTAGAGCGTTTGGGAGTTGACTAAATACGGAACACACACGCCAGGACTCCGGAAAGGATAAACGGCATGTATAAAGCAAAGAGCAGCCCCCGACGCCTCTATAAGTCAGGGACCACCTGATGATGATAATGAGCTACGTTGTCAAAATATTGTTCAAGTAGACAGCAAATCGCTAGCAAATCCGTGAGATCATGTAATGTTTCTACTTGCATTGTAGGTACAAGTAGGTGAATGCTTAATAGCTATAACAGGACATCACATATAAGCATCTTTAATACGAGTCAACTGTATTGTGTCTACAATAATTTATAAATGTATATCTGTAGCCTATGTTACTCTTATGGAAAAATGATCAGAGGATGTTTAGAACGTCCTAATATACTCGTACTTGCTTCGTTTACCTTCATCGAGGTATTTGTAACCTAGTATGAAATGGAGCAAGTACTATTGTTAGGAACACTAAAACCTCGCAGTCGACTCTGCAGTCTTTCTTTTTAGATTGCATTAAGAAGATATACTTTCATAGTTTTTCAGTATCCAATGGGGACGCTAAACCCGGTGACTTATTTGATTACAACACACAAGACTTTCTACTGCGGGAAACAGAACGTGGGAGTGCATTTAATAATATTCTGACTCTGGTAAGGCAAAGTTACTTCAGTCACAATACTTCTTCCTCGTAATACAGTATTTAGAATATCACTGCAAATTTTGTTATTATTATTTTATTATTATACGTATTATTGTCAGTGTCACGGAAACAAGTACGAAGCTTTCACACTTGGTCAGTATTTTTTTATTGTCATGTCCAAACTGGTTTCAGAATTACCGCACTTGCCACAGCAAATGAGCACCTCGACGAAGTATCTTCTGGTATAAATGAAGGGCTCATAACACTACGTTTCAAGTTTGCTATTGTGCTCCGGCTCTAACATGTGCTGAAAACCAAAAGGAGGAATTCTTCTTGTAGCTCTATGTAGGTCCATTAAAAATACTATTTTTCGTCCTAAAGATTATGTTGGGAAATTTCTATGTTCGAAGCGGATACATGTAGTGACGGGCCCATGGCAGTCATTAAATGTAGTAAAATTCTATGTCCGTCACAATGGACTACTGATACCGCCACCAGCTTAGGTGGATTAATTTCCCATCTTCAGCTACACGAAAAGCAGAGTTACATGGTTTATACAGACCAAAGATAAATTACACTAGCGTAATTAAAATTGATATCATAACGGTAAAAGCTACAGGCCTCAATTTTTTTTCGTTTTGTGGTACATGTTCGAAGTAATTAACCGCGTCAATCGAAGTCTCAGTCTCCATAAACTCAGTAATCCAATGCACAGTAATAACCATACTCACAAGGCATTACTTCCAAAGGTACCATGCATCAAAATCACCATGCCAATATCAAGTAATAACCTTTAATATAAAAACTCAATAACACCAACTATACACTAATTTTAAAAGTAAAATCGCTGTAATGAAAGCAAACTCCAAAATGTAATTCACTGTCGATTCATAAGAGTACATTAGGTAACCCCAGAACGATGAAAAATGCCAAGGTGCAAATGAAACTTAAATACTAACTTGCGAAGAAAGAGAGTTACCATAAACTGTGACCCCCACATTAAGATAAAGTCATAAATCCAAAAGTGCTGTCAGACTAGACAACAGCCAACTACTTTATAGAAAATAACAGTTAAAATTTAGAAGCGGATATGGAGCATAACAAGTATCTGCAACATAACCCATAGTCCGTGTTTGTAAATAACCTGCAAAATCTGTGTCTAAGGGTCAACCTCGACCAATGCAATCAGCACGTGGATTTAACCCTAACCTGACAGACCGTACTGCGCGAGAGACTACCTCAATCACGCAGCTGCAAGCGAAAATGTTAAAATATGATGCATCAAATTGTTACTTGTTTGTCGAAACGAAAGCCAATATACTGAGTGCATAATAACGTACTAATATCATGAATGAAGAGCGTTACCGTATTACGATACAACATGAATGTTCGTGTATCAGCCTGCCACGACGGATATTGAAATCCAATATTCTGAATGTGTTTACACGCTCGCACTGATTCTATGGACCTACCGCACTTTAAAATGACCTATTACTGTCAACCATGTATATGCATTGAATAAAATTTTATAGGTAACGTAGAAAACAGCTGAGTTGGAAAACATGGCTTTCACATTTAAAATGAATGTATATTGAACGCCACTAGATTTTTTCTTTGTGACTTGATAATTTATATATTATTTTTGTGAGCTATATTTGAGCTAAACTTCATAACGTTCTGAAGCGTTTGCCATGAATATGCAGTAACTAAAGACAATAACATACATACAACGAAAATGTGATACTGCCTCTGCTTTCTTAGGAGTACTGCGACTTTGACTGATACGGAAATTTTACCTATTATGCAAACACGGCTGTTACTCTTTTGCAGTAATTATTAGAAAGGGAAACTATGCAGTTTCTAATCTCACGACGTTCCACAGAAGCCGTGGGAATCGCTTAGTACAGAATCTGCCTTTATCGCTTACAAATATCGCACCACCACGCTTTGAATCGACATGTAATGCCTTTCTGGGAGCAGCTATGCTCGATCGATAAATCCTCTCCAGTACGACGGGATCGGTCTGCTGGAGGAAACAGAAAAGCAACTCTCCATAAAGCAGCCACGCTGCTGACAATTATGGTCGCAGTGAGCGTTAAGTCGTTCTGTCGTCTGGCGTCTACACGCAACACTCTGTCCCCCGCAGAGGCGCACACGCGAACCCTTATATCACTTTAAGTACAACAAGGAGGGTGGTCATCTGGAGTTGCAAACCCTTCCTGCAAACTGAGGTGGAAGAGCTATTGTTCATCTAACTTCAAGTAAAGAAGGGGATACTCGATATATCATGTAAAATAAAAGTAATCATCTAATGTAGTGTATTCTTTCAAGCTAATAACAATATACCACCCTTTTGAAGCGTATGTTTACAAAATAGGTTAACAAAATATGATTGTTTGTTTGAACAGATTCACACTCAGGATGCATTTCAAATTTGTATTAACCCCTGTAGATAAATTTTTCATCCAGTGGCAATCAAGCAAGGTCGAACTGATGTAGCTCTCTACGCTATTCTATCCTGTGCAAGTCTCTTCATCTCTGATGAACTGCTGCAGGCTGTTATACATCCATTTGAACGTGCTTACTTTACGGGGTGTGGATATACGATAGCGGGACTATTGCTGCTAATGGAAACAATGCTGTGAGTTCCTCGATGACGCATGACGCATTTTCTTCCACTTCTTCAACAGATTGAAATATTCTTTCTTTTAATGCAGATTTGACCTGGAGGAACAGATAAGAGTCACGTGCTGCTAGGTCAGGCGAATAAGGTGGGTGATCTAACAACGGAACGCTGTTCTTCGCTAGAAACCTATTAACAGACAATGCGGAATGAGCCAGTGAGTCAATTCGGGTCGTTTTTCCTCTGATTCCCCCATGGAGTTTAGCAAGAATGTCAAGAAAACAATGTTGAGCAATACTTTGACCTTCATGAAGGCAGAGAGAATATACAATTCCATGAACAGGGGAAAAATTATCTCCATCGCTTTGAATCTTGATTTCCTCATCCTAGCTTTCTTCGTTCATGATGAATCTGGGTCTTTCCAATGCATGGGTTGGCGCTTAGTTTCTGGATCATTAGTGAAAAAGCAACATTTGTCACATGTTATCAAGAAATTAGGATCATTTTCAGTGATACTGAAAGTGTGGTAGCGTTCTCGCTTCCCTACTTTTTCGATTTTTTGTCATTCATTTTTGATGTTGAAGGGCGTCCCGGGCTTGAATCATCTTCAACGTCTCCTCGGCCACAATGGAGACGCTTCAATGCCAAAGAAACATCCGTACATGCCAAAACATCTTCACCATACACTTCTTTTAGTAGAGGATACGTTTCAGTAGCAGTTTTACCAAGCCTTGCGTGAAACTTAACAATTAAACATATAATTTTTCCCTCAAAATAAAATAACAGCTCTTTACAAATGAAGGTCAGGGCACACTAATTTGTCCACAGGCACCAAAGATATCAAAGTCGACTGTGAAGGCTTCATACTTCACAGTTACTGGTCGTTCATCTTAAGCGCTTGTGTCCTTTCTCTGTGTTCCGCATCAGTTCCGATATTTCATAGCCACACCTCGCATTCAAGGCGTGGTCCCTTTCTACTATTTTCACCATCTACATTTCCCTCCGTTATCAAATTGGTTTCTTCATGCTTCAGACTGTGTCCTACAATGGGCTTCTTTAGCCAAGTTCTGCCATAATTTCTTTTCTCCATAACTCGATTCAATGCCCTCTCTTTTGTTATTCTATCTACACATGTAATCTTCTGCATGTAACTAAATAATTTGTAGTATAGCGCATATAATGAAGTGAGTATGATATTGAATGATCGAAATACTGAAGGGAATAAAGATTTTAATTAAAATATTGAAGTGAATGAAGTATATTTCTCAGAAAAATCCGCTTATTTTCCGTTATATCATGTATACCACTGATTCAGCTGCGAAACTTTTTTAATCAGTAGTTTAAAACTAGCTATCATTCTTAATACCGGTATGAGAATAGGTCATACAACTGTCTCGCATCTCTTATCTTTGCCCTATAAATGTTCTGTGTAGACCATAGATCGTCATAAACTCGCTTGCCAATGATAAGGTTGGGACAGTTTTCAAGACGTGAAACATTTCAAGACAGCGACATTGAATTTGTCATGTGAACGAAAATCTATTCCAGATCTGGAGTCGATCCTAAATTTTGTGTTTGTTAAACTATAACAGCACTCAAATATTCCAAGTCACCGATATTGCCTCCTCTTTGTTCTGAAAACTACAAGAAGAGGTTGTCCGTATCAAGCTTTACTTGGCTTTTTGAGTATTTTGTTATTGGTATTCTATTATTGATACCGATTTTGTTACGATATTGCGTCTTTTGATTACAACTACTTGCAAAAAGTTTCAAAACTGTTCCTAAATTTACCAACTCTTAGCATGATGATTTGATAGAATTTTTCCTTTCACACTTATGAACAATAGAACTAGACTCTATTAGATACGAGAAACATTTGTAGCTAAGTGGCCAGCGTGTATGACTGCTGCGCAGAGGAGCTGGGTTCGATTCTCGATACTTTTCATTGGTGGGAGGACTGCAACGGGTTGCATTCAGAATCGTAGTCCAAACAGAGCACTTGAGTGAGAAGTAGCGGCTCGAAAGTTTGGGAAATTGACAATGGCAGGGAGAGTACTTCACGCCGCTCCACATACCATCCGAATGTCGTTTGTGGCAGAGGGTGACATGGCACTATGACGGTACTGAATGGCCCGAGAGGGCCAGTAGAGCGACATTAGATAACAGTCCCACATTTAACCTTATACAAAAACAATGTAAGAAAATCATTTTTTCGCACAATCGTTTAAATGTTTCTCAAACATTCGTCCTTAAAAGTAATACATTCTTGCTTGAGTTTTAGTCAGTTTTGGGGAAACAATCTATGTTTTTGGATAGATTCAATAGCTTCATGAGGTTATGAAGATGGTTGCCCACGCTGTTTTTGTGTAACATAAACGAACGAAAAGTTGTTTTAAGCGATAAATTGGATAGATACGTCCAATGACACATTTCTTTAGAGTTTTTCTCTGTCAGGCAGAGAACTGTTTGACAGTTGGCATTGTAGTGATGGCGAATAAAGGCGTCTCAGAGGCAGCGATGAAGTGGGGATTTCCCCGTACGGCCAATTCACGAGTGTACGGTAAATATCTGGAACCAGGTAAAACATAAATCACCGATATCGCTGCGGCCGGAAAAAGATCCAGCAAAAACGGTACCAACGACGTCTGAATATAATCGTTCAACGTGACAGAAGTGCAACCTTTCAGCATATTGTTGCAGATTTCAATGCTGGGCCATCAACAAGTGTCAGCGTGCAAACCACCCAACGAAACATCATCGTTGTGGGCTTTCGGAGCCGAAAGCCAAGTCGTGTACCCTTGATGACTGCAAGACACTTAGCTTTACGCCTCAACTGGACCCGTCAGTACTGACACAGGACTGTTGAAGACTGGAAAGACGTTGCCTGGTCGGACGAGCTTCGTTTCAAGTTGTATCGAGAGGATGGACAACCTCATGAATGTTAGCATGTCAGCAGTTGACTGTTAAAGCTCTGCAATGGCGTGAGGCATGTGGAGTTCAGTGATATGGAACCCTTGATACGTCTAGATACGACTCTGACAGGTGATACAAGCTTAAGCATCCTATCTGATCACATGCATCCATTCAGGTCCATTGTGCATGACTTGGGCAATTCCAGCAGAACAATGCGACACTCCACATGTCCAGAACTGCTACAGAGTGGCTCAAGGAACACTCTTCTGAGTTTAAAGACTTACGCTGGCCACCAAACTCCCCAGACTTAAACTTTATTGAGGATATCTTGCAACGTGCTGTTCAGAAGAGATCTCCAACCCCTTGCATTCTTACGAATTTATGGGCAACTCTGCAGGACTCATGGTTTCAATTCCCTCCAGCACTACTTCAGACATTAATCGAGTCCATGCCAAGTCGTGTACTTCTGTGTCCTCACGGGAGGCCTACACGATATTAGGCACGTGTACCAGTTTCTTTGGCTCTTCAGTGTATATGTAACAGTCATGTAACACTAAGCTGCATTGTTGTTACAAATATTAAAACATTAGTCATTTCATATCTCTATAGCGACACCTACTGATCGTTTTGGTACTGATGGCAATGGTGATTGTTTTCAGCAGGAACTTCTGGGACACCAAAAGCATCTCAGATCTATCCATGAGCGCTCAATCGTAGTTGAAAAATCAAGGAAATTGGCTGGTGAGGAGTCCGTAGCGTGCACATCTTATTCGATGTCATGACATACTCTATCTGACCAAAAGTAGCCGGACAGCTGACACTGGATATTAAAATTGGGTATATCCACCCTTCGGCTTCATGACGGCTTTAGCTGTGCCAGGGACACTCTCAGTGAGGTACCTGAATGTCTGTGGAGGAACGGCAGCCCAGTCTTTCTTAAAAGTCAAAACCAGGCCTAGCACTGATGATGGACGCTGGACCTGGATTGAAGTCGAGGTTCTAACTCATCCTTAAGGTGTTCCATTGGCTTCAGGTCTAGACTCCGGGCAGGCTAATCCTTTTGAGTACTCCTTCATACGTTCTGCTTTATGACACTGTGTATTGTCATGATGGTTCGAACAATCATCGTGTCCCAAAAGTTCCTCTAATGTATGCAGTACAAAATTCTGTAAAACTTTTTACGCAGGTGTCCAAAATTAAAGCAACAAACCGCTATTTCCCCATAATGTGTCTAATTCACGATATAATAATAAAAACTGTCTCTAGATGCCCGTACCATGGTAGAGGGAATTCCAGTCAACGGAAAACAGCGCCAAAAATGACGACAGTGCACATATCAAACGGAGTGGTGTTTGTGGGTAGTCTTAGGCCCACAATCTCTGTGTATACAGTCACAGACGGTGCAGTATTGCACAAAGAAGACGCCTACCAGACACTCTACGGTGGAGTGCCATAGGAATAATGGAAGCAGCATACTTGCAGACTAATGTGCCCAATGGCTTAATGTCAATCGTAATATTGTTTCTCGGATGTGGCTATAGTTTACAGAGGGCGAAACTGTATCCTGAAGACTAGGGCGGGGGCAATCACGTGTGACATCAGAAAGAGTGGACCGTTATTTGGCTGTAAGGGCACGACCGTGCCGCCTTAGTACTTCAGAGGAACTTGCATCTGACCTCGCAGCGTCCATTGGAAGTGTTGTAGCGAGGGAAACGGTGCAGAGAAGGCTCTGACATAGTGGCCTTTATCGTCAGAGACCGGCTGTATATGTGCCTCTAACACGTTTTCACAGAAGGGAACGTCTGTAGTGGACTTGTTAACATGCCACCTGGACAGTCTAACAGTGACCCAGTGTTCTTTCCAAACATGAGTCCTGATTTTGTCTGAAGAGTGATTTTCGATGGATTCGCATATGGAGGGAATGTGGAATACGATTTCGAGACCTGAGCGTTGCGGAGAGAGACTGATATCAAAGACGACCGCTAACGGTGCGGGCAGCGATTACGTTAACCACTTTAACACCTATTCATGAAATTCTATAGGTCAATCGGAAAGGTTTAACTGCTGTCAGGTATCGTGACGAGGTCTTAGGATCTCATGTGCAGTTGCGAGGTGCTGTGTCCCCAGACTTCGTGCTGATGGAAGATAATGCACGACCTCATAGAGCACGAGTGATTGATGTAAAGTGCAGCATTCACTGCAGTGTAATGCTGTGCGTGAGTGATTGCCATTTGTAATTGTTATCTCTGGAACAGTGTCTGACTTTTGTTTCCTCATTTGTTTTTATGCTGTTCTGTTGTAAAATTTTCTAGTAAAGGAGTCGTATGAGTTACAGTGTGTTTTTATGTTGCAATTAAGTAAATACAATTAGTCCCGCGACATTGGTGACACCGACGTGATGTCCGACGGTCACTAACGTGAAATTCGACATTCATTAACGCTCCGTATCGTGCCGTGTCGCGTTAAATACGAACATCGGCGTCAGCCGCGTCGCGCATCTTCCATGTTCCATTTCGCCGTAACTCACGATGGCAGACCCACCAGCAACAGCAGAAGTGTCTAATGGCGCAGTAAATAATCGCGTGACAGGAAATACGCCACTGTTTTGGCAACAGAATCCCGTGCTGTGGTTTGCTCAAGAAGAAAGTCAATTTGTGCTAGCACACATAACCGCAGACGAAATGAAGTACAGTTATGTAGTTGCTGCACTCAATGAAGATATGGCCACAGAAGTACAAGATATTCTGGCGTCACCACCAAGTACTGATCGTTACACAACCATCAGGAATGGTCTGATTACCCTGCTCTCGCAGTCGGAGGTGAAGAGATTGGAGAAGCTACTCCGCACAGAGGAGCTAAGCGATCGCATTCCATCGCAGCTACTACACCGACTGCGTAAATTAGCGAGAAATGCAGTCAGTGATGAAATTTTCCGGAATATTTGGCTAGCACGCCTGCCACCCAACTCGCAGAAATTATTGGCACTGTGTGCCGGCGATCTTGACGTACTCGCGGAAACTGCGGATCGCCTAGCGGAAATGTATCCATCCACATACGTCGCAACAGTTTGCGCTCAACCTTGTGCAGATAACACTCTCGCCACGCTACAGGCACAGGTTGTCGAGATCACCGGGTAAGTAGTTGCATTACGGACCCAAACTACCAGTCGCCGATCTCGTCGCCACCGCTCACCAGGTTTAGCGCAGCCATTCACCTTCGTCCACAAGAATCAGTTGGTATCACTGACGGTATGGTTCCGAGGCGCGCAAGTGTGAACTGCCGTGTGAACAGGAAAACTCAGCAGGAAGTCAGTGATGACGGCCATTGGCTCTCCAGACTGCAACCGTCGATTGTTTGTAACAGAACATAAAACAAAGTTACAGGCTATCCATCTGCCTGTCTGCCAAGTAGCAAATGTGATGACTGCCACATTTTCGCAGCCAATGGTTCCACAATAACAACTTATGTTCGTGTCACATTAGTTTTGTACTTGGCCCTGCGGCGCAAATTTGAATGGCAATTTGTCATAGCAAATGTGACGCACCCCACACTTGGAGAGGATTTTTTATCATTCTACGGACTCCTGCCTGACCCCCTTCACCGACGCCTTCTTGACACTACTACCACCCTAGCAAGCCAAAGTCGAACGCGTTGTGTGGAAGACACAGCAGTACGACTGGTTACTGGTGATTCTCCATTTATAGAGCTCCTCAGACAGTTCTCGGAGATCACATGTCAGACTCCCACACTAGGACCTGTGCAGCACTCGACGGTGCACTATACTTTGACCACACCTGGGCCACCACTACATGCTTGACCGCGCCGCTTGACACCCCAGAAACTGAAGATAGTTAAGCAGGAATTCTCGTAAACGCTAGCACAAGGAATCTGCCACTCATCAAGCAGTAGTTGGTCATCTACTCCACAGGTGGTTCCGAAGGAGAATAACGGATGGCGCCTACAGACAGACAGACAGCTCAACGCCAGCTCCATTCCAGATCGTTATCCAGTCCCGCATTTCGAAGATTTTACTTTCAATGTCGATCGTAAGCGAATCTTTTCTACGTTGGTCTTAGTTCGTGCGTTTTACCAGATACCTGTGGCACCTGATAACTTTGCTAAGACTGCCATCTGCACGCCGTTCGGACTCTTTCAATTTACCAGAACGCCTTTTGGACTTTGTAATGCTACCCATACTTTTCAACGGTTCATGGATGAAGTGACACGTGACTTAGACTTCTGTTATTTGTATACTGACGACATTTTGGTCATGTCAGATTCAGAGGCAGAACACCTATCACACTAACGACAGATCTTCACTCGTTTACATGCACATGGCCTGCGCATCGACCCGTCGCAGTGCATTTTTGGAGTAGCTGAAGTACAGTTCCTAGGCTACACTATCAGCGCTCACGACATATGGCCACCACAGGAGAAGGTAGACGCTATACTTACTTGTCCCCAGCCTACGACTGTTAAAGATGTATGTAGATTTCTTGGCATAACAAATTTTTACGTCGATTCGTTCGCAATCATGCCTTCCTAGCTGCACTACTGAATAATTTTTTGCAAGATTCACCGAAGCCGAAAGACAAACTTCAGCGGGACAGTGAGGCCGAGTTCGCATGTAACGAGCTGAAGACTGACATCGCAGAAGCTACATTAATAGCGCAGTGAGTTCCGCAGGCGCCTCTCGCCCTGATGGTCGACGCATCTGTAACTGCAATCGGTGATACGCTACAACAGCAAGTAGACAGGCACTGGCAGCCCTTAGCATTTTTCCGTAAAAAACTGTCGCCATCTCAACAGAATTGGTCCACATATGATCGTGAACTGTATGCTGCATATGCTGCTATTAAGAAATTTCGTCAAATGTTGGAAGGAGAGCAGTTCACACTCATCACAGACCATAAGCCAATAACATATGCTTTCCGCCAGCGTTCTGAGAAGGCATCACCACGTCAGCTGCGACACCTTGACTATATCGGACAGTTCACCACCAATATTGTCTATGTTGAAGGAGAAATGAATGTGCCAGCTGATGCACTCTCCAGGATAGAAGCAATCACTGAAGCAGTTGATTGTGAAGCTCTCGCCGTAGCGCAACAATCTGATAGTGACCTCCGAGATTTATTGGCGCAACCATCGGGCCTGCAACACCGCTGTATTACACTGCCACTGTCAACTGTGGTGCTCTATTGTGATGTCAACACCAACAAACCGAGGCCTTTTGTGACTAATGACCTTCGCCAACAGGCAATTGCCTCTTTACAAAACTTGTCGCACCCTGAAATACAAGCCACTACCAACATGGTAAACGAGCTTTTGTCTTGCCACACATGGACAAAGATTGCCTGCAAAGTGTGCGAAAATGTGTGGCCTGTCAACGGAATAAAGTTAGCCGGCACGTTAGGTCACCTCTTGTCACATTTCTTCCTCCGGATCAGAGATTTGATCATGTTCACCTAGACCTAGTAGGACCTCTCCCACTTTCGAAAGGATACACCTACTGCCTTACAGCCATCGTTCGTTTCACACGCTGGCCCGAGGTGTTCCCGATCGCCGACATCACCGCCTAAACTGTCTCGACTGCGTTCTTCAGGGGATGGTTCGCCCGTTTCGGAATGCCGTTACGAACCACAACAGGCCAAGGAAGACAGTCTGAGTCGTATTTGTTCAAAGCACTCTCTATCCTAATGTGTACAAGGCGCATTAAAACTACAGCTTACCTTCCGTCAGGAAATGATTTAATTGAATGCATGCACCACCAACTGAAAATGTCGCTTCGTTGTCACGACTCACAGCGGTGAACAGAGACGTTGCCCATTGTCCTCCTGGATCTCCGCGCGTCGCTGAAAGTAGACCTGAACGCCACGACTGCTGATCTTTTTTATTTTGTACAAAAGCTACGTACACAAATCCGGCAACTACACCCCGTTGCTCCATGGGATCAGCAGATCCGTCGCTCATTTGTGTTTGACGAGCTACGGGAATGTCAGTATGTCTTCTTACGGCATGACGCAGTACGCATGTCGCTGCAGTCAACCTACAACGGACCTTATCGTGTCATCAGTAGGGAGCACAAGACAGTCAATGTCGATGTGATGGGTGCACCAATCACCGTCTCCGTCGATAGCCTCAAACCACCCTTCCGCGCTCCCTACACTGGTACGGACGCATCTACACACACTAAGGACACAACCGAAGCTCCAGCCACTCCACTGCACGTCACAGGTCAGAATCAACGGACGTCTGAGGCTACCTCTAATGCACCATCAGCAGCCTGTGTAAGACCCGTCGTAACCCGGTCCGGAGGATATGTCCGTCTCAACAGAAAATACCGTTGATACTAAGGAAGGAGTGGTGAAGTGCAGTGTTACGTGCAGTGTAATGCTGTGTGCGAGTGATTGCCATTTGTAATTATCATCTCTGGTACACTATGTGATTTTTGTTTCCTCGTTTGTTTTTATGCTGTTCTGTTGTTTAATTTTCTAGTGAAAGAGTCGTATGAGTTAGGGTGGGTTTTAGTTTGCAATTAAGTAAATACAACTAGTCCCGCAACAGACGTTTCCTTGAAAATGGAAAATACAGGACGCAGGGCGTGGCCTGCTCGCTCTCTCGATTTGTATGCTATAGTGTCTGTCGAGGATGCAATTGGGAGACGGGTTGCATCACGTCAGCATCAGCCAACCACTCTCCAAGAGCAGCTCTGCATCAGGAATGTTCGTTTTTGTCTCAGCATGACATTAATGACATCATTCACGGCATCCTCCGTCGTTATCAGGCCTGTATTGCTGCCAGAGATGGCCACACTCCATAGTGATCATATTAAACACTAGTCGGAATGTGTGTGCAAATCCGTTAAGTTTGAAAATACGAGGAACATTTTCGTCTACTGTTAAACATGCTTTAGTTGATTACGTTCTGTATTCTTTACAATGTTTCTACATTGCTGTCACCAGTTTATATTGTTATGTGGCAAAATAAACGCAAACTTATAAAATTTCAGTTTTTTGCTTTTACTTTGGAGACCAATGTATATCCCCTCACATTTAGCGTTTTCTTGAACACAGTATGTGGAATGTACCCTAACCACCTTCATAACTTTACAACACATCCTGTGAACTTAATTGTTGACATTACATTACATTAACCTTCTCCAGTGCTTAGACAAACCCAAACCCTTCCATCGGATTGCCACAGTCTATAGCATGATTCATAGCTCGTTTCCAGTCATACACTGTGTAGTGGCTTTGCTGTTCACGCCATCTCAAGCGCCACTTAGCACTGACTATAGAAATGTGTGGATTAAGAGGAGCTCCTCGGCCATTGTACCCCATTCTTTTGAAGTTCCTACGCATAGTCACTGCTAGTACCACTTTAGAACTCTGAGTGGTTCTTTCCGTTGATTTCATGTGATTTGTTACAACCAATAGCCGCCATGCTCGACTGTGTCAGTCAGTCAGTACATGAGGTCTGATTGGTCCCGGTTTAGCTGCCGTTGTTCCTTCCTGCTTTCTCTTTACAGTTACGTCACTAACTACCAACTTGGACAGATTATCAAGGGATGAAATGCCCCTGAAGGATTTGTTACTCAGGTGACATCCGATGACTGTTCCACGTTCGAAGTCAAGGAATAGCGGTATCTGGAGACTTTTGGTTAAATACTGTGATTCGTTCCTGTATTGCTTGCTAGGGAGAAAGGAGAGCAGATATATCAGCAGCCCATGTAAACATTCCACACGAGAATACCATCACCCACCTGAACCGTATACTGCGATAATGTTGAGGCAAAATCTCAAGCGTTTTTCGACACATCCATATCTCGTAATTGGCATGTATCAACGAGTACCCCAACTCATCAGTACAGGCGTCCCCTCCACATACTCAGGGCCTCTGATAAAGTAGTGTCCTTGCGCCGTACTCATATCTGCGCACTGTGATGCATGGAGTTTCCCTGATCTAAAACGAGGACGACTTTCCTGACCACTTAACTGTTCATCCATTTCTTCTACCAACGAATAAGAGAACTATTTTCTGGACGGTCGTCACTGAATGCGTCATGTGGTGACCACCCTATATGTAGCGACTATCAAGTTTGTTTATATCACGCATCTTGTCCATATTAAGCTAGACTGTAAAGGATCGCCAATAAAATTCTGACGACATCCAAACTGTTTTAATCTGGGATGTACATTAATTTGTTCCAGTAACGTCCAAGAATAAGATTAACTATTGGTTACAATAAATGTCTGGACAGTTCTTTATACTATTAACCGTATTTAGTGTATTTCACTATTTTATGTCTACAGATAGGTGGTATGCGTAATCGCAAAATCATGTCTGTTTAAAACTGGTACAGTCAGTGGCATATTCTCAAATAACATGATAAATGGGAGACAGTCCTGAGGACACGAAACGTTCGAAGTGTAAACTATTACTTTTATTTCAAAGCTCTGGGATTTTTTTATGTGATCATGTCTTATTTTGCTCGTGGCAAAATGAAGGCTCTCTTTTTCTTGTAATCAAACCTCAATCAGAAAACTCCGTCAGATATACAGTCGCTCTTGTGCCTGATTACAAGTTTCATTAAAATGACCACTGATATTCGTAAATTCCGTACATTGATGAAGGATAATAACAGAATTGTTGCTTAGAATGATCGACTGACATCATGCCCCAGCCTTCACCAGTGCAAGCTTATGTTCCGTCGCTAATAATGTCGTTGTCGACTAACTGTGAAATCCTTACCCTCTCTGAAGTAAATATGACACAGCCTGGGGTTTTCACCTTAGATAAATATGTTTAAAAAGTTCAACGTTGCTTTTCGAGTATATGACGTGTCCAATGAATGTTTCTGGAGAGTTAAGACTCAATCAAAATAAGCGTATTTCAAACGTCCTAATGGAAACTGGAAAGCCTAAGACGCGAAGTGCACTCTATGGTTATACTGGTGAGTAGGTGTTGAAAATTTCCGATTCCAACTCACAGGATCGTGCGATTGGTAATTTCAATCTATTACTACCGATCTTCTTTTTTCACCCAACAAACCCTTCCAGCCTCCTTTAAAAACTTAATTTAACTGAATATAACGAACAAAACTAAATAAAAAGTTACTAAAATTATAAATTTGAAAATGATTTTATTATAAAATATTAACTGAAAATAAATGTGATTCATAATCTGTTAAATATAAATTTTCAACTGTTTCGCAGAGGAAGACTGCACTGTAGTTCCTTATCTAAATTGTCGTACAGATGGCAAAATTGTAAATATCGAAATAGATGACAGAGGGATAGAAAAACGATTAAAATCGCTCAAAAGAGGAAAGGTCGCTGGACCTGATGCAATACCCGTACGATTTTATAGAGTACGCGAGGTAACTTGCCCCCCTTCTTGCAGCGGTGTATCGTAGGTCTCTAGAAGAGCATAGCGTTCCAAAAGATTGGAAAAGAGCACAGGTCATCCCCGTTTTCAAGAAGGGTCGTCGAACAGATGTGCAGAACTATAGACCTATATCTCTAACGTCGATCAGTTGTAGAACTTTGGAACATGTATTAGGTTCAAGTACAATGATTTTTCTGGAGACTAGAAGTCTACTCTGTAGGAATCAGCATGGGTTTCGAAAAAGACGGTCGTGTGAAACATAGCTCGTGCTATTCGTCTACGAGATTCAGAGGGCCGTAGACACGGGTTCCCAGGTAGATGCCGTGTTTCTTGACTTCCGCAAGGCGTTTGATACACTTCCCCACAGTCGTTTAATAAACAAAGTAAGAGAATATGGACAATCAGACCAATAGTGTGATTGGATTGAGGAGTTCCTAGATAACATAATGCAACATATCATTCTCAATGGAGAGAAGTCTTCCGAAGTAAGAGTGATTTTAGGTGCGCCGCAGGGGTGTCGTAGAACCGTTGCTATTCACAATATATATAAATGACCTTGTGGATAATATCGGAAGTTCACTGAGGCTTTTGCGGATGATGCTGTAGTATATCGACAGGTTGTAACAATGGGAGTTGTACTGAAATGCAGGAGGATATGCAACGAATAGACGCATGGTGCAGGGAATGGCAACTGAATATCAATGTAGACAAGAGTAATATGCTGCGAATACATAGAAAGAAAGATCCTTTATCATTTAGCTACAATATAGCAACAGCAACTGGAAGCAATTAATTCCATAAATTATCTGGAAGTAGGCATTAGGAGTGATTTAAAATGGAATGATCATATAAAATTGATCGTCGGTATAGCAGATGCCAGATTGAGATCATTGGAAGAATATCAAGGAAATGCTGTCCGAAAACAAAGGGAGTAGGTTACAGTACACTTATTCGCCCATTGCTTGAATACTGCTCACCGATGTGAGATCCGTACCAGATAGAGTTGATAGAAGAGATAGAGAAGATCCAACGGAGAGCAGCGCGCTTCGTTACAGGATCATTTAGTAATCGCGAAAGCGTTACGGAGATGATGTGTAAACTCCAGTGAAAGACTCTGCAAGAGAGACGCTCAGTAGCTCGGTACGGGCTTTTGTTTAAGTTTCGAGAACATACCTTCACCGAGGAGTCAAGCAGTATATTGCTCCCTCCTACGTATGTCTCGCGAAGTGACCATGAGGATAAAATCAGAGAGATTAGAGTCCACACAGAAGCATACCGACATTCTTTCTTTCCACGAACAATATGAGACAGGAATAGAAGGAAGAACCGATAGAGGTACTCAAGGTACCCTCCGCCACACACCGGCAGGTGGCTTGCGGAGTATGGATGTAGATGTAGATGTACTAGATGGAAACTACTGATCAAGCTCCACAGGGTGGGGTGCTACTCTCAGATATGAGTGCCACTTACCTCCACGTTTAGTGACAGCAGCTTGATATTTTTTCCTGAACAGCGAGCACTTCCAATAATTTACGTAAATAAACAAATATGCTAATTTGTTTCCATCAGTTATTCTGCCCCATTTAGCAAGAGGCAGCGTCTGAAAATTCTCATTTATCTTAATTAGAAGCCTTCATGAAGCTAATTGCAAGAATCTCAACAACTGCATTTCATAATCATCAATGAAACACCCACACAAGAACATTATACAATATTTACTTGAAATCTAGAGTTTTACATTTACTCTGGCATGGTGGCAAAAAGAGAAATATTGACCTATCTAAATGCGTTTTCCATACGCGAATACACATAGGACAGCAGCAAAGGATTTAGTTAACGTAATTGCACTCCGTTTTGTATGTACAAACCTTTAGAGCGTATACTGATGTTCAAACAAATGTCGTAAAAGCCTTCCTCACACACAGACGATAATAGGGCGTATTTCACACACATGTTGGTGCAAATACAAGTGTAATCTGTTACGTAAGAACAGTGGTACGATCTTTCAATTACTACTCTGATCTTTTCCTCTCTTATGCTGTCTGCAGATGTAGAAGATTTACGGATCAACGACATATGAATAAAACTGCAGATGGCTGGCAAGTGTTGATACGTCTAAAAAATTGAGAGAATGACCACATTTTTCTGTTTTTATAGAGAAGCCTTAGATGTTCGGTGATGGAAGCTGTGACTCATCAGCTGCAGAAATTTCTTGTGCAGCAAACGCTCATCCAACGCATTCATCCACTCTCGCAATGGAGCCACATCTTTTACAGGACACGTGATCAGAGGTTGAGGAGAATCACGAAATGTGAGAATACAATGTCTTTCAAAATAATTGGGTTTCATAAAAATAAACTTTCTAGACCAATAGAGATGGGGTGGATTTTCAGCTAGGGACCGAAATTAGAGGTGTACTTAGGCGCAAGTTGTAAGTTGCCAATTCACGCGGTTGCTTGTACGATCTCCTTTCACAGTTAGCGAACTCACTTGTTCTTTCATTAGCCAGTGGCGTCTGCTCAGTCTGGCGGTAACAAAACAACAGAGGGCGATATACGTTTTGACTTTCACCAGGTGAGATTCATCTTCTTCATATGGGGCAACACAGCCATAAACGTACTAAGCCAATACGTAATTATGGAGAATTGCCACGAAGTATAACAATAGCAGTGAATATTGTCAACACCAAACATGCCGGGAGAAATATGAGACAAGTTTGACGATCATGCGCTTGTTTTTAGTGCGTCCTGTGAAGAGCATATTATACAAAAGATATGAAATAATCGTATGGCACTACTGGCCGGGAGGCGCCAACCGGAAAAGTTTAGTCTCGGAGTGCGAGTCTTATTTCAGTCGACACCACATTGGGCGACTCTCGTGCCGCTAATGAGGATGAAATGATGATGAGAACTAAACAACACCCAGTCCACAAGAGGTAAAAATCTCCCACTCGTCCGGGAATCGAATCCGGTCCCGCTGCTTGGGAGGCAAGCGTGTTACCAACCAGCTAAGCAGGTGGACTATATTGTAAATTTTTAGGCTAAATAAGGAGTTTGATCCCAAACGTAATTATAGAAAGTACATTAGGCTCTACGTAGGGCATTCGTGCACGTTAAAGAAGTACTCTTGGAAAAATACACAATTCTTTTGAAAATAAAAATTTCTTTATCATTTGCGTAAGTTTAATTGTACACGTAGTTCCTATATTCACTCATGCAGAAGACAATCTTTTCAAATCGGAAGAATATTTTTTAAAACATCCTCGATTTCTTCAACGAGCTGTTGTAAGGGTTAAGTAACCAAGTGAAGCTTAGTCACCAGTCATTTGGCGTAACGTGTAATTAGAAAAGTTTCAGCACTAAAAGTACACGTGTAAAGAAAGTAACAAAACTGGAAAATCGCTTCTACCGTAACTTAACAGATATATGGTGCCACCAAGTTCCCACATGAGAGAGGCAGTAGCGTGGAAAGCTCTTTGTGATTTAGTTCGAGTGCTGTAGTGACATTCGAAAGAAATGTGTCAAAGGCTGGAACAACTTTTGGTGGTGACCGGTGAACAGCCTTTCGCTCTCCAGTATATTTCCCTAGATAGGTGGGTATGACATAAAGGGTATCGGGAAATATTTCGCAAACTTTTCTTCGAGTATAAAGATACTTCAAGAAAATTTTGAAGAGTTTAGACGCAAGTTAAATTGTGCAGACACTAAAATGTGTGAACAGAGCGACAAGTTTATTAGATCTCTAGCGATACATGGAAACTACGAGCGGAAAAGAACAGAAAGTTGACACTGTCCCTTGTTGCGGAAATCAAATTTTCTTGAAGAGGGAGAATTGTGAAGTTGCAAGAAGGCTGAATCTCAGACGAAATGAGAGAAACCTACTCGAGACTGAAGCCGGAGAGGACCCAACCAGATCCTGAGGTTGACAAAAAGAACAAACAACAAGTGTTCGAAGCGAGACGTTCAGCATGAAAACGCGATGCCGGTAAGTGAACGACAACCAAACAGATTTCGAAAGAGCTATCAAACGAGAAACACAGACGATGCAATGGTGTAATACAAACGTTACGCAGTCAGGCGTAACGGCAAGATACACAACTGTAGCGAATACCTGACTACGGATCGCAGGCCGTGCGACAGCATTTACCTCGGCCGCGGGAGAACTGTTGTTCGGAGCATTCACGCGAGGAATTAATGGGTGGCGCTATCTTAGCGATTGCAGCTCTTTGCAGATACAGGGTGATTATAAGTGCAGCGCAGGTCTCACGGAGATCCAGTGTGTGCTGTAATTAATGTATGGCAACAAAACTTGGGAGATATGATAATGCTTTGATGTGGAAACAGTGTCCGCTAGAGAAAAGTTGTTTCAGTTTTGTCCACCAGGTGCAAATCTGGCGCTGTACACTGTTTATATGACGGTATGGCACCCAAGCTGTCGTTTGACAAGTCATAACGTGACTGAGCAGTATGACTATCGACAAGAGAGAGCATGCACTGTTAGTGAACCTGCTTTTTGTGAACGGCAGCAAATACACTGCTGCATGAATAAAATACCGCCGGCTAAGAGGTCTAACCGTTCGGCGTAATTAAATGGTTCAAAGAAGATGATAATGAAATGTGAAACCAAGGGTGAGCTTGTAGAGGCACATGGAAGAAGATGGCAAGCTATCCGGTGTAAGTTATGGGCGAGGTAGCTCCTGCTGCAACTGACCATGCAGCAAGTGCCCCGGGTGCTGTTAGTGCTCGTGCAGCGTCACGAGAATTTTCCATTCCATTGTCAACAGTACGAGAAGTTTTACGATCTATTTTAAACTGGTACCAGTACAAGATACTGACGGTGCTGCTACTGAAACCTCATGGCCCACAGCAGCGTTCTGAATTTGTTCTTCGGTTTCTAGCACGAATCGAAGTTGATGAAATCTGGCTGTGCAACATTCTATGGAGTAACGAGACACATTTTACGTTACAGGGTGCAGCGAATTCAGCTAACTGCCAAATTTCGGTTAGTATTAAACCATGTGCTGTGCACGCAGAGCCACTGCACTCGTCGTATGTGACTGTGTGGTTTGGATTCAGAAGCACCTTTATTCTTGGTCCGTTCTTATATGAAGAGCATACTCCAAGAGGTTTACCGTGACGTCTACGTGCTATGGAGACGATGTATAGCCCATGATTCCTGCTTTGGAAGGGCGCAACTGTTTGAAAACTACTGTATTCACGCGAGATAGGAGTTGCGCCGTCTATAGATCGTTTGAACGATTCTTTTATCGAAATGATGTCAGTTTACATGATATAAATACGTCATTTGCGTTAACGTTAATGAATACGTCATTTTTTAGTATTAGTCATACAACAACACTTAAAAATTATTTATTACTCTTGTATTTATTTTACTGGCTACCAGTTTGTCAGTCAAAACTCGTCAATGTCAGCTTGTCTAAAGGTAGCCTAAGCCACAATGGCCGGCGGGGGACAGCGTCCTACCTGTCTGAACGAGAGGAGACTGGTCTGCCAGGACTTGTCTCTGAACACTCGAACAAAGAAGACATCATGTGTAGATGCTTTGCTCTGCGGTTTTCTTCTTTGACCTGGTTGTGCAGACCCCTATACCCCCATCATGTCTTGTGACTCTCTGACATCATAGAAATTCCTATGAATGGAGCATCCTTCACCTGTCAAAATGCTACTGCTGGGGTGGGAGCACTGTTGTCGCTTTATACAGATGGACAAATTGCGAGAATTTAAGAAGGAAAATATTTCGTACAGATCGAAAAACAAACAATAGTGATATTGTTCTGACAATAATTAAACCCAGCAAAAGTGTTCGATAGACCATGAAATGCGAAAATTTTTGCCAAAGACGCTTAGTCAATTACATCGCTGTGCTACTGTCAAGGAAGCTCCAATTTTTCGGCGTGAAACCGATCTCCTATGTGGTTATATTACCACAACTTATAGTATCACCATACCATATCGCTGTATAAACACAATTCGCTTTGTGCACCATATAAGAATCATACCTTCTGCGTCCTGCGTATAGTTATCCACCACCGGACACTTCTTCATACACCGCGAAGACACACAGGTCGCAAAAACAGAAGCACATACGTCATATAAAGTGCCAGTGCTAGACATTCCACACAAGGTCGGTCGTTTATCCACGACGGCCAACGGTCACGAGGCAACTGCCCCCACACGTGCTGGCCTGATGCGTGATGGGGGTGCTCTCCGCGGACAGCGGCCACTCACCGAACTGGTATGCAAAGACTGGGCTGCTTCCTCCAGCACAAAGGCATCTGCTACCAGTACTGTCCCCGGCCAGGCTTGCTTGCTGTCACCGTTTCTGCAACGAGTAGCAACCACCTCCTGACACTGGGACTACAAGAATATTTGCTTTCTGAGCTCTGTCGATGAGAAATGCTTCGTCAGTCACGAATTAATTCATCGACCTCTGAACTGAAATCCAAATTTACACGTCCAAAAAGGGAGATTTTTGTGGTACCTTTATGCTGAAATCATCGACAAGCATATGAAAATTTCCATAATTTCATTTACATTCACACGGTTTGCCGGAATATCACACCATTTAAGAGACTCTTCTCGATATCAAACACATAGCAGTGTGCTATCGATCGCCTGGACGATGTAATCCTGAAGATAAAGAATGGAAATGATATCTCTAGAGAGCCGAAACATTAGAGAGGTCGTTATGTGGGTCGTCCTGCAAACCATTAAGTAACTATCAATACAAAGGAACTTACCTCGTCTCTGTAGATTTTTACGTAAAAACTCGAAAATGATGTCAGTGACATACCAGATTCCAGATTATCCTTGTACCTTACAAACTCAACTAAGGTTTTAATACTCATAAATGTATGTATTTCGCATGTCTAGAGAACCAGTAAATCAGTCTTCCAACGTGTTTCACCATCTCGATGCAAACAATACATCAGAATCGATGTTCTTTCAATCAAATAAAGACTGAAAATTTGTAGACTGGCAGTATGCTTCGCAGTCGAGGAAGAGGCTTCGTGAACTCTCTGACTTGCCTGACCAACGACACAATGAGGGAGAGACTTGTAAGGACTTGTTTCATTACACCCCCGATAAAGAAATGTGACGTCACCTGTCACAACTCCTCACAGTTTAACAAGAGGCTTCTGTTCCCGGTCTGCAGAAATCAGTCACAGATGGACAAAAGACTCTGGAACAGGACCTTCACTGCAAGCAGCTAAACTTACTTCTCGGGAAGACTGGCCCGCCTAGAACAGTAGCAAAATATCTAACTATTCGTCACAGATGAAGAACTGAACGGTTAACAGCGGTGTCCTTAGAAACGTTCTGAATGTGTCAGCACTGTATGAAAGAGGTCCTAGGTCAAGGAAAATCAGGCTCATATTGGAAAACATTAGGCTGGTCAAAGAAAAATGGCTCTAGGCACTATGGGACTTAACATCAGAGGTCTTGTCCCCTAGACGTAGAACTACTTAAACCTAACTAACCTAAGGACACCACACACATCCATGCCCGAGGCAGGATTCGAACCTGCGACCGTAGCAGCAGCGCGGTTCCGTACTAAAGCGCCTAGAACCGCTCTACCACAGCGACCGGCTAGACTGGACAAAACTCCTCTATAATGAAGCTAGTATCTGTACAGAAATCATTGGTGATCTTGCAGCTCTAGAAAATAAAATCATAATGAAATCTAGACCCTTAGCTGCTGACAGATGTTGATAAATATCGAAGGGGATAGTTGAAACTCACGGGGAGCGTGCCAGAGATAAGTCACTGCAGTCGCACTATGGTCTGTGTTCTCGATGGCTCAATCGGATAGAGCGTCTGCCATGTAAGCAGGACGTATCAAGTTCGTGTCTCGGTCGGGGCACAGGTTTTTCAACTGTCCGCTTTGATATTTATCAACGCCTGTCAGCAACTAAGGGTCTAGATTTCATTATAATTTCATACTACTCTTTAATGTTTCTCACTTCTGATAGCTCTATCTTTCCCTCATACCTATACCCGCCAGAAACTTTTAGCACTGAAATATAGTATCCTGTGCGTATCCCCGTTCTTCAGATTTAGTGTTACGCGTTAAATGAGTGTTATTTCGTGTTAGGGTTTTGAGAACAATTTCTCTGCTTCCTTCATCAGTGTGTTAGACTGGCCGAAGTTGTTCTTTGGTGCTTCTCACGAATTTTCCCATCCTTCACGGTCCTTCAGCTAGTATGTTACACTGGTTAAATCTGCTCTTTGGTGCTTCTCACTGCTGATACCTTCATACCTGTACCCCCAGGTAAATTTTAGCACTGAAATGTGGTCTCCTGAACGTATTCCCGTTCGTCAGTTTAGTATTACACGTAAGTGGCTCTGAGCACTATGGGACTTAACATCTATGGTCATCAGTCCCCTAGAACTTATTACACGTAAGGTTTTCCCACAACAGATTCTCTAAACCAAGACATACGTGTACCTTCAGCTGTAGTGTTAGACTCTCCAACGCTTTTCACTGCTCATACCTCCATACCTGTAACTGCGGTAAACGTTTATGGTCTCTCAGTCGCTGGCTTTAGCATCATGTGAGTGATGTTTGAAATACTGTTTTCAGAAAAATTGATAGGAACGCTGCCTTGCGGTTTAACCTAGTCCAAATGAATTTGACGACGTATTTCAAGCTAAAATCCTTCCTAAACGCACTTACAGGCCGTGCGCAAAGATTACACTGCAAATGTGCGAAGAGCTACCTGGACCAAGTCCGTGGCTGCCGCCAGCTAGCAATGCCTCAACAGCCGGGTGAGTGACACATGCAGCTGACTTACTGCGCAGGCATGTAAAGTGCGATAACTCGCAGTTAGGCGCTCCCCAATACCAGCTATCAAAAACCTCGTATTCGTACCGAAATTCTCGTGATAAGAAACTTTGTAAACATTGCCTACGTATTTTCACCAAATACTCTACATCGTTGGTTCTCTAAACGATGATCTGTGGCGACTTTGTACTACTCCATTGCCTCAGAGAGCCCACGAAGAGCTAGTTCACAATACAGCCTTTGTAAACCTCATCCACTAGGAAAAGCTATAAAATTATATATCTTATAACTGAACTGACAAACAACATTTATGCTAGAAACGTACAGATTATGGTACCACAACTGACGGAAAATGCATGACGAAAATCTTCTAAATCAACCACCAATCTAAGTTACCATGAGAAATTATAGCCTGCCCTCCACACTGTCATGAAACACATCCATCCCATCCCTCTGTTTTCAGATCATTGTACACAGTGCTAATACCTGAAATCAATAAATACCTCAAAACATCAGCCAAAATCATCGTAATAAAAACGTTCAGCCAGAACAGTGGAGGCAGCTGCAAGTGCTCACCAAGGCGCAAGAGAATCAAATAAGTAAATTCCAATTCGACCGCCAGAGGGCACTGGGAGAAGCAAACTCCCATCCTCGTCCCTCCCACTCCTTCTCTAATCTGCTTGTTCGTTGTAACTTGTTGCTGGTGGTGACAATGAGGTGGTGGTTTTGCTTTGATGTGGCGGATTGTCTGACAGTGATATATCGCTTCCGGGCAACAGAAACCGCTCATGAATGGAACGAAGATTCCAGGAGTACTCAGCACCTGCAGACCCTTCAGAACAATATTTTTTTTACAGCCTGCGACAATAGCTCTGTTCCAGAGCATCTGGTTGGTGGAACTGCACCACGCCCGTGGGTGGTCGAAAACCTACTTCAGCATTTCTCACACATTATACCCTGCCATTTCGCAAAACTACATCACACGTGAAACTTCCACAATGACTTGACAGTAATCCCCTCTCTTCACATCCAATTAATACGTATCGCATAAATAGATGATGAGACGCGGATGCGCTGGATGGGTGAGTGGCGCTTCTCGAACGTTGTCTGAGCGGGCGCTCGCATTCGGAGATCGGTGGGCTCTAATCCCTGTGTTGTTGGGGAGAGCCAGAACGCAGCGAGCGCCAGGGTGCTACGACCGGCACCTGTATCACGTAAGGAGCGTGTGGAGCGATAACTATTACATGTACAGTCCACCAAACCTACTGGCAGGTAGATATCATGTGTCATGAAACATCCCTCCTCAATTCTTACATGCCTCCAAGTGCTCTGAAATATACATGGTATTAAGCACAAACATCAACACATGGTGAAAATGCGGTCTTTTCTGGACATAACCAGACGTCCCTCCATCGCTTATAACAGCACGCTATAGTAAACGAAAATGTGGTTGGCAGACATGTACTGTTTCGCAACATACAGCGAAGTAAGAGGTTCGGAATACCGCCAATACTTTAACATTATCGATAGAAACGGGGATTTAGTTGCCAAGTCTCTTCGAATAGCATAGTATTAATGCACATGAAATTTATGTTGATACTTAGCATAAACACACACACACAAATGGTTCAAATGGCCCTCAGCACCATGGGACTTAACATCTGTGGTCATCAGTCCCCTAGAACGTAGAACTACTTAAACCTAACTAACCGAAGGACATAAGGACATCATACACATCCATGCAGGAGGCAGGATTCGAACCTGCGAACGTAGCAGTCGCGTGTGTCCAGACTGAAGCGCCTAGAGCCGCTCGGCCACCAACGGCTGGTCACACACACGCACACACACACACACACATATATATATATATATATATATATATATATATATATATATATATATATATATAGGGTGGTCCATTGATTTTGACCGGGCGAAATATCTCGCGAAATAAGCATCAAACGTGCGTGCGTGTGTGTGTGTGCGCTCGATTAAATTGCGGTCTTTTCCGGGCTTTACAGTGTATATAAAGGCGCATTGTAGTAAACGAATTTGCCGGACGGAGTGGCCGTGCGGTTCTAGGAGCTACAGTTTGGAACCGAGCGACCGCTACGGTCGCAGGTTCGAATGTTGCCTCGGGCATGGATGTGTGTGATGTCCTTAGGTTAGTTAGGTTTAATTAGTTGTAAGTTCTAGGCGACTGATGATCTCAGAAGCTAAGTCGCATAGTGCTTAGAGCCATTTTTTTTTTTTTTTTTAGTAAACGAATTTGTGTGTCTGAGAACTCTGCGCTACTCTGTCTGTGCTATTTCATAACATCCGGCTGCGTGAAAGGTTGGAATGCCATCATACCATCCCATTGCGCCTCAAGTGCACTGCAAACAGCTGGTTTGAATACACGTTTAAATTAAGAAGACGAACAGAACTGCGCCCAGTGAGACGAAGAGCTTCACTCCGCTGTAAAACTAATCAAGTTTTTCGTATTTCTTGTTATTAGGAAACACCGTCTTTTCTACTACCCCTTACAGTTGATCGTACACCATGCGACGTTGAGCATTCTGCGCACAGTTCCATGGAGAATGTTCTGGTGTCAATAATAGACGCCACCTTCCAGCATGCTGTGAACATGGAGACCGTTCTTTACGCAAAAAAATATTATCGCCTTCCAAAGTGCGAGCAACACCTCGGTGATCCGTAAACACAAAGCCATGACTTAAACACACATCATCCAGAATAATCTCACGGTGCAAAGATATGCAGCGGTAATTGTGCGTAACACTGCAAACATTCTGCGGCGTGTCCGCAGCTCGTGGTCTAGTGGCTCTCCACCTGAAAACATCTGGTAACGTTACATGCATCCAATAGCCGTCACGTACTCACTCCATTCTTAATCTGTAGCAATTATTCTTTTTACACTGAATGTACTAAAATTAAATTTGCAATGAAATTTTATTCAACATAGTCCCACAGGCATATAAACCCTGGAGTATCAGTTTGGTAGCGTTAGGTCAAGATGAAGACTTCCGATTTGCGTCAGTGTAGGACACAAAATCGCTAATAATGATACGAAACACCCACCGCTACGTACTGTCCATTCATTTGCAGACTATGTATGTGGATATACATTCTGAACTGTACCTTTTGTTTCTTCTTATCGCTCTTGATAGGCACAGGTGTACACTGATGAGCCAAAACATTATGACCACCCACCTAATACCCTGTTTGTCCGTATTTGCATCGAAATACATCACCGGTGTTGCGTATCAGATTCAAAAAATGGCTCTTAGCACTATGGGACTTAACGTCTGAGGTCATCAGTTCCCTAGAACTTAGAACTACTTAAACCTAACTAACCTAAGGACACCACACACATCCATGCCCGAGGCAGGATTCGAACCTGCGACCGTAGCGGTGGCGCGGTTCGAGACTGTAGCGCCTAGAAGCGCTCGGCCACCCTGGCCGGCTGCGTATCAGGGGTCCGACAGTTTCTTGGTAGGTTTTGGAGGTACGTGGCATCAGATGTCTATGGACAGGTCATGTAGTTCGCGTGAATAACGGGCCAGTGATATGCGTACGTAATGACAGCGCCCGATAGCGACCAATATGGGTTCCACAGGATTCACGTCAGGCGAATGTGGTCACCCAGACATCAAGGTGAGTTCACTATAATACTACTCAAACCACTGAGGCTCGTTTCTGCCTCCGACACACGGATAATTACACTGCTGACAGATGACACCGCCAGTCAAGTAAGAAATGATGCAGGTGGTTCGCAGCTATCAGCATGTCTTCGATTACTGATGCAGGTCGCTAACGCATGAAAATGTCTCCCATAGCATAATACTGGCCCCACCAGCCTGCATCCGTGGCGCGCTACACGTTTCGAGCCGCCGTTCACCCCGATGACGGCGCTTGTAGAGACAACCATCGATCTATAGAAGCAAAAATGTGGTTCACCCGAAGAGCCCACACGTTTCCATTGATAGACTGTCGAATTCAGATGGTTCCGTGCCCAGTCTGCAATCGTAATTGATGATGTAGTTTGGTCAGCATGTGAACACTTAGGGGTCACACATCACTAACTATCCTATTTTACAGAGCAGACTAGCCTCCGAATCCCACGTTCTGTAAAGAGTCGTGGACATCCAATCATTTACCGTGCTGCAGTAGTTTCACTGTCCTTCTGTCTCATTCCATAGTTGCTCACGACACTAGCACAAGAGTATTCGACCACTTTCCGAGTTTTCGAGATGATCATTCACGAGCTCTGCGTAATAATAATCTGCTCCTTGTCAAAGTAGCTTATCTCAATGACTCTCCCCATTTACAGTCCCTATCTTCACTAGGGTAATACCCCGTCCGTGTCTGTTTCGCTTACATACTATTGTTACCGCGTCACGTGCTCGCAAAAGCGCGGTGATTAGTGGCCATTATGTTTTAGCTTATCGGTGCATATCAACAACTCCAGCAGTATTCACAGTGTTTCTTATTGTTACCACTTTCGCCGCTCCGACAGACATGCATGAACGTGCCATAAGTATCAGAAGAAATAAAGAAATCTCGTCTGAAAGAGCTGCAGAAAGATACGTTTATGCTTTGGTCTGAACTAAAGTCTACGTTGTAATCCACCCCAAATAAAGACAATCTATTTATCTCTTCGGGATGCAACCTGTCACGGATGATTTATATCGCTTAACCACTCATCTCAAGTCCTGTTTTGCCCAGCGGAATCACGTTTATTCTACTGTGGATGGAGGCCATGGAAATCGTTTTTCTGAAGTCGCTGCGCGGACATGACAGTTAGCAACCCTGTGATACGCCAACAAGGTAATTGCTTCTAGCGTTGGCCGTCTTCCAGCAGTCTCCGTCTCTAGACGCCCTGCTGCTCAGTTCTGTATCTGAACTGCACTTAATGAGCCCCGTTTTTTTCGAAGTAGGGCCTTAATGCGTGAATTCCAAATCTAGCATCGATCAAACACTGTTAACTCCCTAGAACTAGCTGTGACAGAGTTGTTGTTGTTGTCTCGAACAGAACCTACGCTTTCTTCGAAGGCAACACATACTCTTTGTGCTTTAGCTTCCCGTCTCGGAATTGTGAACAGCTCCGTATGATATTTCATGCCAATAAACGAAAAAAAAAGTGTGAGCATATTAATATTCTAATGTTAGGTCACGAGTTCTTTGATGGACAGTCTTATGGAAGCAAAGGCAATGCTGAATAAAATGATTCTGTTAATCAGATATAACAATAAAATATTTCATGCCATTTCCCTCATTTTTTTCAAGGACCCTTCAACATGCATTCATAACCCATGACCATCATATTTAGTGAATGGAAGACTGTAATATACCCTGAATTCTGGAATTCCTGAGGTTGTTTGAACGTCATTGATTTTCTTTCTTTATTGTGATTTCATTCCCCTGCCCATATGGGGCAGGGGTTTGACAGCAACACAGTCCGCACCCTTCAGCCGAGTGACATTACAGTTAAATAGAAAGAGGAAACTATACATAAAAATGGAGGAAAAGGGGGACATATAAACATAAAGATTGGAGACAATAGGGGATAAAATATACACTGACACTGGGACGTTCATTGTCGGGCAGTTACAAAAAAAAGAAGCCAACATAGACTTAAAAGAACACAGTTAGCGAGTCATTTAGCACATAAAATATACTGGAATCACATGTACAAGTTAAAAGTCGCCCATGATATGAAAACACACAGAAAGAGAGACACTAAAAAGCCCAGTGTAAGCGATACAGCATACACAAAGAATAAAAGCTTCAGGGAGGGGCCTGTTGAGGGAGTGGAGGCCTTAGAGGAGGGAAAAAGAGAGGAGAGGAAGATGCTGTGGGGGAGGGAGGCTGGAGGAGGTGGGAAGTAAAAAAAAGGTGGGGTTGACGACTCACCAAGTGTCAGGAGACAGGTGGGCAGGAGATGGAGATGGAGGAAAGTCAGGGGGGAGCACAGAGACAAGAGACACAGAAGGGTGGCACAGGAAGGGGAAGGGGGAGTGGGTGTAGGAGGGAGGAAAACCGCTCAAGGGAAGAGAATAGGACAGGAGAGGGATCCCTGAGGAGTAGGAGGAGGGAAGGTGGGGTTAGAGTTGGTAGGAGGGTTAGAGGTCAGGGCAAAGCTCATCATCCAGGAGGGGTAGGTGCTGGAAGTCATGTTGGAAAAGGAGGTGGAGTGTATGGAGATGGAGAGAGGGTGGGACACAACGGTAAAGGAGGGGCAGCTGGCTGGGGGTAGAGAAGATAGAAGACACCAGGGGGTGGGGGAGGTAGATTCGGCAGATAATGTACAGGGCGCGGATGTGTTCAAGGAAAATATTAGAAGATGTAGGAAGAGGATGAGGTCGTAGAGGATCCATGTGGGGGATGGAAGGCAGATATCGGAGGCCAGGGAGAGTGCATGGCATTCTAGGATTTGGAGGGCTTCATAGAATCTGGGAGGAAATGGAATCCAAGTGACGTTGGCATAAGGAAAGATGTGGCGGATCAAGGTGTGAAGGATGGTGAAAGGATGCAGTCCCCATGTCCAGCCAGACAGGAGTTTCAGGAGGCAGAGTCTCTTGCGGGCCTTGTGTTGGACCATAAGGAGATGGGGAGTCCAGGTGAGGTGACGGTCGAGGGTGAGCCCAAGTTATTTATGGGTAGGAGTGAGGTGGATAAGACGACCATAAACAGTGAGGTAAAAATCATAGAGCCGGAAGGAGCAGATGGAACGTCCTATGATAACTGCCTGGGTCTTGGAAGGGTTCATGAGAAGGAGCCACTGGTTGCATGAGGCAGTGAACTGGTCGCATCATTGGTATCCTTTCGGACTTTTATCTCTTAGGAAGTCCATTCGAGCTATGGGTTCAGTTTTTCACTTTTGGTCACAGTGTAATGACAAGTACCTGGTTCGAGTCCTGGCACGCAGAACATGCAAGAGTATCGCTCTTTGCCCCAGACGATGTTATCTGCAAAAACAATTTATCCAAACACTAGAAATCGTTTTGTGACTACAGAATTTTGTTACACTAGACATATATTATACGATCAAAAGTTCCAAATACTTCCTACGTAATGCTGAATTAACGACAAGATGTCATAAGAGGCGGACGCGCCAGTATAAAAGGAGGCAGAGTGCCGTGGCACAGATGGCACAACACGCAACTAATTCATCATGTGGGTTGCAGTGAGCTCAGCCTCTACAGTGCCGACGACATGGAAATTCGCAACCCCATAACTCTGTGGTCAGATTAACAGAGGGTGCCAACAACACTCTGGCCAGTTCACCAGACCTCCTCATGCATCCACCATCTCACGTGCGAAAATTATTTCCGCATGGATTCGTCCCCGAGGCGGCTGACCCAGCGCCAAGCTCCAGATAGCAGTTCTGTCACGGTCAGTAACCTCAACATCTCCGTTATGCCGTGCCTAGGACTCAACCATCAACTTCTGGACAGCACGCCGCCTCCTCAGCTGGGATTCTAAGAGTTCAGGAACGTGCTCGGTGAGATCTGGAATTACTGTACTGTTCATCTAATGTTCACTTATTTATTTACATTGTGGTTCTGGTAGTCTAAGAGGCTCCAGTGTTTTGTTTCACTTACTGAAGACCATCCTTTCTTTTATTTTATTTTGAATAATATATTTGTGGGAATTGTGTTCTTTAAACTTTTGTTCCTTCCCTGAACCTGGGCTGTTTACTAGTGCCTGCCTGTTACGGACACATCACAGAGAGTATATGATTGTCAGTATAGAAGCAGTATCAGCATAATGGGTCGTCCAGGAGAGCTCAATGTCTTTGAACGTGAACTACTTATCCTTCTAAAGGTGCTCTCATCAACTGATGTTGATGTGATTGTGATGTGAAAACAAGAATAAGCACTCACAGCTTAACCAAAACCAGGCAGATCTGAAGTACTTATGGACAGCTACTGCCAACCATTGCGGAGGATGACTGTAAATAATTGCATGAAATCATCGGTAGGAATCACTTGTGGGTTTCAGAGTGCTATCAATAGTCGAACTTTCACAATGATTGGCGTTAGAAGTTAAAAAGGATGGAGTACATTGGTCGAGCAGCTCCTCATAAGCGACGTGTCTCTGTCGTCAGTGCTAACGAACGCTTGATGTGGTGTAAAGAGCGACGGAACCGGACTATGGAGACTGATTTTGGGAATGATGAATCACGCTAGTCCGATGGAAGCGCGTGAGTTCGGACAATTCCTGGAGAGCGTTACGTGGCATCATGTGCACTGACAACACCGAAATATGGAGGAGGTGTGGTGACGTTTTTCCTGGATATAATGAGCAGCCCTTACTGCGCTCAAGAAACGTGGAAGGGTAGGAATACGTTTTATAGCAGTGTGTACTGTTTACATTTGAGAAACAGTTCAGAGTTCAGAGACGATGATTGTTTGTATTATCATGACAATGCACTCTGTAACAAAGCAGCATAGGTGGGAAGATGGGTTGTGCATAGTAACATTTCTAAAATAAAATGGCCTGCCCGGAGTCCGGACCTAAATCCAATGCAACACATGTGGAATAAGTTAGAAAGTCGAGTTCGTTCCAGACTACAGCGTCCTAAATTACTACCTGCTTTGGTTTTGGCATCTGAGGAAACACTGGCTGCGGTTCCTCTGCAGATATTCAGACATCTACTTGAAAGTGTCCACAGCAGAGTTCAAACCGACGTAAAGTCAAAGGGTGGACACATGCTATATTAATTTCCACTAGTATGTGTCCGTTCATTTTTGGTCAGATAGTGTATAGGAAGAAACGGACTGTGATCTACACAGAACGAACATTCTGTTTAATAGACTTCGATAGTGAATGTGCTTCAAGACGTAGACATCAGAAACTTCATCATATTATGATTTGACACAAAAGAGGAAACCAGATTGTCTCTACTCCTTAATGTGGTAATCATTGGGAACAGACTAGCTTTATTAACAATAAGTGAAACACTAATAACATTAAGTCATGTGCCTGGAGTAAAAGCGCCCCAGTTTCCAATAGTCATACAGCATTGAGTACCATCCGCAGAAGAAAAGAAGACTATGATTAACGACACTCGCAGTGGACGGATCTGGAAAAAAAATAGTTGACATGTTTGATTGCCAGTTTTATTTGTAATGTGGTAAGATGGCTACATAAATGTGGAAAATTAGATCAACAAATTATTAGGGAATTAACAGAGCAGGTGGAAAAGCGAACAGAGAAATTAACAAACAAACGGCCTACTTTTTAAAATCTTCGATAAGACCCTAGATGCGCTCATATCAACATCGTAGATAAAGACAGCTGGTAACGACAGAGGAAATATCTGTAACTTATTTAAAGCTTACCTCAACAATGACAGTGTTGTGCATGATACAGCAAAGGAATGAAATGTTTCAGACAAGAAAAACACACAGCGCTGTATTTGAAGTCCTACTACAGGGTATTTAAATTCCATCGAAAGAGCAATATTTGATGAAGCATCTACGCACCTCACACACTTCCCATAATCAGAAGAGGTTGGCTACAGTTTGCATGAAAATGCTATGAGACGACGCGGCCATTTGGATACACTTTTGATAATTTTTTCTTATGTCTTGACAACGCTTTTATTTTTCCAACAACCTTACGCGGTTCGACTTTACGTCATTATCAAAGGCAGTGTTATGTCAGTCATATAAAATTGTTCATTAGCTACATTGTATTAGACATCATTCTCTATCACGAAACAACTACAAACTGTTCGCACTTATCTCGTAATCGAGACATGACACTGCTTTCGAAAGTAACATAACGTCGAGAGGCGTTAGGGTGTTGGAAAAATAAAAGTGTGGTCCAGATATGAGAAAAGTTATCAAAAGCACGGGAGGTTGGTTCGTGGGAGCGGAGCTGGCACCCGATAATGTCATAGTTGGGTATCATCGGATTCAGATAAGCCGAATTTGATGACCAAGACATCAACGTGAGTTCAGTATCATGCTCCTCAAACCACTGCAGCACGATTCTAACCTTGGGATAGGGACATTTATCCTGTTAGAAGATGTCACCGCTGTTGGGGAAGACATTAAGCATAAGAGATTACAGGTGATCCCAGATGACGTTCACGTAGTCCACAACTGTTATGGTGCCTTCGATTACTGCCGCAGGTCCCATGGAAGCCCAAATGAATTTCTCCCATAACATAATATTGCTCCCTCAGGCCTGCGTCCGTGGGGCACTGCTTGTTGCGAGCAGCGGTTCACCTGAATGACGGCTTACCTGTGCAAGCCATCGACCTGGTTTAACAATGAAGGAGAGTCATCCGACCAGGGGACACGATTCCATTGATCCGCAATCCAGTCTCGGTGATCCAGTGCACACTGTAATCATAGCCGACGATGTTGTTAAGTCGACATGGGAACACGTAGTGCTACAGAACACCATATTCAACACTGTGCGCTGAACGGTGTGCTCCAAAACTCTTGTGCCTGCGCCAGCCCTGTACTCTGTCGTTAGATCCGCCACAGATCGCCGTCTATCCTGTTTCATAGAGTGGGCAAACCTTCGATGTTCTATAGTGAGGTATGGAAGTCCAACTTCTTATCGCTTAATCGTACTTTCAGCAGTCTTCAACAACTTTCCAAAGATGCTTACGACAGCAGCACGCAAACAGCCAACCAGCCTCTCTGTTTCCGAGATGCTCACTTCCAGGCGCTGGGCCACAACAATCTGGCTTTTTTCAAAGTCGCTTATGTCGGAGGATTTCCGTATTTGCGCATTTATCGTCGCTGGCATGACTCCCCATTCGTCTCCGCTGCGCTCATATACTTCTCTTACCGCATCACGTGCCCCCAGCGACACTAGTCAGCATACAACCTCACGGTGTGTAGTGGTCATAATATTTTGGCTCTTCAGTATATATGAAGAACCTCTTTCAGTTAGAGAAAATACTGTTAAGAGTATTAGAAAAATGATACATTCTGCATCAGAGAAAAAAAAACTAGTGGAAAGTACGTCTTGTATATATAATCTTTAACACTTTAACACCCAGATGATCCAAAATAATGGCATAAATAACATTAGACTTTCATTTATTTTCATTCTAAAAATTATAACAAAGGTAAAGGAACTGAAAATTGTAATTTGGTTGTCTATTCGCTAATCGTCTTCTTAGGAGAAACATCGTTTTGTGTCTGCAGTACTGTGTATCATGTAAAATAGAATAAAACGCCGTGTGGCCACTCTTCCTCGAATTCTCCCTACGAAATCACGAAAAAATCATTCGCTAGTGCAGGCCACGCGGAACTGCAGAATTACACATTCTCTTATACACAGCTCAAAAAAAGTTTTGCATCACCCCAGTTCCCAGAACTCCTGAAGATAGACGTTGACTGTGGATACTGTATCAACGATACAGTCCCTTTGTTCAGAGATGTCTGTAAACCCGCCCAAAGATGTAAACAACCGTGCATGAGCAGCGCCTATTAGACGGAGGGGGTCTGACAACCGAACAGTTCCACTCATTCCTCCAGGACGGAGGTACACGGCTCGTTTTGTCTGTAGTTCAACCATGCCTAGACTGTCAATACCGCGGTTCGATTGCGTCCACATTGTTACTTTGTGCCATGAAAGGCTCTTAACAGGGGAAGAAGTGTCCAGGCGTCGCGCAGTGAACGAAAGCGATGTTGTTCGGACATGGAGGAGATACAGAGAGACATGAAATGTCGATGACATGCCGCGCTCAGGCCGCCCAAGGGCTACTACTGCAGTGGATGACAGATAGCTACGGATTTTGGCTCGCAGGAACCCTTACAGCAACGCCACCATGTTGAATAATGCTTTTCGTGCAGCCACAGGACGTCGTGTTACGACTCAAACTGTGCGCAATAGGCTGCACGACGCGCAACTTCACTCCCGAGTTCCATGGCGAGGTCCACTTTTGCAACCATACCATGCAGCGCTGTCGATATGGGCCCAACAACATGCCGAATGGACTGCTCAGGATTGGCATCACGTTCTCTACACCAATGAGTATCGCATATGCCTTCAGCCAGACAATCATCGGAGACGTGTTTGGAGGCAACCCGGTCAGGCTGAACGCTTTAGACAGACTGTCCAGCGAGCTCAGCAAGGAGAAGGTTCCCTGATGTTTTTGGGTGGCATTACGTGGGGCCGAATAAGCCGCTGGTGGTCATGGAAGGAGCCGTAATGGCTGTACGATACGTGAATGCAATCCTCCGACCAATAGTGCAACCATTTCGGCAGCATATTGGCGAGGCATTCATCTTCATTGGCGACAATTCGCGCCCCCATCGTCCACATGTTTTGAATGACTTCCTTCAGGATAACGACATTACTCGACTAGAGTGGCCAGCATGTTCTCCAGACATGAACCCTATCGAAGATGCCTGGAATAGATTGAAAAGGGCTGTTTATGGAAGACGTGACCCACCAACCACTCTGAGGGACCTACTCCGAATCGCCTTTGAGGAGTAGGACAATCTCGACCAACAGTGCCTTGATGAACTTGTCGACAGTATCCCACGACGAATACAGCCATTCATCAGTGCAAGAAGACGTGCTACTGGGTTTTAGAGGTATCGGTGTTGCGAGCTAACATTCCGAAGATGTTCGGGGTCATATGCGGTTCCTTTTCGTCGAAATCTCTTGGCTCAGACTCGTCTAGGAGGTGAACCGCACGTGTTGCATTACACGTTATAAATTAGACACTTGTGACCATTTGGTTAAATTGTCTGGCTGATGGCAAGTTTGCGAAATCCAAAGTTAATAGTAACACTAATACTAATATCGGGAACTAAATTAACGACCCATAGATGATGTAGGCCACACAGCTGCGATTTGGTTAGAATAATGTTTATTCAGAAAGCAAACTAATAGAGAAAGTGGTCGTATTTAGAGTTACTGTTACACTAGAGCGTATATGCATTTGATACATTATTTTACATTTTCGCGTATTTAAATAATCGAGCTTGACCTCTTTCACGTACTAAATAAAATAACAATAATAACCCTTACATAATAAACGTTAAATTATTTTACATAAAACCAATACAATTTCCTTCCTAACTTCGAAAGTCACAGCCAGGAGCCTTGTAACAATGTGGTTTCTGAAAAAGAAATAACGAACAAAAGTGGCTATTATGCACTAAACTTTACGACATATTTTCTATTACCTAATCATTCAGTAAGGTGTCATGCTCTCATCGTTCAGTGTGTTTTGTGCGGAGGAAATGATCTGATGCTTAACAGAAAATACTGATAATTTAAATTTACTATAAATTTTAAACAAACAAAATAAAAAAGTTGATATTTACAAAATTTTAATGATGCTCTTCTATATGAAATGTCGATCGCTAACATCGACCAAAGCGTTCAGATTTTAGCATTCAAGTCTTTGAATACTGATACTGGCAGAAGTAAAGCTGTGAGGACCGGCCGTGAGTCGTGCTTCGGTAGCTCAGATGGTAGAGCACTTGCCCGCGAAAGGCAAAGGTCCCGAGTCGGGCACACAGTTTTAATCTGCCAGGAAGTTTCATATCAGTCAAAATCTCATTCTGGATTCAAGTCTTTGTTACAAAACTTGTGAATTTCACTTTAACAGTAAATCCTAAACTATTACAGATGTGATCAATATTCAAGTTTTATTGGAGTCACCATGAAAATTATGAAGGATGGTAGATTAAAATAACTGTGGCTTATTTCCCAGCATTACTACAGATTTAAATAGTTTCCATAAATGTTTCCCTTTATAGCCGATCTTAGGTCCTCCATATGTAACACAAATGCCTTCTACTGAGTTTCCCAATGACGTAGATTCTCGTCTGTCTCACTCGCACACTACAGCGCTTAGGCCGCAATAGACACCTGTGAATTTCCCCATCTCGTGGTGATTTTGCGGCTTTTGTGGCACACGGTCCTGGAAGACAGGGTTCGTTTCACAATTCCAGTAGGCTGACTCTTTTGGCCATATATTTAAATGAGAGCGAAATGCTCGTTAACTCACAGTGTGTACAGCAATCTGGACCACCACCTCTGAAGGTCTCGTTCTATGGTGTACAACATGCAATGTGTGGTTTTCATGAGAAATAAGAAGGGCGGAAATGATGTTTATGTTGCTTTCTATTCCAGTTTTCTGCACAGGTTCTGGAAATCTCGGAACCGAGATGATGCAAAGCTTCTTTTAACGTGTGAATATTCACACCAGACAATATAATTTTCAGTTTCTATTTTTCTGTATAAATATTTGAATTATTACTGCACAGCATTGAATAGTTTACTTACTGGGCTTTCTATCTACGCCATATTATAATGTTTCCACTCGTTCGTTTTAGTACTGATACACTACACGAAAACGATAGCATGTTACACAATCTCTTTCCAGGTGAAATGTGCGAATATCTCATTTATTTGTGACACTTAATAAGTAATTTTTGAGGTATCGATGTCGTCGTCGTCGACCGCACCCTAATCGATGCACACCGCTTTTGTCTCCGCAGAAAAAGATTTAAATTGACTGCCAGAGAGGGCTCGCCAGACTCCGCCAGGTAACGCTTCACACGCCACTAAAGGATGCTGAACTCGGTTCACCTTACTATCTGCAATTGTGATTGGTCCGCGAAACCTTTTAAGCTGCCGCACTCAGAGATCCACCTCTGCACAGTGTGGTGCAAACGTCACAGACGAGGGCGTTATGCTACAGTGTGTGGATCGCGGTGCGCGCTTGGTCGATGCGGCTGCCTCGACCGCGCAGGAGTCGCCTGACAGCCGTTCAGCTGGGCTTGATCCATGGGCTGCCTTAGTTATGACGACTCAGGGTACGGCAGACGGACATCCGATTACAACTAAAACGATTCATGCCATGGTAGAGGGAAGACGCACGACGGAGAGCTTGTTTCCCTGGAGGCCACTGTCAGGCCCAAAGCTGCTCCAAGTAGGCAAACTAAAACCAGAGTGCGTCAGCTGCAATAGGGGTCACCTGGCCATTTGGAGAGGCTGCATCGCATTTCAAAAGGTGCTCTGCACATACACAGTACTGGGTCAACGGGCGAAGGAAAGAACATAACAAGCGTTCCAAGCAGCAGTGAAAGTGCCACCAACGGTGAATCACATGTCAGACTTCCCTTCTCCACCAACAAAGCTATCAGTTTTTACATCGACCACGCAGACCGACGAACAAGTCGGAGGAAGACAACCATCCAGCAACTAGCAGCCAGAGCAGATCTCACCCAATAACGACTTTCTTGTGTCCATTATGGCCAGCATCGTGAGTTCCTTGGTGAACTTGGAGCAGAGGATAATTCTGACCAGCCTAAAGGAGACATTCCAGAAATTCTGTGCAGTATCAACCACATTGATGAAAATCATAGCCCCCTTTGAGGCAGTCATTAACGCCTTCGCCCCAAGCCATGGCCCATACACCTTCACAGACTGAAAACCTCACATTTTGTGTATATAATGCCAAAGGTCTCTAAATGAAGACGTTTGAACTAGAAGACTTCTTACACCTTCACCATGTTGACATCCTCCTACACATAGAAACACGTCTCCGACCAATGCAATCATGCAAGCTTTAGAAAATGGTGGACTATCACACTGACAGAGACAACGGCCATGGTGTACTGATGACCATCTATGGACGTAGGACCATCACTGGCGTCCAGTCACCTTGCCACAACTAGAAACACTGGAGGCCATGGCAATCGCCATTTCCATTGCATGTGGTGTCATTACACTCATCACAGCCTACCTTATCCCTAATAGGACGTTCGATGAGGACAATTTTATGGTGCTGTTCGATAGCTTGGACAAAATATTCGAAGGGGGTTACCTGAACCCGAAGCATTTCGCATGGAACCCCTATGGCAACTAGCTGTATGTACTGGAATGACACCTTGAGGCAGTTACCTTTGGTCCTGATGAGCCAACCATACACCAGATATCTTGTACATCGCCATGTTAAAAAATTTTGCCTGTACCTTCATCTTATCAAAGTAACAGAATTAATTTCAGACTACAGTCCCGTGCTCAGTACCATCTCTGAGACTGTCAACCAACTCTACCCATCCTGGACCACCAACACAAACTCTCACCAGTACAGCACATGGCTCAGTAACAACGTCAGACCAACTCAAGATATCTCCACTACTGCCAACAGTGATTTCCACTCTCACTGGAAAACTCCACACGTCGTTCCAACAAAGCACCATCAGATCTGCACAGCCTACTGGGTAATAATACGAATTGTCTCCCTTGCTTCAGGACATGCAGACATTGACGAACAGAACCAGGAAATGCTGCCAGTGCTACCAAAAACCACCAGAAAGACACGAGATGAAACGCCTATCGCAGGAGTTACACAATCACGTCGTCGGATATTGCACAGAAGTTTGGCAGGACAGACGGCCAACTTCATACTTCAGTCTCGTGACGAATGCTCACTCGTAAAGGCATTGAAAACCTCTCGCGCACCAAAGCATGCACTCCAGTGTCCTGCCTGCCTCGTCTGCGACCCAATGGCAAAGACAGAAATCTTCACGAAGACCTACAAACGTCAGAACGCTCTGGACATCCAAGACGACAACGCTGAAGCGGACAGGACGCAACGATGGCTGCATGACCTTCATCTGGATGACCTTGCAGGTTGACATAACGCCAAGATCAAGACGATCCTCCGACAGCTGGGCACTCACTTGATGCTGGGATCATACGGCATTACAAACGCCCACTGAAGCAGTTACCAAGAAAAGCCATAGATCCTTAACACTAGGATTTTCAATAGTTCCCTCCACATGGGCTACTTGTCATCCTCCTGGGAGATAGCAAGCATCGTGCGAATCTCCAAACTGGGCAAAAATTCAAGTCAACCAGGAAATCACTGACCCATCAGCCACTCACCTAATATGGCCAAGGTCTTCAAATGGCTGTTACTGCAACGCCTGAAATTCCTTCTCACAACTCATGACGTCATATGGCCAGACCAATTTGTCTTCTAGCCATCCCTCAATGCCGAGCTCCAACTGCTGTGGGCCTCAGAAAACACCGCCTACAACCTCAACTGTGTCAGCCATGGAGCAGCGGTCTTTCTGGATGTGGAGGAGGCGTGTGATAGGGTCTGTAAGGAAAAATTTCTTCTTCAGTTACTGAACCTTCACATTTTCCCGGACTACCTAGTGAAAGTTATTTTCAGCTTTCTAATGGAACAGAGATATTTTGTCAATATTGATGGACATCAATCTACTGTCATGGATTCACAGCAAGGAATTCCACAAGGTTCAGTACTGTCCCTCACACTGTTCGTATTCTATGCCAATGACGTACCGGTGCTCTCCCAGGTGGTGCTTGCACAATTCGCAAACGGTACAACCTGCTCACCAGTAGTCGACGATTTACCGTCGTCATCAGCAGAATGAACCTCGTGGCCAACTGGGCAGCTGACCACATCATTCAACTCAACGTCACAAAAACGAGGGTCATAATGTTTATGATTTGCAGACCTGACCTTTGGGACAGATCGGTGTTGAGCAGAAAAGAAATCACCTGTACAAACCGCTTCAAGAACCTCGGTGTGCATTTTGACAGCAAGCTGCTTTTCAAACTCCACCTCACTGAGTACAGAAAAAGAATACCTGGGGTGGCGCAGACGTCTTTCAAAATATATTTCATCTATTCACGTGTTTTATTGTTCGATATGTAATTTTTAACCGAATTTTATTCTCTTTGATGCTTGACAATCCTCGAGATTTTTTGAAATATATTTGAAAGCCAGTTTCTTTTGCTACTTCTTTTCATATACTAATTTGTTCTGTCATTGTTTCAAAATTTTATCCATATGGCTATATCATCTGCAAAATAAGATAAACATGTTATTTACGCAGACCTTTATTAGTTTATACCCTTAAATATTTAAACAGGTAAAGGAATTTTGTTTCCTGGCACCATTCTTGTACTTTTTCCGAATACGCAGTTGGATAGTTGCCCTGCCGGACTTGTTTCGATTTGAAAGGATTTAAAGAATCATGTCTAGAATTTTGATTTGGACTTGGTGTTAGTCAGAGCTGCTCTTATAATTCCTAGAAGTTAATGTTTCATTAATTTCCATTTCTACCAGTAAGTTATTTAGCACATCACTCTCGATGGAGTCATGTACCTTGATTAAAATTTACGAAATACTGTGTTCCTCTGAGAATACAACACCTTACTAAGGTTTTTAGATACAATGTTTTAATATAATGGTAATATCCGTGTAATTCATTTTGCTTTGTCGCCAAATTTTAATCATAATGGCAGATACCAGCAAAGTATCACACTACCCTGAGCAGTTTTGACAGTTAATATTGCAAGTCCTAAGTCCAAATGTTGACACTGGTGTTAGCAGACATCAGAAAACATCATGTTGTCACAACACTGTACTGGCCTCAAAAATATCTAGTTCTGGATAAAATCAGGTTGAATATTTAATCTATCACTTTTCATGAGCATTAGCTCCTCATGAAGCCACACACTGATCTCAAAGGAGAACGATAAGTCTGTGTGGAACGTGTGCTGCACTGAGTTCACTCGGTTTATGGTTGACATTTCCCGTGAATAATCACAAAACAACAGTGAAGTAAACTAGTCTCATTAAGGCTAGAACCAAAGATCTCTACGAACTCTAGCGGCTTACGTGTTACGCAGTTTATGTAAATTGTTAGAGATGGAATTAGCTCGGACGTAGCTACTATGACAGTCTCCGTAACTGAAAAATGTTTGATGTGATTTAGTGCAGACAGGTGCAATAGCATCATGAACCTCAAATTCAGGAGTAAAATCACTTGTGTACCAACCAGGAAAACGAAATGAAACAAACGTGCTTTCCAAAATGGCGTTCTATTTATTGACAGTCTGAATGTTGAACATCACTAGAAGAAATAGCTTTCCTTCCATATCATGCATTGTGTCTACGACTTCGTTCCAGATAAGCAGATATGCAGTTGTCGCTTTTTGCGGTAGGTCTTCTGTACTTATGAGGCATTTTTCATATAACAGTCAAACAATATTATTTTTTAAGAGTGAGGCTATGTGGACTAAAAACCGAATATAGTTCTTTTTCATGCGTCGTACCTGTGCAGCACTGATACGCCAACTGTTAATTCTCTCGGTGAATGTTTTGTGCTGTTGAAAGTACCAACTTCATAATGAAATCCACGAAGTCTACTTTCCACTCTCTGTGAGACACAATTTTCCACCTTCACGCGTAATTGTTGTCGCCAAGGCATTCACAGAGCTTACGCAAACTGAAGGCAGAGCAATCCTAGTGTAGAGGAGCACGGACTCGCAAATCCGCAGTTAGAGAAAATTACCCGAGCTCCTCGAGTTGCGCACAGTTATTTTTAGATTAAAAGTATTTCTCACTTTTGTTCTCAAAACCCCTTTTAAGAAATAAAACAGTTTCCATGCCACTTCATGGTAACAGGATCTGGATAAAAATAATAAATTATTTGCTGTTTAGTGTATTTACATCGGTTTCAGTATACGTAGCTTCATGTACGCTACAGATATGTCACCACATTTTTAAAAAATCTTGTAGTTTAAGTTAAATTAAGAGTACGTTACTTGACACTACTTGTGAGAGAAAAATCGCAGGTGGACGTATGTTCTAAATGTGTGCTGGTTCGTACATCGTGAAAAATACTCTAAAGGGATATCTTAAATTTCAGTTTCCTTTTCTTATCTTTAATATAACAAATCTCTTGAGAACACATTTTTCAACACTTTTGGTACCATTAGCATATTCTCTGCCAACTAACCAGTATAACAACGGAAATAAAAAAAAAACGAGTGTACAGAAATATCGCCAAAATTTCTGTCACAACATGTATAAGTACATTATTATGGCCAAATGACGAGAGGTGCACTCAAAACACAATGAAAGTAATTCTACTTTTCATTAAATTTTACATATTTTTCCAGAAAAAACTTTTGATAGATTTTAAGAATTGTCAGCTCCTCGACCGACAGATTTACTCCAGAATATACAACCTTCGCTGCAATCGTGTTCCTCTGAGTTAGCGATCTTTGTAATTTACTTTCAGTTACTTAACTGTCGACTTCAATTTTGTTATATTTTTCAAGAAATCCGATTGCCTTACACTGTTCCAACCTCATAATGCCCCACTGAAGTGACAGACTCAACTTTAAAATGGCAGTTTTTGACGTCATTAGGTCTGAAGAAGTCATGGTAGTATGTGTCAGGGCTCACCATATGAAAACAGTCTTCTGACTTAGAGCAGCATTTAACACAGTTTATCCTCGTATTTTGGAGGAGCCAGGTTCAGATTTAATGTTACCGTAGTTTTCTCTACTTGTGGCAGATATCACGAGAAACACTTATGCAAGGAGAAACGCCTGCTATTGATATAATGGCGGTCCACCCCTCACCGTTAGATCTTTATTTTTTTTTTGTTTTAGACACATTGCGTTTCTTCCTGGAAAGGAGAGGGTGAGCACTTGTAGACCTTAATTCATCTGAACCAAATCAATCTTGCTGCCTTTTGTTGCAGCAGAGCCTCAGCTCCGAGTAATAATTTGTCTCACGGCACGTTATTTTTTAACTCACTTGCAAAAGAATGCAGTCGCGGGAGCAAGAGCTACTCTCACTATTCATAACATTTACTTGCGACAGTATTATAATCTTACCACATGTCTCATATTCTATAACTAACCTATAGTATGACAATTGCCAAGGCTACAGAGGGAGAACAGACTAGTCAATGACCGGACGGAGCATTCATAATTTTGTGAAAAAGTAAATGGGGCACGAGGAAGATCAGAGCACGGATCTCCCCCTTTACAGTACAGCACCCTGAGCACATAATCACGAGGTGGCGGTTTTTGCAGTTCGCTCGGTGTTACACGCCCTGAGCTTAGATCGTTGTCTGTTTCGCCTTTGCTTCTTTTGTCATAGTTCAGTACACTTTCTTTCTGTTTTCATGTTTGATCTGTGTTTTGATGGACTATCCACTGTCCCATTTTACTACTAATTCTGAGGAGGGGGAGGGGGTGCGATGGGGAGTTTCCCTTGTTAAAAAGTTACTCTGAAGTTAAACTCTTTTATGTTCTTCTTCATTATTGCTCCAGGATGGAGACGAGTGAATTTCTGTTGTTATTAATAAACCTATTGTTTATTGTCTACCTGTGTGTAAGTTCTTCCACACGAAATCCAGTGAGGTCCACTTCAATTGGCGGCGACGTTATATGAGAATGTAGACTGAACTCTTGTGCTGCACCCTAGGTAGGCGGTGTTATTACGTCTTTTATATTAGGTATGCATACGTCAGATCTCCGTTTCCACGGCAACCACGTACGTGACTACCTCAGAGGTACTGCTTTCGTACAACATGCAACATGTACAGGAACTGATGTTGGAGACTCCAGATGAAGAGCATCTAGGCATTGCCACCGCCGTTTCCTTCATTTGACAGTAAATCTAAACCATGAGCCAACTACGTCACCCAAATAGAACAGTATTTTATTGGCCACGGAACTTCATATGAGTCTCAACAACGCACTTTTCAGTGTACTTACGCAAGGGTTGATATCTATCGCTTCTTGCACCAGTTAAATCCAGAAGCACAAGAACATGGCTTTACCTATGAAGATCTGAAAACCTGTTTGTTAGAATATATTGATTCGCAAGTTCGTGTGGCAGCCGCCAGGCGCGAATATTTTCGTTGCCATAAATAGAACGGATAATCTTGCCTGTAGTGGGTAGCTCAATTACAGTGACTTTTCTGTGATTGCCATTTTCAGTGCTCCAATGCTAAGTGTACACAATCACATGCCGAATCGTTGATTAGGGATATGATTGTACACTGAAGAGCTAAAGAAACTGGTATCGTGTAGGGCCTCAGTGAGCACGCAGAAGTAGCGCAGGACGGATTTGAAACCATGAATCCTGCAGTAATGTCCATAAATCCGTAAGAGTACAAGGGAGGGGGGTGGGGGTGGAGATCTTTCTAAACAGCACTTTGAAAGGTATCCGAGATACGCTCAATAGTGATCATGTCTGGGAGTTTGGTGGCCAGTACAAATGTTTGAGCTCAGAAGAGTGTTCCTGGAGCCACTCTGTAGCAATTCTGGACGTATGGGGTGTCGCATTGTCTTGCTGGAATTGCCCAAGTCCGTCGGAATGCACAATGGACGTGAATGGGTGCAGGTGATCGAATGCTTACGTATGTGTCACCCGTGAGGGTCGTATCTAGACGTATATTTGAAACGAGACTTGTCCAGTCATCAAATGTGCAGTGTCGGTACTCAAAAATGTGTGTGAAAGCTTATGGGACTTGACTGCTAAGGTCATCAGTCCCTAAGTTTACACACTAGTTAACCTAAGTTATCCTAAGGACAAACACACACACCTATACCCGAGGGAGGACTCAAACCTCCACCAGTCCATGACTCCAGCGCCCTAGACCGCTCGGCTAATCCCGCGCGGCAATGTCGATACTGACGGGCACAGGCGAGGCATAAAGCATAGTGCCCTTGGGGACCTCAAGGTTACACCAGCGGGTATTCGGCTACGAAAGCCCATATCGATTATGTTTCTTGAATGGCTCGCGCGCTAACACTTGCTGATATCCCAGCATTGAAACCTGCAGCAATATGCGGCAGGGCTGCACTTCTATCACGCTGAACGATTCTCATCAGTCGTCATTGGTCGTGTTCTTGCAGGATCTTATTCCGGCCACAGTGATGTCAGAGATTTGATGTTTTACCGGATTCGTGGTATTCACGGTACACTCGAGAGATGGTCGTGCGAGAAAGTTCCCACTTCATCGCTGCCTCAGAAATGCTGTGTCCCATCGCTCGTGCGCTGACTATAACACCACTTTCAAACTCACTTAAATCTTGATAACCTGCGATTGTAGCGGCAGTAACCGATCTAACAACTGTGCCAGACACTTGTTGTCCTATATACAGGGTGTTACAAAAAGGTACGGCCAAACTTTCAGGAAACATTCCTCACACACAAAGAAAGAAAATATGTTATGTGGACATGTGTCCGGAAACGCTTACTTTCTGTGATAGAGCTCATTTTATTACTTCTCTTCAAATCGTGGAATGGAAACGCACAGCAGCAGAACGTACCAGCGTGACTTCAAACACTTTGTTACTGGAAATGTTCAAAATGTCGTCCGTTAGCGATGATACATGCATCCACCCTCCGTCGCATGGAATCCCTGATGCACTGGTGCAGCCCTGGAGAATGGCGTATTGTATCACAGCCGTCCAGAATACGAGCACGAAGAGTCTCTGCATTTGGTACCAGGGTTGCGTAGACAAGAGCTTTCAAATGCCCTCATAAATGAACGTCAAGAGGGTTGAGATCAGGAGAGCGTAGAGGCCATGAAATTGGTCCGCCTATACCAATCCATCGGTCACCGAATATGTTGTTGAGAAGCGTACTAACACCTCATCTGAAATGTGCAGGAGCTCCATCGTGCATGAACCACATGTTGTGTCGTACGTGTAAAGGCACAGGTTCTAGCAGTAAAGTTAGAGTATCCCGTATGAAATCATGATAAGGTGGTCCATTGAGCGTAGGTGGAAGAACATGGGGCCCAATCAAGACATCACCAACAATGCCTGCCCAAACGTTCACAGAAAATCTGTGTTGATGACGTGAATGCACAATTGCGTGCGGATTCTCGTCAGCCCACACATGTTGATTGTGAAAATTTACAATCTGATCACATTGGAATGAAGCCTCATCCGTAAAGAGAACATTTGTACTGAAATGAGGATTGACACATTGTTGGATGAACCATTCGCAGAAGTGTACCAGTGGAGGCCAATCAGCTGCTTATAGTGCCTGCACATGCTGTACATGGTACGGAAACAACTGGTTCTCCCGTAGCACTCTCCATACAGTGACGTGGTCAACGTTACCTTGTACAGCAGCAACTTCTCTGACGCTGACATTAGGGTTATCGTCAACTGCACGAAGAGTTGCCTCGTCCATTGCAGGTGTCCTCGTCGTTCTACGTCTTCCCCAGTCGCGAGTCATAGGCTGGAATGTTCCGTGCTCCCTAAGACGCCAATCAGTTGCTTCGAACGTCTTCCTGTTGGGACACCTTTGTTCTGGAAATCTGTCTCGATACAAACGTACCGCGCCACGGCTATTGCCCCGTGCTAATCCATACATCAAATGGGCATCTGCCAACTCCGCATTTGTAAACACTGCACTGACTGCAAAACCACGTTCGTTATGAACACTAACCTGTTGATGCTACGTACTCAGTACTTGATATTAGTACTGTAGAGCAATGAGTCGCGTGTCAACACCTACTTCAATTGGGCCAACTGGCGGTGAATCGAGGAAGTACAGTACATGCTGACGAAACTAAAATTAGCTCTAACGTGGAAATTATGCGTTTCCGGACACATGTCCACATAATATCTTTTCTTTATTTGTGTGTGAGGAATGTTTCCTGAAAGTTTGGCCGTACCTTTTTGTAACACCCTGCATACGTTGCCGACCGCAGCGCCGTATTACGCTTGTTTACATATCTCTGTATCTGAATATATTACGTCCAGCCTCATCGTCAAATATGTGGTGTCTTGGAATCCTGCGTACAACATTCAAACAGTATTAATGAGTTTTATTACAAAATAAAAAGAGATGATACTTAACTTTTGCAATTATACAGATGTGTCGCAAGCAAAGGGCCACATACAAAATAATCTGTCTGCGTCAGTATAAACAATTACCAAGTGTGTGATACACAGAGAATACAAGCGATGTAACTGGATCTGACCCTGCTATACAAGTGCCTAATCTTGAAGCTGCTGTTCAACTGGGTCGTCACCAGTCGGTCGCTGTTGTCGTGTTGTCGTCTTAGAGAGGAGTCGTCAGCGGGCGATTGACTGACGTCTTCTCACAGCCATCTCTTTTCTATCGTTCCCGATTGGGGTGCCGTAGCTTCACTTCACACCGTAACAGGATACGCATGTCTATACCAGTTTCTTTGGCGCTTCAGTATAGTACATTTCCCAGATGAAGGGCTCCGGAATGATGTTCTCAAATTAAATTACCTATCTTTATCAACTGGCCTCCCACTCATTCAGGCTTTTGAGTAGTCAGTCCTCTGCTGCCACACGTGCAAGACTTACCACAGGTACTTGTACTCCTTCTACAAAAGACATCACGGGCTGCTGACACATCCAGATGCTATCGTTATGCATCACTTCTGACATCACAAATCATCACCAGCAATGCTGCTTTTGGAATGCGAAGTACAAAGCCTATGGCAAAACTAGACAATAAGCAGGAGTTTGACAATCCACACCTAAAATAAATATTGTTTGTAACAGTTTGGAAACAGTCGACTGACTCACAACAAGTGGACTACGTGCACGGAATGGATGTCCTTCATGTGCAACCCATCTGTCCATCCCCAATAGGTTGTTTGTAGGTAGTAATTAACACCTTCCCCATCATCTTTCTAACAGTTACTGGCGCCGCCTCCACCATCATGCATTGGTTCACCATCATTACAAACCTTTTAAGAACTACTGACGATTTACAGCTATGAGAAAATTGAGGTTGATGGCTAATACTCTGGTGAATTTAAGTATTTTGTGGCATCACTGTCTGCTTGTACTTTAGTCATTGCCGCGATATAAGTCACAGGTATCTAGTGTTTAGATCGCTTTAATGTTCAGGGTCTGGTAGTCCATGATTAGACGAACTGCATCCAAACTGTTGTGCTTGGTCCCCATCTTCAAGAACTTTGTTTCGAAAAATGCCTGTTTTTTCCTCACCGACTTTGAAGCGCACGTCACCTGAAGCACTCGGACCACCTCGATTTTTTTAAGCTCCAAAATGTCCCTTTCACACTGCGAGACAAGCTTCACCTCGAGCTACAATAACTGTGAGAAGAAGGAATCCTGACTACAGTAGCCGACTGGCAGTGGACTCCTCCTGTCATGGCAATCGAAAAACCGATCTTTACGAATTTGTGGCTCCTTTAAGCCCACATTAAATGCACAATCTGTCAGTGACACATGCCCCATCACAAAGGCAGAATATATCATGGCAAAACTTAGCGGTGGTTCACTGTGTGCAAAACTATATGTAAAGGAGATCCATTTATGACTGTCTCCAGCCACATCAGTTACTGAAGTGATGCCATTGCAATCGATACCACCGGAGGCGTCTCTTGTCAGTAGTTGGCGACACCTTGCAAGAATTCCACTGACATCAATTTGGATCCCGCAAGACGACGGCGTGAGCTATGATGTCCCTGGATCTGGTCTCCTTTGGCTGCCGACAATTACGACCTCTGCAGACGGGATAAACTTAAGTCATGCCGCCGCCAAAGAACAGTTCATTTGGTCGTAGACTAGAGACGAGTACATCACCTGCTGTCTATGAGACAGTGTGTGTTTGTTGTAGTAGATTGCTGTGAAACTTGGATATAGGATTGCACTACCGGACTGAATCAAAGTCAAGTGGAGATTCAGTTTTTGCGTGTTTATGTGGATTAATTATTTTGCTCTTGTGTAGATCCCTAGGATGACAGCTGCTCCGCTACTCCCGGCCACCCATCTTCGTATGTTGTATCACATTTAGGGACACCACAATAATTAATGCCCCAGATGGACTTTCCCTATACTGTCGCCAGCCCTTTGGCATTGCCAGTCTGCCTGCAAGTTATTTGGAACAGCAGACAGAAAGAGTTCCGGGCACAGCCAATTACCTGAATGATATCCTCGTCATTGGCAGAAACAAGAAGGATGTTGCAGCAAATTTGGATGCCTTATTCAGCGTTCTCCAGCAAACCAACTTGAAGTGTAACGAAGACAAATGCTCTTATCTCGTGCCACAAGTCAAATATCTAGGGCATAGTTTGAGTTTTTCAGAAATACCCTCCACTCCACGCGAAGTAGAGGCAATACAAAAGCCGACGGTTCCCGAGGATATTAAACAACTAAAATCAGTGTTGAGAAAGCTGAACTACTACCAAAAATTCATTCCCCATGCTGCGGTAATCGCTGAACCGCTCCGTTAACTATTTCGCAAATATATTAAATAGCATTGGCACCCCGTCTGTGACAAGGCTTTTTGGGACTTAAAATAGGCGCTTCTCCAGCCAATGGACCTCATGGTTTACGATCCTGCGAAGTTACCGATTGTAGCAGCAGTTGCGTCGGATTATGGTCTAGGGATCGTTCTTTCTCACAAAGTCAACAGAGCGTAATTCCAGATTACATTCCCTCGAAAACTCTGACGCTTGGACAACGCAGTTTCAGTCGAATAGAAAACGAGGCTTCAGCCATCATATTTGGTCTCAAAAAGTGTCACGATTTATGGCCAGCGTTTGTTCTTCTAATACATAATAAGCCACTTCGGCGCCTGAAACAAATAAGGTAGTTTTAATTAGGTTTCTCTTAGAGTGTGCCCATAGTAGAGTGTCCCCTTACTTACCTGTCACATATAACAGCTTTCTCAACGAGAGATCCGTACCAAAAGACTGGGAATTTGCACAACTTACACTAATACTCACTAAAGGAATCTGCTGAATTACAGACCCACGTCACTTATGTCGATTTAGAGTAGGATTTAGGAACATACATTGTACTCAAACATTATGAATTATCTCAAAGGTGACTGTCTACTGACATACAGTCAGCACGGATTTGCAAAAGATGTTTGTTGTGAAACACAGCTAGCTATTTACTCGTAGAAAGTAATAAGTGCTATAGACATTGTGTCTCAAATTGATTCCATGTTACTAGATTGCCAGAAAGCTTTTGACATCATTCTCATAAGAGACTTCTAATCAAATTGAATGCATATGGAGTATCGCTTCAGTTGTGAGATTGGATTCATGATTTCCAGTCAGAAAGGTTACAGAACGTAGTAATCGATGGAAGATCACCGAGTAAAAGAGAAGTGATCTCAGGTGTTCCCCAAGGAAATGTTATAGCCCCTCTGCTGTTCCTAATCTATATAAACGATTTAAGAGACAATCTGAGCGGACTGCTTAGATTTTTTGCAGGAAATTATGGAAATTATCATCCTGCAATTTTATCAGAAGATCAGAACCAATTGCAAATTGATTAGTGACGGTAATTACATGGTGTGAAAAGTGGCAATTGCATCTGAATATAAAGTCTGAGGACATCGCGTGAGTACAAAAAGAAATCCGCTAAATTTTGATTATACGATAAATTACACAGACTTCAAGGCTTTAATCCAACTAAATACCTAGGAATTACGATTACAGACAAATTGGAACAATCACATAGACAACATAGAAGGCTCACCAATGACTGCGTTTTATTGGCAGAAACCTTTGAAGATGCAGCAAGTCTACTAAAAACTGCCTACCCTACGTTTGTCGGTCCTCTGCTAGAGCATTGCTATACACCATGGTATCCTTATCAGTTAGGACTGACGGAAGACATCGAAAATGTCGAGAGAAGGGTAGCCAGATTTGTATTATCATGAAACAAGGGAGAGAATGCCACGGATATGATGCACGAGTTGGGTGGCAATCATTAAAGCAAAGGTGTTTTTGGTTGCAGTGAGATCTTTTCACGAAATTTCCATTACCAACTTTCTTCTCTGAATGTGAAAATACGTTATTGACGCCATCTCACATGGGGAGAAATGATCATAATAATAAAATAAGAAAAATCAGAGCACGTACAGAAATATTTCACAGTTTATTTTTCCCACGTGCTGTTAGAGAGTGGAAAGTCTGCAAGCGGTCGGAAGAAACCTCTGCCAGGCAATTAAGTGTGAATTGCAGAGAAGTCATGTAGATGTAGATGCAGGGGCACATCACCTAGTAGGTTCTGGAGGGTGTACTAAATAATGTTCCTCTAGACAGCACTTGAAAGGCGTGCTGGGAGAATCTATGGCTCTACCAGAGAGTCCGCTACAGTTTCAGTCCACGCATTAACCTTAAATTGATTATGATGTCTAGTCTGTACTGTAGCATGAGGATTTCCATCGGCCCATACGTGTTGCTTGAGGAAATTTGTTATTTCATATCTTCGAAACGTGGTGTCATGTGTAGACAAAACACAAAACACGGGAAACGGATTGGCAAAATCATCGGCGAAAGTCTTCCGTTGTGGGTGATGTCAAGCGCAAGGCCCTTCACGCGTTGCAGGGGTTTTCCATGCCAAATCAGCTGAACTGTTGTGATGACTAATTACCAAAAATTCTTCACACTTCTTAAAGTAATAATTTAGCAAAATGAATAGCCTACCACAGGCTCTGTGAATTAGGTACATAAATTGAAATACATGGCCGAAAAAAAATGCAACACTCTCAACGACTGTATTCACTGGCACCAGGGAACAGGGCACAGGGTATATACTGAGAAGCTACAGTGTTAGTGACTCCTTTGTCACGGTCATCGGCGATGAGGCAGCGCTTTTTAGGAGGCTTGTCTGTGTGCCTTCTGCTTTTCTCCGCAGACATAACTGTGCTGAGTTTAGAGGTGTACAGTGACTGCAGCGTTCGTTCTAGGGTACAACGATGCCTCATTGACGAGTACATAACCATATTGAATGACTGCAGCCGTTTGAAAGCGCTAGCGGTAACCAGGATAGAGTCATTGGCGGTTTCTCTAGATGTTGGACACAATGTATCGGTAATGTTTCGCTGCTTTGAGCGGTGGTCTGTGGAACGTTTCCACATCTGTAGACCAGGTCTGGATGTAGATGTAGTACAGACGCACATTAATATCAACGCATATATCGAGTGGTGGTGGCCGATCTAACATCATCCAGGGAAGAAATTCGGGCAGCTGTTGCACCTGTTGTGTGACCTAAGACCATGAGCAACCGTCTGTCTGTAGCACGATTAAAATCACGTGCGCCTCTGGCCAGGTAGCCACTGACATCACGCCACCGCCAAGAACGGCTATTGTGGTGTCACGAATGACCGATTAGAGAGTGGAGTGGCGTTCTGTTGTCTTCAGTGATGAGAGCAGAATCTGTCCGTATGCAAGTGACTGGCATATACGCACACGACGTTGACGTGGTCAGCTGCCTATTTTGGAGTGCTTGCGACCCACGACGTTCAGGTGCCACACATGCCTCATGGTGCTGGGAGCCATCAGTTACAACTCGCAGTTACATTTGGTGTTTCTGCAGGGTAAGCAACCAGTGACCGATACCCTGCACAGATTTTTATCCTCGTGCTGCTGCCGCCATTTCTTCAACAGGAAGGTGATGTGATTTTTCAGCAGGACAATGCACACCCATATACGGCTGCTGCTACGCAACGTGCTCTTCTTGGTGTAAAACAACTTTCCTGACCAGGAAGAGCACAGCATCTCTCGCCAATTGAGTACATGTGGAACATGGTGAAATGGGAATTTACTCGTCCTCCAGAGCCTGCAAGCATTGCTGAGTTGCAACAGAGGTGTAGGGTGCTTGGGACTCTCTATTGCAGGATGTCATTCGACACCTTTATGATCGTTTGCAAGTGAGAATAGACGCCTGCGTTGCCACCTTAGGGAGTTACAGTGTATTAAAGACACTGTTTGAGCATCCTCTACTGTGAAATGTGTGTTTCATTTGGTCAGAATTTGTTATAATATATTCTTGCAACCATGAACTGCCTGTCAAATCAGTTTTTATTAAAGGACCTTATGATTGTGGATGCTGTATTTCTTTTTTCGGCAATGTAAACAGTCAGTTACAATTCTGTGAGTGGTCAGCATTTAGCCATAATAATAAGTTTAATTACCTATGGACTCTTTTGTTTAATTGACACGTTCAACATCGCAGAGTGTCTCCTGGATATTGTTTATGCAACATGGAACTTGGTAACTGAGGAGGTAGTATGAGGCTGGTCGGGGCAGTGAACTGCCTGGGCGAAGGCCGTGTTTCTGCTGCTAGACGCCCCCTATTGCATCACTGGACATCAAAGATTTTTTTAAACCGGATATCGTAGATAAGCAAATTCCGTGAGCGGTCACTGAGCATTCTCATTAGTGTCAATATGAATACATGAATTTCAAGCGCCAGGCAGGCTCCCCATGGAGGTTACGTTACTGCAGGCGTCTTAACCATGTCCATTAAAATATCAAATTCGAGAATACGGTAAAGTAATAGCTTGTGGTACCCAGAATAAAGTTTTCACTGTGCTGTGTGGGGAAGCCCTTTTCGAAACTCTTTGACAGATTAAAATTGTGTGCTGGACAGGCATCGAAACCAGAACAATATCTTTCATGGTCCGTGCTCTTGCTGTCCGGGCTTCCTAGGCACGACTCGTCTGAGCTATCCGGGCACGACCTACTCTCTCAACGTCTCTTAGGTTGGAAATGAGATAAGAGCTATGCGCGGAATTAAACCTGTGAGGGCGGATCGCAAGTCATGATTCTATAGCTCTGTCGGTAAGACCATCTTAATGACAGGCAAGGTCCTTCGTTCGAGTCCCATTTCAACACAGTTTTAATACATCAGGAAATATCAGATTGTGTTTCGCAACCATAGCTTACGGTAAGAGCTTGGGAATGTCAGCTGAACAGGGACTGACGTATGGGAAATTAAACATTAGATCGAAATTGACAACTACCATTTCTGATTTCAGATAACAGAAATATTACATGTGTATTGGGTACTCGTAGAGAACCAAAAAGGCAGTAATTCAAAGCACAGTACTTTTGATTGAGTTCGAAGCATATATTTAATACAATAGCGCTAAGTTGATCACAGTCGTATTTGAAACTTCCTGGCAGATTAAAACTGTCTGCCGGACCGAGATTCGAACTCGGGAGTTTTGCCTTTCGAGGGAAAGTGCGGTATTAAAGCGGCGAGGACGGCTCGGGAGTCGTGGTTGGGTAGCTGCGTTGGTAGACCATTTGTCCGCGAAAGGCAAATGTCCCGAGTTCGAGTCTCGGTCCGACACAGTGTTTTAATCTGCCAGGAAGTTTCATATCAGCGCACACTCCGCTGCAGAGTGAAAATCTCATTCTGGAAATAATCGTATTTGTTTTTGGATAAACTCTGTTGCTTCGAGCATTTTTCTAGGTTATTGTACAATACAGACATTCCACAACGGCACTTACCAGCACAAATCAGAATCCGCTGAGGATTCATTTTCGACGTGGTGGAAGCTGTTTGGTCCTTCCGTAGAACTGCTCAACAAATCGGATATGAGTTGTCGGGTCTGTGTCAACAACGACGCCAGTGTTCGAAGGCATCATATTACTAGCCACTGCTGATCTTAGAAGCAACGTAGCTCCAATTAAAACTAAAGTTGCCCAGCCGGCAGCGGTGGTCTCGCGGTTCTAGGTGCGCAGTCCGAAACCGTGCGACTGCTACGATTGCAGGTTCGAATCCTGCCTCGGGCATGGACGTGTGTGATGTCGTTAGGTTTAAGTAGTTCTAAGTTCTAGGGGACTGATGACCACAGCAGTTGAGTCCCACAGTGCTCAGAGCCATTTGAACCATTTTTAAAGTAGCCCACTAAGTGCCATCCAGAAACGTTTGTTAGAAGCTGGGCAAGAATATATTAAGTCTTTGGCTAAGCTTACTCAGAATTTCGTCACCGTGCAGCCCGTCTCTGCCAGTGAAACTAAATATGTAATCGACGGAATGAATGGCGAAAAGATATATTTACTGACGATAGTAGGTTATCAAATGAGATTATGGATCACTTTAGACAGTGAACCACGACTGCTGTAAGGCTTAGGCGGTATGTGGCACAATGCTTCTCTTGAGGAGAGAGTGGAACAAATACACATTTACTGAATTAAAAGCAGACACTACAAGTTTATTGTAAAACTTCTGAAGCATCTGATGAAATACATTGCTGTTATGTGGGCATATGTGGTTACACATTAAGAAAGGAAAGCCTGTTAGAGAAGTAAAATGTCTATCGAAACACACAATGTATTTGTTTCACATTAAACAATATTCGTAGCTTCTTGAAGCTCCTCTTCATTTTTAACTTTAACAAGGTAGACTACAAATTACTAAAATGTAACACAGCTTCACGTGTTGCTATTCAACACTCCCCATTTCTTTTTCTGGAAAAAGGTTGAACTGGCAAGTCGCTACCGGAAAAATATTAAAGCAATATCTTAAATGGTAACTTGACATTCAAATTCTACATCAAGTAATCAACGTGCAATTTTCAGATATTGGGATTTATTGTATTTGGGGACATAGCCTTTAAATAAAATAATTTCTGTTATGATTAGGTGCAGCTCAGTTTACTGTTCAACTTAAGACAAATGTTTGAATATATGCACTAACAAATCATTAAGTAATTTGACCAGTGCAAGGTAAGGCATAGTAGTGCTCTCTATTGTGGAAAAAGTGAGTCGGAAAATATTGTTTATCAGAAAAATTGCTGTGAACACCATAGGGGAGACAGGGCCTAGTTGGCATATGGGGTGAGTTGGCACACTGCTTCCTTTTTCTACCGCTATAAGGACTGAGCGCTAGGATCGCAACAGTAAAAACTCATAAACGACGTCGTTCCTTCCATTGTTGGTTCAGTCTGATGAGAATTCCCAGAGAGGAAGGACTTCATGTTTTTTGTTTTTCAGACAGGTGCGTATTATTTTTCACTCTATGTTTTTCTTGTTCCGTGAAGCTCTAGAATAAGTTTGGGATTTTTATGCATCTGCGTTGGGTAGGGGAGACGATAATAATTGTATTCAAGTACCGAACTGCTTCGTAAGACTTTCTGTGTTGCAGTGGGGCATCCATCTTGTTTAAAATCCCTTGTTGTAGACCGTAGGGATCATGGCTTACGGACATGTTGGCATAGACCATGTTGCGTATGCCAACTTACCCATCACTCACATTTTTTCACATAGGTATCTGCTGACGTTTCTTAATTACTTTCTGACACATTTTGTCGAAAGTATACCATGATGAATTACAAGAGAAAGACGAAACGCCACGCGGGATTAGCCGAGCGGTCTCAGGCGCTGCAGTCACGGACTGTGCGGCTGGTCCCGGCGGCGGTTCGAGTCCTCTCTCGTGCATGGGCGTGTGTGATTGCCCTTAGGATAATTTAGGTTAAGTAGTGTGTAAGCTTAGGGACTGATGACCTTAGCAGTTAAGTCCAATAAGATTTCACGCACATTTGAACATTTTGAACATTTTGAACAAAGATGGAACGAGCAAAGGATACTGCTTAGAACGCAAAGAATGCCGTACGTGCTCCCATAAACGACAAAAGAAGCCTAGCCGCTACAGCAGAAGAATTCAATATCCCTGTATGGAGCTTAGCCAGGTATTGCCAAAAAGCGAGATAATGTGATGCTTCCACTGATGAAGTCCCTGATGTTCGAAGTGGATAAAAACTTCTAGGAAGGTATGTATTAGCCAAGTGACATATCTTTAAAAAGTAGTTATGTAAGCTTTTCCCTGTGGGCCTGTTGAACTCCATGGCCACATATCTAGCTATTACACATGCCTGTCAGAATATCAGGTTCGCAAGTGATGACATACTTCGTATTTTGTATTACAGGTTTTCTCTCTTTAACAGAAGTATCTCTTAAATGAATACGTTAGGAAATGCTCAGATATTTATTTAGTCTTGAGCCCGAAGGAGGTTAGAAAATTTAGCTTTTCAAAACGCCACCAAAAATGAAGTTACCGTACTACTTTCTTGGGAGGAAAAGAAAATGACGGCACGTTACTGGTACACGTATTTTATGAAGAGGGATTGGAGTTTATCCATCCGAACACCTGAAGCCACCAGTTTTAATGAACTAAATGTGAAAAATTTCTTCAGTTTGCTTAAAAAGGTTTTGGATAGACTGAATTTGCAAGCTCAAGATATATGGAATACGGATGAAACGGGATCACAACCGTACAGAAACTCGACGGAGTGGTAGCACGGAAAGGTCTGAAACAAATTGGAAGGATAATCTCTGCTGAAAGAGGCAGTTTCTTAACCCTAGCAACCAGTGTAATGGTATCCCTCCATTCTTCATATTTCCTACAGCAACATACAAACCACATTTTGTTACAGACGCTCCAGCTGGCTCTGACTGTGATACCAACATCTCAGGTTGATGGTAGAAACAAATTTTATTAAGTTCTCCAAGCAGTTAATTCAGTATGCTAAAAGTTCGAAGAATAGCCCAACACTTCTACTGCTTGACAACCACGACTCTAATGTGTCTATTGAAGCACTTGATTCATTGAAAGAAAGTGGGCACACTGTCCTATAATTTCCCCCACAGTGCAGTCATAAATTGCAGCCTCTGGACCGAAGTGAATTTGGGCCACTTAAAAAATATATTACTATGTTGGCAAAAATACTTGTTCAAAACCGGTGGTAGGCAGAAAACATCTTCCGAGATTGTCCTAAATGCTTTCTCCGAAAATTATTTCGAGCAGCTAGTCCACGAACCCACGCGAATTGTAAATGGTTCCGAAAACACACTTGACCTCTTAGCCACAAATAATCCAGAGCTGATAGAGAGCATCATGACTGATATAGGGATTAGTGATCACAAGGTCGTTGTAGCTAGGTTCAATACCGTTTCTTCCAAATCCATCAGAAACAAACGCAAAATAATTTTATTTAAAAAAGCGGATAAAGTGTCACTAGAAGCCTTCCTAAAAGCCAATCTCCATTCCTTCCAAACTGACTATGCAAATGAAGACGAGATGTGGCTCAAATTCAAAGATATAGTAGCAACAGCAATTGAGATATGCATACCTCATAAATTGGTAAGAGATGGAACGGGTCCCCCGTGGTACACAAAACAGGTCCGAACGCTGTTGCAGAGGCAACTGAAAAAAGCATGCGAAGTTCAGAAGAACGCGAAATCCCGAAGATTGGCTAAAATTTACAGGCTCGCGAAATTTGGCACGGACTTCCATGCGAGATGCCTGCAATAGGTTCCACAACGAAACATTGTCTCGAAATTTGGTAGAAAATCCGAAGAAATTCTGGTCGTACGTAAAGTACACAAGCGGCAAGACGCAGTCAATACCTTCACTGCGCAGTGCCGATGGTACTGTTACCGACGGCTGTGCCGCTAAAGCGGGGTTATTGAACGCAGTTTTCCGAAATTCCTTCACCAGGGAAGACGAATAGAATATTCCAGAATTTCAAACACGAATATCTGCTAGCATGAGTTTTTAGAAGTAGATACCTAAGGGTATGCAAAGCAACTCAAATCGCTTGATACGGGCAAGTCTTCAGGTCCAGATTGTATACCGATTAGGTTCCTTTCAGATTACGCTGATACAATAGCTCCCTACTTAGCACTCATATACAACCGCTCGCTCACCGGTAGATTTGTACCTACAGATTGGAAAATTGCGCAGGTCGCACCAGTGTTTAAGAAGGGTAGTAGGAGTAATCCATCTAACTACAGACCTATATCTTTGACGTCGGTTTGCAGTAGGGTTTTGGAGCATATATTTTATTCAAACATTATGAATCACCTCGAAGGAAACGATCTATTGATACGTAATCAGCATGGCTTCAGAAGACATCGCTCTTGTGCAACGCAGCTAGCTCTTTATTTAACGTCTACTAAGGTCATTCGAAGACCAGTATCAGTTGCAAAGCGATTTAGAAAAGATTGCTGTATGGTGTGGCAGGTGGCAGTTGACGCTAAATAACGAAATTGTGAGGTGATCCACATGAGTTCCAAAAGAAATCCGTTGGAATTCGATTACTCGATAAATAGTAAAATTCTCAAGGCTGTCAATTCAACTAAGTACCTGGATGTTAAAATTACGAACAACTTCAGTTGGAAGGACGACATAGATTATATTGTGGGGAAGGCGAGCCAAAGGTTGCGTTTCATTGGCAGAACACTTAGAAGATGCAACAAGTCCACTAAAGAGACAGCTTACACTACACTCGCTCGTCCTCTGTTAGAATATTGCTGCGCGGTGTGGGATCCTTACCAGGTGGGATTGACGGAGGACATCGAAAGGGTGCAAAAAAGGGCAGCTCGTTTTGTATTATCACGTAATATGGGAGAGAGTGTGGCAGATATGATACGCGAGTTGGGATGGAAATCATTACAGCAAAGACGTTTCTCGTGGCGGCGAGATCTTTTTACGAAATTTCAGTCACCAACTTTCTCTCCCGAATGCGAAAATATTTTGTTGAGCCCAACCTACATAGGTAGCAATGATCATCAAAATAAAATACGAGAAATCAGAGATCGAACACAAAGGTTTAGGTGTTCGTTTTTCCCGCGCGCTGTTCGGGAGTCGAATAGCAGAGAGATAGTATGATAGTGGTTCGATGAACCCTCTGCCAAGCACTTAAATGTGAATTACAGAGTAGTCATGTAGATGTAGATAGATGTTTGTGATGCTTGGATGAGTATTAACTCTGGCGAAACGACTTCAATTTATGACATAAATCGAGAACACAGATTTTCCGCTTGTAGTAACCCCATCTTGTATCATCGCAGGGTTTAGAGTAAACGGGATTTTCCCTTTCAATCCTGACATCTTTAATGAATTCGACTTTCTGCCATCATCTGTCACTGATTGCCCGCCTCCTGTTCGTGTCCAGACTTTGAATGCTGACGTTGTAACAGATCCTCCTCCCCAATATTGCCCTTCCATCTCGTCTTCCACTGATGCACCTACTTCAGGCACACCACCATCGTCCCGAATTGTAACACCAGAAGAAATTTTCCCTTTTTCACAAGCAGGCCCACGAAAACTGTCTATCCGTGGCAGGAATATGAGACACACTGCTATCTTTACAGACAATCCTACCAAAAATGTACTGGCAAAAAGTAAGCAAGTGTCGATTAGTAGGTCTATTTTAGAGAAGACAAGCAAAAGTGCTGCAACTCAAAAAAAGAGGAAGGGGAAATGATTAAGAAATGACGTAATCTGAAGACGACACGTCAGATATAATAAGCTATGTTGATTCTGAGGATATCCTGGATTTCCCAATAAATACAGACACTGAAAAGGAATATGAGCACAAGTCTCCAACGTCTCGAGCATGGCCAACAACACCGAGTAGTAAAGAGAGCAGCATCAATAAAGTTCAAGAAGACAACTCGTACCAGTATCACGTAGAATACTTCGTGATGGTGAAGTATAGTGCACGTCTGTATCCTGTAAAGATACTGTAAATTGATGGTGAAAGAAAAGAAATTTTGAAAATGGCCTGACGTCCCTGACTCGATTTGTATAACAGAAGCAAAATTGTGCGGAAACTAATACCACCAATTCAAGTGAACAATCCACTTTCTTGGTGGACATGAAGTTGTGATTCTACAATTTTGTTGCTATTTTTTTATTTTATTATCATATAAATTTTCTATGTTCATTTATTGAGTTAATAATATTTCAATATTGTTGCCATTTTGACAGACACTAATACAAAATATACTAGCAACTGAAAGATCTATAAGTAAGAAAGTATCAACACCATTTGTCCTTCATATTGTATTGAAATAAAAGTGTCTTAGTTGCTAACTTTCGTTGATTTCTGAGAACCTGTGAACCATTCCAACTTATAGCAGCACATGTGCCAACTTGCCGCACATGTAGGGTAAATTGTCATAGATATAACGTTTCAGTAAACGTTTTTTACGAATTCAGCATGCAGTTGTAAGTGATTTTTCATAATTAATAAATGGTCAAGGGATACGACTATCTGCGGCATCTATCATATAGGCGAAAAGTGCTATAGGAAGAAATAGAAAAATCGTAAAGTAAAGACTATGCTAACTAGCCCCGAGCTCCCCTACATATCCGTTTATAGATGAATCCTGACTTTCGATTTAGCAAAGAAAAATGAATTGGTGACCGTCGGCAATGCATTTTTATTAGCATTTTTGAATCTTACTTCTGTGATGTTACATAAGACTCGTAAACGTTGCACTAAGTCTTGGACTCATATATTTTCGTTATGGGTCACAAGACAGGACACGCAATCATTTTACATCGAGAGAAAAGCATTTATCGCACGATATGGTTGTAACTATGAATTTTTATTTATCATTAGTTTCCAGTGATATTTCACAGAGTTAAAGACCACAAATCGGCCATCTCCCGTCCTTCATATGAAACAAAAGAAAGGAGACAAGAATAAACAAAATAAATCATTGACAGTTGCACCCTTCCGTGATTTTGGCCCGCCTTGTATAACAGAAGTAAAAGGTAGCCAAAACATGTCCACAAGGCACCCTATATCTCGTTGCTACAAATTTAGAGTTCCTATTGCTACATGATCTTCGAGAACTAATATGATGACGTGCTGAAAAGTAATGTCTCTACAGATTTTATGTGAAAACTATAGAAATTTTTTAAAAAATAAAATAAACATTATTAGCATTACACATCCGTATTTTTAACGTCTACATATCTATTTCGCAAAGTAGTCACCTTTGCGATGAGCACATCTCTCCCAAGGAGTAACCAGTTTGTTGATGCCGTCACTGTTGAATGTTCGACTCCGTTGGCGGAGTCACCTCACGTGTGCTTGCGCCGCTTCATCATTATCAAAGTCATCGAAGGTGTTCGTTAAGTTTTGTAAACAGTCAAAAGTCGCAGCGGTCGTGTGTGGACTGCTATTGTCACCCTAAGGGAGAGGGTGCTCCACGTGTGAACAAACTCTTCTAATTCATCCTTTCAGTTATATGAGCGTCTCGCAGTACCTCTCAGATTTTATGGTGGTGCCTTTAGGTATGAATTCCAAATGCACAGCCCCTTTAACAACCCAGAACACTGTCAGCATGGCTTTGACTGCTGATGGCATGGTCTTGCACTTCCTTGGCGTCGGTGGCCCTTTGAGCCACAACTCCATTGAGTGAGTGTTTTACAAGTACGAAGCCGTTTGTTCTTATGGCCAGGGATCGTCGTAAAATAAATGACTCAAAGTCCGTTGCTCTATGGTTTAAAGGAGGTGGTGTTTGTAAGGAAATTAAAGTGTCTGTTGATATTATCTTGTATTATCGACACTGAAATGACGTACCTTTCCTTTCCTTGTCTCCCGTGAGATTTTTTTAAAAATGGAAAAGAAAAAAACGTACTATACATTCATCTTGCCAACATCGGAGAGGCGATTCTTCTTGGTGTCGTAGGTTCAGAGGTGCCCTGGGATGCTCTCTTTGTGAAGCACCTCTGGGCATATCTGAGGTGCAGCTCATGATCTGCGCTAGCGCAGTACTGCTCTGACGTCACTTTGGGTGTGGCGCTCGGGCGTCTCTCTAGTTTTACTAAGAGTGCGCGATTTTATTCTGCATCCGGTCCGGGCGGATTCTGATATGGCTGAAGGCCGGCCCGCGAGGCTATAAGTAAAAAGTCGGGAAAGACGGCGTCAGTGTTCGTGCAACTGCACGTGCGACAGCAGTGGACGGCGAACGGAGATGCCACGCTATAGGAGGAGATTAAGGCATTCTCGGCCGACGGGGTATAAGGCGACTGATGATACACAACTTAGTCAGAGCAGTAAAGTCGGAGCTCACGTGATTCGGCAAGACCCGTCCGTGTTTTGCGGGTGTATTGTGAACATTGCAGTTACGAATAATGATGCAGCTTATGTTTCTCTTGTTTTCGGAGTCAAAATGGTGAACAAAGTTGTCACAGTGTTGTTAAGGACCCCATCACCCTCACACTCAGACGCAGATATATTTCTGACAGATGCCCAGTCTCCTCTGTTTCGTGTCAGAAGTGCACACAGTTTTCAGTAGCACAGATCTGCAATGATGGTCTTTACACGCTCTGGTGATATGCCACATTCACCTGAGAGCAGTGGCTGTTAACCGACGATTTGCTCCGACGACTTCATGAACCCCCATTCCGTCAAGTCAGATCGGCTAACGTACGTCATCCACTCCGAGCTCTGTCATACACATGGAGGTAAGCACTACCGTTTGCTTCATTACGAGCATGAACAACCTAACGTCGCACTTTACTGATGTCGATAGAATCATCAGCGTACGCAACTTTCACTATGCTACGGATCTGAATTGGACACACGGTCTTTGTGGTAAGAAACTTAATCACAGCATGCAGTTACTCACGCACCGACACAGTTACGTTATTGATCTCCATATTACACGCCAGAATTAAGAGCCGTATACCGACAGAGGGTTACAAATTGCGACAGCGAAGCGAGAAAGTCGACCAAATCATGTGCGTGACAGGTAACACATCAACTGATACTGAGTACCTGAGCCCTTGTTCAATGTGTTTGCAGTTCTGCAAATATGATAGAATCATGAACATGCTCTTAATATATAAGGTTTGGTGAAAAGTTCCATTTGAGGCCATTGCTGTTGTGTGTGACTCCGGAGAGGGAATATAAGCGCCGACATGTAGGCAAGAGGTCAGTGTGGAGTTCGTCTCTATCCGACGCGTATGTGGTAAATGCGGAAACGTCAACTGTGACAACGATTCTACCGAATGCGTCCAGACCAACGTGCTGCTATTCTTTTCACGGCAGCCGAAGAACAGACGCTGGTAAACATCCATCAGAGAATGAAGAAAGTGTACGAAGCAGTATATCTGTCGAAAATCACCGTTGAGGAATACAAGGGGTGTTGGTGCTTGATGATAACGCACGTCCCCGTATCCTAAGTTTCGTAACTTACGACACCTCAAGTGGGAGACACACGAGCATAAACCCTATAGTACTGAACTCTCCTCATATGATTATCTCTCTTTGCGTCTCTCAAAAAGGGCTTGATGGATCGACGAGTCCTGTCGGACGAGGATGTGTAGCAGGCAGTTACGAAGTTCATCAATCAGTAGGACACGGTATCTTCATCCTGGTGCGACGTTGTGATGATTGTGATTTTGCCTCATTGACATAGGGCCTTCGAAAGGAATCTTTTTGATTGCCGCTTGTCGGAACAGTAGATTCGATCAACAAGCGAGGAGAGTATTGCGGAGATGCTTCGTGAACTCTAATGGGAATCGATGGAGACAAGATGGCGCTCTTTTCACGAAATACCACTGAGAAAATCTGGAGAACTGGCATCTGAAGCTGGCTGCAGAACGGTTCTCATGCTTCCAACGTACATTTCGCGTAAGGACCACGTATTTCTCATTTACTACCTGATACCACAGTGCGCGCGTCCCCGTATCAAGGTTTACGTGGTGCACTGTACGCAATACCATTGACGATGTCACTGCTGGTTGTCGCCTCTCTAATGTATTATTCGGCCGTCGGCGAGTCAAGATGCGATATACACTCCTGGAAATTGAAATAAGAACACCGTGAATTCATTGTCCCAGGAAGGGGAAACTTTATTGACACATTCCTGGGGTCAGATACATCACATGATCACACTGACAGAACCACAGGCACATAGACACAGGCTACAGAGCATGCACAATGTCGGCACTAGTACAGTGTATATCCACCTTTCGCAGCAATTCAGGCTGCTATTCTCCCATGGAGACGATCGTAGAGATGCTGGATGTAGTCCTGTGGAACGGCTTGCCATGCCATTTCCACCTGGCGCCTCAGTTGGACCAGCGTTCGTGCTGGACGTGCAGACCGCGTGAGACGACGCTTCATCCAGTCCCAAACATGCTCAATGGGGGACAGATCCGGAGACCTTGCTGGCCAGGGTAGTTGACTTACACCTTCTAGAGCACGTTGGGTGGCACGGGATACATGCGGACGTGCATTGTCCTGTTGGAACAGCAAGTTGCCTTGCCGGTCTAGGAATGGTAGAACGATGGGTTCGATGACGGTTTGAATGTACCGTGCACTATTCAGTGTCCCCTCGACGATCACCAGAGGTGTACGGCCAGTGTAGGAGATCGCTCCCCACAACATGATGCCGGGTGTTGGCCCTGTGTGCCTCAGTCGTATGCAGTCCTGATTGTGGCGCTCACCTGCACGGCGCCAAACACGCATACGACCATCATTGGCACCAAGGCAGAAGCGACTCTCATCGCTGAAGACGACACGTCTCCATTCGTCTCTCCATTCACGCCTGTCGCGACACCACTGGAGGCGGGCTGCACGATGTTGGGGCGTGAGCGGAAGACGGCCTAACGGTGTGCGGGACCGTAGCCCAGCTTCATGGAGACGATTGCGAATGGTCCTCGCCGATACCCCAGGAGCAACAGTGTCCCTAATTTGCTGGGAAGTGGCGGTGCTGTCCCCTACGGCACTGCGTAGGATCCTACGGTCTTGGCGTGCATCCGTGCGTCGCTGCGGTCCGGTCCCAGGTCGACGGGCACGTGCACCTTCCGCCGACCACTGGCGACAACATCGATGTACTGTGGAGACCTCACGCCCCACGTGTTGAGCAATTCGGCGGTAAGTCCACCCGGCCTCCCGCATGCCCACTATACGCCCTCGCTCAAAGTCCGTCAACTGCACATACGGTTCACGTCCACACTGTCGCGGCATGCTACCAGTGTTAAAGACTGCGATGGAGCTCCGTATGCCACGGCAAACTGGCTGCCACTGACGGCGGCGGTGCACAAATGCTGCGCAGCTAGCGCCATTCGACGGCCAACACCGCGGTTTCTGGTGTGTCCGCTGTACCGTGCGTGTGATCATTGCTTGTACAGCCCTCTCGCAGTGTCCGGAGCAAGTATGGTGGGTCTGACACACGGGTGTCAATGTGTTCTTTTTTCCATTTCCAGGAGTGTATATCACGTGCCGTGGACGTCCTGATAGTCGGCAGTTCCATATGTACGTAACTGTGTTCCACAAAAAAGATTCGCATGTGGGCAAGGGATGGTGAGATGTTAGCTGCTACCGGTGCCAGATGAGAAGGTGGTGGCAGTTCGTCTATCAAGGTGCCTGTCAGACTAGTCTGGTGGCGATTCCACATCTTTATCATCGTGCATACGTAAATAGCCACTGATAGGTCGTGGACGTGGGCTAGTCCAAGATTTCCATGACTATTTGGAAGGGTGGTGTTTTCGTATCCCACCTTAAAAAAACAACCCTGTGTTCACAAAACACCCTAATGACCCCAGGATTCGGCGCGCCAACACAACCGGCATAGGAAGAACTTGGGCCAGATGTGGGATGTGAGAAGCTAGATAAGTGTTAGCAAAGGTGGCCCGTTGTATCATGTCCAGAGCCCTTAGCCTGTAACTTCTAACACTGGCACGAATTGTTTGAAGAAGATGTATGTAGCTCAGTGCCGTCTTACGTCGAATCTCTGTAGTGAAGATAATTCCCAAGCATTTTATCCTGTTGATCGGCTGTAACGGTACAAGACTCCCCGATAGGAGACATCTCCCGGTGTTCATCGCCCCCAGCTTTACCATCTTCATACGTCAACCCGTTGTCATATCATATAAATTAATCCAATTCAAGCCGCCTTTGTCTCTTCGCCCGACTGTGCTAAAAAAAAACTAGTTGATCCGCGTATGTTCTGCATATAAACTTATTGTGCCTTATCTTCATTGCTTGGAGTCGTATCCGGAGCCCGCAGAGCAGCGGCTCGACAGCAATCGCCGACAGCAGACATCCTTGTCTGACCGTTCGTAAGATGGTGATGGGCCCCATCATGCACCCATTGATGAGCACTCTGGGTGAGGCGCCGTGGAGTAGTCGCTTAACGACGGTGACAAAACTCTGTGGGAACGTCATTTGCGTCATCACCTCCACGAGATAGGCGTGGCTCATCCTGCCAAAAGCGTGATCGAAATCCATCGATACCAGTGCATCCCGGAGATGACATGTGGTTGCTAGTGCGAAAACATAACGATAGTCCCTGAGTGCCGTTTGTATATTGCTGTCCCCTCCTGTTTGGGTTTAGTCGAGTAATATCACTTAGCGCAGTACGCGTTTTAATCGTGCTGCAAGTATCCTGCTGTAGATCTTGTAGTCGCAATTAAGAAGGGTCAGTGGCCGGTAGGTCTGTATCCCTGTGTCGCCGGATGGTTTTTGGATAGGGATGATTATTTCTTCCACAAAGGCGGATGGAAGAGGCACATTGGAAGACATCAATTCGCGGTACATGGCTGTCAATCTCGGAGTCATGAAGTCCTTAAATGTACGACAAAACTATAACGGAAGCCGGTTGGGCCCCGGAGACTTGTTAGACGCTCCCTTATCGAGCGATTCTATTACGTCGTCGTCTATGACTTCCCCCGTTAACTCTCGGTCGGCGGTCAAGTCGTGGCATGCGGTAGCGTTCGTAGGACATCTTGGAAGGCCGCCTGATCTCGTTCCGCTTCTGCATAGACATGACCGTATTGTTACGCAAAGGCGTTGGTAATGTCTTCCTGCGTTGCCATACGGCGAGCAACCGCCAGTACGACCGTCTGTATTAAGGTTCTGTGGCTACGTTTTTTTCCTCTGATAACGTGATACATCGACGATGACTGATTCTCCTCGGACTCGTTCAAAGGCTCTTGTGCGGACTGCGACACCCTCCAGACGGCGTCGCTTTATGGAAATTATTAGCGCCTGCGCTCGTTTTATAGCAGCACTCCGATCCTATGAAGGCTCTTGTACAGAAAGTTCCCGGAGTATCGTGAAATAAAATTCCGTCTTGTGGTGCCTCCACATCATACCATCTGTTGTCTTCCATATGCAGTTAATAAGCAGGCGGACTTTCTTTAGAGATGAATAGAAAAATTGCCAGATGCCGACCTCGGGGAATATCAGTTTGGATTCCGGAGGAATGTAGGAAAACGCGAGGCAATACGACTAATCTTCGAAGATACGTAAAAAGGGCCAACCATACATTTATAGCATTTGCAGACTTAGAGAAAGCTTTTGCCAGTGATGATTAGAATACTCTCTTTCAAATTCTGAAGGCAGCAGGGGTTTAATACAGGGAGCGAAAGGCTATTTACAATCTTTACAGTAACGAGACTGCAGTTATGAGTCGATGTACATGAAAGGGAAGCAGTGGTTGAGAAGGGAGTGAGACATGGCTCTAGCCTATGACCGACGTTATTCAATCTGTACATTGAGCGGGCAGTTAAGGAAGGCAAAGAAAAATTTGGATTATGGATTAAAGTTCAACGAAAAGAAATAAAAATTTCGAGGTTTGCCGATGACATTGTAATTCTGTCAGGGACAGCAAAGGGGTAGGAAGAGCGGTTGAACGAAATGGAGATTGTCTTGAAAGGAGGATATAAGATGAACATCAAGAAAAGCGAAACAAGAATAATAGATTGTAGTCGAATAAAATCAGGTTATGGTAAAAGATTTCGATTAGGAAACGAGACACTTAAAGTAGTAGATAAGTTTTTCTAATTGGGCAGCAACAAAATAACTGATGATGGCCGAAATATAGAGCATATAAAATGTAGACGGGCAATGACAAGAAAAGCATTTCTGAAGAACATAAATTTTTTTAACAACCAATATAGATGTAAGGGTTGGGAAGTCTTTTTTTTAAAGTGTGTGTCTGAAGTGTAGCCATGTATGGTATTGAAACATGGATGATAAACAGTTTACACTAAAAGAGAAAACTTTCGGAACGTGGTACTACAGAAGAACGTTGAAGATTGTATGGGTAGATCATTCAACTAACATAATTTGGAAGACAAGAAATATGTGACACTGCTTCACCAAAAGAAGGGATCGGTTCATAGTACATGTTATGAGATATCAGGGATCACCAGTTTAGTATTGGAGGGAAGTGGCTGAGGGGGGGCGGAAATCATAGAGGGAGACCAAGAGATAAATATAGTAACCAGATTCAGAAGGATGTACCTTGCAGAAGTTATACTGAGATGGGTAGGCTCACAGTGAATAGGGTAGCATGGAGAGCTGCGTCAAACCAGTCTCGGGACAGAAGACAACAACAAAAACAACAACAACAACATGAAAAACATTAACACATCTGCTCAGAAATTATCAGCGGAAATTCTCATTCATGGTCTGAGGTTCGAATCAAACTTGGGGAAGGGCAGGGTGGGCTAGTAATATGAGAGAGTATGGAAAGGAAAAGACTGCGATGGAGATGTTCTCGAACAAGGAGGGCAGTGCAGCAGCAGGGGGTCGAGAAAGAAGATTAGATTTGCATGAGAAGAGTCCACTCTGCGGGTCCGACATCTCGCTCTGCAAATACGTGTGCGCTACCAAGAAATAACCTATGACAGTTTGAATACCACCGACCTGTGCCCGTGCCAGTCTCAAACAGTCGCAGCCCACTTGATAATGTACTGAAGTACATAATCCAAGTCACTATAGCATAAAATTCAGTAATTTAGACCGCTTTCCTCACGGGTAAAATATAAAAGTAGTATGCTCAAACAGTAAAATAGACGATGGAGGTAGTGACGAAATTCTTGAACTACATTAGACCACGCTCTTAATTGGGAAAACCACAACCTAGAATTAATTAAGCCCTTTTGTTCAGCTACATATGCAGACGCATATTTACTGCTGTACGACATTCAGAAAGGGAGGTACTAATTTATATTTTCTATTTTGGTTCCCAAGTGAGTTACGGCGTTATTTTCTGGCAAAAAATCAATATACAGGATCACTGTTTTCAGACTATAGGTGAATGTTATAAGACTTTGTAAAGGAATTTAAAAAAAAAATTATGAAAAAATAGACACTACTTCAACTACCAGAGATTAATGCGTAAAGCATTTTCTGAACAAAAGAAGCTTTACGCTCTTCTTTTATCAGTTTTCGATTAAGCTACCTTTCGCTGTTATCCTTCCCTAGTGTTAAGACGTGTTGTGCCATTTTCTTACTGATAAAATTGGGTTAAATAATGAAAGTGATTTCGAAGCAGAGCGATTTCGTCTTTTGTGATACCATGGGTCCCAGATCCTGAAATTCTGTAAAATTATTGCTATTATTTTAATTTTATACAAAGAATTTAGATGGAGGTGACGATCTTCACGGGGACGCTGCTCAACAACAGAGGTAGGAGACTGTGTTCATCTTTTCCCCTTTCGTGGCCGGTACCGTCTATTTCAATATATTTGCCGTGATATTCAGAACCTGCAGTCTCACTTTTCATTTAATTTCGAAGTCCACCCATTTACGTTCTAAGATGAAAAAATGCATTTAACTGTATTTCTTTTTATCCAGCCCACGGGGGATGAATGCACTCAAAATGTACGGGCCTCTATCCCGTTCGTATGTTCGCATGAGTATGTACAAGCGTAACTATATTTAAGACTCATTTCCTAAACAGTATTAACGCTTATTCTTGACCACTCATTCGCGAATGTACGTGCCCTCTTATTTGATGTAGTCAGTCAGCCGTATTCTTTAATAACATTATTTGTAAAATTCCGTTTCTTAGTTTCCACAATTGATCTTTGCCTGTCTCGCAACAGCGCTTCACGCGAAATATTTATTACTCGACATCCACAATAACTTTTATTTCAAAATTTCGACTACCGAACGAATAAAGACTTTTCCAACAACAACAATAGCAAAACATGATAATATAAGAGGACGCGTTACAACTTATATCTGAAAATAGCGTCCGCCTCGATAGCTCAGTGGTCAGCGCGGCCGAATGCTGTGCAAAGGGGCCCAGGTTTCATTCCCGGATGGGTCGGAGATTTTCTCCGCTCAGGGACTGGGTGTTGTGTTGCCGTCACCATCATACCATTCCCAACGACACGCAAGTCGCCGAAGTGCCGTCAACTTAAAAGACTTGCAGCAGGCGACCCGTCTACCCGACGGGAGACCATTGCCACTTGACGTTTCACCTGAAGATAGTGCTTAACGCCTTCAGAGAGATCTTCAGCGAGCTTCCCATTTTGACAACAGTTTCACAGTACATACAGTCATAAATGTCGTTTGTAGTTACAAATACTTCTAAAAAATTAGGAAAAAACATTAATTTAAAAGTAGGACTATACACACCTCTAAAGAGAATTAGAGGCTCTAAAATTAATAGAGAAACAAGTCACATAATTCGGTAAAGATGTATTCACCAAACAGTAGGAAAACGTCAAATATCTTATGCATAATGTGATGGAATTTAAGAATGAATTATAGAAATTTCTATTGGACAACTCACACTTCAGCAAAGAACATCTTCACAGAAACTCTTCAAGTTAATGTTTAGGTTATTTTTTCTTGCCATTATCACTATAACACAATAACATTTCATTATGATAATTCACATCATTCGATTTCTCTTGAATAAAATGTGCATATTTGCCTTCTTTCCATGTACGAGAGATCCCTGTCGAAGTGATCTACGGTATACAAGTTATTTAATGTAATATTATTTAAATCTTTTCCTCCTTAATGCGTTATTACTATTCTTAGACAACTCACATTCGCTATCACGGTTACTTCTGCTACCTCACACAAATAGTACGTCAGATGGCGTTGTCTCTACGTACTTAGAAATTGTCAGTCAGTTTCTTATCACTTAAGAAGGAACTAAGCTTTGTTCACACATAACAAAGCTTCAAAGAGCCATTAAAGTTTTAGAAAAATAGTGATGTTCACATGTTCAATAATAGAGGAAAATGACCATTATTATCCGTTATTAAAGCTGTCAGTGGCCCAGAAAGGAGTTCAATATGCAACAACAAAAATTTTTGATCACTTGCCCACTACCATAAAAGGTCTGACAGGTAGCAAAGCAAGTTTTAGGTCAAACCTAAATTTATAGACTGTTAGACTGCAAAAACACTAGTTACTAATTACATTTGCACAAGTAGAGCTAAAAATCATATATTTATTAATGGTAGTAGTAATAATGTATACATATTCTGCAATGTAAATCGCTACACGTCATTTAAATAAAAGTATCGTTCAGATGATCTATGCAGCATGTAACTCCTTAAATAATACACACTCATACTCACCCACCCACCCACCCACCCACACACACACACACACACACACACACACACAATAATGTACTGTTTCTTCAACAAAATAACATATATTTAAACACGTCATAGACCCTATTATTTGAGTGACCTTTTTCAGATAAAATCTTTGGCTTAGTCGCTCTGTTGACACGTATCAGCCATTAATTCAAGATATGAATTTCCATTGGTACTATCATTTGTTCTTAACTGGCTGAATGAGACGCGTCTCTGGTTTACAGGAAGACTTGGGCAACAGGACCGTTGCAATCTGAACCAAACCCTTTCCGTCACACTGCATCACATAATGGCTTTCTCTAAGTGCCTTTTAGTAGAAGGAACCCGAATTTGAAACAATATCAGATATATTAATCACATTTCCAGCTTCAGAAAGGTTCATATGAATCTGATTCTTAAACAAGATCAAATCTTCCTTTTTTGTCTACCTCTTTCCCCATTACAGCTAAGTACTAAGCATTCCGTCATTACCTCATTTCTCTGGGCACGTCGCTACAGCAGTCTATTAGAATTTCCTTTTCGTAGAACTCACTAGGCTTAAGATCTCTGTTTAGGACACCCCTCAATACATTTCTATCTTCTGCGGTCGCTATTATTATTATTATTATTATTATTATTATTATTATCTGTCCTTAGTTGTATGTTCTACATATCATTTGAACAATTTTTTAATCTAAAAGATGCGGAACGAGTCGTTATACAGGATATGTGTAGATGATTAGTGTTAATATTAACGCTCACGTTATTCTTTAGTACTACTCATGCAACAGCACTTAAAAACTAATTTTCTACGGTCTACAAGTTTTTAAATAGTAATTCGTCCACAGAATAGATGGACTCATCCAGGACAAATAATTTGAGGTCAGATTTAAAAATTGCATTGCTATCAGTCATACATTTTATTTTACCGAGCAAATGATCAACAAAAACTTTTGCTGGATATTGAAATCCTTTCTGAGCCACTTACAGCTTTAATAATGGATAATAAAGGTCATTTTGCCTCTAGTGCTGTAGGTATAGACCTCCCTGTCCTTCTCAATTTGTGATGGACTATTTATGATGAATTTAATTAACAAATATAGTATTCTCATGATGAGGTTAAAACGCCAACTCCTTGTAGAGGTATCTACATGACGACCGCACGTAAACGCCAGAAAGTATTCTCACTGTTTGTTTTTGTGCAATCAATACTTCCTTTCTAAGTGATGAGTTACCCCATAAAATTATTCTACAAGACATTACTGAGTGGAAATACCCAAAATATGTCAGAAGGTTCTAGTATTGACATTCTTATTAATTCCGAGACAAACTGTTATTGGGTCAAATGGTTCAAATGCTCTGAGCACTATTGGACATAAGATCTGAGGTCATCAGTCCCATAGAACTTAGAGCTACTTCAACGTAACTAACGTAAGGACATCACACACGTCCATGCCCGAGGCAGGATTCTAACCTGAGACCGTAGTAGTCACGCGGTTCCAGACTGAAGCGCGTAGAACTACTCGGCCACAACGGCTGACAAACTGTCATTCTAAACGGCTTTAGATGTATGAAACTTTTATTTCAAATTATATTTTCACTTCCACTTTGACCGCGATTGTTTACTGTTGACGCTGTAGTGTACTCGAAAGAGTCATCGATGAATGGCTGTAGGAGAATATATGATTATTTGGACAGAATTTCTATTTGGTGTGATGAATGGCAGCATGCTATAAATGTACAAAAATGTAAATTAAGCAGATGACAAGGAAAAGAATTCTATAAAGTTCGAATAGAGTATTAGTGTTGTGCTGGCTGACAACGACTCGTCGATTATATATCTTGGCGAAACCTGGAAAGTGACATGAAATGGAAGGAGCAAGTAAGGTCACTTTTAGGGATGGCGAATGAGCGACCTCGAATTATTGGAAGAGTTCTAGGAACGTGTAGCTCATCTAGAAAGGAGAGAGCTTGCAGAACACTTGTGCCATCAACGCTTGAGTGCTGCTCGAACAGTTGAGATTACCACCAGATCGCATTAAAGAAAGGCATAGAAGCAAACCACAGGCATTGCCGGTAGGCTCGACCAACACTTGAGTGTTATTGAGATCCTTCATGAACTTAAATTGGAACCTCCGGAGGGAAGACGCTGTGCTTTTCGCCAAAAGCTATTGAGAAGGAGTACAGAATGATTCTACCGCCACAAAAATATATCTCACGTAATGATCGCGAAGGTAAGATACGAGAAATTGGGGCTGCATTTGCGACTGGAACAGGAAAGCAAATTAGTAGGTACTCCCTGCCACGCACCGAATGATAATTTGCGGAGTATCTATATAGATGTAGATGACAATGTTATTACTACTATTGATAACACTATAATTAGATTTCAAATGACTAGTATCTTTAAATTCTGGGTCCAACGTAAAAGAGCACACGAGGCCCCTATCCTAAAATCTCTATCATAATAGAAAGGAAGCAGCTGGTTGCAAAGGAGAACTTATAGAAACTGCAGTAAAAACTAAGCTCCAGGTCTCACAAACATGTACTCAACACAGGGAAGAAGTTCTTAGATAATTTCCTGGACAACCTACAGCACCTCTCCGTTTTGTCGTAAGTAGACATTACGTGAACTGTAGCTGTTTTCATAGTTATAAGTTTTATAATTTTAGACAGGAACGAGTCACAAGTATAGTTTATTTCAATAATCATCGGTTTCCCATTACTTACAATCTCATCTTTAGGTGAATCTTACAAACATTCCTTCTTCTCCGTTGGGACCTCATTTTGTAGGCGTTATTGGTTTTTACACAATGACAAACAAAAGTTCGTTCAAAGTTCGGTACACTTACGAGAAATTTTTTTTATTTTCTTTTGCGTAAATATACATGAAAAGGTCTTAAGTATAGTGAAACATGAAATGCGGTGACAATTTAGGTTGCTTATGTGTTTGTGCGACTGTGTGTACACAACGCACATTGTTCGAATGTTTATGTGTAAGAGATATCGAAGGTAGCGTTCATCTCATAAACTTTAATTTGCAAATAACTTACATTACGAGTTAAAGTACTGCTTTGAAATACTGCATATATAAACTAGAGCAATAGAACGAACTTACGCGGAGAGCAAACTAGAGCTTATTTCAAACATGTAGACCTGCCATAGTGAAGATCGCCTGTTTACTGATGAAAATTGTAGTGCTTCTTAGCTTTTTTATTACTGTTAGTATCTGTTTTCCTATTTTGTGGATGGTCAGGGTGCCTGCTATTTCCCGTAAATGTTTTGTCACGTGGAAGAAATAAATGTGTAATATTCATGACGACTGTAGTTTACGGTTTCGATTATTCCGGTCTCTTCCTAGGAAGTGAGAGGGTAATTACTATCGCCAGTGTATGATAATATAGTATGTTGTTTGAAATGAGCAAGCAAAAGGAATGCGCTATAATTACTAACTACTGTACTAAGAAAATCATGTGATGCACCAGTTTAAAGTAATTTTTGGTTAGCAGAAAGGAGTTTTTTTAGGTAAAATTAAACATCTGATTTGCTAGTATTCCTCAAAGTGTTTGTCTATTAGAGAGATGTTGGTAGCCCTGCGCCTGCTATACGGACGTTTGAGTCACAGCTCCCGTACAAGATAAGTAATTTTAGTAGTAATAAACTGTTTCTAACACATTAAACTAATTTATTACGTTAATTATAGTGCTCTACAAGCGTACCATTAAACGTTTTTGTCTTACTCGCGTATTTTCACAGTAATTAACCAAAGTTCGTTTTGTTTACATATCGCGGCCAGGCCGAACTTTTGAGCTTTCAGATTAAACTTCATACCGCAATTTTAAGTGCATTTACTGATAGTTTAGTGTGCCAAATACGTTTGCTGCCCTTTATATCTGTAGAGTATCGTCATCTCTTAAGTAATTTCCAGTAAGAAACTTCTGAACCATTGTTTACATTGTCGCGAGTAGGCCTAATTTTTTGTACACGTATTTTCATTGTTTTCCGGAAACTTAATTGTCTTTCTGTCACTAAAATCGATTTGTACCATGAGTGTAAAGTGCCTGACGTGCCGTAGAATCGTTAGCTCCGGGGTCTGGTGTGATGGATGTAGTAACTTTTTTCATTGGGGAGATTGTAATGGCGAGGGAATTGGAAAAATGAGTGAGACTCATCAGTGGTTCTGTAGGCTATGCAGTAGAGATAGAAAGATTGTGGAACAGGAGGGGAAAATTGCTGCCCTTCAGGCTGAGTTAGATGAGGCTAGGCGAGAACTGGGCAGGTTAAGGGGGGAGAAGGGTAAACAGGGGTGGGAAGTGGCAACAGGCATATGGAATAAGCCAAGAAATTCTTCTGACAGCTTTGTTATTAATGTACAAAATAGGTTTGACCTGTTGCCTCAGTCGGAAACTGATGAGCCTCTCACAGAAGTAGATGTAGACAGGGCTCAACAAGCTTTCAGCAGCAAATTGAATAAGAAGGTAGGGAAGTGTGCAAAGAGAAAGAAAGTCTTGTTGCTAGGTAGTTTGCATGCTAGGGGTGTGGGCCAACTTCTGCAGGATGAATTAGGGGCAGAATACCAGGTCACAAGTTTTTTCAAACCTAGTGCTGGACTGGGGCAGGTTACAGAGGATTTAGGTTCACTATGTAGAGGCTTTACTAAGGAAGATACCGTGGTTATTGTGGGTGGGCCGGGCAACAGTATTGACAGAGATCCGGGGTACAGCATAGAGTGTGACCTGGCAAATATTGCATCGGCATCGAGTCATACCAGTGTTGGGTTTGTGTCGGTTCTGGAGCGCAACGACCGGCCTCATTTGAGCTCTTCTGTCAGGAAAGTTAATTTGGAGTTGGAACGGCTACTTGGATCTGATGCGGGGTCACACACTGGTGTGGCTCCTGTTGATTCACTCTGTAGGTGGGACTATACTAGACATGGCCTACACCTCAACAAGAAGGGGAAGGGTAAACTGGCTGGGCTGGTAGCAGGAAATTTAAAGGGGGGGAGGAACTACATCTCATGGTGGTAACTCTTTTTTAGTGTAAGATCAGTGTCCAGTGGGAAACTCAGGCACGCAAGTACTAAAGATGTTAAAAAAGCTCAAGATACTCACAAAAGCAAAATGAAAAATATTAGTATATTTCATCAAAATATTGGGGGATTGAAGAATAAAATTTATGAGCTTCTGCTTTGTTTAGAAGATATAAAAACTGAGAATGTAATAGATGTACTATGCCTGTCTGAGCATCACATTGTCACTGATATGCAAAAGGTTAGCATCAATGGGTACAAATTAGCTGCACATGTAAGTAGAGATAATATGATGAGAGGAGGAGTTGCCATATATGTCAAAAGCTTCCACAGCGCAAAACATTTAGAAATTAAAAAAATTTGTGTGGAGCAACATATGGAAGCATGTGCCACTGAACTAAAACTAAATGATGGCACTTTCATAATTGTAACAGTGTATAGGTACCCCTCAGGGAATTTCCAGCTATTTCTAGAAAGCTTGGATGCTTTGTTGTGCTATCTGTCAGACAGGGGGAAGCAAATTATCATTTGTGGGGATTTCAGTGTTGATTCCCTGAAAGAGTGTGATAGGAAGAATGACCTTGTAGTATTACTCAGTTCTTTCAATTTGAGCTCCGTCATTGATTTTCCTACTCGGATAACAAAGAACAGCAGGACATTGATAGATAACTTTTTTATAGACCAAGATAAGTTTATGGACATAAATGCTTATCCTGTTGAGAATGGTCTTTCAGATCATGGTGCACAGCTGGTTACAGTACATGGCATAGCTCCATGCATTATATCAAATCAGAATTTCAAAGCCGTGCATTCAATTAACAATATAAATACTGCAAACTTTAGGGAAAGACTAAAGGAGCTAGACTGGGATGAAGTGTATATGGAACCCAATGCAAACTTGAAATATAACTTATTTCACGAAACATTTTTAAGGATATTTGAAAATTGTATTCCCAAGAAAACAGTGCAACATAATTCCAAGAAAACATATAAAAAACCTTGGCTAACTAAAAGAATAAGAATATCTTACAACCGTAAAAGAGAACTGTATCTAACAGCAAGAGGGAGTACTGACCTCGAAATTGTTAAATATTATAAAAACTATTGTGCGGTACTAAGAAAAGTTATTAAAAAGTCCAGAAGCATGTGTATCATGTCTGAGATCAGTAACTCTGATAATAAAATTAAAGCAATTTGGAATATTATTGAAAGGGAAACAGGGCAACCAAGAGCACAGGAAGACTTTAGAGCCATAAAACTGAATGACAAGTGTACTAACAAACAATCTGAAATTGGAAATATTTTCAATAATCATTTTTTAAATGTTGTGTAGAAAGTAGGATCTAGATCTTCACTAGAAGTGGCAAGGCTTCTAATAGAAGAGGCCATACCTGTGCAGTTTGAAACAACTGTATTTCCACGAACCTCTCCCTCTGAAATCAGTAAAATAATAAACTCACTGAAAAGTAAAAGCTCTTACGGAATTGACGGCATTTCCAGCAAGATACTTAAAGCTTGTTCCCCACAGATAAGTAGGATTCTCAGCCACGTATGTAATACCTCTTTGGAGCAGGGTGTTTTCCCCGATAGACTGAAATATGCCATTGTAAAACCATTGGATAAAAATGGCGCTAGCTGCGCAGAATTTGTGCACCGCCGCCGTCAGTGTCAACCAGTTTGTCGTGGCATACGGAGCTCCATCGCAGTCTTCAACACTTGTCGCATGCCGCGACAGCGTGGACGTGAACCGTATGTGCAGTTGACGGACTTTGAGCGAGGGCGTATAGTGGGCATGCGGGAGGCCGGGTGGACGTACCGCCGAATTGCTCAACACGTAGGGCGTGAGGTCTCCACAGTACATCGATGTTGTCGCCAGTGGTCGGCGGAAGGTGCACGTGCCCGTCTACCTGGGACCGGACCGCAGCGACGCACGGATGCACGCCAAGACCGTAGGATCCTACGCAGTGCCGTAGGGGACCGCACCGCCACTTCCCAGCAAATTAGGGACACTGTTGCTCCTGGGGTATCGGCGAGGACCATTCGCAACCGTCTCCATGAAGCTGAGCTACGGTCCCGCACACCGTTAGGCCGTCTTCCGCTCACGCCCCAACATCGTGCAGCCCGCCTCCAGTGGTGTCGCGACAGGCGTGAATGGAGGGACGAATGGAGACGTGTCGTCTTCAGCGATGAGAGTCACTTCTGCCTTGGTGCCAATGATGGTCGTATGCGTGTTTGGCGCCGTGCAGGTGAGCGCCACAATCAGGACTGCATACGACCGAGGCACACAGGGCCAACACCCGGCATCATGGTGTGGGGAGCGATCTCCTACACTGGCCGTACACCTCTGGTGATCGTCGAGGGGAGACTGAATAGTGCACAGTACATCCAAACCGTCATCGAACCCATCGTTCTACCATTCCTAGACGGGCAAGGGAACTTGCTGTTCCAACAGGACAATGCACGTGTGCATGTATCCCGTGCCACCCAACGTGCTCTAGGAGGTGTAAGTCAACTACCCTGGCCAGCAAGATCTCCGGATCTGTCCCCCATTGAGCATGTTTGGGACTGGATGAAGCGTCGTCTCACGCGGTCTGCACGTCCAGCACGAACGCTGGTCCAACTGAGGTGCCAGGTGGAAATGGCATGGCAAGCCGTTCCACAGGACTACAATCAGCATCTCTACGATCGTCTCCATGGGAGAATAGCAGCCTGCTTTGCTGCGAAAGGTGGATATACACTGTACTAGTGCCGACATTGTGCATGCTCTGATGCCTGTGTCTATGTGCCTGTGGTTCTGTCAGTGTGATCATGTGATGTATCTGACCCCAGGAATGTGTCAATAAAGTTTCCCCTTCCTGGGACAATGAATTCACGGTGTTCTTATTTCAATTTCCAGGAGTGTACATTAATGACTTACCATTCCATATTGATGAAGATGCAAAGTTAGTTCTTTTTGCTGATGATACAAGTATAGTAACAACATCCAAAAACTAAGAACTAAGTGATGTAATTGTAAATGATGTTTTTCACAAAATTATTAAGTGGTTCTCAGCAAACGGACCCTCTTTAAATTTTGATAAAACACGGTATATACAGTTCCGTACAGTAAATGGCACAACTCCAGTAATAAATATAGACTTTGAACAGAAGTCTGTAGCTAAGGAAGAATTTTCAAAATTTTTAGGTCTGTCCATTGATGAGAGGTTAAACTTGAAGCAACACAGTGATGGTCTGCTGAAACGTCTGAGTTCGGCTACGTATGCTATTAAGGTTATTGCAAATTTTGGTGATATGAATCTCAGTAAATTAGCTTACTATGCCTACTTTCATTCACTGCTTTCGTATGGTATCATATTCTGGGGGAATTAATCATTGAGTAGAAAAGTATTCATTGCTCAAAAACGTGTAATCAGAATAATTTCTGGAGCCCACCCACGGTCATCTTGCAGACATCTATTTAATGATCTAGTGATCCTCACAGTAACCTCACAGTATATATATTCACTTATGAAATTTGTTGTTAATAATCCAGCCCAGTTCAAAAGTAATAGCAGTGTGCATAGCTATAACACCAGGAGAAAGGATGATCTTCACTATGCAGGGTTAAATCTGACTTTGGCAAAGAAGGGGGTAAATTATTCTGCCACGAAAGTCTTTGGTCACCTACCAAACAGCATCAAAAGCCTGACAGATAGTCAACCAACATTTAAAATTAAATTAAAAGAATTTCTAGATGACAACTCCTTCTACTCATTGGCTGACTTTTTAGATATAAATTAAGGGAGGGAAAAAAACTAACTTAAGCATTAGTATCATGCAATATTTTGTGTAATGTAATATCTTGTACAGACATCTTTCATTAACCTGACACGTTCCACACCATTACGAAGTGTCGTATTCATGATCTATGGAACAAGTATTAATCTAATCTAATCTAATCTAAGAGTAAATTTAAATTCATGACTTTTCTAATAAGAGCAATGACTTAATTATTATGTTTTGTACGAAGAGGGCTGTTTCTTATCCTAAAGCTCTGCAAACAACTTAGACAGATTTCAGCTGTTCGTAACTACTGTACCTTAATATTACATATTTGAATGTTTCTTAGCAGAAGCAAATTCAATAATACTATGTGCACGATTCATACTGAGCTTCAGAATCAAGTGATAAGTTGTAGGCTCTCCATTTCATTTTAATGCTATTTACGTTATTTGACAGCAGCTTATACAACACATTACGCCTCATCAACTACGAAGTTTATAAAACAACAGGGAAGTCAATATTCAATATGCACCTAGCATCTTAGTAGTATATTTTGTAATTTTCATGCAACGTGAGGAGCTGCTGCAACACAGTAACGTATTGAGGCCTTAAGCCGAGCGACTTCCTTCAAATTGAATATTTACAATCATTACTACGTTACAATCAACACTTTTCACTAAGCAATTCTCTTACAAAAAACTGGTATTTCATGTAATCGTTCGCCAATATTTTTGCATTACTTTAACAGAACACATTGGTGAAACTCGTGGATCTTCATTGACAGGATTTTTTTCGATAGAAGTACATGAGTATTATCGGAAAGACCACTCATATAATTTATTTCTTACATCTCAAAAGTAGATAGGCACTGTCACACTTCCCTGGAGCATATTTAGATTTATTTCCAAGTTTGAGGATGATTGGGCATCCGGGTCACCATGTTATCAAGATATTCACGAACCAGTGGCGGGCTTCCGCATGCAATTCACTCCAACGTAAGTCTACAGCGTGAATCGATGCAGTACCGAATCAACACGTTTGCCATAAGTCCACAACTTATAGGAAAAGTAAAGCAAGTATGAATAGTGTTTAAAATTTCATCAACAATAGCATCATTATAGACGGAGCAAAAACTCGACTTCAGGAAGAACGGGAAATAAAAACCGTCCGTGATGGCCGAGCGCCTATAGGCGCTTCAGGTCCGGAACCGCGCGACTGCTACTGCCGCAAGTTCGAATCCTGCCTCGGTCACAGATGTGTGTGATGTCCTTAGGTTAGTTAGGTTTAAGTAGTTCTAAGTTCTAGGGGACTGATGACCTCAGATGTTAATTCCCATAGTGCTCAGACCCATTTGAACCATTTGGGAAATAAAATGAAGAGGAACAGGCACATTCCATATTTCTAGATTTCCGGAAAGCGTTTGACACGGGGCCCCATTGCCGGATGTTAACGAAGGTACAAGCACGTGGAATATGTTCACAGATATTTGAGTGCATGGAAGACTTCTTAAATAATAAAACCCAGTATGTCGTCCTCGGCAGCGATTGTTCATCAGCGAAGAGGGTATCGTCAGGAGTGCCGTATGGAAGTGTGATAGAACAGCCGTTGTTCTCTATACACATAAATGATATTGACGGAGAAGGTGGGCAGCTATCTATGGTTGTTTTCTGATGATGCCTTGGTGTACGGTAAGGTGACGGAGTTGAGTGACTGTAGGAAGATACAAAACGACTTAGACAAAATTTCTAGTTGGTGCGATGAATTGCAGCTAGCCGTAAATGTGGAAAAATGTAAGTTAATGCGGATGAGTAGGAAGATTAAACCTGTAATGTTCGGATATCGTATTACCAGGGTCCTTCTCGACACAGTCAAGTTGTTTAGATATCCCGGCATTACATTGCAGAGTGATATGAGACAGAACGAGCATGAGAAACTGTGGTAGGGAAGGGAAGTAATCGGCTTCGGTTGAGTGGGAGAATTTTAGGAAAGAGTGGTTCACCTGTATAGCAGACCGCATATAGGACGCTGGTACAATCTATTCTTGAGTACTGCTCGAGTGTCTGGGATCCGTACCAGGTCGGATTGATTGAAGACATCGAATCAGTTCAGAGACGGGCTGCTAGATCTGTTACCGGTAGGTTCGAACAACGTGTAAGTGTTGCGAAGATGCTTTGGTAACTCAGGTGGGAATCCCTGGAGGGAAGACGATGTTCTTTTCGAGAAACACTATTGAGAAAATTTAGAGAAACGATATTTGAAGCTGACTGCCGAAATATTCTACTGTTGCCAACATACACTGTGCCTAAGGACCATGAAGATAAAGTACGAGAAATTTTGGCTCATTCGGAGGCGTACAAATAGTCGTTTTTTCCTCGCTCTATTTGCAAGTGGAACAGGAAGGGAAATGACAAATATTGTGTCCATTACAAGGGATCTGATCTGCAATTTGTGTTAAGTGTTTAAGGGAGACCATGGAAAACATAAATCTCCATGACCGGATGGGTGTTGCGGCCGTGGTTTTACTGTGTCTCATTAAAACGTTAACGTACCCTGCTAGATACATCGCATTATTTTAGACACCTCGTCCCAGGAAAAAAAAGATGTATAACGAGAATCATCACTATTTGACAAGGGTCAGTGCTATCATAATTCATATTAGTGGAGAGAAGAATAACAGTATGACCTACGTATGCTAATATATGTGAGCAGTGAACATGTTATCAAATTCTCCAACATATCAATACGAGTAAAATTCGTCGTTTGTGGATTAACGTCACTGCCATTCTTGCAACTGAATAACATTGTCCTCTCAGAATAGCTCGCCATTCGAGAGATTTCGAGTGAATTATGGGAAGGGTGCATAAAATAATTATTTCTGTACAATATCTGACAGATGTTTCATTGGTCCCTAAGGTCCTCTCGACATTTAGAAGAGTCGAGTCTTTTAACAACCCTAATACCAACATTTATGTCACCTACTTTTATAATTGGCTAAGTGAATGGAGATTTGCTTATTTAGGTCAAAAATAGAAACTCAAACCAATCAAAATCCTCAATAACTTCCAAACTCAAAACATCTGAAAAACTGCATCGGGTTTTGCTTATTAAAGGGAAAATTTCGCAAAGAAGAACGCCTGAAGAAATTACATCGAAAAACTGAAGCATCACAAGGCCATGCGCACACGCACACACGCACACACACACACACACACACACACACACACACACACACACACACGCACGCACGCACACAAGTTACTAAAGAGAATAAACTCTTTTTTAAAAAATAAAAAAAAAAATCTGTCCTATAAAACTTCAAGGAATTAACAGGCGGGATGAAGAACGTAGGCATTCCAGACACTAGTAAAGCCTTATATCGTTTCCCATCAATGTACACTTGTATCTGAGTAGCCGAAACAATAAATACCTTTACACAAAAACCAAAACAAGAGAACATGCCACATACAGAAATTAAACATTTTTTGTGTTCGAAAAGAATTATACTCTTTACATGGTGGACAGCTAATGGGCTCACTAGTTATCTAGTTTATTCATGAACGACCTGGAAAACAAGTTCTTTGGCGTGACAATAGAACTCAAAAAATACAAAGACACGTAGTGGTCCTGTCATGTCGATGACATACTGTGCCTAACTGAAGATTACTCACACAGGTGAAAGAACTACATAATGAAATAAACAATTTTCGCTCTATAATTCATCTAATTTCAGGAGCAGATACAGAGTCTAAACTAAACGTTTTGTATGTCACGATACAAAGGGCAAACACACAAGATTTCACAGTGCACAGAAAACCCACTGTCATAAGAACCACCGGTCACAACCAATAAAACCACACATTGGCATAAAAGCAAGCTTCTGAATCTTGCTCAACAAATTAAACAGAACACAGGTAAGAAAACAGAACTACGTCCATGATTTAAACACAATAAAATACAAGACGTGAAGCATGGCTACATGACCGAGAAACTAAACTATAAAACCAGCAAATAGGCAGGGAATGAACACTTCATATGCACGTAAGACCATACACAACAGTACAGAACAACCCAATGTACAGGACGCCACATTTCCCGTACAAAACAAATTTGCACATACTTACCTATACTAATAAAATACTTCACAAAATCTTAAAGAAACAAGGATTTAGAATAACATACAGAACAGACAACACGAAAACAAGAAGAAACAAGGAGGAACTCAGAACACACGAAAGACACATAGTGAATTTCTGCAGATGAAACGTATCCCAACTAATATGCAATTCTTTTCAGTCAATATACGTAGCATAGATGCGCAGAAATTTTAGAAGGTATTTGAAACACCTCAGAGCCCTAAAAAGTAAATGCTCAAATAGCACATTTTCTGACCACTTAAGAGCCCAATCATCATCCAACTAAAACATACAGTACTAAAATCCGCCATAGCCTACTCCAAAAACTTACAGTACCACAGAAAACAGTCGACATACAGAAGGCAATAAAATCCGACGGCTATACATCATGTAATAGCACCCTATTTAACACTTTAAAGGAAGTATCAAAGAAATACAACGAAACGGATATGAAACACACACACACAAACACACACACACACACACACACACACACACACACACACACACACAGAGAGAGAGAGAGAGAGAGAGAGAGAGAGAGAGAGAGAGAGAGAGATGAGGTAAAGTCAACGAAGTTAAAATTAGTCGCCAGACGGAATGTAAAAACAGGTGAACATCAACACAGACCAAACTCGCAGCAGCAACATAAATATTGTGTTTTGTGAAGTTCTAAAAAGCGTAACTTGCGAGTGCAGTTCTTTAAAAAACATGTATCCAGTTTTTCCGTGAATTTCCATAACAAATGAGCATGCACATTAGGACACACACTGTAAAAATAACTATAAGTATTCCGAAATTACAGCAGCAAGATATTTTCGAGCAACAAAGTTTCGTTTATCTTGTAAACAATAATAGCTTCATTTCGTTGCAGATGGCAAGCTATTCACTAATTTTAGCAAAGTCTTGAAGGAATTAATATTCTAGAAAATGAGGTCGAAATCAGAATAGTCACAACATATATTTTCGCCTTTCTTTTTCACAATAACTATTATTTAAAATATGTTCGGTTGAACGATATAAAAGTGCTTACCGATGAAGGCAGAAAGGTGTAGAAACGTTAGTGGGGATTAAAAGAACAATTTTTGCGTAATAGGTAGATCTTTACTCCCATAATGACGACCGATTCAGTTAACATTTGTCAGTTACTTGTCTACCATCACATGCTTGAATTAGTACGTGCTACGCTCCAGACTATTTCTTAACATACTTCCTATCACTGTTTGTACACACTGCTTGGCCTATTCGAACGATGTTTGCTCTGAGAGGTAAATACATGTGGCGAGTGATAAATAATTATGTATCTGGGCCACAGTTCTTTTACACAACAATTCCATGTTTCTGGCCTTAGTGATAATACAGTGGCGTGCAAAACTTAAGGAGGGAAGTAACTGTCGCATGATTTGTCACTGTCAAGTAACTTAGATCAATGAAACTTGGACCATACATACAAAGAACTGCTGCGCTTTAGTACAGAAAGTAACTGAAAGGCATTCGCAAAATTGGAATTCGATTACTCGATAAATAGTACAATTCTCAAGGCTGTCAATTCAACTAAGCACCTGGGTGTTAAAATTACGAACAACTTCATTTAGAAAGACCACAAAGATAATATTGTGGGGAAGGCGAGCCAAAGGTTGCGTTTCATTGGCAGGACACTTAGAAGATGCAACAAGTCCACTAAAGAGACAGCTTACACTACACTCGTTCGTCCTCTGTTAGAATATTGCTGCGCGGTGTGGGATCCTTACCAGGTGGGATTGACGGAGGACATCGAAAGGGTGCAACAAAGGGCAGCTCGTTTTGTATTATCACGTAATAGGGGAGAGAGTGTGGCAGATATGATACGCGAGTTGGGATGGAAGTCACTACAGCAAAGACGTTTTTCGTCGCGGCGAGATCTATTTACGAAATTTCAGTCACCAACTTTCTCTTCCGAATGCGAAAATATTTTGTTGAGCCCCACCTACATAGGTAGCAATGATCACCAAAATAAAATACGAGAAATCAGAGCTCGAACAGAAAGGTTTAGGTGTTCGTTTTTCCCTCGCGCTGTTTGGGAGTGTTTCCTTATATAAATGCTGTATACCGTGAGGAAATTTTTCTCTGACTGTCATTAACGAAATTGTACATGCTCAATCAATTTCCAGATTATAAAAACATCCTAGGAATAATGCGACGTGATTGAGGACAGCGCAAATTAATAAACTGAAGTAATCTTCCAGTTGCTTCTGTGAATGACTCTACTGATTAGTAGAATTATCGAATTATTAGTCTGGCTTTAATCACTGAACTTAACCGAATTATTTGATATGCAAACATACCTTAACGAAGTTTAGCCCTGCTGGAATAAATAAGCAACCTTCTCTTTCATGCAATATGTCATTTCTGTAAACCCATAATTTTACTCCAAAGACATTGTTACTATAGACTCCTTATTTGAGTAGAATATGAGCACTTCTTCAAAGATATTTCAAACATTGGTCTATTTTGGCGTATCATGTGCAGTTGAATAGTCTCGTGTGCTTGGCCCTCTACAACAGAGGCAGCCAAGTATTCGACTCGCGGGCCATAACCGGCACGAGTGCCGTAGTGTTCAGCATGTCTGCACATTTCTCCTACCACCACAACGCAGTGTCTAGAGGGGAAGAGGGAGAAGGTGCAAACGTGACGCATTGAAATGGTGTTGCAGTTGCACTGCATACGACTCGGTTTTATATTGCAGGTTTCTGAACAACATAGATCAAAACAAAGTAAATTTTCAGTATTATTTAATTAAATTTGACCTGCTGAAGGCATAATAAAATTGTTATCCGGTACAAAATGTCGGTATGTGTACAGATGCTGACAATTTCATGGATTTTCGAACTCAGTTTGCCACTTAGTAGTGACTGGTTTAGTCTCACAATTTCTATTGCACACATATGTTGACCGGAATAATTGCAACCTCGTTCTGCAGGTGTGGAAACTCTACCTGAAGAAAACAATACAGACGTCTTGGACAGTTTTAACGTAAAAGCATTTGTCTTTAAAACAGGAATTACTTTGCAGATCAATCAGTCATACCAGCACATGCACAGGGACGCTTTCAACTGAAATAGCAAACTGTCGCAAACACAGCCCTGAAACAAATGTAAGAGTGTCAGTGTCCTAAAAATGTTTCGAAAACTATTCTTGCACCTCTTTCAAGACCTAAATTCTTCCTTCAAACATCAGATTTTTTTTATCAGCAGTGAACTTAGGGAACTGTACTCTGTTTCTGAGAATTTGTCCCTCCTATAACGTGATGTTTTAAAGGCATCCCCAGCAAATCAGAAATAATTTGTTTCTCGCTTTGCAATGTCTTACTATAGGCAGTGTGCACTGAAGTCGACTTCAAACGCGCCATCTGTAATCCATTCTGGATGTTCTAATTTTCGTTCCTACTCTCATTTTCCTTCATAAATTGAGCAATGGCGGCTTTTAATAGAAAAATCCTTCGAGGTATACCCTTCGACTAAACCAACGTACTTTTCAGTAATATATAAGGTCTCCATACCCTTGGTTCAGTTACGTTGTTAACTGTTGCAACTGAGAGTAGAGTAAAGCGTGAGACTTCTGAAATTTTAGTATTCTTCCCACCAATTTCATCACGTGTTCCTTGCCAGCAAATTTAGCACAAATGCTTTTTGATGTACAGAACAATGATTTACATCTGTCCATCTTTGTAATTGTTTGATCTTGTGAACTAAATCTTTAAATTTTTTCTACAACATTTTCTGATGTCGTTTAATAGCAAATTTGCAGTACTTGTCGATTATGCGACTGCATAATAGATACTGAGACTCTTCAAAATCCTTATCCGTGAAGCCCACACATTTTTAGAAGCTTGTGACGGTACATGGCTAGACTGACTCTTTTTATTTAAAAAAGAATGGACTTGTGAACCTCCTTCATACCACAAACAAATAGCGAACAGTAAACGTTGATGACACCACGATTCTGCCGAAACGAAGAGAGTTATTCTACCGAAAAACGTCGCACAGCAATACTAGGTACAATGTCGCGACGTAATCCACTTACTTATCTGCATCTTCATAGATATTCCGTAAGCCACCGCACCCTGCGTGGCAGAGGATACCCTGCACCATTACTTGTCATTTCATCCCGTGTTCCACTCGTAAATAGAGCGAGGGAAAAATGACTGTCTGAAGGCCTCCGTTTGAGCCCTGGCGGCAGTGGAATCGTTCGGTAGTCAGCTTCAAATACCCATTCTCTAAATTTTCTCAGTAGTGTTTATCAAAAAGGACATCGGCTACCCTTCGAGGTATTCCCATTTTAGTTCCCGAAGCATCTTCGCAACACTTAGGCGTTGTTCGAACCTACCGGTAACAAATCTAGCAGCCCGCCTCTGAACTGGTCCGATATCTTTCTTCAATCCGATCTGCTACGGATTCCAAACACTCAGGCAGTACTCAAGAATAGGTTGCAACAGGATCCTATATGCGGTCTCCTTTACAGGTAATCCACTCTTTCCTAAAATTCTCCCAACAAACCGAAGTCGACGATTTACCTTTCCTACCACAGTTTTCATATGCTCGTTCCATCTCATATCGCTCTGCAACATTACGCCCCGATATTTAAACGACTTGACTGAGTCAAGCAGGGCACTAGTAATACTGTATCCGAACATTACAGGTTTGTTCTTCCTACTAATCCGCATCAACTTACATTTTTCCACATTTATGGATAGCTTCCAGTCATCACACAGTCATCACGCCACGGTATCATCAGCGAACAACCACAGACAGCTGCCCACTCCGTCTGACAAATCATTTCTGTATATAGAGAACAACAGCGGTTCTATCACACTTTCCTGACGATACCCTTGTCTCTGTTGAACACTCGCCGTCGAGGACAACATACTGGATTCTATTATTTAAGAAGTCTTCGAGCCACTCACGTATCTGTGAGCTCTCACTATGGAAATCTTGGAATAAGTATATAGAAAAAGAAAGACCTGACGTAAAAATAAAATGGAAATGATACTGTGACTAATGAAGATATTTAAATTTCCACCACTGTTCATCTTAGACTCTTCGATGTCAAAACCTCGATAAAACTTTGAGCCTTGCATTAATATATTGTTCAGTTTTTTATCCCTTGCTATTAGACAACGACTCAGTTTACCCAACAGTAATACTCGTACACATCACACACTCATGTCTTATTAAATGGCATAAATCCACCTGATGATAGAGGTTTAAAATTTCAAAATTGATAGTGTAAATAAAAATATATTGCGATACACTCAATTGATTTTCATTTAAGCCACGGTAAAGCCTGTTCAAATAAACTTTAATAACTGATACTAGTTCAAAGAAGCTAAAGTCCTGCCAAGAACAATATTTGATGAAAATGCTTTATTTGACACTGCTGAGCATCACGATACAACGATAATTATCAAGTGAGCATAAAATTAATAATCACGCATATAAGAATGGAACATCGTACATAATGACAATAATAAAAGTCATGAGCATAATTTGTATAACATCAGTTGAGTTGCTTGTTAGTCGACATAAATACATAAAATCAAGTAACTGGTCTCGCTTATATATATTCTTAACTATTCAGATATAGACACATTGCACTATGTAAACGTAAGTTCAGAAGAATGTGAGTTAATAATATTCCCATAATTTAGAAAATTTGTTAATGGTATTCGTTCTCATAGTATTTTATTTTCGATTAATGACATGTCTGACCTTCGTAGATGATACAGTGGTTCTGTGTCGTAGACAGGGATTGCAATATGTACCAGTGGTTCTGTGTCGTAGATAAGGACTGCAGCACGTACCCCTGAAAGAAAGAATTCACACATTTGAAATATGCACAAATAGACTTACATGTTTAGATCAAGAAAAACAACAGTAATAATTTTAGGAACATAGTTGGTTTGGTATACAAAATGATATCAGTATAATAGAAGATCTCGGGATTTCTGAAAATATTAGCTGTGTAATCCAGCGAAAAATCATTAATAAGATATCACAAGTAAATTTATGGTTCCGTTTTCTGAACCGTTTACCGCTCAAAGAGGCTGAAAGAGGTGTTTGATTAGAACACAAATTCCACCGCTGCCTTTTAGTATTTTCCTCGAAAAATTACTCACACACTGGGAGGAGAGGTCGGGATAGAAATTTTCGGAAGAGGCGACTGATATTCATCGATTTGGTGTATCTGGAATACTACGTTGTAAGCCAGGATACAAACTCATCAGTAGCCATCTGACAAGAAGGACTAAGATGTCTTATGGACTTCGCCATGGATCGCGTTATTGAGCTATATGTATCTACATCATTTCCATTTGTCTACTAATACCATTTACGCATCTTGCAATGCGTCATCTTCTTTTGGAATCCAGCAAAGAAGTTCCTTGGGCCATCTACGATATATTCACCTGGCTACATGTCCAACTCACTTCCATTTCACCTTCAATAAGGGTCGTAATTACGTCATGTGTGTGTGTGTGTGTGTGTGTGTGTGTGTGTGTGTGTCCTAGTAATCCTCAACAACCATGTCGGCATTGTTCGCTGATCACTCTTCAGGTACTGAATGGGTGTTACATTGGAGACTTGTGTATCATCGCCGTGAGTCAGAACTGGTATGACATGCTGACTGTACTCTTTCTTTTTTCAGACACGTTGGAAGGTTTGCAATCCAAATTTTGTTCACCGAAAGTACTCCAGGATACTTTGACTCTATTGTTTACTTCTCTGTCAGTCTTTCCAGCCACTGTTGTCAACTACCTAAATATAAAATGTTATCCACTGATTCTCTGACCTCATTCTTAAACTGGGCTATCATTTTTTCGATATGTTGGTGAGTGATTGATTTTCTTTTATTGTAATGCATTTTTAAACTTACTCTGTCAAGTTTTTCTATTCGTTGTTGATCTGTTCTTTACCCAAACAATGTCATGTTATCAGAGGAATGTTTTTTTAGATATTAACAAAGTGATATTGAATCTCCTTCACTGATGTCTGTCTCAGTTCTGAATTTCGTACTGTCTTGTTGTAGTCTAATGGAAGTTACTGAAGCAGAATTAAAATCTTTCTCAAAGTCGTTGAATCCCGGGCATGCTGGTAATTCAAATCACTACCCCGTTCGCTAATATCCTGCAGGGTTGACAAATACCCCCTGGTGATAGAATAAATACTAAAGCAAGCATATTCCTTTACGTTATGTCGTCCATGTTGCACATTTTTTAAGGAAAATGCGACTGTTTTGACAACAAAAGTTCAAATAAAACAATTCATCTGTGGCAGGTAGAAAACAGCGATATTTTGTTACATGTGTACCAGCTGGATGAAGCTAGTTGTTTGTTTTAGTTTCATTAAGCTACAAAAAGTATAACAGGCACCTGTTATCGTCATACTTTCATATCAGCATTTCAAACGAATAATCTTAGTGCCATACGACGATAACAAGTGCCTGTTGTACTTTTTGCAGCAAAATGAAACCAAAACAAACAATCAACTAACTGCATACAGCTGGTACACATGTAACCAAATACCGCAATTTCCATCTGAAGATGAGAGTATAAATTCTCGAAACGCGCCGTGGGAGAAAATAAAACATGACCGACACAAGTACATTGTTTTATTTGAACTTTTAGTAGCATGTCCCTTTGCGTGGTTAAAAACGGGTGCCTTTATTTTCTCTCTATGCGGTAACGTAGGATGTTATTACGTTCCCTCGTCAGCGTGCATTCCATTCCGTTCTCTTGTGTTTTAATCACTTCATTGGAACTCCGAACTTTTACTTCGATGGTGAATAACGGAAAACTGTAATACAATGGAGAAATTTCTGTTTTGGAAAATATGTTTGTAAGTCTTTAAGTTTTGACAAATAATACCTCATTTATGACTTTTGTGAATTTGTCGATCATAATTGTCTGTTATACGATATTGTTCTGCATAGACATGTAGTTTAAGTTCGTTAACACACACAGATCAACTGTACACAAATACACAGTTATACAGATAAAAGGCCTTGATTGGTGGTAGAACAGACATCTCTTAATTTTATAATTATCTTATTCGGTTTTAGCCATTGGAGTTGGGTAATTGCCTCGCAAAAATGGCGAACTATCTACAACAATAAATCAGTGTCAGTCAACCGTCCCAGCTAGCGCATCGTCGTCATACGGTCGAAACTCTGCACGCTATCCATTGAACAAGAAGCACGTATTCCCGAACTCAGGAAGAACGACAAAAGACCCTGAGAATATAATACGGCCTAAAGAGGAAGGACAAGAGAGTAAATTGCAAATAAATTAAATGTACGAGTCAACTGTAAAACGCAAGAATTCATTTAATACGTACCACTGGTCTTCTGCTCAACAGTTTCTTAAGCCAGCAGTGACGAATTCCTGGGAGTTGCGTGACTGTTTTCGAGGGTCACGTAATAATCCGCAAAAATCTTTCCGTAATTTTTAATCTTGTCATGTCTGTTGTGCAGTAAAACTGGAAGAGCTGTAACCACTTTCTGGCTACAGGCATTGGTTACATTTCTTTTATTTTATAGCAGACAGACGTTAAAATTGGTTTGTAGCGGTTTTTGATTACTCTATTGCCTCTCCTTTTCCGAGCTCTTAATTGCTGCCATTTGGAGTGCTCCCGTCAGGCCCAGTCCAAATTTCTCGCGCCTAAAAATACGCTTGCTCCAACGGCGACAATGTTGTGTACAGAAAATCCGGCAAATGTCCAAGATCTACATCTACACCTACATGACTACTCCGCAATTCACATTTAAGTGCTTGGCAGAGGGTTCATAGAACCACAATCATACTATCTCTCTACCACTCCACTCCCTAACAGCGCGCTGGAAAAACGAACACGTAACCCTTTCTGTTCGAGCTCTGATTTCTCGTATTTTATTTTGATGATCATTGCTACCTATGTAGGTTGGGCTCAACAAAATATTTTTGCATTCGGAAGAGAAAGTTGGTGACTGAAATTTCGTAAAAAGATCTCGCCGCGACGAATATTCTGTAATGACTTCCATCCCAATTCGCGTATCGTATCTGCCACACTCTCTCCCCTATTACGTGATAATACAAAACGAGCTGCCCTTTTTTGCACCCTTTCGATGTCCTCCGTCAATCCCACCTGGTAAGGATCCCACACCGCGCAGCAATATTCTAACAGAGGACGAACGAGTGTAGTGTAAGCTGTCTCTTTAGTGGACTTGTTGCATCTTCTAAGTGTCTTTCCACCTGAAGTTGTTCGTAATTTTAACACCCAGGTACTTAGTTGAATTGACAGCCTTGAGAATTGTACTATTTATCGAGTAATCGAATTCCAACGGATTTCTTTTGGAACTTATTTGGATCACCTCACAATTTTCGTTATTTAGCGTCAACTGCCACCTGCCACACCATACATCAATCTTTTCTAAATCGCTTTGCAACTGATACTGGTCTTCGAATTACCTTAGTAGACGGTAAATAAAGAGCTAGCTGCGTTGCACAAGAGCGATGTTTTCTGAAGCCATGCTGATTACGTGTCAATAGATCGCTCCCTTCGAGGTGATTCATAATGTTTGAATACAGTATATGCTCCAAAACCCTACTGCAAACCGGCGTCAGTGATATAGGTCTGTAGTTAGATGGATTACTCCTACTACCCTCCTTAAACACTGATGCGACCTGCGCAATTTTCCAATCTGTAGGTACAGATCTATCGGTGAGCGAGCGGTTGTATATGAGTGCTAAGTAGGGAGCTATTGTATCAGCGTAATCTGAAAGGAACCTAATCGGTATACAATCTGGACCTGAAGACTTGCCCGTATCAAGCGATTTGAGTTGCTTCGCAACCCCTAAGGTATCTACTTTTAAGAAACTCATGCTAGCAGCTGTTCGTGTTTCAAATTCTGGAATATGCCATTCGTCTTCCCTGGTGAAGGAATTTCGGAAAACTGCGTTCAATAACTCCGCTTTAGCGGCACAGTCGTCGGTAACAGTACCATGCTTTTTCCGTTGCCTCTGCAACAGCGTTCGAATCTGTTTTGTGTACCACGGGGGATCCGTTCCATCTCTTACCAATTTATGAGGTATGAATCTCTCAATTGCTGTTGCTACTATATCTTTGAATTTGAGCAACATCTCGTCTACATTTGCATATTCAGTTCGGAAGGAATGGAGATTGTCTCTTAGGAAGGCTTCTAGTGACACTTTATCCGCTTTTTTAAATAAAATTATTTTGCGTTTGTTTCTGGTGGATTTGGAAGAAACGGCATTGAGCCTAGCTACAACGACCTTGTGATCACTAATCCCTGTATCAGTCATGATGCTCTCTATTAACTCTGGATTGTTTGTGGGTAAAAGGTTATGTATGTTGTCGCAACCACTTATAATTCGCGTGGGTTCGTGGACTAACTGCTCGAAATAATTTTCGGAGAAAGCATTTAGGACAATCTCGGAAGATGTTTTCTGCCTACCACCGGTTATGAACAAGTATTTTTGCCAACATATCGAGGGAAGGTTGAAGTCCCCACCAACTATAACCGTATGAGTGGGGTATTTATTTGCTACTCAAATTTTCTCTGAAATGTTCCGCAAATATATCATCGGAGTCTGGGGGTCGCTAGAAGGTGTCAATTATTAACTTAGTTCGGCTGTTAAGTATAACTTCCATCCATACCAATTTGCACGGAGTATCTACTTCTACTTCACTACAGATAAACCACTACTGACAGACACAAACACTCCACCACCAATTCTGCCTAATCTATCTTTCCTGAACACCGTCTGAGACTTCGTAAAAATTTCTGCAGAACTTATTTCAGGCTTTAGCCAGCTTTCTGTACCTATAACGATTTCAGCTTCTGTGCTTTCTATTAGCGCTTGAAGCTCAGGGACTTTCCCAGCACAACTACAACAATTTACAACAACAATTCCGACTGTTCCTTGATCCAAGCACGTCCTGTATTTACCATGCACCTTTTGAGATTGCAGCCCACCCCGTACTTTCTCGAGGCCTTCTAACCTAAAAAACCGCCCAGTCCACGCCACATAGCCTCCGCTACCCGTGTAGCCGCCAGCTGAGTGTAGTGAACTCCTGATCTATTCAGCGGAACCCGAAACCCCACCACCCTATGGCGCAAGTCAAGGAATCTGCAGCCAACACGGTCGCAAAACCGTCTGAGCCTCTGATTCAGACCCTCCACCCGGCTCTGCACCAAAGGTCCGCAGTCGGTTCTGTCGACGATGCTGCAGATGGTGAGCTCTGCCTTCATCTCGTAAGCAAGACCGGCAGCCTTCACCAAATCAGATAGCCGCTGGAATCCAGAGAGAATTTCCTCAGATCCAAAGCGACACACGTCATTAGTGCCGATATGTGCCACCACCTGCAGCTGGCTGCACCCTGTGCTCTTCTTGGCATCTGGAAGGACCCTTTCCACATCAGGAATGACTCCTCCAGGAATGCACACAGAGTGCACACTGGATTTCTTCCCCTCCTTAGCCGCCATATCCCTAAGGGGTCCCATTACGCGCCTAACATTGGAGCTCCCAACTACCAATAAGCCCACCCTCTGCGATTGCCCGGACCTTGAAGGCTGAGAATGATCCTCTGAAACCGGGCAGGCAGCTGCATCTGGCTCAGCCAGAGACAGTGCCTGAAACCTGTTTGTCACACGCACCGGGGAGGCTTTCTGATCAGCCTCCGGGGACGCCTTTCGCTGCCTGCCACGCCTAGGAACGACCTCCCAATCAACCACAGGCGAGGGCTCAGCCCCACTACGGGCAGCAACCGGGGCAACCACAGCGGCAGACCGGTCTGGGGACAGACGGGACGAGGTTGACATCCCCGTGATACCGAAGTCCGGCTCCCCACTGTGGTGCCCATTGGCAACAGCCAACGACAGATCCTGTCGTAAATGCCACGCCTACTAAACCCTACGCAGTTGCACAGTAGCAGCCCACAAAATGTGAGAGCTACCGTGTCTACATAGCGGAGAGGTTCCCAATGACGACAGCATGTTCATCTATTGTTCATAAACCGTATCCTCTTCAGTACAATCAAATGGTACACCTAAATAAGATCAATGAGTATCCGATGAACAGCAGATTACATAGTGTCAAGACTGATTTTTTTTTTTTGGGGGGGGGGGGGGAGTACACCAATGATCAAACCAGCAGCGGGTCTGCATGGAATGAATGGGACAAGCTCTACATCTACCTCTACTTTTGCACTTCGCAAGAAACCCTAAGAAGCGTGGCACTGGTCACTTCCTTTCATGTTCCAATCGCCTACAGAACGAGGGACAACCGACTGTGTGCCTCCCTACGAGCTCTGACGTCTCCTATCAGATATACGGTGTCCTTACGCGAAATGTATGTAGGCAGCAGTACAATTGTTTTACAGTCAGCTTCAGATGTCGGTTCTCCAAATTTTCTCAGTAGTGTTGCTCGAAAAGAATGTCGCCTTTCCATTTGAGTTCTCAAAACGTTTCCAAAATACTTGGGTGTTGTTCAAACTTACCGGTAGCAAATCTAGCAGTCCGCCTCTGATTTGCTTTGATGACTTCCTTCAATCCGACCTGGTGAGGATCCCAAGCACTAGAGCAGTGCTCAAGAACAGGTCGCACTAGCGTCTTATATGCGGTCTCCTTTAGAGATGAATCACACTTTTTTGAAATTCTTGAAGTAAACCGAAGTCGACCATTCACCTTTTCTATTACAAATCTTACATGCTCACTGCATTTCATATCGCTTTGCCATGTTATGTACAGATATTTCAACAATACTCATTAACTTACTTTTTTCTAAATTTACAGCTCGCTTCCATTCATCACATAAACGAGAAATTTTGTGTAGGTCATCTTGAAGTCTTTACAGTCACTCAACGACACCTTCATAAAGACCACAGCGTCATCAGCAAACAGCTGCTCACCTCGTCAGCCTGATCATGTATGCATATAGAAAATCACAGTTGTTCCGTCGCATTTCCCTGGGCCGCTACTGACGGTGCCCATGTCTCGGAAGAACACACAACGTACTAGGTTCTGTTACTTAAGAAGTCTTCGAGTCACTCACGTATCTCGTAACATCTTCCATATGCCCATACCTTCGTTAACAGTCTGCCTAGGGGTCAGTGTTGAAAGCTTTTCGGAAATCAATGAAATTGGAATCTACGTTTTGCCCTTCATCCATAGTTAGTAGCATATCATGTGACAAAAGGGCAAGCTGAGTTCACACGAGCGATGCTTTCTGAAAGGAAAATTATTATATTCGAACTGGAAATATGTTCACGAATTTTGCAGCAGAAAGATGTTAAGGATATTGGTCTGTAATTCTGTCGGTCCGTTCTTATACACTTCTTATACAGGATGAGTCACCTAACGTTACAGCTGGATATATTTCGTAAACCACATCAAATACTGACGAACCGATTCCACAGACCGAACGTGAGGAGAGGGGCTAGTGTAATTGTTTAATACAAACCATACAAAAATGCACGGAAGTATGTTTTTTAACACAAACCTACGTTTTTTTAAATGGAACCACGTTAGTTTTGTTAGCACATCTGAACATATAAACAAATACGTAATCAGTGCCATTTGTTGCATTGTAAAATGTTAATTACATCCGGAGATATTGTAACTAAAGTTGACGCTTGAAACCTCCGACGTTCAGTTGCGTGTTGTAACAAACACGGGCCACGGTCGGCTAGCAGCATCTGCAGGGACATGTTTACGATGACGACCGTGTTTACAAGTGTGGCTGTAGTGCACTGGTGTGGTTTGGTCTAGCTATCGCAGTGTCCGCAGGTAGCGCTTGCTGCTATTTTTATTCTGCATTCGTCTCCGCACGCAGACCAACTGTAGTACACCGTGTTCCCAGACGTCTGTGATAGTGTAGTGTTGTAGGAACTGTGACCACGGTGTATTCGAACTTTGAAAAGGCGGAGATGATACTCATCTATGGCGAGTGTCGACGAAATGCAGCTGAAGCCTGCATGGTGTATGTAGAACGGGACCCGGACAGAGAGCATCCAACGTGCCGCACATTGCAAAACATTTACCGCCCACTGTATGCAACAGGTATCATCGTAGCACGCAAACGGGTCCGTAACAGGCCCGTCACAGGAGAAGCGGGTGCAGTTGGTGTGTTAGCTGCTGTTGCCATGAACCCACACATGAGTACACGGGACATTGTGAGAGCCCGTGGACTGAGTCAAAGTAGTGTCATACGCATACTACATCGTCACCGCTTTCACCCGTTTCATGTGTCGCTACATCAGCAATTACATGGTGATGACTTTAATCATCGAGTGCAATTCTGTCAATGGGCATTAACAGAGAATGCGTTGCAGTTCTACCCGTTTACCGATGAAGCGGGTTTCACAAACCACGGGGCAGTGAATCTACGGAACATGCATTACTGGTCCGGGAACAGTCTTCGCTGGCTGAGACAGGTAGAGCGACAGCGACCGTGGACTGTAAATGTATGGTGCGGAATAATTGGCGACCACCTCATTGGTCCTCACTTCATTGCAGGGGCCCAAACAGCTGCAACATACATCGCGTTTTGACAGAATGATCTGCCAACGTTGCTCGAAAATGTCCCACTGGAAATGCGTCGACGTGTGTGGTATCAACATGATGGTGCACCTGCACATTCCGCAATTAACACTAGGCTGACCGTTGACAGGATGTTCGACGGGCGTTTCATAGGACGTGGAGGACGCATAAATTGGCCAGCCCGTTCTCCTGATCTTACACCTCTGGACTTCTTTCTGTGGGGTACGTTAAAGGAGAATGTGTACCGTGATGTGCCTACAACCCCAGAGGATATGAAACAACGTATTGTGGCAGCCTGCGGCGACATTACACCAAATGTACTGCGGCGTGTACGACATTCATTACGACAGAGATAGCAATTGTGTGCAGCAAATGATGGCCACCACATTGAACATCTATTGGCCTGACATGTCGGGACACACTCTATTCCACTCAGTAATTGAAAACGGAAATCACATGTGTACGTGTACCCCACCCCTCATGGTAATGTAGATGTGGCTGGCTCTGAGTTCAAAAGTTCAAATGGCTCTGAGCACTATGGGACTTAACTTCTGAGGTCATCAGTCCCCTAGAACTTAGAACTACTTGAACCTAACTAACCTAAGGACATCACACATATCTATGCCCAAGGCAGGATTCGAACCTGCGACCGTAGAGGTCGCTCGGTTCCAGACTGTAGCGCCCAGAACCGCACGGCCACTCCGGCCGGCTGTACATGTGCGCCAGTGAAAAATACCAATAAAAAGGTGTTAGCATGTGGACGTAATGTGCTGTTCCAGTTTCTTCTGTACCTAAGGTCCATCACCGTTCCCTTTGGATCCCTACGTAATCCGGTGCTCTCCGATACACACGATCGAACAGTGGAGGAGTGGTACTCAAGCGTCAGCTTTAGGTTACAATATCTCCGGGTGTAATTAACATTTTACAATGCAGCAAACGGCACTGATTACGTATTTGCTTATATGTTCAGATGTGCTAACAAAACTAACGTTGTTCCATTTAAAAAACGTAGGTTTGTGTTAAAAAACATACTTCCGTGCATTTTTGTATGATTTGTATTAAACAATTACACTAGCCCCTCTCCTCACGTTCGGTCTGTGCAATCGATTCGTCAGTATTTGATGTGGTTTACGAAATATATCCAGCGGTAATGTTAGGTGACTCACCCTGTATACGAGAATGACCTGCATTTTTTTCCAGTCGCTTGGCACTTCGCGCTGGGCGAGAGGTTAGTGATAAATGCAAGATAAGTAAGTGGGGTTCAAAATGGTTCAAATGGCTCTGAGCACTATGCGACTTAACTTCTGAGGTCATCAGTCTCCTAGAACTTAGAACTAATTAAACCTAACTAACCTAAGGACATCACACACATCCATACCCGAGGCAGGATTCGAACCTGCGACCGTAGCGGTCGCTTGGTTCTAGACTGTAGCTCCTAGAACCGCACGGCCACTCCGGCCGGTCATATAAGGAGGGGGGGGGGGACCAATGCCTTAGTATACTCTTTGGAAAACAGAATTGGGATTTCATACCAGCGCACACTCCGCTGCAGACTGAAAATTTCTTTCTGGAAACATTCCCCAGGCTGTTACTGAGACATGTCTCCGCAGTATGCTTTCTTCCAGGAGTTCTAGTTCTGCAAGGTATGCAGAAGAGCTTCTGCGAAGTTTGGAAGGTAGAAGGGTAGCTCAGTTGGTAGAGCAGTTGCCCGCGAAGGGCAGAGGTCCCGAGTTCGAGTCTCGATCCGGCACACTGTTTTAATCTGCCAGGAAGTTTCATACCAGCGCACAGTCGTCTGCAGAGTGAAACTTTCATTCTGAATTGGGATTCCATCCGGATCTGGCACCTTATTTATTAACTCTTTCATTTGCAGGTTTCTGTACGCGTATTACACCAGTTGTCTACGCATAGGTCACGCAATTCCTGGAAATTAAGAGAAACTAATCTCGACCTGGTGTAACAGAGAATGTAATTCATCCAACCAGGGACACTTCTCCATTGATCTGCTGTTTAATCACGATCCCATGCCCAATGCTGTCGAAAGTGACGATATCGCTGTGTTAACATGGAAACAAGTAAGGTTCATCTGCTGCGGAGCACCATGTTCACCAATCTGTGCTAAGCGATTTGCTTCCAAATACTTGTGCATAGAACACCAATGTAGATATGTCACAGATTGTCATCTATTCTGCTGACCGAGCGAGGTGGCGCAGTGGTTAGCACACTGGACTCGTATTCGGGAGGACGACGGTTCAATCCCGTCTCCGGCCATCCTGATTTAGGTTTTCCGTGATTTCCCTAAATCGTTTCAGGCAAACGCCGGGATGGTTTCTTTGAAAGGGCACGGCCGATTTCCTTCCCAATCCTTCCCTAATCCGACCTTGCGCTCCGTCTCTAATGATCTCGTTGTCGACGGGACGTTAAACACTAACCACCACCTATTCTGCTGTACGCGTCCCAATTCGCAGTATATCATGACAAGCCAACATGGTCTCGAGTCTTTGTAGACCAAGGAATATGGTGCACTCCTGCATTCTTCTCATTGAACGCTGGTGACTTTGTTCCTGCTTGAGTGCTCCCTTTCGCGTTCATCTGATGTTGCGAGGGCCAATTACGCTCGCAGCTGGTCCGGCCATCTCGTGGCGGGCCGGAGTTGCACCACCTCTAGAAGACTTGGTTGGCTGAGCATTGCGCTTTTTTAATAGACGATGCGGACAGTCTGGCGGAAACTGTCCAGCAACATTAGGATGCCGGTGTGTTCATTAAGTTGTCTTCTCGAGTACCCAGCGGAATGTGAAAGGGGGGTCTCAGGGTTCAGTTTTACACTCTTTGGAGCCCGGCTGATGTGCGTGACAGCGGCATGTCCGCGCGCCACGAAAATGTACTCTGCCACGGGTGTGATCAGCAGCAAGCTAAGCAGGATGCCACAGTGTGAAGGTGGAGTGAACTCCGGGTTGAGGGTGAGCTACATGTCACAGAATCACCACAGTGCTCGTCATGTCCCAAACGTGTGGCCGCCAGGTCAGATGGTAGTCGAGGGTCACTGCCACTTATTTGCCTCTCCTAACCATGGGATGAGGTCACTCACAACTGTGACAGGCAACCTGTCAGGAGACAGCTTCTTCTTCGTGAATACAAACACCTTGCCTTTTCATGGCAATGAACTTGAGTCAGTAGATAGTGGAACAAGAGTCGAGGAGGTTGCAGTCGAGCTTAACATTATCCTGGGTACGTCAGGGACGTGTACAGTGAGGACAGCAGAGGGAAGATCACCGATCCCAGCAACACTCCAGCATCTATCGGCCACTCCGTTGATATTCTGTCATGAGCCCGATAGTGAAAGGATCTCCGGATAGGTAGGAGTGGAGCACGCGAACGTGCTAGGTCGGTACCCCCTGCACAAAGCTTATGTAGACTAAGCCGTTGTCCCTTACGCAATGAAACTCCCTGGAGACGTCTAAGAACACTAACACTACGTACTCACAACACTCCAGGGACCTTATTGCCTGCTCCACTAGCCGCAGCAGCCGGTATTTTGTGGAGTGGCCTCTCAGCAAGCCAAACTCCTCACCCGTTACTAGGGCTTCTGTATAGGCAGATTCCGCAGTCATGTCGGATAGGGTGAGACAGGTGGTCAGCACACACCTCACTCAGTCGTTGTCCGTTTTCGTGACAGGAGCCCTACTTCTTAATCAAGTAGCTCCTCAATTGACCTCTCAAGAGTTGAGTGCACCCTGATTGCCAAAAGCACTCGGCAGACCCAGATGGACACCCATCCAAGTGCTAGCCTCCCCGACAGCGTTTAACTTGATTGACCTCACGCGACCCGGTAGTACTACTGAGGCGAGCACGTTGGGCAGCTGAACGGCTGGAAGTACGATAATAAGCTGGAAGCTGTTTTACCTTACAGCATAATGCTGTAAAATGAACGCTATTTAAGGAATATTAAAAATAGCTCACTTTTCATTATGGACCAACAGCATGTAGTAGTTGGTACAGCGAGACATGGTTATCTCCACTGACTGACACCTCCATATAGTGCGCGGTGACAGCGATGATGATTACAGAGCAAGAGCAGCTTTAAATTGAACTTGGAAAGCCAAATACAATTTTTAATTCATAGCTTACTGATGCAGAATTTCAATACGTAGGTATCTCCATTCTACCAGTTACAGGAAACGTTGACATTATCTCTGTATATAAAGCTCCAAATAATGATATAAAAAAGACCATCTGCATATTCCCTTCATTTCCACTATTCGCTAAAAGCGAATTATTACAGACTTCAGTGGAATCATCTTGCTTGGGACTGAAATCGAGAGGATACAATTAGAATGTTAATCGCAGGAATCACTTAGGAAAATAACTTAGTGATACTCAACGACGGGAGACCAACGATAATTAGCCATCTAAATTAACGGTGCAGTGCATGTGATCTGTGGTTTGCATCTGCATTGATGTCTACAGCTTTTACACGAACGTAGGGCTGGAGGATGAATAGGTTCCACGTACCCAAGATTAAAAATGGTTGAAATGGCTCTGAACACTATGGGACTTCACATCTGTGGTGATCAGTCCCCTAGAAACTTACAACTACTCAAAGCTAACCAACCTAAGGACATCACACACATCCATGCTCGAGGCAGGATTCGAACCTGCGACCGTAGCTGTCACGCGGTTCCAGACTGAAGCGCCTACAACCGCACGGCCACTCCGGCCGGCGTGCCCAAGATTAACTACAAGTTAAAACGTATTAGAGAAGTCTAGATCCAAGTGACTTAGACGCTAATCTGCTAAAGGGGAACCACCTGACAACAACATATTTCCATCGTGATTGAGAAAAGGCAGAAAAGCCCAAAAACATAATATAGAGGTAACTGGCCATCGACTGGGAAACTGTGTGAACAATCATAATCCTGAAATACTTACATCTCACATTACATTCACATGGTACGTGGTTGTGAAAAAAAAACCATTGTAACAAACGAAAAGCTCCACAGTCTAAGACATAGTGACACAGATAAATGCTCCTTATTTGCATTAACTCATTCCCTTCTTCACCGTTTCACTTGCTGTGGTCATATACGCAACTGGAGGTGGCTCAGGAATATACTCGCCTTGCTGCCAAGGAGCTCAGAAACCAAATACACGACATACATCGTACTTCGGCGTGCACGTAAACAACACTGCAGTGTGGTTACTGGGATATTATGTCAGTTACATAATTAACATCACAAGGTACCATAACTTTACCAAGTTGGTTGGTAACGCAAAAAGATTATATGCCAACGTGCCGTAAATAACATTTTACAAACTTAGGATAACATAATTTATTGAAAGAGTGAAGCAAGAGAGAGAAGAGAACAATATCCTTCACAAGAAAAAATTTAAGTCCAGCAAGAAATTAATTTTAACTCGCAATAACCCTTTCATATCCTTATATTCATCTTTATTTAAATTTTTGAGACATGCATTTTATAACGCTATTTCATGTTTATAAATACCATTAGTTGATAAAGAAAGTCGTCTGTTTAAAAGAAACAATCAAATACCTAGTTGGATCCATTTACCAGTCACCCTCAGGTGATTACCAGAAATCTCTGATATATCGATTATATAACAGTTACTGCTATCACATGCGTAAGGCATACTGGAGTCAGTGTAAAGTGGTAATACCATCCCTAATGAACAGATTGGAAGTTAGTAGAAACCCAATAGTGATTTCCTGTCAGAGAGGTCACAGTTCGTAGTAATTGACGGAAAGTCATCGAGTAAAATAGAAGTGATTTCTGGCGTTTCCCAAGGTAGCGTTATAGGCCATTTGCTGTTCCTTATAAACGGTTTTGGAGACAATCTGAGCAGCCGTCTTCGGTTGTCTGCAGATGGCGCTGACGTTTATCGACTAATAAAGTCATCAGAAGATCAAAACAAACTGCAAAACGATTTAGAAAGGATATCTAAATGGTGCGAAAAGTGGCAGTTGACCATAAATAACGAAAAGTGTGAGGTCATCCACATGAGTGGTAAAGGAAATCGTTACATCAGTCTAATATAAATGCCATAATTTAGGGCTGGAAATTATTAGAAGAAAGGCGTTTTTCGTTGTGACGGAATCTTCTCACGAAATTCCAGTCACCAACTTTCTCCTCCGAATGCGAAAATATTTTGTTGACACTGACCTACATAGGGCGGAATGGTCACCATGATAAAATAAGGGAAATCAGAGCTCGTACGGTAAGATATAGGTGTTCATTCTTTCCGCGCGCTATACGAGATTGGAATAATAGAGAATTGTGAAGGTGGTTCGATGAACCCTTTGCCAGGCACTTAAATGTGATTTGCAGAGTATCCATGTAGATATAGATGTAGATGTATTTTATAAGTAACAAAAATTAGTTGATTTCATAATTTCTGCGACTTCATGTAATCAATGCAATTACTTCTGACGCAAGTACAGTCCACATGCACAAACATAAAAATCTATATAATTATTGTTGTCATTTTATACTCACTATGGTTTTCACAGAATGAATTGGTAGTCAGGTGTTGTAATAATACTTAGAAAGTGTATTTTTGGTCCAACATACATTTTTTTACTTGAGCAATACCTATTGGCGTTAACGAGCTAAAATTAGGGTACATTAGAATGTCAGTGGTGTTTGTTCCAGGACTGTAATGATAGTCGTTCACGAGATACCGTATTTTGAAAAGTTCCCACACCAACACTTGTACAAGACCTGTGGTAGCACACACTAAGGAACAACGCAAGTGCATACACCAGTTATACTGGTTCTGACCAATAACGAGACATCTGCTCATCATAAGTTGTGTTCAGAATGGCCGCCGGCAGCAGCAATACACTTGCACCAGTTATACTGGTTCTGACCAATAACGAGACATGCGCTATGGGCTGGACAACCATCATTCTGATACCCTAGCTTCATCCTAGTTTGCAGGAGAACGTCTTCTAGCATCTGTGGAAGATGGACTATCAGGAGGCTTCGATAACTGCGCATTCAGTGTTCCCTCTGAAAAACGAGCTTATTGACTGATGGTTCAGTACCCCACACCACAAGTTTATGGACACTCACGTTCCATCTAACGAAGCCAACGGGGTTTTTCAACGAACAATAGTGCATGTTTTGGCGGTTTACCTGGCCATGATTAGTAACTGTCACTTTACCACTAAACAAATACATGATACATCTAGACTAGAGTATCCTACCTTAATGCTTATGTACAGAAGTTAACACGATTCTCATAACCTTTTCCATGCAGCTCCTGACGGAGAAATATGTCATAGGAGTAGAATCTATGCTGGTAGATAACGCGTAGACACTCGCTTGACTCACGCCACTTCCTAGTGCGACTGCGTGGGAAATATCGTTTGTACCAACTGCAACAGCAGCAAGACATTAATTTCCCAGTCTTCTGTCGTCACTTCTGTTACGTTATCTAGGTTTTACGTTACCAGTTTCACGTAACTGGTTGAAGAGGTTGATAAGTAATTTCCGAGGTAATTGACGTCTGTTGGGATATCGTGCCCCTGACACTGTACCAGAACGAACTGCATTCTTCCTATACTCTCCAAGCACCAGGATCATACCGGTTTTTTCAGCGTTGGTAAGTCCCATCGTCCTGTAACGAGCTACTGCTTGGACTTTCACACACTGACTAGCAAGTCGCAGTACACTGAAGGAACACACAAGCACACTGTAAGAAAATTTTAAAACATCGTACTTAGCAAGTACGCAGTTTTAATGGCACAAATAAGTGTCGGTGTAGAAACTTCTCAAAACACTACATCTCGAAAACAACTCGAACTAGAATTCTGCAACAAACAACACTGAATTTCTAAGTTACCCTACTTTTAGTCTGTTAATGTCAGTAGGCATTGTTCCATTTAAAAAAAGTATTTGTTTGCACGAAAAATACATTTTTCCAGTAGTACTATTATCTGTTTATTGGCTAACAGTACGAGCCTCTGACTACCAATCCATTCTATGAATATCGCACATCAGTAGCACGTTCTATTTCCTCAATATTCGCGGTGCAAGTTTTAAGTGATTCACCCTTTATAGGTAGGCGCAAATACAGCAACTACAAAAACTGCTAACACACAACTTTAGAATTATTAGAGAAGATAAAATGAAACACTTTTTTTAGGTTGCACGGAAGTCACAGGAGCACCGTTTCCTTCGTAGGGTCCTATGGAGGGTGTGACGTTGCTCTCCCATCAGGTTAACATTCACGGTTCTTTCTTCTACTTCTTATGCAACTCATTGAGAATGGAATCTGATTTTCAACACAATTACATTTTGCTATTAGGAAGGGTACGCTTTGAATACTATTAACAGTGTCCACATTCCCGAATAAGTAATCACATTATTAATGTTTATGTTATGTTATTTTACTTTTGCATAAAAGTTTAGACGGATGTTTACCGGTATTTGATGGCTGACTACACTGTAACCGAGTTATCTACATGCATCTCATGTGTTGGGAGGCAAAATGCAAAATTCAAACAGCAAGGTGCGAAAGTGGAGAACGATTACCAGCGAGGATGTGACCATATCATGTCACATATAAAAGGATTCATGTGCATCTTCAGGAAACAGGATCTCTTAGATCCTACCGATGGGAATCTTGTAGATGTAGTAGTGTGCGAACTGTTCAGTTTTAGGATGCTGTGTTACAGTGAATTACTGGCAGTCCCATCATCAGCCCATGATCTATAGCCAAGGAACTAAATATCTCCAGCATCCTATACGAGTCGGGCATGTAACCATTCAAATATCAGAAGGTAAAATACCTATCGACTGATGAATATGCCCAGCTCGTCGCTTTCTACCAATGGTTTCTACACGAAATATTAAACATACCTGACTTCCAAACGTGTGACTTGTTTACTGCCTAAGTTGCCTTCACAACGGAAGGAATACTCGAGAGCCACAATAGCCATGTCTATGAATTGGAGAACCCTAACACAACTCGTGTGTTCCACCTTGATCTGAGATTTACCATAAATATGTGGACTGGTTTTGTACACGAGCATCTCATTGGGCCGTGTCATCTGTATAACAAGCTAGATGGATGAAATTACCGTGTAAGTCTCGCTGAAGTACTACAGGAAATATTGAATGATGTCCCACTAGCTGTCAGGCAACGTTTATGGTTACAAAACGAAGCGACCTCGCCACACGTTGCCGCTGATACCGGAGAACGTTTAGACAATGTTTTCACTAATTCTTGGATTGCGAGAGGCCACCACGTTCTCTCAACTTCTGTCCTGCAGATTTCTTTTTGTGCGGGGAAATGAAGTGGTCGATGTATTAACGTAAACGGACGACATTTAGAGCAAAATTTCTAAAATTTCGGGCGTTTGAAAACATTCTCTGGACATCAATAGCATAAGATCTTCATGGGCCCTAGCGGGAAAACGATGCTTTCTATTACATAAGAAAGGTGTTTCTTATTATCTCCTCCAAATATTCTAACACTCTGTATTCGTTGTTCTTTTTATTTTATTTATTTATTTTTTTTACTTCTTGTACGTAGTCAGTCCATAAATTATGAGAATCCATGTTACCCAGATCAATAATAGTGAAGCTTGTGCCAAAGAAGTAAAGACCTGACTTCTTTAGAGGGAAGAAATAAGTCGCAAAGTCAGGTATGGCAATACGGAAGGATCTCATTTCTGAAATACTAAAAATCTCGAACAGTGCGATCTAGACATTTGGGCTGCAAAATGCGTGGACAAACGATGGCCGGATAATGGCGAAGATCGAAAATGGGATAAAATCAGTTTGCAGTGCAGACAAACTCGAATGCCTGTACTTTAAGAGCTAAAAGAATGTCAACTCTTGCTGCCCCTTGTTTGTGTGTTTAATTTTCGGTCTTTTATTCGCAATGAAATAATTCATTTCTGTAATAATTTCCCTCAGACAGTTTCCTGTTACTATCAATTGTTTGCTTAGGTTTACTGTTACTACTAATAATAAATTTTCTGTTAGGTTTTCATACTTCCCGTACCAATATACACTCCTGGAAATTGAAATAAGAACACCGTGAATTCATTGTCCCAGGAAGGGGAAACTTTATTGACACATTCCTGGGGTCAGATACATCACATGATCACACTGACAGAGACGATTGTAGAGATGCTGGATGTAGTCCTGTGGAACGGCTTGCCACGCCATTTCCACCTGGCGCCTCAGTTGGACCAGCGTTCGTGCTGGACGTGCAGACCGCGTGAGACGACGCTTCATCCAGTCCCAAACATGCTCAATGGGGGACAGATCCGGAGATTTTGCTGGCCAGGGTAGTTGACTTACACCTTCTAGAGCACGTTGGGTGGCACGGGCTACATGCGGACGTGCATTGTCCTGTTGGAACAGCAAGTTCCCTTGCCGGTCTAGGAATGGTAGAACGATGGGTTCGATGACGGTTTGGATGTACCGTGCACTATTCAGTCTCCCCTCGACGATCACCAGAGGTGTACGGCCAGTGTAGGAGATCGCTCCCCACACCATGATGCCGGGTGTTGGCCCCGTGTGCCTTGGTCGTATGCAGTCCTGATTGTGGCGCTCACCTGCACGGCGCCAAATACGCATACGACCATCATTGGCACCAAGGCAGAAGCGACTCTCATCGCTGAAGACGGCACGTCTCCATTCGTCCCTCAATTCACGCCTGTCGCGACACCACTGGAGCGGGCTGCACAATGTTGGGGCGTGAGCGGAAGACGTCCTAACGGTGTGCGGGACCGTAGCCCAGCTTCATGGAGACGGTTGCGAATGGTCCTCGCCGATACCCCAGGAGCAACAGTGACCCTAATTTGCTGGGAAGTGGCGGTGCGGTCCCCTACGGCACTGCGTAGGATCCTACGGTCTTGGCGTGCATCCGTGCGTCGCTGCGGTCCGGTCCCAGGTCGACGGGCACGTGCACCTTCCGCCGACCACTGGCAACAACATCGATGTACTGTGGAGACCTCACGCCCCACGTGTTGAGCAATTCGGCGGTACGTCCACCCGGCCTTTTCCTTGCACGGCGAATTTGCATATTTTCATTCCATACTCTGCCGTTTACTCTCCGGCTCGTATTGATGGATCCGTGTTTCGTCCCCCTTAATGATCCTATCTAAGAATTAGTCCCATTCGTTACCATAGCGTTCAAAATGTTTTTTGCAAATGTCCAAGTGCGTTTGTTTACGCAACTGTGTGAGTCGTTTTGGGACCCACCTTGCACAAATTTTATGAAACCCAAGTCTGTTGTAGATGATTTCGTAGGCAGAACGGTGACTAACGTGCATACGATGTGCTACTTCGTCAATAGTTAATCGTCTGTCTAAGAGATCATTTCATGTGAAGGCTCAATGGTTTCTTCATTTGTGGCTGTAAACGGTCGTCCGGCTCCTTCATCGTGCGTAACACTTGTGCGACCATTTCGGAATTTTTCAATCTATTCGTAGACACTCTCTTGTGGTAAAACACTGTTGCCGCACTGTACCGAAAGTCTTCGATGAATTTCGTGCCCTGATACGCCTTCCGACCACAAAAAACCGATTACTGAACTTTGCTCTTCTTTGGTGCAAATAGACAGTGGAGCAGCCATGATTAACAGCATGGCAACGATAACAAAACTAACCTAGCAGCTTGAAAATTGCAAAGATATAACAACAAATAAACAAAGCATGTGTCATCAAAGTAAAACAACACTACTACAAAAATAAACAAAAATATAACTAACTTGCGGATAATAATTGACTTACCCTCGTAATTATTCAGTCTATTAATTTTACTGTCTGTTTAGCAATTTCGTATTACATCACTGTTGTTACTCATCATTAAAACCATTAGTAGTACACTTTGTTCTTATTACGTCTGTATTGTTTTCAGACTGTTGCGCCCCAGATCGTTCTAGCTATGTTTAGCAAGTTCCTGCTCTTGACACCAGTCTCCTGTTTAACGAGCGCTGTCAAAGCCTGCTGTCCTCGGCCACAGAACCTCGCCTCTCCCTGGAGATACCCGTCGCCTCCACTTCCGGTAACCCTCACTCCCCTACCGCAGGGCACCCCGGTATGCTTTGTTCCACCACCCTCGTGACACAGGGTCGTTTATGTCCTGCGGCGACATCTTTGCGAGCTTTCACGTGAATGCGCTAAGCTCCTTACTGCTCACATAAATTTCCAATCTCTGTCAGATTATCTCGACAAGTCCCGTCATATATTACAGGACAGACACATCCATGTAATACTTCTGTCGGAGAACCGGCTCTACATAAGCATTCCCATAAGTTTGGTAAATCTAGACGGGACATATCTTTCTAAGGGACAACAGATGCAACCGACGAAGGCAGGAGTAGCGATGTATAGATGCTCTGATTTATCACCACTATTCTATGCATATTCAACAATAATGAAAATAAACAAGTGAAATATACACTGAAGCGCCAAATACACTGATATAGGCATGCGTATTCAAATACAGAGATATATAAACAGGCACAATAGGGTGCTGCGGTCGGAAACGTCTATATAAGACAACAAGTGTCTGAGCAGTTGCTATATCGGTTACTGCTCCTACAATGGGAGGTTATCAAGATTTAAGTGAGTTTGAAAATGGTGCTATAGTCGGGGCACGAGCGATGAGACACTGCATCTTCGAGGTAGCAATGAAGTGGGGATTTTCCCGTACGACCATTTCACGAGTGTGCCATGAATATCAGGAATCCGGTAAAACATCCAATCTCCGACATTGCTGTGGCCGGAAAAAGATCCTGCAAGAACGGACCAACGACGGCTGAAGAGAATCTTTCAATGTGACAGAAGTGCAAACCTTCCGCAAATAGATGCAGATTTCAATGATGGGCCACCAACAAGTGTCAGCGAGCGAACCATTCAACGAAATATCATCAATATGGGCTACCGGATCCGAAGCTACTGGAGCACCCTTAACGACTGCACTGCACAAAGCTTTACCCCTCTCCTGGGCCGTGAACACCGACATAGGATGACTGGAAACATGTTGCCTGATCGGACGAGTCCGAATCCAGCGGATGGACATGTACGGATATGGAGATATCCTCATGAATCAATGGACCCTGCATGTTAGCAGGGGACTATTCAAGCTTGTGGAGGCTCTGCAATGGTATGGGGCATTTGCATCTGGAGTGATATGGAACCCCTGATACGTCTAGATACGACCATCACAGGTGACACGTACGTAAGCATCATGTCTGATCACTTTCATCCATTCATGTCCATTGTGCATTCCAACGGACCTGAGCAATTCCCGGAAGATAATGCGACATCCCACTCTTCCAGAATTGCTACACAGTGGCTCCAGGAACAGTCTTCTGAGTTTAAACACTTCCGCTGGCTACCAAGTTCCCTAGATATAAACATTATTGAGCGTATCTGGAATGCCTTGCAACGTGCTATTCAGAAGAGGTCTCCAACCCGTCGTACTCTTACGGATGAATGTACAGCCCTGCGGTATTCGTTGTGTGAATTCCCTTCAGCATTAATTCAGACGTTAGTCGAGTCCATACCACCCAGTGTTGTGGCACTTCTGCGTGCTCCCGGGAGCCCTACAGGCTATTAGCCGGGTGTTCCAGTTTCTTTGGCTCCTCATTGTTTCTCCATAGAGGTCATGTCCCTTAACAGAAAGTACCTGATACGTGTTCTTTACAAACCTCCTAAGGAAAGTGGGTTTGCCTGCTTCAAAAATATTGCTTCAAGTGTCCAATCGACATACGAGCATATAATTATAGCTGGTGACACCAACATAAATTTTCTTTACAATAGTCCTTCCAGTGTGAAATTTAAGTGGGTGGATGCCTTCTTATTCAAATACGTTTCTGCTTCAGCTTGCTCTTACCCATTATACGGACCGCAGTCGCACTCTCACAGATATATTTGCAATGAAACTCCAAAAAGAATAATTCGTACATCAAATATCTGCACTTGGCATGACTGCCCATGACGTAATTTTCATTACATACTTATCAGAATGTCCAAGTAAGAAACCACAACTGGCTATATACTGAGACTTCAAATACATCAATTTATCTGAACTTGCAAATGCGACAGAAGAAATAATTTGGTGAATATCTTCTATTCCCTTCTCAGATATAAACGAAAAACTTCATGGATTTACTGACAAACTTACTCAGCTATATGACATATATGCGCTCCTAAAGATTGGTAAAGTGAGAAGGAGACTTTCACCTTGGCTAACTGAAGAATTAAAGCCGTTCATGAACTGCAAAGACGCGGCACATCTGGCATAAGAACTACACCACACGCCTAAAAATCATATTGCTTACAAGCAGAAGCGGAACGTAGTCAGACAACCTGTGAGAAATGCATAACTGAGAGAGACTTATATTAACCGACAACAGAAACAGACTAGTTGTCCTATGCACAAACCTGCGTTGTTTAGGTACAGACAAAGTTAACTTTGCAGCTGAAGCCATTGTCACAGCTGAAGAACTGAAGCGATACTTGACATTACAGACAACTGAACTACAAAGGAAACAGAGACTCCTTCGTTACATCACGGGGATAAATGCTGTAGCCACACAAAATTGTATCTGAAGCATGTTACTTACAACACCATCGAAAATCGCCATCATGCGTATCAGACCGCCATGACACTGGACACAACGGCATCACAGTCAAATGATAAGTTTATTATTGACCTACTACCACTCGATGTAACAGATACATTCAGCCATTCCTTAACCACAAATATTTTGCCTGATGCCAGGAAACAGGGACTAGTTAAGCCACTATCTAAAAAGGACGTTACCACAGCATCCTCTAATTATAGACCTACTTCCTTCAACCTACACTGTCCAAGACTTAGAATATTTAGCCTGCGACCAACTAACAAACTGCAGAGCTGCAAACATTCTACCGGACGAATACCAACCAGGTTTCGGCAAACATCGCAGCACTCCGTATGCCTTAATGAAGCTAACAGATGGCCTGCAGCTTGCTATGGATGCACAAGAGGCAACCATTATGTGCTTTTTAGACTTCAGCAAAGCTTTTAACACTTTGAACTTCAACATTTTACTTGCCAGACTTGGCGGACTAAATTTCTCGCCAAGAGCAGTGCAATGGTTTCTCTCTTAACTGACGTCTCGCCAGCAATGCGTGATGTCCGACATCATAAAGCCAATGCAGGCATGTAGTGTCAGGTGTTCCCCAGGAGTCGGTTTTAGGTCCTACACTATTTTCACCGTACATAAACGACGTGTGCTGATGGCCTCCAGTTGTATCTAAAGGCAAAAGCAATAAACCTGAAGACAACTATCGAGAATCTCAATATGGCCTGTGTGCACTATAAAAATGGGTCCAGGACGTAGGGTTGAAGCTCAAGCAGTCCAAAACCCGAGCGGTACTGGCTGGTGACTCTAGGCTCGTTAGCTCGAAATATCGGGAATCTCTACCATCCCGGATCCTAAATGGGACAAACCTCGATTTCTCTACTTTAGCAAATAGTCTAGCAGTAGTAATAGATGAAAATCTGAATTGGACTGATCAGACAACTGCAACGTGCAAAATGCAGCAGAATCTCCCTATGCCCTACAAAAATATAAAAATCTGATCCCTCTTGACCTGAAAAAGAAACTTGTACAAAGATTTATACTTCCAGTTATTGATTTCAGCGATGTTATCCTGCAAGCCCTTTCCCACGAAAGCTCACGACGCTTGAATCTGATTATGAATGACTGTGTTCGTTATATCTGTGAAGTTCGTCTCCTTGATCACATTTTACCACTATATGCACAGATATCTTGGCCGCGTGCAGCCAAGCGTAGAGATTTCCATACCTTCTGTGTTCTTCGCTGTCTTATCAGCGAACACTATCCTTCATATCTCTCCTCGACGTTAACTTTCTTATCTGAATAACATGACAGAAACACCCGTTCCCATCACAGTAAAATCCTTTCTGTCTCACTCCACCGTGCAGCTACTATCTCGAAGTACTTCTCAGTAGCAGGAATCCGACTCTGGAATAACCCCCCACATTATAGATATTTGAGAGCTGCATAATATCTCCAGCTTCAAAAAACAGTTAATAATATATCTACCAAAGCCATAATAAGGGTTACAATTGTCCCTGTAAGCTCTAGTTACCCTTGTATATACTTCTTTCCAACCAGATCTTCGTCTTTTCCCAGTATTCTTAGCTGGTACCGTCTCCTTAATATCTTCCACAATTATTATTGGCATTAAGATCGTCATTATTGTTTATAATTTGTATTATCACAGTTATTGGCCGCAGCTGCAATAGTACAAGTACTGCCAGTATTGATTTGATTGAATCATAGTCAGTATAATTAACTCACATTGCCAGTTCAGACACTCAAATAATTTTGAATCTATTTCCAATACTAAAATAGTTATTTTTAGGAAACTATGATGTAAAAAAGTACTGTGTGTGTGAAACTTTGATCCAATGTAAGCGAGGGCCTGATGGTCCTAATCAGATCAGGTTAAGTAAATAAACAAATAACAGCGTTAAAATCGACCTTTACCACTCAAAATAGTTCGTTTTTATTGGGTTATGTACTCGTACATGTCAGTGTAATTGTTTTCGAACCCTTCTGCGCTTTTACGCCGCGTTGTTAAACCAGAAACATGTTACGCATCTCTACCTGAAAAATGGCGGAAACATTGGTAGTTATCAACATAAGAGAAAGGTAATTGTAATTGTAGAATGCTATCCGCTTGCAGTTGTGTGTGTGTTCTTAGACGCGCTGAAACATCTCTCTGCAAAATACATGTTATGACTATGCTGCAGAAAACAATTCTAATAGAATTAGCTCCTCTTACCTGAAATCATCTTCTATTCCTATGCACATTCCGAGTCGTTATTGGATAAAGAGATTGTCCTCTTCGACGCATCGTCCAGTCGTCTCACATCTTGTTACCTGTTCTCCTTGTATCTCACGAGGAAGTGAATCCTCTGGGAAATAAAGGGAGGGAGAAATTTCATATGCCGTCTCACTACATTTGGCCCTCAAGTGGGCGCCTTTCACCCTACAAATTCTCTGCCTTGTTCGGAACACTCACTACAAGATTTGTGCAGCAGCCGAAACCGAGGCGCTAGTAAAGAAACTCTCTGGCCGCTTTTCTACTTCAGCTCCGCAAATAGCAGCTTTCGTCTCATCTGCACTACTCAATAATTCTTATAAAAGGCTTTACCTCTCAACAGACTAGCGTGTCTTAGTCTCTCTCTCTTTCTCTCTCTCTCTCTCTCTCTCTCTCTCTCTCTCTCTCTCTCTCTCTCTCTCTCTGTTTCTAAACTTAAATTAAATTCTGTTGCTTCTTCAGAGACCGTGTTGATGGGGCTCTGAAGTTAAACGAAAGCAATAAGAGTTCCTCCTTTTACCTTCGGTATTAAATATTTCCTTGACGGTTAATTGAGTTTTAATGTAACAATGTTTACCAATTTTTAAATTTGGGCACACATTGTTTAAATTAATCAAACTAAGAAAGATATAATTTTTCATTACACAGTGGCAAGTAAGATTTTAAGTCGTTACTGGGAATTTTTTTGTAACGTAGAATGGGTACCCACGATATTTCAGTGATTCTTTTACGTGTCGTATATTCGTTCCAGAACTCGACGTCCAGTCAGTGGCAACATATGGGTGGATATACTCCTGCCAGACTGCTTGCTTTATTGTATATTATAGTTTGCCTATTCTGGTCCGCTGTTAATGCGGTGAAGTTGAGTAACTCCATTTGGATTCGGACAAATGCGTTACTATAAAGCATATCACGTCTCTGCAGCTAACAGGTCATGAACAGTGCGAAAATAATTAAATAACATTTTATTCCACTAGCGGTCATGGAAACCCGATTAAAAAAAAGAAAAATTGGCTGTGAGCACTATGGGACTTAACATGTGAGGTCATCAGTCCCCTAGAACTTAGAACTACTTAAACCTAACTAACCTAAGGACATCACACACATCCATGCCAGAGGCAGGATTCGAACCTGCGACCGTAGCTGTCGGGCGGTTCCTGACTGAAGTTTCTAGATCCGCTCGGCCACAGCGGCCGGCAAATCTGAGTCAGTGTTTTAAAAACAAGCACATTACTTATCGGTTAGACCCAGTTTGTGAATTCCATGTGTGGATGAATCCGGTTTTCTAAAAGAAACACCTACAAACGTTTTCAATAAACGGAGTACTGGAGCAAGTATTCACATCGTATGAAGCAAATGAGCATTGGAAAAATATTCACAGAAGTTTCGTAATAGTTTACTCATTATTTATGAATTGACAAGAAATGATGTGTTTTAGCATGAAACGGAGTTTACGTATAGCTCTAGATGCCACACTAAACTGACACGTTTCGTTTAGTTCATATTATCGGGAACGCTGAAACTTTCTGGAAAGAGTTATAGTAACTCTTAATCATACAATCGTAATACTCCACTCTTCCTGCTTCTGTTACCATTAACGGAGAATAGGAGCAAAATTTAAGCTCGCAGCAACTAATTTGCCTATGCACAAAGTATTGGGCGGGACGCTGATCTTAAGAAAAAGCGTTGAATTCAAGAAATGAGTGCTAAAACTAGTTTTCCGATGCCAGTTTAAGTAAATTGCGCAATGATCCGTCATGAAACCGTGCGGTGGAACTACATAAAGATCTGAAATGAAATGATTCCTCTTTTGGCTGTTAAAATATCATTTACTTTTACATGTTATTATGTATGTTTACGTTTCTGACGCTTTTGTGATCCATTTTACACGCCTGATACAGGAAAATTAGGCTTAAGTGTTTGTATCATTATTTCATCAGCTTTATAAAGTGTATGGTATATGGAACGGCGGATAAATTCACACCACCACATGTAAATTCTCTTACAAAGTACGTCACATCTTTGTGTTACTGAGTGGGTTGCGGTACGCCATGACGCTTCAAAATGACCTCATGTCTATTTGCAAAAGCAACAAATAATGTTTTAATAGCCAAAGGATTTCGTTTAAAAAAATTCACGTAAGCTGCGGAACTAGTCATCATCAAACTACCTGAAGCGTGACGCAGGTAAGTGATAGCACTCGTACATGAGTACCTTTTATTTGTCCCTCCTGTGAGTAGAGATGAAGAAGAAAACGTAATAAGTATCACACAAAATGATCCTAGTGCAGTTTACAAAAATCAGTTTCTTCTGCACTTCTAGGGGAAATTACTCAACCGATTTTGAAAATTCGAAACTGCTTATTTCCGAAAATGATCTGTAATTTCACCTATCTCTCTTCGTAGCATTTTCTATCACGTGAAATGCGGATCACCTGTAATAAGACTTGCCAATTCTATACATGTACTTATAGTTAAATCAAGATTTTTCTGCATTGTGGGTTGTGAATTCATATAAAGACCAAGAAAGGCTTTAACATTAAAAAAAACTAAATTCTACGTCAGTCTCAAAGTGTTTTCTTTACCCAACACGTGTGTCGCAACGCGTAGTGGATGGTGTAATAACTTTTTGACTGATAGAGGATTACATTTATTTCATTTCAGTTAACAGTTGAAGTTCGCACAACACAGCCCATTGTGGATTCACTGTATATAACTGAAAAAGAACCTGGTCTGTCTGCAGCTCGTGGTCGTGCGGTAGCGTTCTCGCTTCCCGCGCCCGGGTTCCCGGGTTCGATTCCCGACGGGGTCAGGGATTTTCTCTGCCTCGTGAGGACTGGGTGTTGTGTGGCGACCTTAGGTTAGCTAGGTTTAAGTAGTTCTAAGTTCTAGGGGACTGACGACCATAGCTGTTAAGTCCCATAGTGCTCAGAGCCATTTAAACCAACCTGGTCTAATCGATATTTTTAAGTACTGTTTCTATGATTGAGAAAACCTCGCTTTTTTAGCGAAAACAATTATCGAACCTCCTAAAACACTGAGTACGTGCAGTTGGCAACATTGGTTTGTTTTAAAAAAATGGATCGGAAGAATTGTTCTACATAACATCGTTACGATGGTTTATGGCATTCCGAGTAACACCGAAAATAATCTTTTAATTGTAGGTACAGTAATTAAGAAGCTCAGCTTCTAAAGTTACTGTCTCTCGTGCTCCGTGCTTTCTACTAAGGTCCGCCTCTTTGAATTCTCTATCGAAGTCTCGAGTAGCTGACCTTCGTACTCCAAACATATTTTCAAGTTTCAGGTATTTCAATATGCAGTCTGACAATTTAAATCGGACATTTTCTGCCTATTGTTATTATCATTCGGGAGCTTAGAAATCTTGCACTTAAAAATGGGCAATATATTAAACAGATAAGATTGAGGTAAAGCAACCGAAAAAATGAAGCGTATACTGGCACATGGCTTACAATATGGAAGTTCCTACTATATCTGGCTTATGGGCTATATTAAGCACACTGTTAATTCGATAGACCTAAGAAAGGGAGGACATAAAAAGCTTTCCAGAATGTTATAATTTGGCTTTACCATTTAAGTCCCTTCCAAAGGGATCAACAATAAGAAATTACTAGTATTTAGCTGAACGTTTCCGAGCAGAAATAAAAGCAAAGAAATTGTGAAGAAGGCCTCAAATCCGCCACGGTCTTGTCCGTTACTGATATGGAACGTAATGCTAGCACCGTGTGTAGTGGTACTCCAAAGTTTCGTAGATGACCACATGAAACCAGAGTTCATGTGAATGTTTCCGTCAACACACTTGTGGACGATATTACCCACAGGGACAATATTTCGATAGCTATCTCTTGAGACGTATTACATACTTGCTGAATAATAAAATAAAGCGCGCATCTCGTGGTCGTGCGGTAGCGTTCTCGCTTCCCGCGCCCGGGTTCCCGGATTCGATTCCCGGCGGGGTCAGAGATTTTCTCTGTCTCGTGATGGCTGGGTGTTGTATGTTGTCCTTAGGTTAGTTAGGTTTAAGTAGTTCTAATTTCTAGGGTCTGATGACCATAGATGTTAAGTTCCATAGTGCTCAGAGCCATTTGAACCACTTTAATAAAATAAAATTTTAAATTTTGTAGTAAATAAAACCTGAAGATTATCCTCCTAATTTAAGAACATAGATACACGTCTGTCTTCTAATCTCGGCTACTCGCTCGATGTTATGTTATTCAACAAACAGTTTAGATAGGCCATCTATGTGCTAAACCACACAATCTTAAATGGACAAATCGATGGATTGGGTCGCTAAACTGTCGAGACAAGTTGATTATGTGAATGCGTGAATTGATACAGTTGACGCGAATGATGTCCAGACATCAAGCGCCAGAACTGTTTTTCGGAATTCAGATGTTTCGTGTGAATCTCTGGTTGCTTCGGTATCAGTGGTGTAACCCATAACACTTCTTATGCACATCTACTTGTACATGACACAGAGAAAAGACCAAGCATACTTTCAAAGTATCAACGTGGAGGAATTAACGTCAAATGTATTAATTTTGCAGTTTAAAACTTCATATTTTTTCCTGCTTCGTGTCCAACACAACTAGATTCATCGCAGCGAGTCTCTTTAAATAACAACATATTACAACGGACTGGCTCCCAAGCGGTGTGAAAGTCTGTTGTATCGACACTGTACAAATTAAGAGGAAGAGAGGAAATGGCGTCAGAGCAACCAACCTGACAAGCTTAAACCTACCCACTCACACTCCAATGGGGTCGACGCTGTCTAAAGCTGCCGACTCCGTTACAGTCTGATGTCAAAGGAGAGCGTAGGGGTAACACTGGCTCTAGGTCAACCAGTGAAACTTCGCTTCTTGCACGCTACAAGAAGAATGGGACATCGCATACTGTTCGGCAACTAGTGGCACGACATCGACAATGGCTATACCCCCTCCCAAGCTGAGTGAAAAAACAGTAAAATGTCACGTAGCACAAGAGTGTTCAGAACAGATAGCACGGAGCTGACGCTCAGCGACAGTTCATGTTTCGTTAAAAAGACGGTAAAGAGGAAAACTTACATCACAATTTCTTTGGCTGCGTAAAACCTAAGAATATGAGAGTTTTGCTAAGGGACATCTGTCGATTGGAGAATCAGTTCTCGATCACAATCCCAGTGCTATTAGCATCAAGACACGTTTTAAGAACATGTACATCTTCTTAAACAGAATAAAAAGAACTATATAAGAGATAATTCTTAAATATTTTAGTGCTGTAATGTGACTGGAAACGCAGTTGCTATAGTTGTAAACTAATTATCAAGCTGGGTACTGTAATTGAAATAAGAACCCCGTGAATTCATTGTCCCAGGAAGGGGAAACTTTATTGACACATTCCTGGGGTCAGATACATCACATGATCACACTGACTGAACCACAGGCACATAGACACAGGCAACAGAGCATGCACAATGTCGACACTAGTATAGTGTATATCCACCTTTCGCAGCAATGCAGGCTGCTATTCTCCCATGGAGACGATCGAAGAGATGCTGGATGTAGACCTGTGGAACGGCTTGCCATGCCATTTCCAACTGGCGCCTCAGTTGGACCAGCGTTCGTGTTGGACGTGTAGACCCCGTGAAACGACACTTCATCCAGTCCCAAACATGCTCAATGGGGGACAGATCCGGAGATCTTGCTAGCCAGGGTAGTTGACTTACACCTTCTAGAGCACGTTGGGTGGCACGGGATACATGCGGACTTGCAGTGTCCTGTTGGAACAGCAAGTTCCCTTGCCGGTCTAGGAATGGTAGAACGATGGGTTCGATGACGGTTTGGATGTACCGTGCACTATTCAGTGTCCCCTCGACGATCACCAGAGGTATACGGCCAGTGTAGGAGATCGCTCCCCACACCATGATGCCGGGTGTTGGCCCTGTGTGCCTCAGTCGTATGCAGTCCTGATTGTGGCGCCCACCTGCACGGCGCCAAACTCGCAGACGACCATCATTGGCACCAAGGCAGAAGCGACTCTCATCGCTGAAGACGACACGTCTCCATTCGTCCCTCCATTCACGCCTGTCGCGACACCACTGGAGGCGGGCTGCACAATGTTGGGGCGTGAGCGGAAGACGGCCTAACGGTGTGCGGGACCGTAGCCGAGCTTCATGGAGACGGTTGCGAATGGTCCTCGCCGATACCCCAGGAGCAACAGTGTCCCTAATTTGCTGGGAAGTGGCGGTGCGGTCCCCTACGGCACTGCGTAGGATCCTACGGTCTTGGCGTGCATCCTTCCGCCGACCACTGGCGACAACATCGATGTACTGTGGAGACCTCACGCCCCACGTGTTGAGCAATTCGGCGGTACGTCCACCCGGCCTCCCGCATGCCCACTATACGCCCTCGCTCAAAGTCCGTCAACTGCACATACGGTTCACGTCCACGCTGTCGCGGCATGCTACCAGTTTTAAAGACTGCGATGGACCTCTGTATGCTACGGCAAACTGGCTGACACTGACGGCGGCGGTGAACAAATGCTGCGCAGCTAGCGCCATTCGACGGCCAACACCGCGGTTCCTGGTGTGTCCGCTGTGCTGTGCGTGTGATCATTGCTTGTACAGCCCTCTCGCAGTGTCCGGAGCAAGTATGGTGGGTCTGACACACCGGTGTCAATGTGTTCTTTTCTTCATTTCCAGGAGTGTAATAAAGATTGTGATAATTTCCTTTACGGGATTTTGAGGACAGAAGGTCAGGATACTTACACAAGAAAGAGAAAAAAAAATGTGTATCAACTTGGGGTCTAACATGCATACCTTATGAGCTATGGGCACGTCTTGATCTTCGATACTGTGAAACACGTCTTTTCTACTGCGAGCTCTTTGCTTTCCGTATTTTGGGATGAGATAGTATGGGCCAAACTAAGAAAAAAATGTCCAGTAAACACAGGCTCTAAAATAAATACCTTAAGAGCTGTAAGTACTTTTCAATAGAAAAGATATGTTTTACAGGGACGAAGATAAGCAAGTACTCGTATCTCTTAAAGTATGCATTATAGAGCCGATATTTAGTGTACTTCCTTCATTTTTAAATTCATATAACCTCCTCCAAAAATATGGAAAGCAAAGAGTTCGCAGTGGAAGAGATGTGTTTCACGCAGTTTAGGACTTATGTTTACTGGACTTTCTTTGTCTTGTTTTGGTGGGAGGCACTTCTCCTCAAAGACTGTAAATTTTAGATACACCCTGTATTTATTTTAGCTTTATTATGTTTGTAAGTATGTGATTGGGCGACCTCATAGATTATAAGGCTTTAAAAAGTTGCTTTTACGTTTCAGCATCATAGATCAATAAAAATCACTTTCCATTGTTGCTGTCAGTCCGTTCTTATTTTTTTACTCAGTTCTTACGACATCATTTCTGGAAGAATTCGTTTACTGTGAAGGAATAAAGCAGCTCATGTTTGTGTTACTAACAGATAGAAATACAGCAGAATTTGTGTTGCACAGAGAGATTCGAAACATAGATAGGACACATCTACACAATATCTTGAGTAATCACCGTAGGAAAACGAGAATTGTGTTTGCTTGGAATTTATCTGATAATTCTTGTGCTAGAAGATAAAATAAAAAGTGTAGGAGTATTACTCGACATCGAGATATGCGGGATCGGCCATCGCTTCGTAAAATACCTCGGCGCGTTATCGATTTTAGTGAAAAACCGCTAGCATCAAGCATGTAAACAACGCGTAATAACACCCATGGGAGGCGATGCAGCCGCGTAGCTGAACTACAAAACCCATACGCCCTGCAATCAGGCGCGTGGAAACTCATAATTTGCATCAGTAAATCGGAAACAGCGTCGTGCGCATTAGAATCTCGACGTGCTACAATGCATCCACTATGCGTGCGTGTGCGTGTGCGCGCGCGCGTGTGTGTGTGTGTGTGTGTGTGTGTGTGTGTGTGTGTGTGTGTCTGTAAAAACTCGCAGCGTGTCGACAAGAACCAGGGTCGCTGGAATATTTCGCATTCTATTTTGTTCACAGGGAGGAAGCGAAATAGAAGAAAACACAGCTGTGCGACCGAATGTTTTGGTGTCTGACCATGCCTGCATGTTTGAAATATCAAGCTGTTATGCACCACATTTCATCGGTCCATTAATTTAATTTTTTATTATTCAACCTAACTATTCTTCGCTTATTGGAACTCAAGAAGCAGCTGTGTTTCTAGGAAAAAATATGATATTGCTCCCCTTCATAATGGAAACTGTACTTGCCCAAACATTTTTCAGCACATTCGTGCCACCGTCTGTTTCAGCATGAAAGGTGTAAGCAAAAACTAACGGAAGTTCTATTTTTCCTTAAAGACTGTTTATTGATTCATAAACTTCAACTTGGTTTCCTTCAAAGTAATCCACTATAGACATAATACACTTGTGCCAGGGGTTTTTCCAGTGTTACAAGTACTTCTGGAACTCAACTTCCGTCATGTCACTCACCTCCTTCAGCGACTCTGTTTTTATGTCGTCAGTGGTGGAGAAACGTGGTCTTTTCATGGTTCTCTTCATCCTCGGGAATAGAAAGAAGTCGCAGCGGACCCTGTCTGGCGAATACGGTAGCTCTGGCAACATAAAGGGTTTTTTCTCCAAAAAACCTCGAAAAAGCATTGAGGTGTGAGCGGGAGCATTATCGTGAAGCAGTTTCCACCAGTGTTTTGGCCACATTTCTGGTAGATTCCTTCGGACTGCTTCAAGTAAAAGGAGCAAAATTTCCAGTCTTTCTTATTGACCGTACGACCATAAGACAGGAACTCATGATGCACAATCTCATAGTAACCTAGGAAAACAATGAGAAGAACCTCCGAATGTTATCAAACTTGTCGAACGTTTTTTGGCTTGGCTCATGTTTACATTGGAAGGGCTGGGCCTTGGTTTAGACATCATACCCGTATACACATTTTCATCACCTGTTATAATATTACTTAGAAGTTCTGAATCGTTGTCGACTTTATTCAGTAATTCCTGAGCGATGTCTACGCTACGTCTGTTTTGGTCGAAATTCAACAATTTCAGAACAAACTTCACTGCTACACGTTTCGTGTCCAAACGATGCGAAAAAAATCATTGACATGAGCCAAATGATATGCCAATATAATCAGCAACCTCTATGATGGTAACTCGGCGACTTTCCACAACCAGTTTCTTTACTTCTTATATATTGTCGTTAGTAATTGATGTCCTAGGGCGTCTAGGAAGGACGTCGTCTCCAACATCTTCTCGACCGTCGTTGAAACGTTTATACCGCTCGTAATCCCTTGTCTTACTCGCATTACCATCGCCAAAAGCCAAAGTCAACATTTCGAATGTGGTGCTGCACTTCATTCTATATTGCAAGCAAAATTTAATTCAAATTCTTTGATCCATCTATTTTGAAAATAAAAATTAACCGAACACTTCAAAACACGTTTAGCCTTTACGACGGTCAACAATAAACTATATATTCTAAACCACTGAAAATGTGAGCATACATCAGGAACATGTGTAGCAACAAATAAAACAAATTGAGAATCGGATGCATAAAGATGTGAAACAAAAAAATTCTCTTTACTTTTTGATGACACTTTGTGTATGTACTGTAACATGTTTTGGGAAGGAAAGTAAATTAACAAAATTCTGCAGTTTGCAAACGCAAGTGGAACCTAATCCTACACTAATGATATCGTACAACAATACACATTCCACAGGCTACAGACGAATGAATAGATACACAAGAGACGAGCGGTTAGAAGTGTTTCAGCATATGTTGACCACTATACTGGAAATTTAAGCTCTTAGCGACACACTTTCTGATATTATTCATGGGTACTGCAAGAAAAGGAAGAAAGGAAAATTAGAGTTTACCGCTCCATCAACGAAGAAGTCATAAGACACCAGGCACAAGCTCGGATCGGGGAAGGAAACGAAATGGAATCGTCCGCGCTTTGTTTAAAGAAACGGTCCCAGCACTAGCCTCGAGAAATCACGAAACACTGTAATTTGGATTGGCAGACGGAAATTCGAACCGCCTTCCTCTTGAATAAGAGCCCAATGTCTTAGCACTCGGCCACCTCGATTGGTCCAGGATGTATTAGTGTGGCGCTCAAAGGCGTGGAGATGACAGTAAAACTGTAAAACTAAAATCCATGGGCACTCGATTACACTGAACTGTGATTTTGTTTACATAATAAGATATTGACTAACCAGTGATAAGATTTACATACTGATTTTCTATCATTCTCGAGACAAGAGGGAAGCGGAAATTATATTATGCTATTCTCTACGTGCTGAAGTGTTTTGGACGATTTTAATTTTGATGAAACTACTCTCCATTTACAATTATTAATTCTCGCTAAGATGTTTCTGACCATTAGATAGGTTCCTTCGCATCAAAGAGGACGCTCTGATCACAAAGAACCCTCTGATCGTAGGTGGTTACTGATTAAGGCTAGACAGTAACAGCGACCTAACAACTCAACAGAGTTCCCACACAATTCGCTTGCAAAAGTGGCCTTGTTCCTTTTTTTACTATGTCCACAGAAAATAGTACCAGTCACGAGAGTATGCTGTTTCCTTGCTGTGGTCGAGTCTTTAAATAGGACCTAGCAGGATCTATTACTCAGTGCACCGTTTGATTCACTGATTCGTACTGTAAGCAGGATGCTACCCATTGGAAGGCAATTCGTCCAGTGAATGAGAGAAGCTAGGTAGTATCACCAACTAGGTATCGTTTACCTCAGTTACTGAACAGGTGCCTCCTGAGAGTCGGGCAACAGATCGAATAGTGTATCTATTCTAAAAATACGCCCTGTTTACGGAAACCAGCTTCCTGGAAGACAGCGTCATCAGGAAATATAATTTACAGTTTTTCTCTGAATGTGAAGGAACTGAACAGCTTAAAATAAACGTAGCCTAAGTCTTAATTAGATGTCCTCCAGTGAGATACGAACCGCCAACAAGATATAAAACAAGGATAATCCGAATTCAGAGCGATGTATGTGATTGTGATATTCAGAAACTCAACATCATATATAATGGAGAGCCACATGTAGTCGATGGTGGCAGAAATTTCTTTCACTATAACACAGAGCACGAAATATTGAGGGAAGAAAGCTTTGTCACAGACTGAACGAAATAAAAGTACGAAATCTACTTGGAATAAAGAAGAATCTGAGTAGCTCCTGCAGAAACGCACGGTGGCCTCGCAGAAGTGCGCCAGTCACACGAACAAATGCACGGCCAAGTCAAGCTAGAAGGAATAAGAGGTCGTTGCGCAATAACTTCCTGGAGCTTTGCATCTGACTAGCTGCTGATAACCTCTCCTAGAATTTCTTATAGCCGCCGTTCCTGGGACCCTGAGCAGCTTCTGCAGGAGCAGTCGCAGGTCTAGGTCTGGTGAAGTATATCTAGGAACGCACTAAAGTGGAGGTAGCGCCAATCAGCTGAACGCTAATATGAAGGACAAAGTAGGCTGCGGGGGATTGAATTTTCCAAGACCTGCGCGAGCCAGAGACGAAGACAGAAAGACAGATGGGTGCGTTAGAGCAGAATTACAAAAATTAACTACAGTAATGAGCTTTCACAGTAGTGATAATAGTGTACTAATCGCCAGTTAATTCTAGGAGCATGACTCTTACACTAATATAATATTGTATCGGTCAAATAATAATATCATTAGCGCACTCTGACTCCACAAGGCTATTCCTTGCATTTTAACACTGCAATTGTTTTCCACAAAACGTCGTCCAGTATATGCTTACTGCTAATAATGGGACGTGACCACTGTAACCAAGTGTAGAACAAGTACACTGGTGATTAAAACTTAAGGACCAAATAATTTTCTCATGAAGTGTCCCTGCCAAGTAATGTAGCTCGATGGAACTTGAACCATACATAGGAAGAACTTCTTCAGTATAGTATGGTATAGTATCGAATGTGACTAAAAGAAATACGCAGTGAAACAAACAGAATTGACACTTTTATTCAAAGACAAAAATTACAGTGAAGTCACCGCATTTTATGATGGTCCTCTGGACATCAAAAAGGCGTGACATTGTATTCATATTCTGTGTGATCACCACAGAAAGCCAGGCATGTTCTGCAACGTGCTCAGTGCTCGCCACATGGTTGGTAAGGAGCTCTTGTTGTAGGCCGTTCCACTCCTCATACAGCGAGGTTGACTACGATCGCATGGTCGTAGGTCTTGTGCACGTGCTACAGTATGTATCCCAAAGGTAGAGCACACGGGATTTAGGTCGCCGGAACGGGCAGGCAAGTCCATTCGCCAAATATCCTATCATTAAAGAGTTCCTCCACCTACGCCGTTCCATGCTGTAGCGCGCTGTCATCCATTAAAATGAAGTCAGGGTCGAATGCTCCCCTAAAAAGAAGCGTATGGGAAACGACTACTGTATCACAATAATGTTGACCGGTGGGTGTAACGTGTTCAAATATTCTAAAGTCGGTATGCACATGCGACATTATGATTCACCATACTTGGAGCACCAAAATGAACATGTAGGACAAGGTTCCTGGGTGCATCATGTGCTCCCACCTCATGCCATATGAGAGTATGTCCAGGTTTGTTGAACATGATCGTTTTGGTGGTCTACATGTTATGGCGTTGCAGGGGCGTGCTGACCTCTAAATCTTTGAACGCGGATGACAATGTGCAACCACACCGAACGCCGTAGGCGGGGGAGGTCCTGGACTCTTGGACTGGCCTGCCCGTTCCCCCTACTTAAGTTCCATCGGTCACGTGTGGGATGCATTGGGGAGATGAAGTTCTCACGCATCAAGTGTCATCCAGCTGTTGCCAACCGCGTTGGTGGAGGAACTGAAAGCCCTACCACAAGAATTCACTACTAATCTTTATGGTGAGTATGAGAGCGAGTTGCAGAGTATACACTGCCGTTAGTATTGATCATACGACCTGAATTTTGAAAATTCACCCGTACAACCTCCAGAGGGTGTAGGCATTGTGTCTAGCTGATGTTTCGCCACGTGCCTATTACTGTGCAAGGTTTCCACAGCGTTGTGTCGACGTTCCATACTTTCCTCGGATCATTCTTTTCACACATGAAGTGCATTTCACAAATGAACGTCTCCTCATTCGTCGTAACAGCCACATTTGGTATGAATAAAACTTTCATGCCACACATCCCCATGAATTTCAACATCGTTTCGGTATTAATGTGTGGGCAGGTATTGTCTATGGACGTCTGATAGGCCCGTGTACTCTACCGCCCTGACTAACGAGTTACAGTTATTTGGTCTGCATGCAAGACGTGCTGGTGCAGCATTTGGAAGATCTGCCACTGCACATCCGTCGGACGAGATAGTTCCAGCACGATGGCGTGCCAGCCCACTTTTCACGCGACGTCCGTCAGCACATTCATCAAATATTCGGGGACTTTGTTTCTCTATACGGGTGTCAAGGGGACAATCTCCTTGCCCATGTAATGGTTACAGCACAGGTCAATCAAGGAACTCAGACATATTTGGAGCTTGTGTATGTAAACATTGTCCGCAGGTACACTCCGTGCAATGAAACTCGTGGTCGCCACTTCGATCACATGTAACAGTTCACGCAGGTACCAGTTGGTTGATGCACGTGCCACGTATCTTCTGACGTTCTTTCAAAGTTGTTTATCTTCCAAATGGCACATTTCCGGACATGGTTTTACTACCAAATACTGTTGTCCTGAATCCCCTCTACAACACGTGTTCCTTCAGTTAGTTGTATTTTACTCGCTTTGTTTTTAGCTCTTGTCTGCTCATTCCAATTTCCTTGACACTCTTGCTCGATATTACTTTTGTCAGTTTTAAATACAGTTGCTCTCTATTTCCACTTCATTCAACTTCACTGCATTATTCATTTTTTTCTACTTGCTCCACTTTCTTTTCCTGATTGGACTGCAGTGCTGTGATTTGATTCCCACTTGACAAAATGGTTCTGTATGTATTTATCTGCTGGTATCCCGTGCCACTAGGAAGTTGTGCAAGCCTCCTGCGATTACAAGAAATATTTAAGTCCTCCATTGAGTCGCATCTTCAGTAACTTCAGGGCTCAGAATGAGATTTTCACTCTGCAGCGGAGTGTGCGCTGATATGAGACTTCCTGGCAGATTAAATCTGTGTGCCGGACCGAGACTCGAACTCGGGACCTTTGCCTTTCGCGGGTAAGTGGTCTACCAACTGAGAATCCAAGCACGACTCACGCCCCGTCTTCACAGCTTTACTTCTTCCAGTACCTCGTCTCCTACGTTCCAAACTTTACAGAAGCTCTCCTGCGAATCTTGCAGAACTAGCACTCCTGAAAGTTGCTGCTCAATCCATGTGTTCCGTCCTCATTTTTAACGAGCAGATGTGAAAAATGATGTCAGTTGCCCATAAAGCCAAGGCTTCATCCAGTAGCTGGCCTTCTACAGGACCGCACCAATCCAGGGACGCTCTCTGGCGGAGATGCTGCACAATTGCTAATACAGGACATTCTCGGACTTCTGCGTCTAACAAGATCCGCATCAGCCTAACCATTGCCCCTGCTACTCTTTGGGCACTGAAGTGTGGGCTGATATCTTCAGGGAAGTTCCAGGGTGGCTACCACTCGTTATCAGAACCAGCCAGGGACGACATATGTTCATTGTGGAAGCCTATGGCGCCATGCAGGTATGGGATGCAGGCCAGATGCTCTCACGTTCAGCGGAATCTGCATTGAGCAAATTACCAGCAGCTCCAGAGCCAGTTTGCTACAAATTTAGATGCCAGACAGAGCCCAGCCAAACACCACAGGTCCAGTGAAATCGCAGCAGATCCCTCATGGAGTCGCGCCCCTTCCCACATTCAGTACCAAAGACTCCTATCGGGGACCTGGAGACTGGAACACCAGCACCATGACGAAGATGATGTTCCAAACAGAGGGCACAACACAACCACAGATAATAGCCGACGTCGATATGGACATCGAACACCTAGCTGCCCATCCACACTTTCCCTCTGCTGGTATGTCGATCCCTCTACTGACAGAAAATCTTCAAACCCTATAGGCCATTTAAAAAGGGAGGGATGCTCCATCTGTGTCCTGAGATAGCAAGGTCGGTAATCTGTAATATATGCTGCGAAAGACTATGGCTGAAAACTGATGCCAAAGAGCAACCACATGGGCCTGGACTTCGACATCATGCATAAAACAAACCCATCCGCCTTCCCAACATGAACTCAGTTTATATCGTGCCCTGTCACAATATCCACCTCGCTGACAATGTGCGTACGTGACTCAGCTGAGTAGTGGACCTGGCTTGTACAACTCTTTGGACTGCGGATAGACGGATGCTGATGGAATTCGGTGATCACGGACTATCTAGATTCTTCTCTTGGTTTGTGTCTACAGCTTTCCGGCAGTCTGGCGCAGAGTGGTAGTTTCAACGATCTAGTGATAATTGTGTATCCATGCTGACTGTTTAATAAAGAATGTTTATTGCACTTTAGCAGGCGTAATAATGCTCACGAGGTGGGCGCAGTACAGTATCGTCTAGAAAATGTAGCCAATTTTCAGAAATTCAACTGTATCGGCGGACAATAGTTTGGAGGATCCTGTTCGTGACATCATAACTCCCAAAGTATCCACGACAGAGGTGATAAAAGTCCGAGATCGGTACACAATACCGACCTAAAATGTGACTGACCTAATTCCACTTCCCTGCTTTCCCTGTGCGACTGTATACCTGTGATCTGTACTGGTACTTAGCCTCCTACACACTCCCCTACGCCAATCATCAGGTGTCGGGCAAATTCTTCGCTCGTTGGTGAAGAGAAACAGACGCCACTGATCCGGGGGATTCATTCCAGATGTTCGCTTCACCAATTTTGACTTGCATCACAGTGTTGGGAGTTTTCTGTAGTTGTTCCTAATGGTTGCCTAAAAGCAAAATTGATCGTGCGGAATTGATTTCGTACTGTCTGGCTGGACACAGCCCTCTCAGTTGCCATTGAAGAGACAGGTACTTTTCTGAGTTTTGTGTCTCAATATAACAGTGGGATGTCTGAAAACACCAACTCGCCGCGCAGCTTCCCTTGCTAACTATCTTCTTGTCGTAGAGTGGCAAGGCGCAGGGTCTAACTAATCTGATTACGCATCGAGATATCTCGACAGACTTATCAAGTGGCTTAGGAGCGTTTACGTTGTGGAGACCGAGTGCACTCTGCTGAACTGCCCTGAGAACCGATATTTGCTTTTACCTCTATGCCTATGGTCAAAGGAGTACTGGGAAAGAGGTTTTCTGTCAAAAAAACACAAACCAGTCACGAGGTTGATCAATACCATTTTGAGGTAGTTTCTACAGTAAAACTAGAACGGGGAAAGGTGCAATGCAATGTAATTAATAAACGAAAGAAGTCGCTTGCAAAGCACTCGTTAGAGCGATCCTTGAGTTTCACTCTCGTGGAACACATAACATGTAGGATTAAAAGAGGAGATAGGGAACACGGGCAGAAAATCGGGCACGTTTCATCGCATGTCCGTTCAGTAAGGGCAAGAACTTTTCGATGATTCTTCTCGAACTCCAGAAACAGACGCTACAAGGGGAGGCGTTGTGCATTAGCGAGTAGTTTATGAGAGCTAATACACCAAGGAAACTCAAGCAATATATTACATCTTCACATATAGGTCTCGGAAAATTACGACTACGTGAAAGTCAGGTATTTGAGCTCATGTGGTTTCTTTCCAGACAACATTCGCAAATGGAACAGGTGACGAAGGAAATGTCGGCACTATCTGAAATACTTTTGCCACAGAGCTTGAGATAAATTTCGGTGTACGAATGTAGAAATAAAATTATTTTGCAGAATGCTCTGCAGAATGGTTTGTTCGTTATTGTCTTTTATAGAAAACTTCAGAGAAGGGAAATTTTATACTGCTTCGTCTGCATAAACGTATAAAATATTTTGTAAATTCACAATTTAGAGGACTGTGCCCTCGTTGTTAGCTAAATTACAAAACTTCTGTCTGAGTTTGCAGCACTTTGAAGAACCTGCGCAGATACGCTTCTTCGTAGTTAGAGATTCCAGCAGCGCAGAAAGCACAATCAGTCTGCAGCCTATCCTGAAGCTGCCATCAAAGCTGGGGCAACACGTCCGTAGAATATGACAGAACTCTCTTCGCTGAGGAGCAGCGCTAAATTACTACTGCCGGATGTGCAGAGAGTTTACGAGCGATCGAAGAAAGAGCAATCAAATGTTCCAGAAAATCTTTAGGTCTTGTTAATGTAAATACGTCACCCGCTCGTAAATAAACTCAGGATATCTTTATGTTTTACGAAACACAAGTTTAAACCCACGCCGGAATAGCTATAACACTCTGTTTTGCTGCTCTGCACAACGAATAAACTGACATTTTGAAATTTGCGGAACAACGCTTCATCCGATGATACACTGCCGGAAAAAATGCAACACCCTCAAGGAATGTGTTCACAGGCACCAGAGTGTTTTAATATATGTGCATAGTGAGATGTTGTATTGTTAGCGATACATTTGTCGCGGTGATTGGCGATCAGTCAGCTTTCAGTAGGCCTGAAACTTCCTGGCAGATTAAAACTGTGTGCCCGACCGAGACTCGAACTCGGGACCTTTGCCTTTCGCGGGCAAGTGCTCTACCATCTGAGCTACCGAAGCACGACTCACGCCCGGTACTCACAGCTTCAGTAGGCCTGTTTTTGCACCCTCTGTTCTGACTCTGCAGGCAGTAACTATGCTAGTTAGAGGTGAACATAGTTTCCTACATTTATTTTACGGTATAACCGTGCCCCATCAGTGAGTACGTACTCCTGCTGAACAACTTTGATTATTTGGACGGGGCTGCATAGTGGGTCTGCAGGAAGCTGGATAGATGTATAGACTGATTGCTGCACATGTTGGGCACAATATATTGGTGGTGTGTTGACGCATGCAACACTACTCTGAGGAACATTGCCCCATATGTAGATATAGTTCTGCGCGTCCATGCAGTACAGATGCACTTCATCCACGTATTGTACGCAGTGGTGGCCGACCGAACATCATCCAAGACGAAATCTGGGCACATGTTGCGCTTGCTGTGTCATCAGGGGCCATTGGAAACTGCCTACTTGAAACGGTATTAATACCAAATGTGCCTCTGTCCGTGTTACCGCTGATGCCGCGAAAGCACCAAGCACAGCTATTCTGGTGTCCTGAGAGTGTTGGCTGAAGAGTAGAATGGCGTTCTGCTGTCTTCAGTGATGAAGTCTCTTTCGGTATGAGGGTGATGGACGTACACATGTATAGCATAGAGCTGGTGAGATGCCTATTCCAGATGTGTATTCTCCCACGACAGGCAGGTCGCTTCCCAAACTTCATGATGTTGTGAAGGCATCAGTTACAACTCATGGTCACGTTTCGTGTTTATGCAGAGCAAAGTACCCAGTCCTCGCTACACTGCACAGGCTGTTATCCTCGTGCTACTGCAATTTCGTCGACAGGAAGATGATACCCCTTTTTTTAGAAAGATAATGCACGTCCACTTACGGCTACTGAGAGGTTACATGCTCTTTGTGGTGTACAACAGCTGACCTGGACAACAAGATCACCAGATCTCTCACCAGTTAGACACGTATGAGACATAATGAAGCGGGAACTTACTCGTTCTCCAGCGCTTCCAAGAAACATTCCTGAATCAAAGTGAGGTACACTGTGTATTGATGCGACAATGTGGTCACCCATTATTGTGACGTGTGTGTTTCATTTGGTAGGAAATTGTTAACACACACCGGTTAGCCAAACCATTATGACCACCTGTTTAATAGCGTGTTGTTCCATTTTTCAAATACAGTACAAAAGAGATTGTGCTTGGCAAGGATTATAAAAGTACTTGCCATATTCCAGAAGTATATGGTACCAGATGTCTACTTTCAGGTCAATCAATTCCAGCAAATTATGGGATGGTGGTTTACGGGCACGCAGCCGCCACCAGGTATTTGTTCCACTAGGTACAGGTCGGGCACATTTGCCGGGCAAGACATCAATGTGTGTTCACTATAGTGCCTCTCAAATCACAGTAACACGATTCATATCCTCCAACGCGGACAGTTATCCTGTAGTAAGATGAATCTTGATAGGAGATTTCAAACAAGAAGCGATACAGGTGGTCACAATAATATTCATGTAGTTCATTGCTGTCCTTGTCTTCGATTACCACACAGGTCTTATGGAAGCCCAAATCAGTGAACCCCGTAGCATTATTCTGCCCTCAGTGACCTGCATCTGTGGCACGGTCAATGTTTCGTGCAGCCATTTGCCTGGATAACGGCGTGTAAGGACCCAACCATCGACCAGGTGTAACAAGAAATGCGATTTGTTCCACAGGCGACACGTTTCTGTCGACCCAACTCAGTGATGCTGTGCACACTGCAGTCATAACTGATGATGTCGTTGGGTCAACACAGAAACAAGTAGGAGTCGTGTGATGAGGATATCCATGTTCAACAATGGTCTTTGAACGGTGTGCGCTGAAACACATGTGCCTGCACCAGCATTGTACTCTGTCGTCAGATTTGCTACAGATAGCTGCCTATCCTGGATTACACTGTGGCGGATCCTCTGACTTCTACGTTTTGTGATGAGACGTGACCGCCCACTATCTTACGGCCTACTCGTTATTTCGCCATCCGTCAGCCACTTTCCATAGGTGTTCACGACAGTAGTACGCCAACAGGCAACCAGCTTCGCCGTTTCAAAGACCGTCGTTTCCAGCCGCAGCGCAATGACAATGTGCCCTTTGTCAAAGCAGCTAGCACCAGTGGATTTCCGCATCTGCTGCTTCGCTACAATGACTGCCCGTTAGTCTCTCTTTAGGTTATATTCTTTTTTTCATTTCGTCACGAGCCCACAGCACCACCAGCCGGCTTTCAACGTCATTGTGGGCAGTGGTCATAATGTTTTCACTCATCAGCCTATATTCCTGCGACGATGGTTTCCCTATCATCTCACTTGTCAATAAAATGAGGGTGTAGCATTATTTTTTTCCGGCAGTGTATAATATGATTGCCATACTGTTTCAGCACACCCATGTTTTCAGTAGACAATATAATTCAACATCAAATTTAGTAACAGTATATTCATATAATCATAAAAGCTACAATAATCTGACTTTACTGTTTATATATATGTGCGAAAACAACATTCCTGTTAACATAATTTTGGTGGAATGTAGTTGACCTCACATTGATTATATTATGTGAATGAAAAGCAAATACGTTCTTCCAACCGAAAAATGTTGTATGTTTACGTAGAGCTTTGTACTATACTTCAGTTCTTCAGCACCTGCCAGTTGCTGGCCGATTCCTTGTGACATACAGCGCTTATAAAATAATAGATACAAACATTTGTGGGAATATGAAACAGAATGAAGACATAAGCTCCGTTGTAGGTAAAGCACGAAAATAGGTTCATTGGTTGGATACTGGGAAACTTAGGAAACTGCAGTCACTCTACGAGGGGTAGTCATAAGGTTTTAATTATCACATCCAAACAATCAAGTTGCGATCATGAGATTTAGGGAAGCTGCAGGGATTTTTCTACATATTCAGATAGAGCAAGAAGTCACTGGGAGCCAAGTCAGGAGAGAGGATACCGGGAAAGATTAAATGTGGTTGTGTCCTGTACCGAGTGAGCTGAGGAGTTGTATTGAAGTAAAACCAACTCCCCCCCCCCCCCTCCCATCTCCCCACGCCTTGTACAACTTCCCGCGGCGCTGCGTCTGGAAAGCATCCCGTAACTGCGTCAGATTTCGGTAGTAAGAACCTGTGACGCTTTCCCCTTGGCTCCATACCATGGCAGTCCCAAGACAAATTTACCATTATTCTGCTTAATGATGATTGGTTGTTCGACTTTTTCAGTGCTAGTGATTTCCGATGAATCCGCTAGTTGCAATGCTCCTTTGTCTCGGTGTCATAGTGGTATAGCTAACGCTGTAATGGTCGCCCAAGGGAAACAATGGTGATTGACGACCTGTATCTGCGACGTTAGTCTTCAGTGACACGGACCAGACTGTCATCACGGTAAAACGTGATTGTAAAGGCTACTTGGAACTACGTTCCGACACAAAATTCATGAAATAACGCACACAACGCCTTTCTATATTGTATGCGGCCATGGAGGGTCCGTCCATAATCTCAGACCCCCTGTTGAGCACACAAATGGGTACAAAAGCACCAAAAATGGACCATGGAATCTTGGCGTATATCTCTCTTCGGAGATGAGTACCGTAGATGTAAGATTTCAGATGACTGTCGCCAACGTATACGAAGGTAACTTGGACTGCTGTATGCCAGAGACATCCACATCCACTCAACCGAATATAGCAAAGTAGATGTGGGGGCGTCGGAAACCACTGATGTGAATCCAGGAAATATTAAACTCTCCACAGTACACGGATAACGTCATCCAACCTGTCGATGAACTGTTACCTCTGCACAATTGTCGTCAACGATTTCTTCAGTCGAACCCGTATTGCTTGTCTGAATTAGCCTGCATGTTTCCCCAATATGAATCCCATGGAATGTGCTTGGACACGATAGAAAAGAGCTGTGGAAGCACGTCCTGAGCCACCTTGGAATCTAAGGGAACTACGCAAGAATGCCATTGAAGAATGGGATAAATTAGACCACCACAGGTTAAATGAACTCGGAGGCACCATTTAACGTAGCGTGTACGCCTGCATTCATGCAAGGGTGCATGTTACCCTGTATTGAATAATGCTGATATATAATGGGCTTCCGAAAAGAGAAATCCTTTTTGTTTCTCTTAGATTATTGCAGGAGTAATTTGCTATACTTTGGTTGTCAATAAATTGGGAGATGCATTAGGATTTAATTCTTGCTTCAACTTGTACAGAACGTCTTAGAGTTTTTGAATGGCGGGTGATGCACACCTTTTTCTATTTGTGAGTGAGGAAACTAGTAAAACACTACAGCTCCCTATTCATCACTGCCGCAGGTAGCGCGAAGACAAGATTGGTGAAATCGTGTTGCCAAAGGTCGCGAGAAGACTGCGATGAGTGGTGCCAACGCTCTCGTTAGAAGGTAAACAACGTTATGTATTTCCGTGCTGTATATACCGATGAGCCAAAACATGACCACAGCCCACTGTGAGATTGTATGATGCCTGGCGGCGCTGACAACACGGGACGCGGAAAGAGAAGTATACGAGCGGAGCAGAGACGAATAGCGAATGATTCAAGCGACGATAAGTGGCGCAAATGAGGAAATCCGACAACTTTAGAGACTTTGACAAAGCCAGATTGTCGTGTCCATGTACCTGGGAGCAGGTATCCCGGAAACGGCGAAGCTGGTCGGTTGTTCTCGTGCTGCTGCCGTGAGTATCTAAGGAAAGTAGTTGAAGAATGTTGAAACCAGGTGTGGGCGACAAGAAATTGGATGTCCATACCTCGTCATAGAACATAGCGATCCTAGGCTTGCTCGCTCTCTGAAGGAGCGCAGGCGGTGACCTGTGGCAGATTTGAAAAAAGAGTACAGTACTGGCAGAGGCAGAAGTGTTTTGGAGCACACCGTTCAGCGCACAGTGTTTAATATGGTGTTCCACAGCAGAGGACCCCTGAGTGTTCCCTTGCTGACCCGACAACATCGTCAAGTATGATTACAGTGTACACGGGATCATCGAGATTGGACAGTGGATTAATGGAACCGTATGGCCTGATCAGATGAGTCCCGATTATTGTTAAACCAGGTCGATGGTAGTGTACACATACGTCGTCATCTAAGCGAAAGGCTGATCGAAACATGCAGCGCGCCGCGGCCGCAGATCGGTGGGAGCAGTATTATGTTATGGGGGTCACTTACCTGGGTTCCCATGGGACCTGCGGTAATACTCGAAGACACGATGATCGCTGCGGAATTCGTGAACTTTATTAGGGACCACCTGTAACTCCTTATACTTGATATCTTCCTCAGCAGCGGCGGAATCTTCCAGCAGGATAACTGTCGCTGTCACAAGGCCAGAATAGTGCTGCAATAGTTTGAGGAGCTTGATAGCGAACTCATGTTGATGTCTTGACCATCAAAAAGGGTTTTATGAATACGATGAAACTAAACTGGTACGCTATTGGCACCAGCTCCGCGTCCACAAACCAGCCGCTCTTAAATTACCAGAAATGCGCTACCTTTGAGTAGGCGTCTGATGCCACAAACCTCTGAAAACCTATCGAGTACTTGTCGAATCTATGGCACGAAGAATCACAGCTGAACTGTGTTACAGAGGTGCACCAACAGGCTTTTAAGTAGGTGGTCATAATGTTTCGGCTCATCAGGGTATCGACGTTAAGAATCCGCACTCACTGAATGTAGTGGCACTAGCTTGTTTAAAATAGTAGTTCTCGCACATTCTAATCTCTACAGCCTCTTCATGACAGGGTACCAGTAGATATATGCGTTCCTCAAGATGTGTGACATTCTTCACTTCGTGCTTAGCAACATTTCATTGTATCAGATCAATATTTTAAATAATTTAATGTTCCGTTGGTATTCTGGACAACGTTCGGACACTGTGGAGTTGACTAACCGATATAATTGCTTCACAAGCAGTTATAAATTCCAGAGATTCTATGGCCAATGTTATCCTTAACCGGCCTCAGCATCTCTCATATTTTCGAGTGGCAGGAAAATATACCTTATGCAAATAGATCTAATGTGTAATGTAAAGACCAAGACTCGGTTGTGACAACATTTCGCTACTCATTGTCTGGATACCTTCAACCATTCGCCATCGAGGATGCGATAAGTTTTCCTCCGTTGAAACAGTAGTACATATGTACCCACGGTCTTTCTTTGTAATTTTTTGATTGTCTTTTCATCGCTATACTTGCCCTAGACGTGGAAGAGGAAAATGTGTCTCTGACTGCGTCTCCAGTCTGTGACAGTATCTTCATAGTTGCCATCTACAGCTTTAAATATAAGCGAAAAATAAGATTTATGCCTTCATCACGTACACATTTTTAACCAAACGATCTCAAAAAAGTAACATTGTATGTTAGAAGTAAATTCATTCAGGGTACCTGGCTATCTGTCTACACTGCCTTTATATTGACAGCAATAATGCTGTTCCTTGGTTCACCGCGAGTTAAAAAAGTACGCAACTTGGGTAGGCCCAAAACATTGGTACATGCGGACTGCAGGTGGAAACGTTTACGAGTATACCGCGTTTTGTGAGATAAAGTACTGTTGCAAAACCTCTTAAAACACACACAGAAACTCATTTTAAGTTATGACTTGCACAAATTTTGCATTTGGTATAATGATCGTGGACCAGTGCAAGATTAGTAGTGAACATCGTCATATCGTTTAAATATTTAAGAACAGTAATAACTGATATGAAATGGAAAAACAAGTAACCATATCATTATTCATGGAAACAAATAAAGGCTGATATTTGTTGGAGGGTTTCTGGGAAAGTGCAGTCCACCTGCGAATCACATACGAGACGCAAGTATGAGCTGTTCTGAATTAGTCCTCGAGTGTTTGGAGACTTTATCAAAAACAGGGGTAGGACAAAAATATGGAAACACGGCGAGCAATGCATGCCTGAACGTAAGTTCTACATCTACATCTACATCCATACTCTTCAAGCCACCTGACGGTGTTTGGCGGAGGGTACCCTGAGTACCTCTATCGGTTCTCCCTTCTATTCCAGTCTCGTATTGTACGTGGAAAAAAGGATTGTCGGTATGCTTCTGTGTGGGCTCTAATCTCTCTGATTTTATCCTCATGGTCTCTTCGCGAGATATACGTAGGAGGGAGCAATATACTGCTTGACTCTTCGGTGAAGGTATGTTCTCGGAGCTTTAACAAAAGCCCTACCGAGCTACTGAGCGTCTCTCCTGCAGAGTCTTCCACTGGAGTTTATCTACCATCTCTGTAACGCTTTCGCGATTACTAAATGATCCTGTAACAAAGCGCGCTGCTCTCCGTTGGATCTTCTCTATCTCTTCTATCAACCCTATCTGGTGCGGATCCCACACTGCTGAGCAGTATTCAAGCAGTGGGCGAACAAGCGTACTGTAACCTACTTCCTTTGTTGTCGGATTGCATTTCCTTAGGATTCTTCCAATGAATCTCAGTCTGGCATCTGCTTTACCGACGATCAACTTTATATGATCATTCTATTTTAAATCACTCCTAATGCGTACTCCCAGATAATTTATGGAATTAACTGCTTCCAGTTGCTGACCTGCTATTTTGTAGCTAAATGGTAAGGGACCTATCTTTCTATGTATTCGCATCACATTACACTTGTCTACATTGAGATTCAATTGCCATTCCGTGCACCATGCGTCAATTCGCTGCAGATCCTCCTGCATTTCAGTACAATTTTCCATTGTTGCTACCTCTCGATACACCACAGCATCATCTGCAAAAAGCCTCAGTGAACTTCCGATGTCATCCACCAGGTCATTTATGTATATTGTGAATAGCAACGGTCCTATGACACTCCCCTGCGGCACACCTGAAATCACTCTTACTTCGGAAGACTTCTCTCCATTGAGAATAACATGCTGCGTTCTGTTATCTAGGAACTCCTCAATCCAATCACGCACTTGATCTGATAGTCCGTATGCTCTTACTTTGTTCATTAAACGACTGTGGGGAACTGTGTCAAACGCGCTGTCGTATTTGACCCTGAACGGACTCTGCGCAATGTCCTCAAAACGTTGCAAGTCTCACTCATAGTGAGGACAGTACTCTGCGTAGTTGTGAGTGCATTACGTCAGAGATAAGTGAATTCGAACGTGGGACAATTTCTGGTAGTCTTCTGATGGGCGCTTCCGTAACCAAGGTACCAGAAGTGTTTGTTGTTGCAAGAGGCACCGCATCGAACATTTATACCGCTCGCAGGAGAAGTGGAAAAACATCATCCACTAAGTCATAGCGTGGACGAAAGTGTGTGATGAGTAATCGTGACTGATACTCGTTGAACAGCATTTTGAGGAAAAATAGGAAGACAACAGCTGAAAAAGTCACTGTAGAACGGAATGTTCCGCTCGCGAGCCCTGCCCCACAAAAACAACACGTAGGGACCTACATAAGCAGGCTAGATAGAATTCCAAAACCACTCATTAGTGATGCAAATGATCGTAACAGGAAAACGCGGCACCGAAGTCATAAAACGTGGACTACGGAGCAATGAAAAAATGTCATGCTGTCGAGTGAGTCTTGTTTCACATTATTCCACACACGTCCATCCAGTGGTACAATGTTTGTTCTCTGATACTGTGTTCCCAAACGTCAGGGTCCCTGTTCAGACAGCTAACATCGTCCAGACCTTGTTTCGTGAGCACGAGAATGAATTGCCGCCTCTCCACCGGCCACCGCTGTCACCAGATCTCTTTACTACTTGCCTTTTGTGGCCGGCTTTGGAGAGAAGGGTGCGTGATTACTGCCTACCTCCATTATCGTTATCACAACTTCCACTATTTTTCTGGGACAATGGTATAAGATTCCCTTGAACACTATACAAGATCTTTATTGGTCAGCTAGAGCTGAACCGAATGCCATCGGTTTTCCTACACCGTATTGGGTATGGTAATATGTTGTGTTTATGGTATTTCCACATCTTTGTCCACCCGTGAAATAACTGGAGACATGTAGCCACCTGAAGAGGCGCGCTGCTACGATCCTAACGTATCGGTTTAGCCCATACGAAAGAGTAATGGAGATGCTCGGGGAATTTCAGTGGGAATCTAAGGAAGAGAGGCGACACCGTTCTTGCCAAGAACTGTTTGGTAAATTTAGTAACACACTACTGGAAGAAGACTGTGTGATTGTTCTGCCACCACCTCGCATAGGAACCACGATAAGAGAGACTGGGGCACAAAAGGGTCATTTTTCCCTCGCTACATACACGACTGGTATAGGATAGATTTTTCCTACTATTTGTGGTACGAAGTACCCCGTCTACCAATTATATACTGTCAAGAGAAGTGTACACGTGGATGTACACAGATGATCCAAAGAAAATGGTACAGCTGCCTAATATCGTGGACGGCCCCCGCGAGTACGCAGAAGTGCCGCAACACGACGCGCATGGACTCGACTCATGTCTGAAGTAGTGCTGGAGGTAATTGATATCATGAATCCTGCAGGGCTGTCCATAAATGTGTAAGAGTACGGGGACGTGATGATAGCTTCTGAGCAGCGCGTTGGAAGGCATCCCAGATTTTCTCAATAATGTTCATGTCTGGGGAGTTTGGTAGCCAGGAGAAGTGTTTAAACACAGGAGAGTGTTCCCGGAGCCACTCTGTAGCCGTTCTGGACGTGTAGGGTGTCGATTTGTCCTGCTGCAGTTGGCCAAGTCCGCCGTAATGCACAATGGACGTGAAATGATGCAGGTGATCAGACTGGATGCTTACGTACGAGTCGTATCTAGACATATCGGGTGTCCAATATCACTCCAACTGTACACGTCCCACACCATTACAGAGCGTCCACTAGCTTGAACAGTCCCCTGCTAATATGCAGGGTCCATGGATTCGTGAGGTTGTCTCCGTGCCCATACGCGTCAATACTCTCGATGCAATTTGAAGCGAGACTCGTCGGACCAGGCAACATGTTTCTAGTCTTCAACAGTCCAATGTCAGTGTTGACAGGCCCAGGCGAAGCGTAAAGCTTTGTGTCGTGCAGTCAGTAAGGGTATACGACTAACTTCGGCTCCGAAAGCCCATATCGATATGTTTCGTTGAATGGTTCGCACGCTGACACTGATTATGGCCCAGCATTCAAATCTGCAGCAATTTGGGGAAGGGTTGCACTTCTGTCGCTTTGAACGATTCTCTTCAATCGTCGTTGTCTCGTTCTTGCAGGTTATTTCCGGCCGCAGCGATTTAGGAGGTTTTATGTTTTACCGGAATCCTTATATTCACGGTACACGCGTGAAATGGTCTTACGGTAATATCCCCACTTCATCTGTACCTCGGAGATGCTGTGTCCGATCCCTCGTGAGCCGACTATAACGTTGAGACTCACTTAAATCGTGATAACCTGTCATTGTTGCAGCAGTAACCGATCTAAGAACTGCGGCAGACACTTGTTGTCTTATATAGGCGTTGCCGACCGCTGCGCAGTATTCTACCTGTTCACGTATCTCTGTATTTGAATACGTATGTCTATTGCAGTTTCTTTGGCGCTTCAGTATAGAATAACACAGAGAAATTGAACTTTGTTTTTCAGGCATTACTGGAAAGTCCACAAATGATGAATAAACCGATTTCAAATTCTTCTTTGGATTTGTGTTGAAATATCAACAGAACGAATCTTGTAACATATCAAATATGATATTAAATGGCACTGTCAGGACAGCATGAAACATCATAACTGTCACTGGTTTGAAGCCAACCGCTCCGTAATGATTTAATAGCAAATAGGTTTGCCTCGTTAACTTTTTGTGTGTTCGTTGCTCATACACTTACACAAACAGGGAACATCATTAACCGCAGTGTATAATGGCTCTGTTTCATTGCTTGTTACGGTTGCTGGAACCTCTGATGTGGGGTGAAGCTACTGTGTGCAAGTTAATGAAATAGAAAGGAGAGCCATGTCGGCGGCATAATATTCATTGCCATATTCCGCATAGTTTCTGCCTATTTTCGTGTAATCTCATAATGGTGTGGTAGTTTACTGAGAAATTACATCATACGTTGACGCTTCGTTCCACTGCCTCTTTAAATACTGGTTTTTCTTCTTTAGCGCAAATAAGGACTACGTGCTAATGGCAGTGTGTACTTGCGTATTGTCTTCTTTTCTGGTCGTTATTTATTCTAAATTACCTATTTCACAGGTTCCATATTACGATGTCAGATACAGCTAGTCTCTCATGGAGTGAGCCAATACATAATGAACAGAAATCTGATGAAATAATTTGAAAATTACCATATTAATTTTTTAAACTACAAAACAAGTTTTTCAATAGTATATACAAATAAATAAAACTTTAATTCGAAATTTATAATCAACTGCGGTGAACTCCTCTTTAAAAAAAAGTGTAGCACGTAGAAGACATTGTCGGATGTCAGCTTATCTTCTTCCTCAGACACACTATCGGCATGTATTTAAATGATTCGATTCAATTCTCTGTGACACGTAGAACGGCCACCACAATGCATTAGTTCTGTACGTGCTTGGTCTTATTACCAGGCCTGGTTGGGTGTACAATGATGTGACAAAAGTCATGGGATACATCCTAATATCGATCGTGTCGAATCTTCTTTTGTCCCGCGTAATGCAGCAACTCGACATGGCATGGACTCACTAAATAACTGGAAGTCTCATGCCGAAATATTGAACCATGCTGCCTCTACAGCTGTCCATAATTGCGAAAGTGTTGCCGCAGCAGCCGGCCGGGGTGGCCTAGTGGTTTTAGACCCTACAACCTGGAACAGCGCGACCGCTACGGTCGCAGGTTCGAATCCTGCCTCGGGCATGGATGTTTGTGATGTCCTTAGGTTAGTTAGGTTTAAGTAGTTCTAAGTTCTAGGGGACTGATGACCTCAGAAGTTAAGTCCCAAAGTGCTCAGAGCCATTTGTTGCCGCAGCAGGATTTTTTGGACTAATTGCTCTCTCGATTATGTCTCATGAACGTTGGGTGGGACTCATGTCGGGCGATCTGGGTTGTCTAATCATTCGCTAGATTTATCCAGAATGATCTTCAAACCAATCTAGCCCAGGTGGCAAGGAGCATTGTCATCCATAAAAATTACATCGTTGTTTCGATACACTGAGGCCATGAATGACTGTAAATGGTTTGCGGGTGGCCGATCATAGCCATTTCCAGCCAATAATTGGCTCAGTTGGACTAGATGACCCGGTCCATTCCATGTAAACACAGCCCACACCATTATTGAGCTAACTCCATCCTGCACAGTGGTTTGTTGACAACTTGAGTTTGCGCCACACTCAAACCATACCACCAGCTGTTACCAACTAAACTCGGGAACAATCTGACCAGACCGCGATTTTCTAGTCGTCTAATGTCTGTCCGATACGGTCACGAACCCAGGAGAGGCGCTGTAGACTATTTCGGGTGATTTAGCAAAGGCACTCGCATCGTCATCTGATGCCATAGACAATTAACGCCAAATTTCGCGGTACTGTTGTAATGGATACGTTCGTCGTCCGTCACATATTGGTTTCTGCTGTTATTTCGTGCAGTATTACTTGTATGTTAGCACTGACAACTCTACGCATATGCTGCTGCTCTCGGTCGTTAAGTGAAATCCGTTGGCTACTGCGTTGCCCGTGGTAAGAGGTAATACCTGAAATTTGGTTTCGTCGACACACTGTGGATTTCAGAATTTTGAATTCCCTAACGATTTCCGAAATGGAATGTCCGATGGGTCTAGCCCCAACTACCTTTGCGCCTTCAAAGTATGTTAATTCCCGCAGTGCGGCCATAATAACGTCGGAAACATTTTCGCATGAATCACCTGGGTATAAATGACGGCTCCGCCAAAGAATTGCCCTTTTATACCCTTTGTGCGCGATACTACAGCCATCCGTATATCTATATGCACGTCGCTACCCCATGACTTGTGAGTTCAGTGTGTAATGGGATTGAATAACCTCATATGTTGAGAGGTCACTATGAAGGACACAGAGGTGTCGTGCACTTCTCTGAGACAGCGTTATCAGCACCTGATGGTATTTGAAAGGGGCCTCATTGGGGGTCTCCATTTGGTCGGTTGGTCGAATCATGTAATATACGAATTTGTGGGCATTCGGCTGTGACAGAGATACTGGACTACATTTGAATGTGAGATTAGTCGTCAAAGTTCCAAACGACCACGTCTGACCATCACAAGGGAGGATAGCCGAGCTGTGCACCAGGCACATCGTAACTCCTTCATACCAGCGCCTGCCATTCGAAAACAAGTAATGACTTTCGGCAACGTTCTACGTCATCCGGCACTATTTGCTAAAGATTAGGAGCAGCCAAACTAGGTTACTTCAATCCTATGCGCGGCCTCTCGTTAACACCACAACACAAACGGCTGCGTTACTAGTGGTGCCATTATCGACTAGCATGGACTATCGAATGGTATCCCTCTGTGGTAAACGATGAATTGCATTTCAGCACTATCTCGGACGACTATCGTCGTCCAGTATGGCCGCGAGCTTAATATTTTTTTGAAGAGACGCAACAGTGTTGTTACTGGTGCTATTATGTGTGGAATCGTCGGGTACGACTTCGGGTCACGGCTGTTAGTAACTAAGGGTACTCTGACAAGAAAACGTTCCGTCACGAACTGCGTCTCATGTGTTACCTCTTGTGCGACAGTATAATGGTGCCATTTTTCAAGAAGATAATGCTCGTCCACACATGTCACGTTTCCCGATGAACTTTCTGCGTAATGTTGAGATACAACAACGGACAACACACTGCCTAGATCTGTCTCTGATAATACATGTGTGGGACCACCTTGGACGTCAACTCCGTCTCATTGTCAGTACCCAGGATATTAAGACCAGTTACAACAATTGTGGAGCAACTTGCTTCAGCAGCAGATACCAAAGGCTTTCTGAAACCCTCCACTACAGAATCAGTTCATACATCTAAGCCAGTGGTGGTCATACTGAATCATACTGCCAAGTTCTTTGTAAATTCGACTCGATTTTGTAATCACTGCAAAAGCGTCGTATAATCTCTCAAACCGCGAAGTTTCATACACATTGTACAGGGTTATTACAAATGATTGAAGCGATTTCACAGGTCTACAATAACTTGATTATTAGAGATATTTTCACAATGATTTGCACACACATACAAAAACTCAAAAAAGTTTTTTTAGGCATTCACAAATGTTCGATATGTGCCCCTTTAGTGATTCGGCAGACATCAAGTCGATAATCAAGTTCCTCCCACACTCGGCGCAGCATGTCCCCATCAATGAGTTCGAAAGCATCGTTGATGCGAGCTCGCAGTTCTGGCACGTTTCTTGGTAGAAGAGGCTTAAACACTGAATCTTTCACATACCCCACAGAAAGATATCGCATGGGGTTTAGTCGGGAGAGCGTGGAGGCCTTGACATGAATTGCTGATCATGATCTCCACCAAGACCGATCCATCGGTTTTCCAATCTCCTGTTTAAGAAATGCCGAACATCATGATGGAAGTACAGTGGAGCACGATCCTGTTGAAAGATGAAGTCGGCGCTGTCGGTCTCCAGTTCTGGCACGAGCCAATTTTCCAGCATGTCCAGATACACGTGTCCTGTAACGTTTTTTTCGCAGAAGAAAAAGGGGCCGCAAACTTTAAACCGTGAGATTGCGCAAAACACGTTAACTTTTGGTGAATTGCGAATTTGCTGCACGAATGCGTGAGGATTCTCTACCGCCCAGATTCGCACATTGTGTCTGTTCACTTCACCATTAAGAAAAAAATATTGCTTCATCACTGAAAACAAGTTTCGCACTGAACGCATCCTCTTCCATGAGCTGTTGCAAGCGCGCCGAAAATTCAAAGCGTTTGACTTTGTCATCAGGTGTCAGTGCTTGTAGCAATTGTAAACGGTAAAGCTTCTGCTTTAGCCTTTTCCGTAAGATTTTCCAAACCGTCGGTTGTGGTACGTTTAGCTCGCTGCTTGCTTTATTCGTCGACTTCAGCGGGCTACGCGTGAAACTTGCCCGCACGCGTTCAACCGTTTCTTCGCTCACTGCAGGCCGACCCGTTGATTTCCCCTTACAGAGGCATCCAGAAGCTTTAAACTGCGCAAACCATCGCCGAATGGAGTTACCAGTTGGTGGATCTTTGTTGAACTTCGTCCTGAAGTGTCGTTGCACTGTTATGACTGACGGATGTGAGTGCATCTCAAACACGACATACACTTTCTCGGCTCCTGTCGCCATTTTGTCTCACTGCGCTCTCGAGCGCTCTGGCGGCAGAAACCTGAAGTGCGGCTTCAGCCGAACAAAACTTTACGAGTTTTTCTACGCATCTGTAGTGTGTCGTGACCATATGTCAATGAATGGAGCTACAGTGAATTTATGAAATCGCTTCAATCATTTGTAATAGCCCTGTATATTGGAACCCGCAAATTTTCTCTGCAAGAGCTGAATAAGATTGTATAGTTTTTCTGATGAGTGTTCACTGAGAAAATTTTGGACTTGTTTATGACTGAATCCTTATTACGAACCACAATGACCACGATGGAAGGAAAATGTAGGTATGGCTGAATTGTAACAGCTGCACAACGTCTGGCACGACGTTCAACTAAGGTCCCTGACAGTTCTGACTTGTACTATACCTGTCGTCAGCATTAAAATCTTTGGTCTCATACCCTGTCTGATAAATGTCGATGTACCCACAATGTAAAAGTATATTAGCTGTTACTTAATTCTGAGCAGGTGCGACTTTGATTAGTCTGCAAGTCCTAACGTACAATAGAGGATCGTATATAACCAACTACGTTTGAATGATTATTGCTATATGAAGTGCACCGAAAGCCTTGTGACAAGTGCCTGTATATGTTTATGGTACTTTACAGGAGCAGCCTTATATCTCATGGTATGATATATTCATTTGTTTCGTGTTTGTCAGTCCGTTTATAGTGTTGCTATTTACATACATTACAGTGACTGCGAATGCTTGCTTCTAACGGAAAATGCCAGGGACTTCTCTTGTACATTTTGGATGTGATGAATCTGATCTGTAGATGTTGTGCATACGTTGTTTTATAATTAGTGTGTGATGCCTTTTTATACTTTTTTCTGTTCTTAAGAAGGATGCCTTCATAATGGCTAGGTGACTGAAAATAGCTTACGGTGGTTTGAAGGGGCATTTGCTTCAATAACTTGTTAAATGTATCGACTGTGATAAATATGAAGACCACTATAAACGAAATTGGTCGCCCTCTTTTTCTACGATATCCTCGATTTATATATAAAAACACTTGTTCATAGTAATGATAGTGACAAAGATAATAATAAAAATACAGTACGGTAACAATAATGCTCATAATATGAACTTTTTTCGGAAATCCCTCTAGAATTGAAGTATGATGCCACTAGAACGTCTTCCTCATGGACATTTTCTATCCCGAAGACGTAAACCAAATAAATATATGTGACATGAAGGTATTGGATGTAAGTTGAGGGAAACAATTGGAAAGCCCCAACATGTCACGTCGACTGATTTAGAAAATATTACATGTATCAAATATAACTAAAATAATTTAGTAACATGCCGTATGTGTACGAAAGATTTATTTTTGGGTATTTTTCCAGAATTTCATTATGGCTTAGTGGTCACGGGGACTGCCGGCACCGTCAGAGGAAGTGAATGTCACAGCAGGTCCCCATGCGTGGGTGGTGTTTGACATCTCGCTGACACGGAGGCCTTTAGGAGTGGATTTACTCCGCTATCCAACCACTTTAAAGGCTTCTCACTGACGTCCTCTACGCTCTGCGTCAGGGGTATCATTTAACGCCAAATGCATTATAGAAATATTTTCGCTTTCATTCGACTACTGTTCGATTTAAGCCTTTTCCTCCTAAGGAAACTGTTACGTCTCATACTCTCGTAGTTACTTCACCTACCTTTGGCGTTATAATGGCTTGTTCTTACCATAATTTAGTGAAATTGTTATACATCAATTTTTTATTGTGTTCCTCTGTACTAAAGAGAGTGACGGAGGAGGCAACAGAGTTAGTGTTCGGAATGGAAGCACGAATAAAAAAAATGTCGTATGAACATGTCTCCACTTTCAACCGGTTTGCATGGAAGCTGATCGAATTTTATGAACAAGCGAAAAGCCTTCCGCATCTTGTTAACGAAAACTGGAAGTTTAAATTCACACGATCGGTAGATGCGGAACTCTTGTATGTTACAAAGGCTTTTTTCTGCCTATGAAAAGTCATTATACGCTGGCACATAATATGCAACACCCTTAAGAGATGTGGAAAAGCGAAGCTTAAAAAATGAAAAAGAAATATTTTGAGAAAGCTTCTGGTGAATCTCACAACCACTTACCACACCAATTATAGAACGAAGAAAACTAACCACGAAGTGGGGTAATAGTCGAGATATGGCCTAGTTGTGCAAGCGAGATAGTTTGGCCCATGAGAGTATTCGTTGAATGGTTGACATAATTGTCTGTGGGAAAGTCGGCAGAAGCGTCTGTGCAGCATCGTCTTCACAAATGTGTTTTTAGACTGACAAACGATATACTGAGTCGTCAGATGCTTTATACCAAGAAGCATAAGACAATGCCACGGATGCCCTGTTGCACTATCAGAATCCTGCAGTTGCGCTGGCAGTTCGCCACGTCCTTTGTTGCCGGCCGATGTGGCCGAACGGTTCTAGGTGCTTCAGTCTGGAACCGTGTGACCGCTACAGTCGCAGTTTCGAACCCTGCCTCGGGCATGGATGTGTGTGATGTCCTTAGGTTAGTTATGTTTAAGTCTAAGTTCTAGGGGACTGATGACCTCAGATGTTAAGTCCCATAGTGCTCAGAGCCATTTGAATTTGAACGTCCTTTATTGATAGCAGACTTAAGTACTTTAATCCTTAAATTGAGAATATCGTTTTCAGGCAATGCTGATTTGCAATAGCCATTGTACGAACGCTAAAGAGACTTGATGTATTTTAACTGGCATTGTCCCTCTCACGCATTAGCTAAGTGCATTTGGCAGCACCTATCTTACATATATTGGTTTAAGTATCATAAAGTAATACTTTAGGGACTGGAAGGACTTAATAGCTAGGGATCAACAATCTGTGCAAAGGAAATTATATATTAACTTCATTACAAACAACCAAACTACGTTTTTCTCACTATTTTAAAGCAACTTAGTATCACCCCAAAAAGATGATTGAGGAAGCAGCCCTCCACTGTCTCGTTTTACGAGTGACGTTCAATAAGTAATGAAAGACATATTTTTTATCGGCCAGTTACAGTTCAAAAAGGGGAATTTGCTGCGGGATATCGTGGAATATTCCCGCTTCAGCCTGTGCAGCTTCATAAAATTCCGAAAGGTGGCATCATTATACGAAGCCTTCAAAATGGCTTCTGTAACGGAGGTACTTTCCAAGCAAAGAGCTCTCACTGACATTCATTTTTGCGGAAAAACAGTGCAACGTATATGTCTGCAGCCGCTTGCCGAATGTCTACAGAAACCAAGTAGTGAACAAAAGCACGGTGAGTCGCTGAGCAAGGCGTCTATCATTGCAACTAGGGTGCGCTAACCTGTCCGATCTCCGGCATGCCGGTCAGCGGCAAACAGTACTGACACTTGCAATGTTGTAACGTGTGGACACTCTCATTCGAGCTGATCGACGGATTACAATCAGTTACGTCGTTGCTCAACTGGACGTCTTTATTGATAGGGCTGACACACTAATCCTCCAGTTGAAACTCTCAAAGGTCTGTGCCCACAGGGTTCCTCGCCGCCTAGCGGAAGACTATAAAGAACAACAAAGGACCTTCTGTGCAGGATTGCTTGCGCGTTACGAGACTGACGGTAAAAATTTTTATCGAACATCGTCAGGAGCGATGATACATGGATTCATCCCTTAGAACCGGGAACATAACGCCAATCCATGAAGTGGCGCCACACCACCTGTCCTCCGAAGATGAAGAACAAAGCCGCACACTCTGCCGGTAATGTCTTGCAACGATCTTCTGGGACTCTGAAGTGTTAATTCTGTTTGGTGTCTTCGCCCATTATGCAATGATCAACTCTGAGGTGTCATATGCTACCCTTAGGGAACTGAAGAAACGACTTCAGCGTGTTCGTAGCCACAAAACTACAAACGAATTTCTCCTTCTGTATGACAACACAAGGCCTCACAGCAGTCTGCGTACATGTGAGGAGCTCAAAAAGAAAACTTCACTGCACTGTTCTTCTTTATCCACCCCACAGCCCGACTTCCATCTGTTTGGTCCAATGGGGGATGCACTCCACGGCATGCAATACGTGGGTGATGGCGAGCCTATTGACGTATCAAGAAGTTGGCTCCGAAGTCGACAAGCAGAGTGGCACCATGCGTGGAGGTTAGCATCCGTATGGCGAATCCGCGTGAGTAGCTTTCGTGTGCATCACTCGCTATGCACGCGCACGCGGAAGCACGCGGCTGGCAATTCACTCACTAGGCATCCCGCGGCGCTCACTCATGGAGTGGCAGTCAACAGGGACGTGTCCTTGTCACGCCGGTAAGGGATCAAAGACTCTGTCCATACAAATTCGACACAAAGTAATGGCACTAAAAAACTGGCAAGCGTTCAGACGCATTTAAAGTAAGAATTTCTTTTTGGCTGACGTATGTGTGCTGTATACCTGAAATTCAGATAACGAAAATTAAAGTGATAACGAAATATTGAATGTTATTGAAGGTCGTTGTTTCATGATGTGGAACAGTATATTTCCGTGAAATTCACCACAAGATAACGAAAATTAAAGTGATAACGAAATATTGAATGTTATTGAAGGTCATTGTTTCATGCTGTGGAACAGTATATTTCCGTAAAATAATGACGGATGAAATTATGCTCGCTTTCAGTCATCTGCAAAATTCGCACTGACATTTAGCCACATTTTGAACAGAACAAATGAAAAAGATTTACGTTGCTGCCGGCCAGGGTGGCCGTGCGGTTCTAGGCGCTGCAGTCTGGAACCTCGAGACCGCTTCGGTCGCAGGTTCGAATCCTGCCTCGGGCATGGCTGTGTGTGATGTCCTTAGGTTAGTTAGGTTTAAGTAGTTCTAAGTTATAGGGGACTGACGACGACAGCAGTTAAGTTCAAAATGGTTCAAAAGACTCTGAGCACTATGGGATTTAACATCTGAGGTCATCAGTCCCCTAGAACTTAGAACTATTTAAACCTAACTAACCTAAGGACATCACACACATCCATTCCCGATGCAGGATTCGAACCTGCGACCGTAGCGGTCGCGAGGCTCCAGACTGAAGCGCCTAGAACAGCAATTAAGTCCCATAGTGCTCAGAGCCATTTGAACCATTTACGTTGCTGAGTGTTACAACAGACTATAATTGTCAACTTTCTTTATAATTAGCAAAAAATCTTCACTCCTGCTACATCGTAGGCTTTCGCTAGTAAATCGAGCAAATGAACTAATAGGACACTTTTCATTTGATAATATAAATGGAAAGGGAGTGTAAGGTGTAATGGTGAAAAGAGGTGAGTATTAATCGAATAGATTTATACTTGGGTAATTATTCGAATAAGTAGATCATTCAAACAAATTTACTCACCAATAAATTATCTGTAAATTAAATAACAAATGACATATATTGCCAATGTATTTTCATAGTTTACTTCTTGTACAGAACAAGTATTTGTTCCCTTGACTCAGTGCAATTTCTGTTTAAGAAATAACGCACTAATGATTTGTATGGATATGTGCATTTACTGCTCAGTGGCTTAAGTTTCAGACCACAAAACGTAGGGTTAGTATTCGATCCCCGGTTGGTCCTCCAATTTTCCCTTTTCTTATAGCTTCTTTCATGTACAGCAACGAAAATTATGCCAAGTCAAGTTTCACGGTGTTTCGGAGTATGTGCTGAAATGAGGATCCCGTCTAACTGGCTGTGTAAATTCCTTCAGAGGTGGGAGGAAGTCAAGGACACGCCACTATGCCTACTAAAGCACTAGAGTGCTGAAAACATCATTCAAGTTGAGCACAGTTTTACTTGATTCACAGCGTAACAAATGAAACACAAAAATGATTAGAGGCGGTCGGCCTCGGCAATTTTGGCTATAACGCACTAGATAGCCGCGAGCATCCAGAAGCCAGCAGACAGAGAGTCGTGACCGATTAGCCGAGCGAGATGGACGTGGAATATGTCATGCTTTGTTTCTCATAATAAACGTACTTTATTATAATTATAAAAATCATTTTTCCGTATCTTACTTGCTTTATACGCTGCTGATTTTAAGCACAATTACATATATGCTGGAGAATACGGAAAATATAGTGACTCATCTATTTTTATGCAGTTAATTACGCGTGGAAATCTCATTAGAAAAAATTTATGAATATCGGAGAAAAGACCCATGCAAACAAGGGACTACCCATGTCGTGCCTCATTGTCGGAGACGAAGCGTTTGGTATATCTGAAAATTTAATGCGCCCTTTTGCAGCAAGCGGTTTAAGAAACAATAAGAGAACCTTTAAAAACTAGCTGTCTTGGACAAGGCAGTTTATTGAATGCACTTTTGGCACTCTGACAAATAAAAAGAGAATAGAGAACGGAGAAATGGATGTTCGAGGAGAATTTGCGGTTGCCGTAATACACTACTGGCCATTAAAATTGCTACACCAAGGAGAAGTGCAGATGATAAACGGGTATTCATTGGACAAATATATTATACTACAAGTGACATGTGATTACATTTTCACGCAATATGGGTGCATAGATCCTGAGAAATCAGTACCCATAACAACTACCTCTGGCCTTAATAACGGCATTCATACGCCTGGGCATTGAGTCAAACAGAGCTTGAATGGCGTGTACAGGTACAGCTGCCCATGCAGCTTCAACACGATACCACAGTCCATCAAGAGTAGTGACTAGCGTATTGTGACGAGCCAGTTGCTCGGCCACCATTGACCAGACGTTTTCATTTGGTGAGAGATCTGGAGAATGTGCTAGCCAGGGCAGCAGTCAAACATTTTCTGTATCCAGAAACCTCCGTACAGGGCCTGCAACATGCGGTCGTGCAATGTCCTGCTGAAATGTAGGGTTTCGCAGGGATCGAATGAAGGGTAGAATTACACATCTGAAATGTAACGTCCACTGTTCAAAGTGCCATCAATGCGAACAAGAGGTGACCGAGACGTGTAACCAATGGCACCCCATACCATCACGCCGGGTGATACGCCAGTATGGCGATGGCGAATACACGCTTCCAATGGGCGTTCACCGCGATATCACCAAACACGAATGCGACCATGATGATGCTGTAAACAGAACCTGGATTCATCCAACAACACGATGTTTTGCCATTCGTGCACCCAGGTTCGTCGTTGAGCACACCATCGACGGCGCTCTTGTCTGTGGTGCAGCGTCAAGGGTAACGGCAGCCATGGTCTCCCAGCTGATAGCCCATGCTGCTGCAAGCGTCGTCGAACTGTTCGTGCAGATGGTTGTTGTCTTGCAGACGTTCCCATCTGTTGACGCAGGGATCGAGACGTGGCTGCACGATCCGTTACGGCTATGCGGATAAGATGCCTGTCATCTCGACTGCAAGTGATACGAGGCCGTTGGGATCCAGCACTGCGTTCCGCATTACCCTCCTGAACCCACCGATTCCATATTCTGCTAACAGTCATTGGATCTCGACCAACGCGAGCAGCAATGTCGCGATACGATAAACCGCAATCGCGATAGACTACAATCTGACCTTAACCAAAGTCGGAAACGTGATGGTACGCATTCCTCCTCCTTACACGATGCATCACAACAACGTTTCACTAGGCAATACCTGTCAATTGTTGTATGTGTATGAGAAATCGGTTGGAAACTTTCCTCATGCCAGCACGTTGTAGGTGTCGCCACCGGCGCCAACCTTGTGTGAACGCTCTGAAAAGCTAATCATTTGCATATCACAGCAGCTTCTTACTGTGGGTTAAATTTAGCGTCTGTAGCACGTCATCTTAGTGGTGTAGCAATTTTAATGGCCAGTAGTGTAAATTCATCCTTGGTTTTATAGAATAATGGGCCAGAAAGAGATGGCTATAAATTTGCAGAGATATCGTACGTCCCTCCAAAACTGGAATTTCCCCATTGTTCTACTAGCTGCCGAAAGTTATCATGAAATCTGTTTCAGGATTCAACCAAGGTTTGGCTGCTTCGACAAGGCCACGGAGACTGAATTCAGCCACATTCGTTCTCCACGAGACAGCATGCTCATATCTGCCGGCATCGAGCCAGCCGGCTGTCGCAGCTGCACAGTACGCGGGCTGCAATGCACGTTATTGGCTACGGCACACTGCCGGCCAAGTGCTTTACAGCCCTTACACTACCGACACGGCACACTTCAACAGTCTCTGCATCTGCTTATACGTCTCCCCCTCTCCTGTTAACATTGCTCAAGAGCTCTACATAAGCAGTCAATAATGAGAATGCAGCCAACAAAAGTCTCATCTTCAACACCTTTCTTAGACTGCTGACACTATCGAATATGAGTGTCTCCTTTATATAATTACTCAGTTCTCGGCATCGGAGTGGTTAAATCGGATTTGGCTTGCTAATTTGAAGGGTGGCCGGATGCCCTTCCTGCTGCCACCCTGGACTCCCCGGTACGTAATCAGAGTACCGCATCTGTCTGCGTCTAGCGTAAATCATGGAAAAGTGCGGATGTGTGTCAAATGTCTGTGAGTCGTGTAACAGGCGGGACGTAGGGACCAGCCCGGTATTCACCTAGAGGGATGTGAAAAACCGCCTAAAAACCACATCCAGGGTGGCCGGCACACCGCCCCCCGTCGTTAATCCGGTGGGCGGATTCGATCCGGAGCCGGCGCGCCTAGCCGAGTCCATGAAGCAGCGCATTAGCGCTCTCGCTAACCTGGCGGGTCTCCACTAGACTTTTAGTCTGAAGTCTCCTAAAACGTTTATGGAATGCTTCTTGACGTCTAATGTCATCTAAAGTGCTTTACGATCAAATCTGAGTAAGCCTGCCATTAGAGCGCATCATCATCATCATCATCATCATTTAAGATTGATTATGCCTTTCAGCGTTCAGTCTGGAGCATAGCCCCCTTATAAAATTCCTCCATGACCCCTATTCAGTGCTAACATTGGTGCCTCTTCTGATCTTAAACCTATTACTTCAAAATCATTCTTAACCGAATCCAGGTACCTTCTCCTTGGTCTGTCCCGACTCCTCCTACCCTCTACTGCTGAACCCACGAGTCTCTTGGGTAACCTTGCTTCTCCCATGAGTGTAACATGACCCCACCATCTTAGCCTGTTCGCCCTGACTGCTACATCTATAGAGTTCATTCCCAGTTTTTCTTTCATTTCCTCATTGTGGATACCCTCCTGCCATTGTTCCCATCTACTAGTACCTACAATCATTATAGCTACTTTCATATCCGTGACCTCAACCTTGTTGATAAGGTAACCTGAATCCACCCAGCTTTCGCTCCCATACAACAAAGTTCGTTGAAAGATTGAACGGTGCACGGATAACTTAGTCTTGGTACTGACTTCCTTCTTGCAGAAGAGAGTAGATCGCAGCTGAGCGCTCACTGCATTAGCTTTTGCTACACCTCGCTTCCAGTTCTTTCACTATGTTGCCATCCTGTGAGAATATGCAACCTAAATACTTGAAACCGTCCACCTGTTCTAACTATGTTCCTCCTATTTGGCACTCCATCCGTTTATACTTCTTTCCCACTGACATTACTTTCGTTTTGGAGATGCTAAACGTCATACCATAGCCCTTACGTTACTGATCTAGCTCTGAAATATTACTTTGCAAACTTTCAATCGAATCTGCCATCACAACTAAGTCATCCGCATATGCGAGACTACTTATTTTGTGTTCACATATCCAGTAGTTGTAAGGGCAACAGTCTGGATGATTGACTGATCTGGCCTTGTAACAATAACCTAAACGGCCTTGCTGTGCTGGTACTGCGAACGGCTGAAGGCAAGGGGAAACTACGGGCGTAATGTTTCCTGAGGGCATGCAGCTATATTCCGGAGGTAAAATAGTCCCCCATTCGGATCTCCGGTCGGGGACTACTCAAGAGGACGTCGTTATCAGGAGAAAGAAAACTGGCGTTCTACGGATCAGAGCGTGGAATGTCAGATCCCTTAATCGGGCAGATAGGTTAGAAAATTTAAAAAGGGAAATGGATAGGTTAAAGTTAGATACAGTGGGAATTAGTGAAGTTCGGTGGCAGGAGGAACAAGACTTCTGGTCAGGTGACTACAGGGTTATAAACACAAAATCAAATAGGGGTAATGCAGGAGTAGGTTTAATAATGAATAGGAAAATAGAAATGCGGGTAAGCTACTACAAACAGCATAGTGAACGCATTATTGTGGCCAAGATAGATACGAAGCCCTCACCTACTACAGTAGTACAAGTTTATATGCCAACTAGCTCTGCAGATGACGAAGAAATTGAAGAAATGTATGATGAAATAAAAGAAATTATTCAGATAGTGAAGGCAGACGAAAATTTAATAGTCATGGGTGACTGGAATTCGATTGTACAGGTAGGAAAAGGGAGAGAAGGAAACGTAGTAGGTGATTTGGATTGGGGCTAAGAAATTAAAGAGGAAGCCGCCTGGTAGAATTTTGCACAAAGCACAAGTTAATCATAGCTAACACTTGGTTTCAGAATCATAAAAGAAGGCTGTATACATGGAAGAACCCTGGAGATACTAAAAGGTATCAGATAGATTATATAATGGTAAGACAGAGATTTAGGAACCAGGTTTTAAATTGTAAGACATTTCCAGGGGCAGATATGGACTCTGACCACAATCTATTGGTTATGAACTGTAGATTAAAACGGAAGAAACTGCAAAAAGGTGGGAATTTAAGGAGATGGGACCTAGATAAACTGAAAGAAACAGAGGTTGTACAGAGTTTCAGGGAGAGCATAATGGAACAATTGACAGAAATGGGGGAAAGAAATACAGTAGAAGAAGAATGGGTAGCTTTGAGGGATGAAGTAGTGAAGGCAGCAGAGGATCAAGTAGGTAAAAAGACGAGGGCTATTAGAAATCCTTGGGTAACATAAGAAATATTGAATTTAATTGATGAAAGGAGAAAATATAAAAATGCAGTAAATGAAGCAGGAAAAAAGGAATACAAACGTCTCAAAAATGAGATCGACAGGAAGTGCAAAATGGCTAAGCAGGGATGGCTAGAGGACAAATGTAAGGATGTAGAGGCTTATCTCACTAGGGGTAAGATACATACTGCCTACAGGAAAATGAAAGAGACCTTTGGAGAAAAGAGAACCACTTGCATGAAAATCAAGAGCTCAGATGGAAACCCAGTTCTAAGCAAAGAAGGGAAAGCAGAATGGTGGAAGGAGTATATAGAGGGTCTATACAAGGGAAATGTACTTCAGGACAATATTATGGAAATGGAAGAGGATGTAGATGAAGATGAAATGGGAGATACGATACTGCGTGAAGAGTTTGACAGAGCACTGAAAGACCTGAGTCGAAACAAGGCCCCCGGAGTAGACATCATTCCATTGGAACTACTGACGGCCTTGGGAGAGCCAATCCTGACAAAACTCTACCATCTGGTGAGCAAGATGTATGAAACAGGCGAAATACCCTCAGACTTCAAGAAGAATATAATAATTCCAATCCCAAAAAAGCAGGTGTTGACAGATGTGAAAAACACCGAAAAATCAGTTTAATAAGCTACAGCTGCAAAATACTAACTCGAATTCTTTAAATGGAAAAATTAGTAGAAACCGACCTCGGGGAAGATGAGTTTGGATTCCGTAGAAATACTGGAATACGTGAGGCAATACTGACCTTACGACGTATCTTAGAAGAAGGATTAAGGACAGGCAAACCTACGTTTCTAGCATTTGTAGACTTAGAGAAAGCTTTTGACAATGTTGACTGGAATGCTCTCTTCCAAATTCTAAAGGTGGCAGGGGTAAAATACAGGGAGCCAAAGGCTATTTACAATTTGTACAGAAACCAGATGGCAGTTATAAGAGTCGTGGAACATGAAAGGGAAGCAGTGGTTGGGAAGGGAGTAAGACAGGGTTGCAGCCTCTCCACGATGTTATTCGATTTGTATATTGAGCAAGCAGTAAAGAAACAAAAGAAAAATTCGGAGTAGGTATTAAAATCCATGGAGAAGAAATAAAAACTTTGAGGTTTGCCGATGACATTGTAATTCTGTCAGAGACAGCAAAGGACTTGGGAGAGCAGTGGAACGGAAGGGACAGTGTCTTGAAAGGAGGATATAAGATGAACATCAACAAAAGCAAAACGAGAATAATGGAATGTAGTCGAATTAAATCGGGTGATGCTGAGGGAATTAGATTAGGAAATGAGACACTTAAAGTAGTAAAGGAGTTTTGTATTAGGGGGGCAAAATAACTGATGATGGTCGAAGTAGAGAGGATATAAAATGTAGACTGGCAATGGTAAGAAAAGCGTTTCTGAAGAAGAGAAATTTGTTAACATCGAGTATAGATTTAAGTGTCAGGAAGTCATTTCTGAAAGTACTTGTATGGAGTGTAGCCATGTATGGAAGTGAAACATGGACGACAAATAGTTTGGACAAAAAGAGAATAGAAGCTTTCGAAATGTGGTGCTACAGAAGAATGCTGAAGATTAGATGGGTAGATCACATAACTAATGAGGAAGTATTGAATAGGATTGGGGAGAAGAGAAGTTTGTGGCACAACTTGACCAGAAGAAGGGATCGGTTGGTAGGACATGTCAAGATGCATCAAGGGATCACAAATTTAGTATTGGAGGGTAGCGTGGAGGGTAAAATTCGTAGAGGGAGACTAAGAAGTGAATACACTAAGCAGATTCAGAAGGATGTATGTTGCAGTAGGTACTGGGAGATGAAGAAGCTTGCACAGGATAGAGTAGCATGGAGAGCTGCATCAAACCAGTCTCAGGACTGAACACAACAACCACAACATTTCTTAATCTCACCCAGCCAGTCTATTGTTTTCAACATATGATCCATAAATAATATGAACAACAGTGGAGACAAGTTGCAGCCTTGTCTTACCCCTGAAACTACTCTGAACCATGAACTCAATTCACCGTCAACTCTAACTGCTGCCTGACTATCCATGTAAAGACCTTTAATGCTTGCAAAATTTGCCTCCTATTCCATTATCTCGTAGAACAGACAATAACTTTCTCCTAGGAACCCGGTCATATGCCCTTTCTAGATCTATAAAGCATAGATACAATTACCTGTTCCACTGATAAGATCTGGTCCTGACAACCTCTAAGTGGCCTAAACAAACTCTGATTTTCATCCAATTGGTCCTCAACTAATACCCGCACTTTCCTTTCATCAATACCTGACAAGATTTTACCCACAACGCTGATTAAAGAGATACCTCTGTAGTTGTTACAATCTTTTCTGTTTTCATGTTTAAATATTGGTGTGATTACTGATTTTATCCAGTCTGGCATTAGAGCTTTCAGATTCAAAAATTTCGGAAGAAACACTAGGTTCGAGTATAATAGGAGTTCGCAATATTGCAGCGCACCTGCAACTTCAGTATCCTGAAAGCGTCAAGAGATGATTGGAAGACATTTTTCGCCTTATAATACCAACTACAAATATTGCAGCAAAGTCTTGCCCACGATTCAAAAATAAGTAGTTCACCTCTATTACTGTCCATAACCAACGGAGGTTTACAACGAAATTCAGACATATAACACCCAAAGAAATGTCAAGAAATGGGGTCACGAGTTTCGAATACAAAATGACGTGAAAAGATGATTTTACTTGTTATGTGATTTGACAAGTGAAGTTGAAGTGGAATCACAACAAATTATTTGCCAAAAGCTCCAGTGAAATTAATGATGTCTGAGCTTTTGCTGAAGAAGATTGTGTGCTAAAAGTCGTACATCTAATCCATGATTAATGACGAATTCAAGAGTGCATTTCATACGTAGACCGTATTTTGTTTAGTGCCACAACGGTAAATCTCTGTGAATGAAATACGGTTTCTGACAAGACGATTCAGAAAAAGAGTTTTTCTGAAATCTAATTGAAAACAAACGAAAAGTACAGTAGTTTAATAAATGAAAACGAATTGGTGCAATAAATGCAACTGTATTTCAGTAAGTGTTTTCATTCGTGTAAGTGCATAATGTTTCGAATAATGAATGGAAATTTATATCTGTATTCGTTATTCGTCGTTCGCATAAATTTCGCCCAAATTTGGTGTTAGACAGAGCGCATCATGCACGTGAACACTACAAATTCGCAACCTATATGCATGTGAGTACAGGCGTGTGAAATCCGCGTAGCTGCGGACAAGCCATTAAGCGCTATGCCAGCAGCGTGGTCGGTGTACACGAGCTCACAAAGCATTCGTTAGCATTGGTCATCTTGGGCAACTTCGCCAACGTTCGCGAAGCGTTATCGCGCTCACTCGCACACCTCAAGCGAGTGCGGGCCACGCGGATAGGCCACACGGTTGCAGGGCTTTAGCATGTAGCCCTTCGAGTAAGGTAGCGTAAGGCCGTTGCATTGAACTGAGATTACATTGACGAATAGAGTTTTGTAGTGAAAAGAGTAAAGAATAAGATGTATTGGAATCCCGAATGAAACCAACCTGCTTTCAGAAGAAAAATTGCATTACTTATTGAACGAGTCACGCATTATTTACGTTTTCCACCATACTTCAGGGGTTCGTTCTATGTATGGTCTAGACCAGTGATACATCATCCTTTCGTCCTTAGGTCTTCACTCAAGTATAGTAATTAATGTATTATGACGTAATGGGTGTTACAAATGCAGAATTGGGCAATAGGAATGCAAATGATTTCATTGCAGAATAGCTTCTGAGTCTGGGTCTCAATAATGGTGGTTAATCTTCAGATATAGCGCAGAGGAGCGCACGTTCCATAAGAGTGAGGTTTGTATGCTCCAACCAGATACCAGCATGTGTGATATCTGCACATGCTGGAGCGCAAGTAGCACGTCTACACATAGTAGCAGAACCCCTTCGATCTGACCATGTGCCCACTGTTCTCAGATGTGCTGCAGGTGTGACACCTGGTGTCGTATGCCCAACCTAGGAGTGGTTGCTGTCAGATGACCGAATATGGGTTTAAAGTAATTCGAGCGAACACACGTTGGATATAGGGGGAATGCACTTCTCATAAGGACAGAAATCCAATATAGAATTCAAAGAAATGATAGATGAGAGACAGCACTTCAATCCGCTGCATATACATTACATACGAACAGGAATGATACAACCGTAAAGTCAGTTCCCAGAATGCTGCGGGAGAGCGTAACGAAAGAACAACTGAGTATGTAAATCTCTTCTGTGGCACATCTGAAGATAATTTCAGGTGACTGTAATGCTCATCACCCTGCTTGGGGTCCGCAGCTCGTGGTCGTGCGGTAGCGTTCTCGCTTTCCACACCCGGGTTCCCGGGTTCGATTCCCGGCGGGGTCAGGGATTTTCTCTGCCTCGTGATGACTGGGTGTTGTGTGATGTCCTTAGGTTAGTTAGGGTTAAGTAGTTCTAAGTTCTAGTGGACTGATGACCATAGCTGTTAAGTCCCATAGTGCTCAGAGCCACTTGAACCACTTGAACCCTGCTTGGGTCTTTCACTGGGAAAACAACATCTTAAAAATAACAGCAGATATTGTCGAAGACGATCACCTAGTCGTTTCAAATGACGGCTCACCGACGAGAATAACTGCATCACATCAAGGATTGAGTCCTGTAGATAGATATGTCGCCGGCCGCGGTAGCTGAACGGTTCTAGGCGCTCCAGACCGTAACTAAGCGGCTGCTACGGTCGCAGGTTCGAATCCTACCTCGGGCATGAATGTGTGTGATGTACTTAGGTTAATTAGGTTTACGTAGTTCTAAGTTTAGGGGACTGATGACCTCATATGTTAAGTCCTATAATGCTTAGAGCCATTTGAACCATTTTTGATAGATATGTTGCGTGACACGTAGTTCAAAATAAACTTTCACATGGGAGGTAGTAGCAGAGCCCCTTCGATCTGATCATATACCCACTGTTCTAGGATATACTGCAGGAGTGTGGTCGCGTGCTGTCGTTCAAAATGGTTCAAATGGCTCTAAGCACTATGGGACGTAACATCTGAGGTCATCAGTCCTCTAATCTTAGAACTGCTTAAACTTAGCTAACCTAAGGACAACACACACATCCATGCTCGAGGCAGAATTCGAACCTGCGACTGTAGAAGCAGCGCGGTTCCAGACTGAAGCGCCTAGAACCGCTCGGTCAGAGTGGCCGGCCGTGGTGTCGTACTACAACGTTACGATGAGTTGGAACGACCAATACAAAAATACATTGCTCTACCGAAAGAACGCTCTAGAACAACATAGAAGGCATGCTTCGGAAGAAAATCACATGAACTTCAAGAGACTGCAGGCGAAATCAGAACGACTCCGAGTTGATGACACTTCGCTCTCAGATTCAGGCTGTGATGGCTTCGGTTACACGTCTTGAGGCTGCAGTAGATGGGCACCACCGTTGTGGGCCGGCCGTGGGGATCCAACGGACGTCCAGCACGTCAGAGTACTTCGATCAGTCCTCGCCGGTGGCCAGCCCAGATCCTGCTCGCACTGAGGTTGAACCCTCACCTGAGGTCGAGTGGGAGGTAGCCCCAAGGCGTAGCAGGCGGCGAAAGACTTCCCAGCAGGCCGCACGTATGGCCTCACCGGTTTGTCTGACAAACAGGTTCTAGGTCTCTGTCTGTGGCTGACACTGTCGCTGAGCCAGATGCTGTCGCCTGTCCTGTTGCAGCGGAAACCTCTCAGCCTGCAAGATCCGGACAATCACAGAGGGTGAGATTATTGATGGTTGTGAGCTCCAACGTTAGGTGTGTTATGGGGCCCCTTAGGGACAAGGGTGCCAAGAAGGGAAAGAAAACCAAGTTGCACTCCGTGTGCATACTGGGTGGAGTCATTCCAGATGTGGAACAGGTCCTCCTGGATGCCATGTAGAGTACAGGGTGCAGCCAACTGCAGGTGGTTGCTCACGTCGGTACCAGTGATGTGTGTCACTTTGGATCAGAAGAGATTCTCTCTGGTTTCGAACAGCTCACAGAAGTGGTAAAGGCTGCCAGTCTTGCTTACAAGATGAAAGCAGAGTTAACCATTTGTAGCATAGTCGACAGGACCGATTGTGGACCTCTGGTGCAGAGCCGAGAGAAGGGTCTAGTTCAGAGGCTCATATGGTTCTGCCACCGTATAAGCTGGAGATTCCTCGACTTGCACCGACGGGTGGTTGACGTTCGGGTTCTGCTGAATAGGTAAGGTGTCCAGTACACGCAGGAGACAGCTACACGGGTAGCAGTGGCTTTGTGGCTTGGACTGGGCGGTTTTTTAGGCTAGAGGGTCTCAGGAAAACACAAGAAGGGCCTCAGTCACAAAGGGTGCAGGGCGAACACAGGAAGAAAGTAGATACAGGAACCATTGGTATAACAGTAGTAAATTGTCGTAGCTGTGTTGGGGAAGTACCAGAGCTCCAAGCGCTAATAGAAATCACGGATGCTCAAATCGTTATAGGCACTGAAAGCTGGCTAAAGCCCGAGATATTTTTTCGAAGAACCTAACGGTGTTCTGAAAGGATAGGCTAAACACGATTGGCGGTGGGGTGTTTACCCTCGATATGTTGGCGAAATAACATGTTTAATTCCGGACGTACTCACAAAACATCATCCGAAATTTTGCTAACCGCATTCTCTGAAAATTATTTCGAGCAGTTAGTTCATGAACCGACGCGAATAGTAAACGGTTGTGAAAACACGCTTGACCTCTTAGCAACAAATAATCCTAAGTTAATAACGAGCATCAAAACGGTTACAGGGATTAGTGAACACAGGGTTGTCGTAGCGTGACTGAATATTGTAACCCCCAAATCGTTCCAAAATAAACGAAAAATATACCTATCCAAAAAATCAGATAAAAATCCTTTCGACACTTTCTCGAGGGAAAATTTCCACTCCTTCCAAATTAAAGATATAAATGTAGACCAGATGCTCCTTGGCTTCAAAGAAATAGTATCGGCAACAATTGAGAAATTATACCAAAGAAATTAACAAACAACTGAGCCAATCCTGTTGTAGAAACAACGAAACAACATTCAAAATTTAAACAGACGCCAAATCCCCAAGATTGGCGATCTTTTACAGAAGCTCGAAATTCAGCGCGGACGTCAATGCGAGATGCTTGTAACAGCTTCCACAACGAAACATTGTCTCGAAACCTGGCAGAAATTCCAGGGAGATTCTGGTCGTATGTGAAGTATGTTAGCGGCAAGAACCAATCAATGCTCTTCTCTGCGCGATAGCAGTGGAGATAGTATCGAAGAAAGTGTTGCCAAAGCAGAGTTACTAAACACAGCCTTCCAAAATGCCTTCACAAAAGAAGAGGATGTAAATATTCCAGAATTCGAATCAAGAACAGCATTCAACATAGGTAACGTAGAAGTAAATTTTCTCGGAGTAATGAAGCAACTTAAATGACATAATAAAAGCAAGTCTTCTGGTCCAGACTGTATACCAGTTAGGCTCCTTTCAGGGTATTCTGATGCATTAGCTCCACACTTAACAATCATATACAACCGTTCTCTCGAAGAAAGATTCGTACACAAAGACTGGAAAGTTGCACAGGTCACACCAATATTCAAGAAAAGTAGTAGGAGTAATCCACTTAATTAAAGGCCCAAACATTAACGTCGATATGCAGTAGGGTTTTGGAACATACACTCCTGGAAATTGAAATAAGAACACTGTGAATTCATTGTCCCAGGAAGGGGAAACTTTATTGACACATTCCTGGGGTCAGATACATCACATGATCACACTGACAGAACCACAGACACATAGACACAGGCAACAGAGCATGCACAATGTCGGCATTAGTACAGTGTATATCCACCTTTCGCAGCAATGCAGGCTGCTATTCTCCCATGGAGACGATCGTAGAGATGCTGGATGTAGTCCGGTGGAACGGCTTGCCATGCCATTTCCACCTGGCACCTCAGTTGGACCAGCCTTCGTGCTGGACGTGCAGACCGCGTGAGACGACGCTTCATCCAGTCCCAAACATGCTCAATGGGGGACAGATCCGGAGATCTTGCTGGCCAGGGTAGTTGACTTACACCTTCTAGAGCACGTTGGGTGGCGCGGGATACATGAGGACGTGCATTGTCCTGTTGCAACAGCAAGTTCCCTTGACTGTCTAGGAATGGTAGAACGATGGGTTCGATAACGGTTTGGATGTACCGTGCACTATTCAGTGTCCCCTCGACGATCACCAGAGGTGTACGGCCAGTGTAGGAGATCGCTCCCCACACCATGATGCCGGGTGTTGGCCCTTTGTGCCTCGGTCGTATGCAGTCCTGATTGTGGCGCTCACCTGCACGGCGCCAAACACGCATACGACCATCATTGGCACCAAGGCAGAAGCGACTCTCATCGCTAAAGACGACACGTCTCCATTCGTCCCTCCATTCACGCCTGTCGCGACACCACTGGAGGCGGGCTGCAGGATGTTGGGGCGTGAGCAGAAGACGGCCTAACAGTGTGCGGGACCGTAGCCCAGCTTCATGGAGACGGTTGCGAATGGTCCTCGCCGATACCCCAGGAGCAACAGTGTCCCTAATTTGCTGGGAAGCGGTGTGGTCCCCTACGGCACTGCGTAGGATCCTACGGTCTTGGCGTGCATCCGTGCGTCGCTGCGGTCCGGTCCCAGGTGGACGGGCACGTGCACCTTCCGCCGACCACTGGCGACAACATCGATTTACTGTGGAGACCTCACGCCCCACGTGTTGAGCAATTCGGCGGTACGTCCACCCGGCCTCCCGCATGCCCACTACACGCCCTCGCTCAAAGTCCGTCAACTGCACATACGGTTCACGTCCACGCTGTCGCGGCATCCTACCAGTGTTAAAGACTGCGATGGAGCTCCGTATGCCACGGCAAACTGGCTGACACTGACGGCGGCGGTGCACAAATGCTGCGCAGCTAGCGCCATTCGACGGCCAACACCGCGGTTCCTGGTGTGTCCGCTGTGCCGTGCGTGTGATCATTGCTTGTACAGCCCTCTCGCAGTGTCCGGAGCAAGTATGGTGGGTCTCACACACCGGTGTCAATGTGTTCTTTTTTCCATTTCCAGGAGTGTATATTGTGTTCGAACATTATGAATTACCTCGAAGAAAACGGTCTATTTACACACAGTCAACATGGGTTTAGAAAACATCGTTCTTGTGAAGCCGGCGCGGTTCTAGGCGCGTAGTCCGGAACCGTGCGACTGCTACGGTCGCAGGTTCGAATCCTGCCTCGGACATGGATGTGTGTGATGTCCTTAGGTTAGTTAGGTTTAAGTAGTTCTAAGTTCTAGGGGACTAATGGCCGCAGCAGTTGAGTTCCATATTGCTCAGAGACATTTGAACCATTTTTTTCTCTTGTGAAACACAACTAGCTCTTTATTCGCATGAGTGTTGAGTACTATTGACAAGGGACTTCAGATCGATACCGTATTCCTGGATTTCCGGAAGGCGTTGACACTGTACCACACAAGCGGCTTGAAGTGAAATTGCGTGCTTACGGAATATCGTCTCAGTTATGTGACGACTTGTGATTTCCTGTCAGAGAGGTCACAGTGCGTATTAATTGACGGAAACTCGTCGAGTAAGACAGAAGTGATTTCTGGCGTTCCCCAAGGTAGTGGAACAGGCCATTTGCTGTTCCTTATATGTATAAACGATTTCGTAGACAATCTGGGCAGGCGTTTGAGGTTTTTCCAGATTTCACTGTCGTTTATCGACTAATAAAGTAATCAGAAGATCAAAAAGCATTGCCAAACGATTTAGAAAAAATATCTGAATGGTGCGAAAATTGGAAGTTGACACTAAATAACGAAAAGTGTGAGATCATCTACATGAGTGCTAAAAGGAATTCGTTAAATTTCGGTTACACGATAAATCAGTCAAATCTACAGGCCGTAAATTCAACTAAATACCTACGAATTACATTTACGAACAACTTAAATTGGGACGAACACATAGAAAATGTTGTGGGGAAGACTGACCAAAGACTGTTTTTTATTGGCAGGACAATTAGAAAATGCAACTGATCTACTAAGGAGGCTGCCTACACTGCGCTTGTCAGTTCTCTTCTAGAATACTGCTGCGCGGTGTGGGATTCTTACCAGATAGCACTGACGGATTACATCGATAAGGTTCAAAGAAGGGCAGTATGTTTCCTATTAGCGTGAAATATGGGAGAGAGTGTCACTGAAATGATACAGGATTTGGGCTGCATATCATTAAAAGAAAGGCGTCTCTCGTTGCGACGGAATCTTCTCACGAAATCGCAATCACCAAATTTCTCCTCCGAATGCGAAAATATTTTGTTGACACCAACCTACACAGAGAAACTACCACCACGATAAAATAGGGGAAATAAGAGATCGTACGGAAAGATATTGGCGTTCGTTCTTTCCCCGCGCTATACGAGATTGGAATTACAGAGATTTGTGAAAGTGGTTCGATGAACCCTCTGTCAGGCACTTAAATATGATTTGCAGAGTGTTCATGTAGATGTAGATGTAGACTCTTAAAAATGAAGAAGAAATTTTCAAGGATAAACTTCTGTAATAACCTTAACCAAAGCATACTCATCCCATCCACCTGGCTAGAATTAAGAATATACGTAGAGCTTGGAACGCCAATAGAGAGAAGCCATCGCTGCAGAATTTTTAATAATATTTGAAACGAATGTATTTATATCTCTGGATGTAATATGTCACGAGTAGTGCTGACAGAAGACACTGTAAACCACCTAAAGGAGCAAACTTCTGTAGACCAATAACGTTCGTGAGCTATGTACAGAGAGTACTGAGAGGTATATGGAATCATGGACTTGAGTGATGGTATGAACACCATTACCTGTTCCTAAAAACCACTCTTGGTTTTCGGAGAGGATATGGCACGAAGGCAGGAGTGATGAAATTAGTAACCGATAACCAAGTAAGCCTCAGATTCCACGAATATGACATTGGTGTTTTTACTGAAATAAACGTGTACGATAACGTTATTTTATCGATACTAGCAGTAGCTTCGTGAATAAACCTATCCACTTTCCATTGGTCACTAGTAGAAGAAGTGGAAATGGCTGTGAGTGGCAGAGGATGACAACCGAAGGGCTACCTCAGGGATCAGCTATACTTCACGTACTTTATAGTATCTTTCCATTGATCCTACACGATGTGTTGCCATAAAATGTAACAGACTTACAGTATGCTGAAACCTGTGAGTTTATTCAGTGAGGGACACACTTCCTGGTACCCTGCAGACGATGGACCTAACTGTGTCTATACTACACATGGAGAAGGTGGTTAGAAACAGTCTACAAAGATCGCAAGGGTAGGCTGTGCTAAGAAATAATTGTTAAGAAAAAATTTCGGTACGTTGCGCCGTTTCAAACTTAATTTGCATTGAAGTACGCCAATCAGGTCGTTGTGCTCGCATATTGAAGTGGCCTGCCAGGAACGATGTCGCCATAAGTGTACTTCGTTTGGTTTCCTAAAACCGAACGAGAGAGTGATGCAAAAATTGTACACGGGACGATGTTAAGGATCGAACGCGAGACAGAAACTGAGCATGCTCGTGCCCTATCGTCTAAGCTATGAGAACTACTGAAACTAGTATTGTAAGTGGCGGGCCACTTGAATTTTCGCTCAAAACTCCCTGAATGGCTACTTTCCATGCTAGCTAACTCGGAAAAGGCGTGACGTATCGAATTTTTTTCTTAACAATTACTTCTCAGCTCAGCCTACCCTGCAACATTCTTAGAAGCTTTTCAGACTGTTCCTGACCACCTTGTGTATGGCGAAGAATGGTTTCGGTATCTCACATGGAAACACTTGGTTCTTTTCTATTCCAGCCACAGCGTTCTTACCAAGGCGACACTGAGGCCACAGTAGCAACACGAGATGTGAGAGTTACTGTCGAGTAACTGCCGCCACGCTGCCTACGCGCAGCATGCGGGAAGCAAAAGTGCACACCGCATTTGCCGACGACCAACACACTGTAAGAAGCGAAACATAACAGCAGACTCTATTCCCTTCACCACGGTAAACAATTCCAGTAGAGGTTCCTACAAAAAAAAAAAAAAAAAGTTCAAATGGCTCTGAGCTCTATGAGACTTAACATCTATGGTCATCAGTCCCCTAGAACTTAGAACTACTTAAACCTAACTAACCTAAGGACATCACACAACACCCAGCCATCACGAGGAGGTTCCTACACATTCCTTCACAAGAGACAAATTAAATCAACGGTTTATAAAATTTTGACGTAATTCCATGCCGAGAAAAACCAGTCATGACAAAATATGGCTCCGGACAGCAAAAATACACCATTAGATCCAGAAGAAGGCCACTGTAATAGTGACAAAAACGTTGTTCTCATCAGTAATAGTTTTTTACAATATGGCGCGGTTCCATAGCCAGAAAATTTCGTATTAACTATCACCACTGAAGCCTACGCAGTTATGTTATTAAATCAGAATGAGGGAGAGGGGGAACAGAATCGCAGAAAATTTCCAAATACAAAAGCAAAGAATTTGACAAAGTGAACGCTGTGCTGATTACTTACTACTGGCCTTTTATATTCCTTTTTTTGGGAAAACAGGTAAATTTTTAATATCATTCTACAGTAATTTTATGCTTCTTTTGATCTACAATATTTTAAATCCAGTACCTATGTCGCACTTCAATGTATTAAATTTATGTGTATGTTGCCTTCATTACTCCTGCTCAGATGCTAAAATAAAAAATAAAAAAACACATTGAAAGCATACACGAGAACATACAAGGGAAGTAGGAATGTTCTGTCTGTGCTTGAGTTTTAGCTCCACAGTCATGAAGGCAGTAATGTTGACTTTGGTAACTGTCACGATCCAGGTCTTCTTGAATATGGAGCTAAGACACTAGTGCAGACAGAACATTCTCAGTTGCCTGGTGTGTTCATGTGTCCATTCAATCACTGACACCTACATTGTCAAAGATGTTTCATCTTCTCCAAGTGGGTGCACATCCCTTAGAACGCATTTATATCCACATATCTGTGTCACCTTTTTAGCTCCTTATCGTCTTAGGGATCGTTTCCTGCAGTTTGTTCCCATTTTGTCAAATCATCCTGTATATACAGGTTTATTTGCTGCCCCTAGCGATCGATTTTATACAACCGCAACGCCTTCGAAAACCAAATGCGGGATTTTCATATTCTCTCGCTCGCTACGCGTGGCCTATTAGTGCTACGGAAAGAAATGAACAGAACAATTTTGTAGGAAATTTAATGTAGTTGATTTTTGTATGGGAATGTGCTTTCGCTAGAGGCCTCGGTTTTGAGTTATTCAAGAAAAACGCATTTGAAAATCACATTTCTACGTTTTATTTCAATAATTTTCAAACTACTGCCTCTAGCGAAAACTTATCCTAGTATAAAATTTACCCCAGTATATGATGCTGTTCATGTCTTCTGTAGGACTAATAGTTTGAGCGTAGCGAGCGAAAGAATATATAAATCTTGCACGTCGTATTTTAAGGCGTTACGGATTGCAATAGAATCCAGTAGTAGGGGCAGCTGAATCACCCTATATATCCTCCCCCCCCCCCCCCTCACCAACCCCCTCCTGCGTAACTGCATTTTCATCAAAACTGCCAATAACAACCACAGGGCAAAACCTCATTTTTGTTTTCCAGCCGTCACAAAGTGAGATTTTCTAGCTGAATTGGCAGTTTCCCTCTCTTGTGTCACTCTCCTCGCCGTAACTGCGTAGATATCCAACGCTTTTGCCATTATCTCGATTATTTTACAGACTGCAGCGTTGCCCCTTTCCCATTCAAACAGATTCGGATGTTTGAACTTACAGGGTAGATCTTCATTTTCCCAGTGCTACAAGAAGCCATCGCAGCAGTAAACGCCAAAAATTTTGCTACAAATAACGCAATAAGTGTATATACACTCCTGGAAATGGAAAAAAGAACACATTGACACCGGTGTGTGAGACCCACCATACTTGCTCCGGACACTGCGAGAGGGCTGTACAAGCAATGATCACACGCACGGCACAGCGGACACACCAGGAACCGCGGTGTTGGCCGTCGAATGGCGCTAGCTGCGCAGCATTTGTGCACCGCCGCCGTCAGTGTCAGCCAGTTTGCCGTGGCATACGGAGCTCCATCGCAGTCTTTAACACTGGTAGGATGCCGCGACAGCGTGGACGTGAACCGTATGTGCAGTTGACGGACTTTGAGCGAGGGCGTGTAGTGGGCATGCGGGAGGCCGGGTGGACGTACCGCCGAAATGCTCAACACGTGGGGCGTGAGGTCTCCACAGTAAATCGATGTTGTCGCCAGTGGTCGGCGGAAGGTGCACGTGCCCGTCCACCTGGGACCGGACCGCAGCGACGCACGGATGCACGCCAAGACCGTAGGATCCTACGCAGTGCCGTAGGGGACCACACCGCTTCCCAGCAAATTAGGGACACTGTTGCTCCTGGGGTATCGGCGAGGACCATTCGCAACCGTCTCCATGAAGCTGGGCTACGGTCCCGCACACTGTTAGGCCGTCTTCTGCTCACGCCCCAACATCCTGCAGCCCGCCTCCAGTGGTGTCGCGACAGGCGTGAATGGAGGGACGAATGGAGACGTGTCGTCTTTAGCGATGAGAGTCGCTTCTGCCTTGGTGCCAATGATGGTCGTATGCGTGTTTGGCGCCGTGCAGGTGAGCGCCACAATCAGGACTGCATACGACCGAGGCACAAAGGGCCAACACCCGGCATCATGGTGTGGGGAGCGATCTCCTACACTGGCCGTACACCTCTGGTGATCGTCGAGGGGACACTGAATAGTGCACGGTACATCCAAACCGTTATCGAACCCATCGTTCTACCATTCCTAGACAGTCAAGGGAACTTGCTGTTGCAACAGGACAATGCACGTCCTCATGTATCCCGCGCCACCCAACGTGCTCTAGAAGGTGTAAGTCAACTACCCTGGCCAGCAAGATCTCCGGATCTGTCCCCCATTGAGCATGTTTGGGACTGGATGAAGCGTCGTCTCACGCGATCTGCACGTCCAGCACGAACGCTGGTCCAACTGAGGCGCCAGGTGGAAATGGCATGGCAAGCCGTTCCACCGGACTACATCCAGCATCTCTACGATCGTCTCCATGGGAGAATAGCAGCCTGCATTGCTGCGAAAGGTGGATATACACTGTACTAGTGCCGACATTGTGCATGCTCTGTTGCCTGTGTCTATGTGCCTGTGGTTCTGTCAGTGTGATCATGTGATGTATCTGACCTCAGGAATGTGTCAATAAAGTTTCCCCTTCCTGGGACAATGAATTCGCGGTGTTCTTATTTCAATTTCCAGGAGTGTACAAAGATCCGGAACAAAGTGTACCTCAACACCGACTCAGAGCCATAGTCAACTAGACCTTTTTTAGCTTACCTTTAAGATTAGCAGTAGCCTTCGAAAGTTCGACATCACTACAAATAAGAATAACCATACGTCAATCATTAAGAGAGTTGACAAACAGCAGGATCGTGTCAGTGGATAAACTATGGATATACAATCGAACAAGCAATAAAGCCAAGTATTCACTCTATTAGAAGATAGCTCCAGTCCTTTTTGAGTACCAGTGATACGTCACTGACGCCCGGTAAATCGATGGGAGGTCTTTAGGTAATAATGCCCAGTCCTAGGAAGTTTAATGGCCATGTAAATTTAACTGCAGGAAATCAAGTAGTAGTCCCCGGAGGCACCACACTGCTCACCATTAATCCTGGCCGGGGAAAGCCGGCCTGACGTTCTTGTGCGGTCACTGCCGATAATTTGTTGCCCAGAAAACGCCCGCTCGTCGCCTCCCTCTGCCGCTAATGTCGACCGGCAGATTACCATTAATTCCAAGTCGGAGTGGTTTCTCGGACTGGTGTAAAACCTAAACCTTTGTTACCGCAGCAGTTACATGTATTAAGCGCCTACTGCTGGAGTGAACGATCACGTATTCAGCGAGTTTAATAAACAATGTAGAGAATAATTATCGGGTGATTTTACTGTCATATATATAAAATTCACTGTTTGCAATCCAAAGTAAGGCCTTCCGTGTAATGGGCTGCGTAACGGCGCACTCTTAACCAGTAGTCGAAAACGTGCACACGTCATACTGCAATGAAATATTCTCCTCACGTTTGTGGTTACGGGATCTGTTCCCAGATCATTGGGCCACTCCTGGTTTTGTTTTATGTTCACGTAAATGATCTTCCATTTTATTTCAATCAGGGGGCAGAATTAGTGCTTTGCAAACAGTAAAATCATTGTTCTAAAGCCGAGTAAACAACCATGAAAGAGAAAATATAGCAAATGATGTTTAGTGAAAGTTACTGAATGTTTCAGCACAAATGGGACAGCTTTAAACGTACAAAAAACGCAGTTCACCCAGTTCTGTACTATAAAAAAATCCCACTTCGTATTAACCTAACAATACATGATAAACGAGGTAGAATGCTAAGTTCTCAGGTGTGTATATTGATGGAAACAAAGTGGAAAAATCATATAGCAGACCTGCTAAAACGGTTATGTTCGACAACTTTTGCATTGAGAATAATTGCCAACGATAGGCATGTAGATGCCAGTAAATTAACGTTTTGCATATTTTCATTCATCGATGTCTTATCGGATGATATTCTGGGGAAGTGCCTCATTTAGAAAAGAAGTAATCAGTGTTCAAAAGGAAATAATTAGAATAATGTGTTGCGCTCATGCACAATAGAAGAAAAAGTTATCAGCATTCATGGCTAATGAATCTAATCTCGGCACAAAAAGTGGTGAAACATTCAGCTACAAAACTCTTTGACAGTCTGCCCACGGAAATAAAATGTATGACTGTGAGCACCAGTATTTTCAAATTTAGGTTTTTCTTAACAACTTCTTCGATATTATACTGGAATCCTTGAGTACTGTCAATTAGTCACTTTTAATGAAAAAAAACTCTAAATTGCCACTCTATAGCCATATAAGTGTTCTATGTTTGATCCTTTGGCACGTTCCACATCACAAAGTTTATCGTGAATTTCGTCTGCGGTAAATGTAACCAACGAACCAGTTGGTGGAAAAACCCCTAGACATACGCAACCTAACTGTAACGGGTTTCTTTCTCTCTGCGCAACGACACTTTTCCTTCAAAGAGTGCGAAAGTCGGGGTTTACTTAAATGATAGCATTTATCAACACTGACTGTTAGTGAAAAAGTCTTTCTTAAGAATAAATTATAGCCATCCTATTACTGAACAGTTTTGGCTACGAAACGGTTTCCAAATGTGCACATATGCATAGTCCATTAAGGTAGTAATGCTTTGCGCACAGTCCGAACACTAAACGATTTAATCATTGAAGATAGTGTCAACAGAAGTCAATCACATCACTAGACGTAACTCAAAGAGCATGAATCTTCTGCTACTTTTAGTGTTTCATACTTAATTTAAATCCTTCCTTCAGTATCTGATTCGACAACTTTCCATTGTCTTTGTTTTCAATGGTTGCTTGGATGGGAGAAGAAGACGGATCACGAGATTAACAACGAGCTCATCATTCCTTCAGCCCAGAAGGAATCTGTCTGGAGTTAGTGTCTTCCGTCTGAAATTTGATCGATTTATGATAACATATAAGGTTGGTGAAGTCGAGGCACTGAAAGTAATATTGGGGGCCGATATGACAAATAATTTAGAGAGGCTTAAATGTGTTTCAGTTGGACTGGTATGAAGATCAGAGAGCAATCATAGGATCCTCCATGTGGTGGGAGAAAACTCACCAACATCTGACCCTCTCATCAACTATTTTTATATTTTGTATGTCAAGTTGAAAAGCAAGCCACCATGGTCATGTAGCGAGTCATTAGATGAAATTATAACAGAAGAATAGTAATATATACAATGGAAATTATATGAATCCAACGCAAACACCAAGGCATAAGCTTAAACAAACATAATCAACAGCGTAACACAAAAATTAGCTTATTTTTTCAATTTTTCCAGGGGTCCCTCGACAGAACTAAAGGAGTGAGCCATGAGGAAACACTATAGTTTAAACTTAAAAGTGCGTATCACTGATAATATGTTTTGAAATCTTGTGGCAGCTTATTGAAAATGGATGCAGCACAATACTCATGCCTTTCTGCATAAGAATAAAGGAGGTTCTTTCCAATGCAGGCTGGATTTCTGCCTAGTATTAACTTAGTTAAAGCTGATAACTCTTGGGAATAAGCTGATTTTGTTACAACAAACGACTTAAAGAAAATATGTGTTGAGAAGCCAATATCAGAATTCCCAGAACTCTGAATAGGGATCGACAAGAAGTTCGCGAACTTACGCCACATGATGCTCGAACTGTCCCTTTCTAGGTTAAAAGTATCCTCTCTGAATCAGAAGAATTACCCCAAAAAATACTACCAAACGCCATATGCTAAAGAAAATAAGTAAAGTAGACTAAATTTCGTACTGGACTATCAGTTATATCAGATATTGTCTTAATGGGCTTTCCACTACATGTTACTATCTGTCTGAACGCCTAGGAATTTGAACTGTTCAGTATCACCAATGATATGGCCAGTCTGTGTGATCATAATGTCAGTTTTAGTTTAACTACGAGGTGCATTCAAGTTCTAAGGCCTCCGATTTTTTTCTAATTAACTACTCACCCGAAATCGGTGAAACTGGCGTTACTTCTCGACGTAATCGCCCTGCAGACGTACACATTTTTCACAACGCTGACGCCATGATTCCATGGCAGCGGCGAAGGCTTCTTTAGGAGTCTGTTTTGACCACTGCAAAATCGCTGAGGCAATAGCAGCACGGCTGGTGAATGTGCGGCCACGGAGAGTGTCTTTCATTGTTGGAAAAAGCCAAAAGTCACTAGGAGCCAGGTCAGGTGAGTAGGGAGCATGAGGAATCACTTCAAAGTTGTTATCACAAATAAACTGTTGCGTAACGTTAGCTCGATGTGCGGGTGCGTTGTCTTGGTGAAACAGCACACGCGCAGCCCTTCCAAGACGTTTTTGTTGCAGTGCAGGAAGGAATTTGTTCTTCAAAACATTTTCATAGGATGCACCAGGTACCGTAGTGCCCATTGGAACGCAATGGGTAAGGATTACGCCCTCGTTGTCCCAGAACATGGACACCATCATTTTTTCAGCACTGGCGGTTACCCGAAATATTTTTGGTGGCGGTGTATTTGTGTGCTTCCATTGAGCTGATTGGCGCTTGGTTTTTGGATTGAAAAATGGCATCCACGTCTCATCCATTGTCGCAACCGACGAAAAGAAAGTCCCATTCATGCTGTCGTTGTGCGTCAACATTGCTTGGCAACATGCCACACGGGCAGCCATGTGGTCGTCCGTCAGCATTCGTGGCACCCACCTGGGTGACACTTTTCGCATTTTCAGGTCGTCATGCAGGATTGTGTGCACAGAACCAACAGAAATGCCAACTCTGGAGGCGATCTGTTCAACAGTCATTCGGCGATCCCCCAAAACAATTCTCTCCACTTTCTCGATCATGTCGTCAGACCGGCTTGTGCGAGCCTGAGGTTGTTTCGGTTTGTTGTCACACGATGTTCATCCTTCATTAAACTGTCGCACCCACGAACGCACTTTCGACACATCCACAACTCCATCACCACATGTCTCCTTCAACTGTCGATGAATTTCAATTGGTTTCACACCAGGCAAATTGAGAAAACGAATGATTGCACGCTGTTCAAGTAAGGAAAACGTCGCCATTTTAAGTATTTAAAACAGTTCTCATTCTCGCCGCTGGCGGTCAAATTCCATCTGCCGTACGGTGCTGCCATCCCTGGGACGTATTGACAATGAACGCTGCCTCATTTTAAAACAATTCGCATATTTTTATCTCTTTCCAGTCCAGAGAAAAATAAATCGGAGGCCTTAGAACTTGAATGCACCTCGTATGTGTTAGAAGCCGTAAAAACTGATTCTCACTGTGATTTAGCACTAATTTATTTTCTGCAAGCCACGAACGTATGTCTTGAACTGTATTATTTGATACTGTATCAGTATTGCAAACAACATACTTCTTTACCAAGCTAGTATCATCAGCAAACAAAATTAGTTTAGAATCACCAGTAATGCTAAAAGCATATCATTTATATAAACAATAAACAGTAGCGGCCCCAGTAGTGACCCCTGGGGCAACCCCCCCTGTACCCAATTGGGACAGCCCATTGTAGCCATTCTCAATACTGTGGAGGACAACTTTCTGCTGTCTGTTCTTAAGGTAAGAGGTGAAGCACTTGCGAGCTACTCCCCTTATTCCATAATGGTCCAACATCTGCAGTAATATTTTGTGATCAATACAATCAAACGCCTTAGTTAAATCAAAGTAGCAGCCTAATACTCACAACCTTTTATTGAATCTGTCCAGAGGCTCAGACGAAACAGAATATAACATTTTTAGTTGTTAAGCACTTCTAAAAATAAACTGTACATTTGACAACAAAATTTGTGACTTGATATAATCAATTCCTCTTGTATACACATCCTTTTGAACAATTTTAGCGAACACCATCGACATACAAATAGGTGGCTTCACCACTCATCGAGACAGAATAGACAATGCTTTTCATCCAGGAGGTTCTAATAGTATAGGTGACAAGGCGGAATACATAATGAACATGGGTTGGACCGACAATAGTAAAATACAGAAACTGAAATAATCAGGTCAGTAGGTGGGTGGGCGCAGACGAGTGTCTCCGGGGTTCAGCATGCGACGGGGCCATCCCTCCAGCACCCCACATCTCCTGTAGTCGAATTGTTAAATGGGTCCGAACGATTCTAAAATCAATTAAAACAGTGTATAGGAATGGTAACCAAGGCGGCTGCCAGAGGAGTTAGAGTCAGGGGTGTCCCAGACCCAGTACGCATTAGATGATATCGAAACCGCCTGACTGCACCACGAAAACAGTTTAAAACGTTATATCTGAGAATAAAACCACTTTCTTGGAAGAAACGGAAAACCCGTTGAACTCTCCACGCGTCGTCCGACAATATTAGAGGAACAGAGTCCAGAAGACCACGCTTGGCACGGAGAGCATGCAGGAAGAGCATTCCAGCAGGACGTGAGCTTTTGTCTGTAAGGCTCGACCACATTCTGGGGGCGGCTCAGATCATGAGATTAACTGTGGGTTAATTACTAATGATGCGGCGACGAAGACGGTAAATTCCTTCTGGGAAGAACGGGAGAAGGAGCGCCATGCAGTAGGAATCTCCCTGATATTGTTTATTAGAGGGGGAAGTATTCCACCAGTCGTAGCTCCATCTCCGAGTTAGGAGAGGTTTTATTTCCACCCATAAATCTGCCACTGGGGTCCTCAAACCAAATGTTGGGCAAGTAATCACTTCTCTAGCCTGACGGGGCTACCCACATGACTTGAGCCCTAGTGACAGGCAACTGAGCAGGACGTATGACTAAGGCCAGAGGTAAAGTGATGAATAGCAGATATTACATGGTGACAAGAGTAACATCGATCAATGGCCTAGAGACTGCTCATTATTCAACACAACAGATGCCGACTGTGCATTAAACGACAAACATTTTCAGCAACATTCTATGAGGTTTCGGGTTTGCAGTTCACGGCATTGGCTTTCTAGAATGAAGAGACAGGAGCACTGGCGGATGTCACAGGGGCGTCATCTATTGAGGTCCGCCCCCTCTGCAAATACTGTTCCATCCGTGGAGCGCATCGCATGAGTAAAGACACTAAATATACACCCTCTATCGGAACGCACGTTTGCGGCGCTAAAAACGAATGTCAGATGTCACCGTGAACAAAATGTTCCCTCTCAGAAGAAATTAAAGAGATAAATGGGTCCCAAGCCTTGTCCAGTTGAAAACCACAGTCACGATTTATAAGATCTCATGGTAGACGTATTTCCACAGATTCTTTAATTACTGGATCCCAAAAGTACCTCGCCAGGGCCAAGTACACCCTTCCTTTCCTCTTCCTCTCCCCATCAGCCCCAAACGCGTAGTCATCCTCCAAACCTCACATCTGTGATCATGAAGCCCAGGATCATGGTCATTGAGGTGAAGGTGTTGGCGGAATTGAATGCTTACCCCACCCTAGAAGTCCATTCAACCCAGGGAATCCATGACGACTCTGGCCCTTGTTTCCTGATGCACGTGTTTACCGAGTCTGCCGCCTCTATTGATCACCCCATCACTCAGGTAGCCATGATTTTTTACCGTCGCAACCCCTGCTGGTTCCTCCTGTTCCCCCCTCAATCCTACCATGGCCAGCAGTGCCTCCTATACAATGATCACCTCACCCCAAACTACAAAAGGCACCCCACCAGCCCCCACTGTAAAGCCTCCAACTTCCTAAGACAATGTGCTTAACTCACTTCTCCTACTTCCTTTAACACCTGCTATAAATCCCATCCCTCCTACTCTTGCAAATTCGAGGCCAAACCCCCTCCCACCAACCCCGAGCTTACTGTGCCCATTTGCCCCCTCATTCATCCCATCCATCCTAACAATTCCCTCCACACGCCTACCATGGTCAAAGACATCTATTTTCTCACTATCGTCCTCAAGGATACACACCCCTTCCAGCGGCCCCACACCCTCCAGCAGATCTCCCCCGCCACCCACTCTGTCTTCCATTTGAGCACCTATGCCACCTACTCGCACAACCACACCTACACTACCTTTAGCTCCATCAACACTCTCGTTTATAGCTCTTTCCTCCTCCCCCTACAACCTTCCCCTCCTCCCCATCTAGCGTGCCAACAGTATCGTATCCTCTACTAAAACATCCGCTGATTCCCTGCCAACAAATACATCTTCATGCATACTCTGTCCCAGAACCGACTCCTTCGTCCTTAATGAAACATTCCTGCAACCTCACCATGTTGTCGACAACCCTCCCTATCTCCTTCACTGCTTGGTGATCCCCTTCCCATAGCATGAGGTGAGGTCACTGTTGTCCATCTCAAGCTTATCCCCGTCTGGCCACATCCCCTGTTTAATTACCGAACTGAACACCTAATTCACAACGTCTTGTCTCTCCCCCCCCCCCCCCCCCTCACTGTCACTTGTACCACAATCTATGTCCATCCAGCAGTACTCACCCTACAACTTCATCTCCCATGTTGACCGCACCTTCTCTACCTGTGTGATTGCTGCAGACCTCAACATCCACAGCTGCGACCCTGCCACCCGTCGAAAGTGGCTTTAGTTCCATGTTACCCTACAAGGTGACCTCGTTCCTCTCCCACAGCGCACTCATTCTAGAAGTGACTCAAGCACCAATGTCATCCTGACTTCTCCCAACCTCCTTGGTTGTATTGGCACGTAAGTCGTAGACCTTACTGGTAACAATTGCCTCCCAGTCCTTCTCACCATCTTATCAGCCCATCGCCCACCTCTTACCCCTGCCCTGCTGCCCCTTGAAGCTCATCCACGACTACCACCGAGCCGATTGGGATGCCTACCGGGAATCTATTGTCACCCCATTCGAAAGCCAGCCACCAACATCGCGCTGATGTCGCCCATTACTTGTCCTTCCTCCAGAAGACCATCACTGAAGCTGTGGATGCCCATATTCTTATAAAAATTGTCCACCCTCACTGCCCTGTCTTTCTCCATAGGCCATCCTTCATCTCCATGAATCTTGCAGACTCTACTGCTTTTTCTTCCAGACTCATGACCTGGATACCCTCGTCCAGCACCGACAATTACAGTGACATACACTATGTCATCAAAAGTATCTGGACACCCCCCAAAACATACGTTTTCCATATTAAGTGCATTGTGCTGTCCCTACTGCCAGGTACTCCACATCAGCGGTCTAAGTAGTCATTAGACATCGTGAGTGAGCAGACTGAGGCGCAACGCGGAACTCATGGACTTCGAAAGTGGTCAGTTGATTGGGTGTCAATTTTGTCATATGCCAGTATGCAAGATTCCGACAGTCATAAACATCCGTAGGTCCACTGTTTCCGATGTGATAGTGAAGTGGAAACGTGAAGGGACAATTACAGCACAAAAGCGTATCAGGATCCACTGCAAGTACTATGACAGGTAGTTGGGAGGTGAGAAAACTGGGATTTCATGCCAATAAATGCCAAACGACGCGTCGCTTGGTGTAAGGAGCGTAAATTTTGGACGATTGAACAGTAGAAAAACGCTGTGTTGAGTCACGAATGACGGTACACAATGTGGCGATCCGATTGCAGGGTATGGAGATGGCGAATGTCCAGTGAACGTCATCTGCCAACATGCGTAGTACCCACAGTAAAATTCGGAGGCAGTTGTGTTATGGTGTGGTCGCTTTTCTCATGGAGGGGGCTTACAGTCCTTGTTGTTTTGTGTGGCACTATCACAGCACAGGCCTACATAGATGTTTTAAGCAACTTGTTGCTTCCTACTGTTGAAGAGCAATTCAGGGATGACGATTGCAACTTTCAACACGATTGAACACCTGTTTATAATGCACGGCCTGTGTCGGAGTGGTTACACGACAATAACATTCCTATAATGGACTGGCCTGCCCAGAATCCAGACCTAAATCCTAAAGCAGACCGTTGGAATGTTTTGTAATGCCGACTTCGTGTCAGGCCTCACCTACAGACAATGATACCTCTCCTCAGTGCAGCATTCCGTGAAGAATGGGCTGCGATTCCCCAAGAAACCTTCCAGCACCTCATTGAATGTATGCCTGTGAGAGTGGAAGCTAAGGGTGGGCCTACACCACATTTAATTCCTGCATTACCATCCCACTTTGCATTACTCCCTTCTCCATTACGACCTCTCCTTCTCTGAGGATCTCAGTAAGACTAACCGTTTTGATTCCACCTCTCGGAGGTCTTTTCCATTCCCAATAATCCCCACTTTAATTACTCCCTCTTCATCACATTCCTTGAATGCACTGATACCTCAGTCCTGCCAATCGTTCCCTCTTTCCAGTACGTGGAACAGTTTCCTCCCTCAGTTTTAAACACTCCCATTACAGCACACATCATGAAACTCATACTCTGCTCCAAACACAATACTTCCCTCAATGAAGACTGTATCATTTCCACCTCTCTAAGGACTCCCCTCCCACCTTTGCTTGCTGTCCTTGTTACTTTGTATAATGTGATCCTCTCCTCCAGCTTTTACTTCAGGCTGTGGAATATTTCCTGCACCCTGTTGTTCCTTGAGCCCATCAACCTCCCCTCCCTCTGACACCTCTTCCTATCGTCCCATCTGCCTCACCTCTGTGTTCAGTTAGGCTTTTGTGTCCATCCTCTCCTGACCTGTTCATCACCACCTCAACCAGCACGACCTCCTTCCCTACCCAGTGTGGGTTCCAGCCCTCCTTTACTGATGATGACCAGCTCCTTAACCTAACCAATCTTCTTTCCCTCCAGGTGAACTCCCATCATTCCACTATCTTTGTTTCCCTCTATCTCCAGAACGTCTATGACCATGTATAGCATCACAAGCTCCTCTTCAAACTCTAGATTTACCAGTTTTGTTTGTCTCATTGCTTCTTTCCTCTCCCATCGTCCTTCCTATGTCACTATCCACAATACCAACTCCCGTACATTTTATCCAACTGCGGGCGTGTCTCAATGCTCCGTCCTACCCGCTCTCCTCTATCTCCTGTATAACACAGATATGCCAAAGCCTCTCCTGCCTGTTAACTTGTCCCAATTTGCTGATGACACCACCTTCTGAGGAATGTATCTTACCCTTCAACGGTCCCAATTTACACTTCAAACCCAGCTTGACCAGTTCACTGCTTGATGCAACCAGTGGCTGCTTTGCATGAACCATTCAAAGACCCAGGCAATCATCATAGGTTATACCATGCCCTCCTTCTGGCTCCATGATATTTACCTTATCATTTATGGTCATCCTTCCCAACTCACTCCTACACTGAAATACCTTGACCTCACCATCGATCGTCACCTCAGCTGGACTCCCCATTTCCTTACAACCCAACACAAAGCCCACAACAGACTCCATCTCCTGAAACTCCTATCAGGTCAGACGTGACGACTGCATCCTCGCACCTACAAATCACGAATCCATCCCATACTTTCCTATGCCTGCTTTGCCTGGATTTCTGCCCCACCCAAATTCTACACACCTGGAAATTGAAATAAGAACACCGTGAATTCATTGTCCCACGAAGGTGAAACTTCATTGACACATTCCTGGGGTCAGATACATCACATGATCACACTGACAGAACCACAGGCACATAGACACAGGCAACAGAGCATGCACAATGTCGGCACTAGTACAGTGTATATCCACCTTTCGCAGCAATGCAGGCTGCTATTTTCCCATGGAGACGATCGTAGAGACGCTGGATGTAGTCCTGTGGAACGGCTTGCCATGCCATTTCCACCTGGCGCCTCAGTTGGACCAGCGTTCGTGCTGGACGTGCAGACCGCGTGAGACGACGCTTCATCCAGTCCCAAACATGCTCAATGGGGGACAGATCCGGAGATCTTACTGGCAAGGGTAGTTGACTTACACCTTCTAGAGCACGTTGGGTGGCACGGGATACATGCGGACTTGCATTGTCCTGTTGCAACAGCAAGTTCCCTTGCCGGTCTAGGAATGGTAGAACGATGGGTTCGATGACGGTTTGGATGTACTGTGCACTATTCAGTGTCCCCTCGACGATCACCAGAGGTGTACGGCCAGTGTAGGAGATCGCTTCCCACACCATGATGCCGGGTGTTGGCCCTGTGTGACTCGGTCGTATGCAGTCCTGATTGTGGCGCTCACCTGCACGGCGCCAAACACGCATACGACCATCATTGGCACCAAGGCAGAAGCGACTCTCATCGCTGAAGACGACATGTCTCCATTCGTCCCTCCATTCACGCCTGTCGCGACACCACTGGAGATGGGCTGCATGATGTTGGGGCGTGAGCGGAAGACGGCCTAACGGTGTGTGGGACCGTAGCCCAGCTTCATGGAGACGGTTGCGAATGGTCCTCGCTGATACCCCAGGAGCAACAGTGTCCCTAATTTGCTGGGAAGTGGCGGTGCGGTCCCCTACGACACTGCGTAGGATCCTACGGTCTTGGCGTGCATCCGTGCGTCGCTGCGGCCCGGTCCCACGTCGACGGGCACGTGCACCTTCCGCCGACCACTGGCGACAACATCGATGTACTGTGGAGACCTCACGCCCCACGTGTTTAGCAATTCGGTGGTACGTCCACCCGGCCTCCCGCATGCCTACTATAAGCCCTCGCTCAAAGTCCGTCAACTGCACATACGGTTCACGTCCACGCTGTCGCGGCATGCTACCAGTGTTACAGACTGCGATGGAGCTCCGTATGCCACGACAAACTGGCTGACACTGACAATGGCGGTGCACAAATGCTGCGCAGCTAGCGCCATTCGACGGCCAACACCGCGGTTCCTGGTGTGTCCGCTGTGCCGTGCGTGTGATCATTGCTTGTACAGCCCTCTCGCAGTGTCCGGAGCAAGTATGGTGGGTCTGACACACCGGTGTCAATGTGTTCTTTTTTCTATTTCCAGGAGTGTATAACGCCCTTGAAATCCTCGAACGCCATGCACTCCACCTCACGTTCCATATCTGCCTCCTGTCCCCCACATGCATCCTATATGAGCTTATCCCCTTCCCACACAATCTCCTTTTCACTGAAGGAATCTGAACCCTATACATCACCCACAGACTCGATCTCCCTCACCCCCCTAGCGTCTCCCATCCTCTATACCCCCCACCTGTTGTCTAGTCTTTACTACTCTGTCCCACCTTCTCTCCATCTGCACACCCTCCATCTCCTTTGCCAACACAACATCCCGCGCCTACCCCTCCCACATGATGAGATTCACCCTGATATCTACTCCTCCTACGAACTCTAACTGACCTTTCCCCTCCTCCTCAGGGCTCCGTGTCCCCTCCTATCCCCTTCCCCTGAGAGGTTTTTCCTCCCTTCTATGTCCTTTGCCTTTCCAGGGAACCCCTTTCACATTTGTGTGCTCCCTCCTGGCTTGCTCTTCTTCTCCCACCCCACTCGTCTCCTTCGCCTTGGAGTGCCTCCTGACCCCATTTCTTCATCCCAGTCTCCTACCCCGCTGCCCCTCCTCTCCTTTATCTTCCCTCTTTTAGGCCTAACCCTCCCTCGACAGATCCCCTCCGGCAGATTTACTCTGTCACATGTGCTCCGTCTCGTGCTGTGCTTTTGAAGGGCCGTCGTTCTGGTGTTGATTTTTAATACTTGGCCTAACTTTTATGTTGTGCTTGTGACTATGATGTATTTTACGTGCTGCAAATATCGTCAACTGTGTTTTTATCTTTATGTGGACCTTTTTCAACTGTGTCCCCCAAAGAAGATCTCCATGTAAAAGAAATTTTTAACCTCCATTGTCTCCCTCCCTTAATATGGTCTTATATTCCCCTTTTATCGCCTTATTATACGTTTTGTGCCATCGCTGTACTATCTCTCGGTTGAAGAGCAGCGGACTATGTCGCTGAAAGCCAATATGGGGCAGGGGAATGAAATAACAAGAAAGAAAAAAAGCTAGCAGTCTCCAGTGGAGGGGACACCTGAGATAGCTGAACGGTTACCAGCCGAAATATTGTGGCAAGAAGTCAATATGATCCGGCTGCAATCATGAAACCTCACAGAATATTCAGTACCCCGGAAAAACTTCAAGAATCACATTTTTATCAACATGTCTAGAAGAATATTCATCACAGAGCAGATTAGAAACCGTCTTTGAACATAACTAGTGTCAAAACCATGAAGTTCTAGCGGGGAAACGTTGCACCTGAGACATCTGTGTCACAGAAAAAGTGTTTCTGTTTGTCTTCTGTAAACGCTCTAAAATACTGTGTACATATTTGTTATACCCTGTAGAAGCGACAGCAGTTTTGAAGGAGTAATATTGACACAGGAAATTAAAATGAAGTGATTGCTATTTGTAGCGAAACATACTGTGTGACGTGAACTTAAAAAAATTGTACACCAGCTGGGAGAGGCAGAGGTGACGTTATTTAGTTGATATACTTTCGAAAAGACAGTGTAGAATTTTAAACCAAGCTGTTTTAAGTTAACCTACCCAAGGATACCTTATATGGGTGTCTCTCATAAGATTCGTTAGCCGCATTTACTGAGGCGTTTCAGCAAATATTTGAAATTTCGGTTTTGCTTTGTGTAGCTGGAGTCAGCCAAAACAGCACTCATCACATCTTCCGTGCGACGCCCAGTGTCGACGGAAAACGTAAATTTATTCCCTTTACTAACAAAATGATTCTTCAAGCGTAATTTTACATGCCCATTTGACAGAGCGCTCCCAGAGTATTCTAGTGCGATATTTATTTTGTGGATGTGTATTAACGTGGAAGCAAAACATGAAGAATGGCTAGTAGTCCAGCAGCGCCTCAGTAGCGCTGCATGCTTGGCTGTAGCAATTAGCGCGAGCCAGGGCAGCGCTGTAGCTGCTGGTGTACTCACTGTTCTTCGATTTTTACTGTCCCTGTTAATACATTTCGCGCATCATAATAGGCTTCCGTACCGACAACACGCTAGGTCTGACCGTACCTCACAGTATCCACACAATCTGGAGCTCATAAAATCAGCTGTGGAGATTGATATAACTTATAGATAGGACAAACTGGTAGAAATTTTATCATTCGTGTTAGAGAACACAGTAACACTAGTGTTAATTGTACATCATACTTTGGGAACTATATTCAGGCGACTACATCCAAATTAGATAACACTGAGAAATTTTTAGAAATTCTCAGTAAAATCGGAAAAGGAATACAGCTTGGTTATTTAAAGACATCGAAATTTATAGGGCATTGCGAGATAGGCCGGAAAACATTTTCAATGAACAGACTGACCATAAAAATAGGAAATTGCAGTATTTCAGGAATATTCTGGATCATATTGAGCCTATTTCTACTTAGCACCTGTTTCTTTCCTACATTTATGTATTACTTGAGCTTGTTTTACGTATGTGGAATGCTGCTTTCATCTATATCCGAGATTTCACACCCTACTCTGTATTTGTATTTTGTGGGTATTGCTTTAGTATGACTTGACAGTCATTCCATCTTTTTACCTACTTTTAATCCTTGTTCTCGGTAGTTCCTTTATTATTTAACACACATTTCTCTCTATTTTCACCTTTCTGCGCACACATTTCACAAACCATATCAAGTTGACTCTATATATTAGCATATTTGCACCCCACAGCTCTTTTTCCTTGCATGTTTACATCTTTTCTGGTTTATGATCCATTTACGACCACTCTTACTTGAAATTTAAACTTTTTATATCATTATTTCACGAACTTTCTAAAGTGTATGGTATATGGAACAGCAGATAAATTCAGAACATCACGTGCAACTGCTGTTTCACAGCATGTCACACTTTATATCATTGAGTGGGTTTCAGCATCCCAAGTAAATATCTTGTAAATTTCTGTTTTTAACGTTTTTCAATTTCATAATTACGTGTATTACATTGGGCGACTGCTTGTTTTCAGAATGTTTGAAAATGACCACATGTCGAAACTACAATCAAAGTAAATACTGTTTTGACGGCCTAAATCGGAATGATTTGATTTTAAAATTTCACGAAGGCCGTGGACGGAGTTATCATTACACTTCCAAAGTGTGAACACTGTGAAATTGTAAATTTATCAAAAATTTCTGTTAATGTAGCTGAAACACGTTCGATAATGCCTCCTGCTACTTCTACGTAGCTTTCGAAGTGTATAAACATAAAATCGTGTAAAAATGCAAAAACTGCAATGATATGTAGTCTCAAGACTTGAAAACGTCGCCCCTAGGGTGAGAGCTTGTGTCTTAGTATCAGAAACCCAAAGCGAACAGCGGAGAGAGAGAGAGAGAAGAAATGGTTCAAATGGCTCTGAGCACCATGGGACTTAACTTCTGAGGTCATTATTCCTCTAGAACTTAGAACTACTTAAACCTAAGTAACCTAAGAACATCAAACATATCCATTCCCGATCAGGATTCGAACCTGCGACCGTAGCTGTCGCGAGGTTCCAGACTGCAGCGCCTACGACCGGTCGGCCACCCCGGCCGACAGAGAGAGAAGAAATAGAAGTTTCCCACTATTTTAAATAATGGAATTACGCTATTTCTCTAATTTCCCTACTTTTATATTGAACATGTGTATTTCTTTAGTAATAAATTTGTCTTTGGTATCACCGATGTACGTGCTCGTGTAAACATCCATCCTATTTCTTGTGAGTACATCTGCCGTACTATGCCGTTTGTGTGAACGTGGCTGCAGCCTTTGACGTCGTCCCGACACTGTTTCACTACTACGGAATGCACGGTCGTCAAACTAAGATTAAAAGTGTATACCAGACCGAGACTCGCTGCTGGAACCTTTGCCTTTAAGCCGTTAGTGCTCTGTCGACTGAATTATCTAAGCACAACTCACCATCCGCCCTCACACGGCTTCCCACTAGATATGCTGGAGAAATTCTGCCAATCTTGGGAGGTACGAGAAGGGGTACAAGCAGAAGTGAAGCTGCGAGGGATATGCCTCCTTCGTGTGTGGATAACTTAGCTGGTAGAGCACTTTCCCACGAACAGCAAAGATCACAGTTAAGATTCTCGGTCCAGCACACAGCTCCAAGTTGGCACAAAGATTCGAATCATCGCCCTCTCCACTACAGTATGAAAGACTTCATATGTTACACGGATGACATTTTAATTAGATTTAAAATACGTCAAAAATTGTGACATGGTCACGAATTGAGACAGTAATCTTGGAATGGTAGAATGAATTCCTTTTATTTCCGCAAATGATCATAAAACTTTTGGTCCTTAGACTAACGGTGTCAGCCAAAAATGCCCGTCTTCAGATCTCGGTGCTGATTTGCTGCTTTAGTTTATAGACTCCTTTGAATCTGTCGTAAGCCAGGCATGGCTTTTGTGATCATTGAAGGAAATGAAACAAATTCATTCTACTCTTCCTGATCACTATTTTATTCTCCGATCATGTCACAACTTGTGAAACTAGTGCTATGCCTGGGTTACGACGGAGTCAGAAGGCTCTGTAACCTGATTCAGTAAATTGGCACCGAGATCTGAAGGCAGTCATTCCTGACTGAAATTGGTAGTCTAAGAAATTAATTTAAAATGCAGTCCACCAATACACCAGACGTTCGACTGACTACAGGTTGGAGTCACTTTTGACGACACCAGAAACACAGGTTCGTTTCTTGTTCTTTTGCAAAGTCCTACGTGTGTACTAACTGCTTTTACCTAATGTTCTTGAAGTACTGCGAATTATTCGATAAACATCCTTGTAACTGCTGATAAAATCTGTGTCCCTTTATTTACACTCATATTTAAAAAAAATAAAAAACTATCTTGAACGACTAGAGATACGACGTTCCTATTCACAGAACATGTACACTAGTATGTTCTGCAGAAATGATTAGCATTTCAGTCACCTCAGTTCAGCATGTGTCCTGTTGCGCAGTAGGCGTAGGGTCTGCCATGGACCCCGATAGCTTGCTCCATGCATAATGGCATCGACGCGTATAAGGCGTGAATATCGTCCTCTGGTATAGCCATCCATGCTGCATTCACCTGGATACAAAGTTCATTCGTGGTGACTGGCACTGGGTCACAGCGCTGCACCCGTCATTTCACCATGTCCCACACATTTTCGATTTTCAACAAGTCTGGTGATCTGGCGGGCCAGGTCGAAAGGCTGACATTCTGTGACTCCAAAAAAGGCACCTGTTCGTGCAGTGACATATGGTGATGCATTGTCGTGTTGCAGCCGCGGTGGCCGTGCGGTTCTGGCGCTGCATTCCGGAACCGCGGGGCTGCTACGGACGCAGGTTCGAATCCTACCTCGGGCATGGGTGTGGGTGATGTCCTTAGTTTAGTTAGGTGTAAGTAGTTCTAAGTTCTAGGGGACTTATGAGCTAAGATGTTGAGTCCCATAGTGCTCAGAGCCATTTGAGCCATTGTCTTGTTGAAAATAGGCGTCTGGTGTGTTGTGCACAAAGGGTATGGCTACGGGTCGCAGGATGTCATCCACTTAGGTCACACTGGTGATAGTGCCCTCGACAAGCACCAACTGTGATTGGTGGTTGTACCCAATAACACCCCACACGAAAAGGAATTGAGTTGGAGCTGCATTTCTTGTGCCAATGCAGTCACTGTGATGCCGCTCCCCTTGTCTGCGGTGAACCAAAATGCGGCCATCATTTTCAGACTAACATAACCTGAATTCGTCTGAAAACTCTATCTAATGCCATTCCTGTCCCCAGTGACGTAGTTCCGTACACCATTGCTCTCTAATGTCTTTCTGCACATTCTTCAATGGTAAGCGGGGAAGTGGACGACGCACACGATTCACATAAGGTGCTGATATTCTCGGGGGTAGGTGTGGCTGGTACTACCTTATCGATCTCATTGTGTTAAAGGGCCTTCCATGAACCATTACGCACACACCAGTTGCGCTGTCGAAACACTTCGTCCCACACGGGCAGCCATTTCCCGGATGGATGTGTGTGCCCTCTTTCAAACTCACTGATTTGTCGATATGGTTCACGACTGCGTCTGCAAGGCATCTTGCACGTCTGCTCAAGTTACACTGGTCCACTGCATTCGGTTTATAGAGACAACGAGAGCTGCAGGAAGATTTTACCGGTAGGTGGTATGCACCCCGATATCGATGTGGATATTTAACCCGTGGGCCGACATGGTTTAAAAGCTAATCATTTCTGCAGAACATACTATTTTACATGTCATGTGAATTTGAATGTTCTGTCTGTAGTCACTCAAGGTGTTCTGTTTTTCCTGAACATGAGTGTACTTGCTAAGTATCACATTCATTGTAGATAACCTTCTCACAGAATCACTGTACAGTAATGGTTTTATTTTATCCGTGTGTTTTTATGTTTCAAAGAAAATAATTTATAAGACGATGGGTATACCTTCCTCTGCTGAAAAGGAGTGTAAGGTAATAGTTATTGTGTACCCAACTGAAATTTTAACGGAAACAGCATACTCAGCCACTCGGTGGAGTGGGTAATATCAAATTTAATTTTCACACATTGGATTCCGGTTATAGTAATATGAATTATTACATACATACCCTTAGTAGTTTGTACAGGAAAAAGGAAACTTAGAGTGAAGACACAGTGGTTCCACATATCGTAAAATGTTTTTATTGTAGTATTTCATAATATTTTATTCGAACTGCATCTTCTTAGAAACTATGTAGAACATTGTTTCCTTCTTCCGTATCACTGATGTCTTCGGTTAAATGTACAGTACTTTCGAGATGTAAACTATAATAATAAACTCATTCCCAGATTGTAAAACTACATCATTCTAACGAACGCGGTAGAACCCGAGATATCTAAACCAATCTGCCTCATCTGTAATTTAGGAGAAGTGCTGAGACCCAATTAAAAATTTAAGTGAAAGTTAAAAAAATCTCCGAAAATTCCACGTTAGCACACTAATAAAGTATACGACCGCTGAAGATAGGCATGTAACCCGATACCGGTGTAGCCAAGATAAAAAGAAGACGAGCAGCCTTGTCTATCAGTATTCAAACAGTGTCATTCATCGTCATAAGGAATGCAGAATACCGAGAATACAAAACTTCAGTAGATTCCAGTTCTCACAGACTTCTTCAGTCTCTTTCTTCTTAGTGATACTCCGAGTGGAAGCAAAGCTTAATTCAAAGAGTATCCAAGAATGACAACTGAAAATCACCAGGAACTATAGGGCGATCAGAATATTATCCACTTCCTAAAACCGCTGAGTTCATTGTTAATGAACAGTTAACAGTTTACGTTAAAACTTACAACTTCCACGATAAAAATAGATCAGGCTTCTGAAAACATAATAGCACAGGAGCTGCATTAATCAAAATATTTGAAGAGATTGCTATGTACAGACGTCACTAGACCATTTTAAAGCTGCTTGATTTCAGAGATACTGTTTCTTTCGATGTATTATTCATTAAGGCGAAATGTATGAATTCCTCAAGCAGTGCAATACTGTGATTCGACACATACCTCAGACGTCAGCTAGTCGTATGTGAGCCGGAAAAGTCATCACGGAAACATAAGCTTCTGGAGTCCCCGAGGATTCAGTGATTATATTTATAGCTCTTTCGGTGATACTTCATATGCGCTTCCCTCTCGTAATACCGCACATATGAAGACAATATCCAGCTGTTGTTAACATCACCTTTGCTTGTGCTCGTATCTTCACTACTGTGATGTAGTTCAACACTGCACAAGTAGAGTAAACTCCAGATGATACGAGCTAGCCATGCTTGCGTAAGATAAGTGTGCAGTATTAGAGTGTTTGATCACATCAATCCTTCATATACTCAGATTGTGTGTGAGTGCACAGGAGGTTTTATTTTTGCACCTGTGTTTATTTCATCGGTTTCTTAGTCACTGATGAGCTCGGTATCTCTCCTCATATATGAAATTCCTATCGTCATTCCATAAAACCAATCAGATACTTTCATCATCTTGGCTGCACCTTTGCATAACACTAAATCTTTCCCTCCTTTCCATTTCAGCGATACCACTGTGGAAAACATTAGCCTGTTACCTACCTTTTATCCAAAACCACTCTGTATTCAGAAGACATTTGCCTCCTGTCATAGACGTAGATGCCCTCGCAGACCATCCCAGCCGTTTCCCAGCCGTTTCCCTTCCGTCCATCAGCGAACCAGAATTTCTGTGACATTTTAAACTGTCTATTTTTTCTTATACTTTCCTCTTCCCTTCCTACCATCTAATATGTTCACCCTAACCTCTTACTTCTCGCTCTTCCTCTGACCAGTCAACTTCTTCTCCATGCTGATTCCTTCTGTACTGCTTAATCTTTCCAGGTGGAATAAATGAATAAATAAATAACGGAACGCAGTGTACAAAATCAGGCTAAATTTTCGTCAAAATTAACTGTTTAACGTTATTATGTTCTATAGCACAAGGATTAATTGCTGCTTAATGTGAGATAAAAACCTTCGGTATTATCATGAGCTCCGTTTCCGATAATTTCATTGGTTTTGCATTTTAATGACTGTAAGTTACTGAAAGAATCATAATCACTGTTAAGATACATCTTAAAAAGGAAGAAGGGAGTATCATGTTTACATTACCTCAAAGAACAGAAAGACCTGATAATAAAGTTTTATTGTCAACAAATTCGTTAAAGACGAAGTGAAAGTGCGGATGGAATCAGGATGAGGAAGGAAAGTGACTGCGTCCTACCAGATATCAGACACAATCAGTTTAGGGAAACGGCAGTAGGAAATGGGAGATGAAGAAGCTTGCACAGGATAGAGTAGCATGGAGAGCTGCATCAAACCAGTCTCAGGACTGAAGACCACACCAAGGTCAACGATTTGCGTACCGATTCTCCGAAATACTAGTAATAGTCCTGTTCCTAAATTACCAGGATGTAAATAAGAGACAGCTGAATGTTACCTGCTACGATTTAATCAACTGCTTGTATGCTTCACCATAGTGCTTTTCTTAAGCGTTTACGGTCACCTTTATTAACACTAAAATACATAGAGTAGGAAAACGGAGAGAAGGAAACAAGTGGGTGAATATGGATTGTACCTAAGAAATGAAAGAGGAAGCCGCCTGGCAGAATTGTGCGTAGATCATTACTCAATCATAGCTAACACTTGGTTCAAAAATCATAAAAGAAGGTTGTATACATGGAAGAATCCTGAAGGTACTAGAAGATACCAGATAGATTATCTAATGGTAAGACAGAAATTTAGGAATCAGGTTTTAAATTGTAAGATATTTCCAGGGGCGGATGTGGACTCTGACCACAATCGATTGGTTATGAACTGTAAATTAAAACTGAAGAAACTGCAAAATGGTGGAAATTTAAGGAGATGGGACCTGGATAAACTGAAAGAACCAGAAGTTGTACAGGGTTTCAGGGAGAGCATAATGGAACAATTGACAGGAATGTGGGAAAGAAATACAGTAGAAGAAGAATGGGTAGCTTTGAGGGATGAAGTAGTGAAGGCAGCAGAGGATCAAGTAGGTAAAAAGACGAGGGTTAGAAGAAATCCTTGGGTAACAGAACAAACATTGAATTTAATTGATGAAAGGAGAAAATATAACAATTCAGTAAATGAAGCAGGTAAAAAGGAATACAAACGTCTCAAAAATGAGATCAACAGGAAGTGCAAAATGGCTAATTAGGGATGGCTAGAGGACAAATGTAAGGGTGTAGAGGCTTATCTCATTAGGGGTAAGATACATACTGCCTACAGGAAAATTAAGGGGACCTTTGGAGAAAGGAGAACCACTTGCATGAACATCAAGAGCTTTGATGGAAACCCAGTTCTAAGCAAAGAAGGGAAAGCAGAAAGGTGGAAGGCCCCCGGAGTAGACAACATTCCACTAGAACTACTGACAGCCTTGGGAGAGCCAGTCCTGACAAAACTCTACCATCTGGTGAGCAAGATGTATGAGACAGCCGAAATACCCTCAGTCTTCAAGAAGAATATAATAATTCCAATCCCAAAGAAAGCAGGTGTTGACAGATGGGAAAATTACCGAAGTATCAGTTTAATAAGTCACAGCTGCAAAATACTAACGCGAATTCCTTACAGACGAATGGAAAAACTGATAGAAGCCGACCTCGGGGAAGATCAGTTTGGATTCCTTAGAAATGTTGGAGCATGTGAGGCAATACTAAATCTACGACTTATCTTAGAAGAAAGATTAAGGAAAGGCAAACCTAAGTTTCTAGCATTTGTAGACTTAGAAAAAGCTTTTGACAATGTGGAGTGGAATACTCTATTTCAAATTATGAAGGAGGCAGAGGTAAAATACAGGGAGCGAAAGGCTATTTACGATTTGTGCAGAAAGCAGATGGCAGTTATAAGAGTCGAGGAGCATGAAAGGTAAGCGGTGGTTTGGAAGTGAGTGAGACAGGGTTGGAGCCTATCCCCGATGTTTTTCAGTCTGTATATTGTGTAAGCACTAAAGGAAACAAAATAAAAGTTAGGAGTAGGTATTAAAATCCATGGAGAACAAATAAAAACTTTGAGGTTCACCAATGACATTGTAATTCTGTCAGAGACAGCAAAGGACTCAGAAGAGCAGTTGAACGGAATGGATAGTGACTTGAAAGGAGGATATAAAATGAACATCAACAAAAGCTAAACGAGGATAATGGAATGTAGCCCAATTAAGTCGGGTGATGCTGAGGGAATTAGATTAGGAAATGAGACACTTAAAGTAGTAAAGGAGTTTTGCTATTTGGGGAGCAAAATAACTGATGATGGTCGACGTAGAGAGGATATAAAATGTAGACTGGCAATGGCAACGAAAGCGTTTCTGAAGAAGAGAAATTTGTTAACATCGAGTATAGATTTAAGTGTCAGGAAGTCATTTCTGAAAGTATTTGTATGGAGTGTAGCCATGTATGGAAGTGAAACATGGACGATAAATAGTTTAGAGAAAAAGAGAATAGAAGCTTTCGAAATGTGGTGCTACAGAAGGATGCTCCTAACGAGGAGGTATTGAATAGAATTGGGGAGAAGAGGAGCTTGTGGCACAACTTGACTAGAAGAAGGGAGAGGGAGACCAAGAGATGAATACACTAAGGAGATTCAGAAGGATGTAGGCTGCAGTAGTTACTGGGAGATGAAGAAGCTTGCACAGGATAGAGTAGCATGCAGAGCTGCATCAAACCAGTCTCAGGACTGAAAGCCACAACAACAACAACACATAGGACGTTATATAAGTAATGCAACGATTTTTTCTGGGCCAATTTCGTTTGCCGGTCGGTGTGGCCGAGCGATTCTAGGCGCTACAGTCCGGAACCGCGCGACCGCTACAGTCGCAGGTCCGGATCCTGCCTCGGGCATGGATGTGTGTCATGTCCTTAGGTTAGTAAGGTTTAAGTTGTTCTAAGTTGTAGGGGACTGATGACCTAAGATGTCGAGTCCCATAGTGCTCAGAGCCATTTGAACCAATTTCGTTTGAAAAGATGTGGAATATGTTGTGGGGCATCGTGGAGTATTTCCACTTCAGGTCCATTAGTTTCATGAAACTCCTATTGGTAGTGATGTTATACGTAGCTTCTAAAATGGCGTCTGTAACGTAGGTGCGGGAAGTCAAAGCATTGCAGATATTCACAGGTGCTTGCAGGATGTCTGCGGAGACCTGGCAGTGAGCAAAACCACGGTGAGTCGTTTGGTAAGGGGCTGTCATCATTATAACAAGGTCGCGAAAATCTGTTCGATCTCCCGAGTGAGGCGGGTGCATAAAACTGTGACTCCTTCAATGTTGGAACGTTGGACACATTCATTCGAAGTGATCGGCGGATGACAGTCAAACACCTCTTTTGCACAACTGGACGTCTGTGTTGGTAGTGCCTACAAACTCGTCCACTAGTTGGGGTATTCAGTAGTGTGTGCCACGCGAGGTAGCCGCGCGGTCTTAAGCATCTCGTCACGGTTTGCGCAGCTCCTCCCATCAGAGGTTCGAGTTCTTCCTCGGGACCGGGTGTGTGTGTTGTCCTTAGCGTAAGTTAGATTAAGTAGCGTGTAAGCTTAGTGACGGATGACCTCACTAGTTTGGTGCCATAAGATCTTACCAAAAATTTCCTTTCATTTCAGTGGCGTGTGCCACGGGGTTCCTCACCGTCTAACAGAGGACTATAAAGAGTAATGAAGAACCATCTGTGCGGAATTGCTTGCGCGTTACGAGGACGATCGTGACAGTTTTTCGTAGGGCATCGTCACATAATTTCGTACGCTTGGTCTTCCACACCCACCCTACAGCCTCGACATAACACCCTCTATTTTCTATATGTCTGGCCCAATGAAGGATGTACTCCACGAAGAGTGTAGCACATGGATGATGGTGAGGTTACTGATGCAGCAAGAAGTTGGTTCCCACGTCAACCAGTAGAGTGGTGCCATGAGAGAATGCAGGCCCTCCCAGTAATGTGGCGTGAGGCCGTCACATTTATCAGATATTATGTTGAAAAATAGGGTCTTGCAACCAAAAGATTGGGGAATAATATGTTGCACTGTAACCATGAATAACACCAACCTACTTTCAGAAAAAAATGTGTTGCATTGCTTATTGAACGCTCCTCGTATTCCTTTGTTTTAAATACATTATACCCCCTGCTTGCCAGAAAGTCTGTATAGCGTTGTCTACCAGTCGGGCCTCTCAGGCCCGTGTTGTTTATATTGACATTATTCGGACTATTTGTGATGTGAATGACTTTTGAGGTATAAATGCTTTTAAAATAAATTTGCCGCGCGGGATTAGCCGAGCGGTCTTGGTCGCCGCAGTCATGGACTGTGCGTCTGGTCCCGGCGGAGGTTGGAGTGTTCCCTCGGGCATGGGTGTGTGTGTTTGTCCTTAGGATAATTTAGGATAAGTAGTGTGTAAGGCCTTAGCAGTTAAGTGCCATAAGATTTCACACACATTTGAAAAAATAAATTTATTTATTTAAAGTTTACATTTCAATACACACAATGTTTTTCCTTTAACATGTAATTTGATTTTTTTATCTTTCTTTTCTATATAATATACACATCTTCTACTTTTCTTAGCTGGTCGTTTCACTGCCCTTCCTGGAACCGCTCCTACTAATGAATTCATTGACTTGTTTGACTTGTTTATGCCTGCTAGTTGCTTTCCCAAATGACCAGCACCATCAAAATTATGAATTTATTTATTACATTACATCAATCATGTTGAAGAAAGCCACCCATGGCCAGCACCTTGTTTTTCTCTTCACACTGTAGCAGTTCGCCTTCTAGTCCACAGTGTCAACGTCGTCGTTTGTGGCAGTTTATGTCGTTAGAAGTTCAGGTTTCCTTGCTTGTGATGATGAAACCGTTGGTTGGTCATGAAGAGAACTAAGGACGGTAACAACTTTGTTTTTCTTAGGAACGTAAGAGGCTATCATCACAACTGGTATACTTTACGCCCATTAGGTGTAACAAAATCGGAGGACAGTTCACCTTTGTTTTCTAAGATAGTATCGAATAGCGTCAGATCTTTAAAAAATAATGAGCTAAATCGAAAGATATAAAAATTTATCACAGGTGTTTTTGCCAAGACTTTTCATGTACAATCACCAGGGTGTTCACAACATTCTCTCCAAGTCGCACGACTCTGGTTTCTTAACCCTTCCCCTAATACATTTTCATTACCCAGCAGTAGCTTGTCACGCTGTCACAAATTTCTTAAAACTTTATTACCTATCTACCAGGTTTTGATGAGATGAATTGTCTAAATGGACAACGACCTCGAAATCTGACCAACTGTTCATCCACAGCCACGCAACATCCCGGAATGTAGGCAAATGTAATTTCCCACATCTCAAAAACTTCCATGATTCGTTCCAGTTTGTCACTTGACCTATATTCACCGCGAGTTTCTGGATTATCAAAGCGCACCACCCTTAGATATCATGGAAGCGGTTGCGATACATAATTTCACTGAACAATGGCCGGGCATTCTCAACCCTCCAAAGCTGATTGATATCTTCATTTCTTGACTTGTAAACTCCAGTCAGGATCAGAACAATAAGAATTTCTTTTTATTTCATGTATGTCTATACCCACCAGTTCTTGTAAATGATTCGACCTTCCTTGTTGGTCCCCACCCACACTTTGACAATGAGGAGTACAAGAAAGAACAACATAAAAGAAGAGTCTTCATTATCACAGCTGCTAATCGAATTACTTGTAGGTTCCTGGTCTCCTTTCAGTAATCATTTCTTCTTCGCCTACCAAAAATTCAAGCTTGAGGAGCTGTAGCCCACATTCCATTCCCATTACGAGAAAACAATACGTTACACTCAATAGAATTTGCACTAAATTGTTCTTCTCTATCTTCGTAAAGGAATTCTTCATGACCATCACTTCATGTAGTTTTTAGTTTTCAGTGACATCTACTTTACTATCATCATCACAGGAACGTTCACATTCACATTTACTAAGTGGGGTTCCAGAATTAGAAAACGGCTCCAACAATTACCTCATCCCCTCATCTCTTCTCCGTAACATTTTCAGTTTGTACGACAGACAGATGTTATGAAATAATGCACCAAAATAAACATGTGCTTATCACAAGGACTGAAGGAATAACAGCGGCCACACGGGTTATCGGTGTGGTCTGAGGAACCTTGTCACGGTCCGTGCGGCTCCCCCCGTCGGAGGTTCGAGTCCTCCCTCGGGTATGGGTGTGTGTGTTGTCCATACCGTTAGTAAGTTTAAGTTAGATTAAGTAGTGTGTAGGCTTAGAGACCTATGACCTCAGCAGTTTGGTCCCATTAGACCTTACTACAAATTTCCAAAGAAATAACAGCGCGGGTGAACCATGACAAATAACGTAACAGACGCGGCGCAGTCATCTGGTTGTTGAAAAATTGCTTCTAAACGCACGAACCTCCGAAGTCTCTACTGGAGGAAACATGCACCAACCCTTTAACACAAAGCCATAGGTAAATTTTCATAAATTTTTTTCCAAAATTGTGACTAGCTTGACAAATTAGAAAAAGTGATGAACTTTTATTACAATAAAATGTATAGTTAGTAACAGAGAAGATATTAAACATCAGGGTCGGGCTTCTGAGGCCCTATGTTAGGTAAAGCAATGAAAGTCGCAACCACAATTTACTATATGTACAGTAGCGCTACGGATGCAAAAGTGTATAATTAGCTATGAAGGAATCTCTGAGCTGAATTGAAAATTTTAATTGCTAATTACTTACGGTTTGGAAGAACGTATCTAAGGTTACAGTTTAATAAATCACATACAATGGATGAGCAACGAGAAAGCCAGTTTGAGCATAATAAGCTTTTATAAGGTAAATGGAAGTGGCGATATCGAAGGAATAATCACGGCAGTGAACTAGGAAGAAAAATATAAATAAGGATAGACAGATGGATATTAAAACCCGGCTTCGCGGATACAAGTTGAGCACCTTGCACGATGCACTACATTTAACGGTACGTATTCGTGGACGTAACACGCTGTTACAGAAGTTCATTCTCTAGCCGAAGCCAACTTACACGCACAAGATAGAAACGTCACGCAGGATAAAACACTCGACTCGCATTAAAAGCAATAGGATTTATTTCCTCGTCTGACCACCCACATTATGGTCTTTTTCATTAACACCTTAAGATGATTGCATGGATGGTTCCTTTAAAATGAGCACGATCAACCAACCTGCTTCCCTGTTTTTGTACTATTCGAGCTCATGCTCTGATACTGTCGTCCTTCCTTCTTAGTTTTACAAATAACTGAAACATATTTCAACACTCTAACTAAAGAAACGTGTATAAGTTAGTCGAAGTAGAACTGTTAGTGTATGTTAGTGTACTCAGCTGATTCACAGATTCTTCGGTTTTCATCATCATAATCATGAAGAGATATTTGACATTCGCTACTGGATAAATTCTCCTCTAGGCTTTTCCATGTATTATAGTCTGCAGTTTATGTTACTCCTAATGGATTTTAATTTCATTTATTTTCTTATGTATTCGAATCCAGCGGAGAAAATACTTGGTTCACCAACTGTCTATTCACCTGGCTACATATCGCACAATCCTCTATTGTACTTTTATTTTGATATTAAATAAATCTTACACTCTAATCTCTTCTACGAAAGGATTTCAAAAATTAAGTTACACACAATTATGACAAGTCAATTAACTTTTATTGACTGTTTCCCTACACTTCATATTAACCCGTTTAACATATACTACTTTTTAAACATAGTCACCAAGTCTCTGTTGGCAACGGTCAGTAAATTCTAAAAATCCTTAAGTTCTTCGACGGTAGAAAGACATCCCTTGGTCACGCAATCATTCGAGCAGCGCTGTGGAACGTCGTTGTCTGCGGCGAATCTTTTTTCTTCCCAGATGTTCTTTCAGCTTACAGGAAAGAAGAGACTCGCATGGTGCAACATCTGGTCTTCCCAAGAAGAATTACGTCTGTGCGTCCTTGTTCGTACTGTTGGCAATAATTCAACAGGGTTGGGTGGTAAACTGCATTTGGTGCATGTACAGCCAGAGTTTCACGGTCAATCTGTTAGACGTTTTGCCCTCAAGAAACTTACTGACCCACGTACTTCAACTTTGGAGCAAGTTTCCAGATGCCATGACATTTTGCTCTCACATTATGATGCACCTCTGCACCGCACAATACAGAAAACTCGCTGCAGGTACGCTCTGCTGAAAGTGTGCCACTGTTGCGCATTGTGGCGCCATCGTTGTATTAGCTTGGCTTGGAACGACATGTGTAACTTACTTTCTGAATTCGCTACGTATAATGTATTTGTTTCTTTTCGTATTTCTTCTAGTAATCCGCAACATAAATTTCTCGATATTCGCTGAAAAAGCATAAGATTTAGAATGCTTTTCGCATTAAAGGTTCATGACAAAATGGCTCTGAGCACTATGGGACTTAACATCTGTGGTCATCAGCCCCCTAGAACTTAGAACTACTTCAACCTAACTAACCTAAAGACATCACACACATCCATGCCCGAGGCAGGATTCGAACCTGCGACCGTAGCGGTCCCGCGGTTCCGGACTGAGTGTCTAGGACCGCTAGACCACCGCGGCCGGCAAAGGTTATGACACATCACTTTAATTCACTGCTAATAATGCTTACTGGTTGTAAACATTCATTTCGAAAAACATCGGAAGACTGTTTTTCAAAAGGAATTTAGTTTACTAAACACTGACAGACCATTTTTACTCTTCTGCTTATTTCGTTTCCCATCCATAGTGAATAACTTTCACTCTTCTAACGAATTAAAATTCATTAACATTTTCTGTGACTTCATACTTAATTTTTAACGTTCTCTTGCCGACACATTGGTTCCACATTATTTTTGGCTATTTACAATTTATTTCAAGGTTTAATTTGTGTCTTATTTCACTCTAATCCTACGATTCTGAACATTTATGAAATGGCTAAGTCCGCAACATCCAGCAGAGTTTATTTATTGTTTGATACAAGACAGTTTCACTTTTAATTCAGTTTGGTCGTTTTGAACTCGATTTAGTATTCTTTTTCTTCTGGAATACTGCACCAAGGAAAAAAATATGTTCTTAACTGTAAATTCTGCAATTTCTGATATTGTACCCGTAGTTTCAGCTTGAAGTATCGTTCTTTAGTTTTTATCCACCTTTCGCCTCAAAATCTCTCAATTCATCTGATTGTAGGATTTGTTGTTATTTATCAGCTTCTGTAGCCTCAGTAGGTAGCTTCTTCTGCGCCTGAAAATTGTCACTGCTCTCGGCCCACTATCAGCACGTAGCTCACATCACACAGGGCGCACCACAACATGTGCTGCTTAAAATATGCTGTTACCATGAATTTCACTCGTATGTTACAATTTCATTAAAGAGAACCTATATATGTAAACATAGTGTGTAAAAAAGGTCACACATTCTACCGAGTACGCCAGTCAGACTACAAACATCTTTTCAGAAGTAATTTCCATATATTCGAGGCAACCGGATTAGAGGGAAACTGACTGCTTGTAACCGCGTCTAGAGTGGGAAGGCACGAGCCAAATGTTGGCACGGATTTTTCCTTGCCCAGTTCGCTACAGGCTTCTCCCTGTTTGACACAAGCCAGTTATTCAAATGAGCTCAGGAAATTAGTTTCCCCTGATGGGTTAGAGGCCAGCCGAAGCGTAGCAATGGACACATTACATCCACCTCCACAGATGAGATGGTCTCCTCTTCCCGCTTCTCCATTGGCCCACGCAACACCAGACTGAATTCTTCGCCGCATGTGTGTAATAGTGATGCAAAAATAATACCAATGTCGCATTACGCTTGAGTAGATACTAAACTCAGTGAATAAACCTACGGTAGTGTAGTGTAAGGTCCACTGGCTCGCTAAATTTGCAATGGGTACCTAATGTCTCATCGGCAATGAGATGACTTCAGAAGAAATTTCATTTCATAGTTGACTGGACATGAAATAGTTGCGGAAAATAAAAAATGAAAATCACTTTATCTTCAGTAATTAAGAAAAGTAATAGGGAGAATGAATTACATTAACTGGCCAACTATCTAACTGCAGACGTCCCTCTATCTCATATTGAAAAAATACATAGCTAACAAATTTTGTCCTTCAAGAGATGGATTCTAGCAGTCTTTGGCTACCAGCACTTCTAATGGACCACCCATGCTATCAGTGCCCTACTGTGTACAAATTGCCGGCCGGTGTGACCAAGCGGTTCTATGCGCTTCAGTCTGGAACCGCGCGACAGCTACAGTCGCAGGTTCGAATCCTGCCTCGGGCATAGATGTGTTTAATGTCCTTAGGTTAGTTAGCTTTAAGTAGTTCTAAGTTCTAGCGGACTGATGACCTCAGATGTCATGGTGCTCAGAGCCATTTGAACCATTTTGTGTACAAATTCTGAGTTGTAGACACAAGTTTCTGTAGTGTGTGCAAGTGACTTCCTATGCATAAAATACAACCTTCTATTGGTAACAGTAATAATTAAAAAAGATCAGACTTATGTGGCAATGAAGTCACTTTGGAATTGACATGTTAATTGTAAAGAACAGTGGCAGATCGATTTTGGCCAAATAATAAGTTCTGGGACGGATAACCATTGTCAGTTTTAGCATCCACTAACGAGATTTATAGCACCCTATTACTTTACTACCACTGCGCGCATATTAAATAATTTACAGCAACGTCTTACTTTGTTAAATCACCTGATAAATAAAAATACATGTTAATAATCATCCAAATTGCAAAGAGAGTTGGCAACAATTCTCATGTTGAGTTCTCACTATCTATGTTAGTTCTAATTTGGTCGAGGGGGTTTCGAAATGCTGCACACAACTTTATGGACTGTTTCAAGTGAAAAATTGTATCAACTACAACAATAGGGCATTGAAGTTTCTGGATCATTTTGGAATGCGATGAACGCAATCCGTGCTTCCCCGACTCCCCCCCACCCGTGATGTCACAAGCCATGCCTCTCCCTTATTTATGGCGTAACTCACAATTCATGAGGCCACGTCTGATTTCTAGAAATGGTGGTGGCCGTTAAAGTGAAACACTTAATCACAACCTAGTACTTTTGTGGCAATTAAAAAGAGGTATACAGTAATAATGAAGGTACCGAACCACAATCTTGGCCATACTGAAATATATCTGAATGATCTCGAATTACATTCAAAAATATTTATCAAAGAAGTCATGTAAAGCGGGTAATTCGGAATGTTTCCACGTCGCAAACAATTAAACTTCATTCGAATTTTGTGTAAATTGGCGTCCTCTTCAAAAGTCTTCTATTATTTATCAAAAACATGTAAATATTACAGGCTAAACAGCACTTATTGAACGTTAATTATTTGAGCACTAAACCTCGGATTAAATATTTCCCACATATAAAGTGTTCTCCAAAACACATTATGCTTGTCAGGTATCACAATCGTAATTCTTGTCTACAATGACTAAATAATGCGCCAGCAACACAAAAAGCAATATTTATATCGTCACCAGTTTATGTCCCCTCCCTACACCCACACACAAAAAAGCGTCAAAAATGATGCCTTAAACATGACAATGGACATTCAGATTAAGTACCCCAATTCTATTTCGACGTCTAAATTGTTAGAAAAAAACATGCAACTAAGAAAATAAAATCCTAATCATTTATCCGACATTTAATTTTTAGGTGCAAATGATGCAGTGTACCAAACAAGCCTGATGAACGCTACAACTCCATAAATCACAGTTTGGCTAAAATACTATGCTAATGAACTGCGCAAGTATCATTTTAGGAGGGGAAAAAGGCGTTTTGACAAGATCTTTTCTGTGATGTATGCCGGCCGATGTGACCGAGCGGTTCTAGGCGCTACAGTCTGGAACCGCGTGACAACTATGGTCGCAGGTTCGAATCCTGCTTCGGGCATTGGTGTGTGTGATGTCCTTAGTTTAGTTAGGTTTAAGTAGTTCTAAGTTCTAGGGGACTGATGACCTAAGAAGTTAAGTCCCATAGTGCTCAGAGCCATTTGAACCATTTTTCTGTGATGTATCTCACAAACTAGGGTTTTATTAATACGCAAATAATACTCCATGTTGCTTCAAACACTAACGTAAACATGACCAAAGGCAAAAGTGGAACATGACAGAGATGAAACAGGACCGAAGACGATGGTAGAACAAGCGAGAGATGTAAGGTTGATATCTTGAAAACATAATTTTTTCCCCCACAACCAGTACTTTATTCAAATATGTGACGATTTCCAGTGCAATAATATACACATGAGCAAGTTGCTTACTCTAACAGCAAATATGAAATCTTTAGAATGAAAATAAATATCTTCGTTTAAAGTACGTAAGTTCTTTATGGCCAGTGATCTTCTAAACACACGACAAATTCTGAAAACACGATGAGTATCGCCCATGATTGTTTTGGTTTGTCCCAAGAGGAAAAAATGTGGACTTGTTCACCGCAGAACAACAATAAAACTAACGGAGAAACACGAAGCTCAACATAGAGTATGCTACGGGGAGAAATGAGAGAGTATTAAAGACGAACATGCAGCGGAGAACTAGAAATATCTCCGACATTGCTGGCAGCTACACAACACAGTCTATCGGAATACCACTACGACAGAGGCAGAGATACAAACTACAAATGATTAATTTTATAGAATAAAAATGTCAGAAAATTTGAGTTAGTTGCACATGTACTGAATAAACATATTCCCTATTTTCGTCTCCCTTCTTCCTGTTGTTGCTCTGTGTTTGGACTCTACTGTTACCTACTGTCCCGATGACCGAGAGGACTATTACAACTATCGCGTTTTGCAGTTGCACATAAACTTGTATGTTTGAAGAATGCGGTACAAAGCTCTGTAGCCAGCGAGCTCCGCTTGAGTTGAAGTGGACAGAACCTAATTCATATCACATAGAGCACAAACTGTGATGATGTTCCGCTGTTCGCGGTGTTACGATGCCGACAATAAAAAATACATCCTCGACCTGCTGCTACTGGCCTATGTAATTAGAGATCCACTCTATGTTGTAAGTTCGATGAGGGTTGCCCGTTCAACAGCAACTGACCAGTTTACGAGTGCAGAGAGTAAATTTATTTTAAGTGCTTGCCTACAGTCTCACTGTCTGCAAATGAAAATGAATTCCGAGAGTGTTATTTTTGAGTTGTCGAAATTATTATGCATAGGTGTACGGTATTTAATTACGGTATTTCTGAAGTTCTCAGTGTTAGCAGGGTGCGTTTGGAAACACTTGTTGTGTATGCATCCGCTTACATTACGTGAGCTACTCGAGACGAAGGTATCAAAACAAAATTTTCGACAGGTAATATGACGTAGAATTTTTGCATACCTAGATGCCGAAGGACCTATGATTTGTGTGGAACTATCCACCTTTAAAAATATTCGAAAGGCTAGGTAAAAAGCAGAATAGTGATATAACAGTCGTTAAAGTTCACAATGAACCTCATCGTTGGAGGAGCTGATTAAACAGTCGTATTTTTGTATATTTTTACTCGTCGGATATCTACAACAGCTCTGGAAATACATCAGGTTGCTTAGAAATGCTTATACAGAATGATTCCACCCACTACACAAAAAGGGAGATAAGAGCAACCCAGACAACTACAGAGGAATCTCTCTCCTAGATTGCACATACAAAATTCTATCCAAGATCCTATATGAAAGCATCAAGAAGCAATTAGAACAGGAGTTAGGGGAATATCAGGGAGGTTTCAGACCATGGAGAAGCTGTGCAGAGCAAATAATTAGTTTAAAATTGATTATGGCATACTACAAGAAACGGAACAAACCTCTGACAATAACATTTGTAGATTTTAAGAAGGCATATGACTGTCTGCACAGACCTTCAGTATTAAAAATTTTAAGAAATCTAGGACTCCATCCAAAACTAATTAATATAATACAACTGACTCTAACCAACACCAAATCAAAAGTGAAGTTTAGAGGAGAAATGTCGGAACCATTCCTCTTAAAAACAGGCTTCAGACTAGGTCACTGCCTATCACCATTACTGTTCAACTGTGCACTGGAATACCTAATGAGAGAATGGTACAAGGACAATCCAAAGATGATAAGAATTGGAAGTGCAAAACATGATATTAGGTTAAACTGCTTGGGATTCGCTGATGATCTTTCTCTCCTAGCAAACACCGTTCAAGAAGCCAGGCAACACGTGAAATCACTACAAAAAATAGCAGAGAAAGTAGGCCTTAGAATATCATTTGAAAAAACGGAGATTATGCTAACTGATCCACCACTTGCAAACAAAATTACAGTAGGAGAACAGGAAATCAAAACTGTTGATGAATTTAAATATTTAGGCGAAATAATAACATACAATTTAAATGAGAAGCCATCATGGCAGAAGAGAATAAAAAAACTGAACTACACAAATTACGTTTCCAATACTACATACAAAAAAAAGTTACACATCCCGAAATAACTCATGCAGCTGAAACTGTCTTCAAAACAACTAATACAGCAGAAATTGACAGAATGCTAAAAATAGAAAGAAGAATAATTAGGGCATGTATAAATAAACAGTATAAAATAACTGGACATTGGAGAATAGCATCAAATGAAGGACTATATAAGAAAATAGAACCAATCATGAGCACGATCAGGAAGAAATGCATCTCATTTTTTGGACATCTGATGAGAACTACAGAAACCAGAATTAGTAAAAAAGTAATTCAAAAATTGTGGAATAGCAAGAGCGACATTATATGGATCACAGAAATTAAGGAAGATATAAAAGAACTCAAATTACAGTAGATGACCTAAAAAAACAAGACAGAGAAACCCAGAATACTGCAAGACCCGCAAACCAGACAACAAATGAAAATCAATAAAAGGAGTACAGGAAGAGTGGTCTCAGATGAAGAAAGAAAGAAAATATCTGAAAGAGTGAAGAAACATTGGGCAGACAGAAGAGCAAAACACCTTTCATATCAGAATAAACTCTAATAATTATATTACCTAAATATCATATTAAGTTATTGTTGAGCCAGATTGTATCCCTGTGTAACAACTTGTTTACAACTTTGTATTTTTGACTAGAGTGGTCCAACGAAGACCATAAAATAAAAAGTATGTAAGGAAGTACAGGATGATTCCGTGATGATGTTACAATCTTTCAAAGAAGATGGAGACGAGTAAATATATCAATTGTACGTAAGGGACCATGGTCTGGAAACGACTAATTCGAAAGTTATAAGCGAAAATCTTTCAGATAACTCTGACAGTGAAGTACGTGTACCAGTACTGTTGCTTCTAAGACTGTAGGCTAAGGAACTTTCTGATGTGGCAGTATGCATCAAAACAAAAACAAAAAAAGTCTGGTAGTATGTGCTCTAAAATTAATGCCTTAAGAGCATTAGCGCCTGTTCTTCTTCGATTTTTACCCTCCACGCTGTCCTCTAATACTAAATTGGTGATCCCTTGATGCCTCAGAACATGTCCTACCAACCGATCCCTTCTTCTGGTCAAGTTGTGCCACAAACTTCTCTTCTCCCCAATCCTATTCAATACTTCTTCATTAGTTATGTGATCTACCCATCTAATCTTCAGCATTCTTCTGTAGCACCACATTTCGAAAGCTTCTATTCTCTTCTTGTCCAAACTATTTATCGTCCATGTTTCACTTCCATACATGGCTACACTCCATACAAATACTTTCAGAAATGACTTCCTGACACTTAAATCTATACTCGATGTTAACAAATTTCTCTTCTTCAGAAACGCTTTCCTTGCCATTGCCAGTCTACATTTTATATCCTCTCTACTTCGACCATCATCAGTTATTTTGATCCCCAAATAGCAAAACTCCTTTATTACTTTAAGAGTCTCATTTCCTAATCTAATTCCCTCAGCATCACCCGATTTAATTCGACTACAGCCCATTATTCTCGTTTTGCTTTTGTTGATGTTCATCTTCCTTTCAAGACACTGTCCATTCCGTTCAACTGCTCTTCCAAGTTCTTTGCTGTCTCTGACAGAATTACAATGTCATCGGCGAACCTCAAAGTTTTTATTTCTTCTCCATGGATTTTAATACCTACTCCAAATTTTTCTTTTGTTTCCTTTACTGCTTGCTCAGTATACAGATTGAATAACATCGGGGAGAGGCTGCAACCCTGTCTTACTCCCTTCCCAACCACTGCTTCCCTTTCATGTCCCTCGACTCTTATAACTGCCATCTGGTTTATGTACAAATTGTAAATAGCCTTTCGCTCCCTCTATTTTACCCCTGCCACCTTTAGAATTTGAAAGAGGGTATTCCAGTCAACATTGTCAAAAGCTTTCTCTAAGTCTACAAATGCTAGAAACGTAGGGTTGCGTAATATAGGTGTGATGTACATATATAGACAAACAAAATACTACAGTTAAAGAATAAATGGATGATCTATTCAATGTAAAGAGCTTCACAACCTGACCAAGTCAATATCGCGTTGGTTCACCTCTGGCTCTTAAACAAGCAGTTAGTCGGCTTGGCATTGATTTATAGCGTTGTTGTTCTCCCAAAGGATATCGTGCCAAATGTTGACCAACTAGCGCTTTAGAATGTCAAAATCCCGAGGTGGCTGGAGGGCTCTGCCCATAATGCTCTACATGTTCTCAGTTGGGGCAGATCCTGGGACTCTGCTGGCCAAGACAGATTTTGGCAAGCACGAAAACAAATAGTAGATACTCTCGCTCGGTGCGGTCGGACATTATCCTACTGAAATGTAAGCCCAGGATGGTTTGCCATGAAGGGCAACAAAACGGGGCGCAGATATCGTCGACGTATCGCTGTGTTGTAAGGGTGCCGCGGATAATAACCAAAGGGGTTCTGCTATGAAATGAAAAGACATCCCAGACATTCACTCCTAGTTGTTGGGTCGTATGGCCGGCGACAGTCAGGCTTATATCCCACCACTGCCCGGGACGTCTCCAACAGGTCGTCGCAGATAATAGGGGCTCAATTCGAAGCGGGATTCACCACAAAGTCAATTCTACTCCAGTCAGTGAGATTCCAGGCTGAAGACTTTCGAATGACGAGTGTTTTCATTACAGGAAGAGTTAACATATAATTAATTAAATAAAAAATCATGTAATAAATTACACTTGTCATACATGTTTGCATACACATGTCACAATATGTTCATTTTCTGTGTAAGTATAGAGAAAGTGATATTTTAAGACATTTACATAGTTAAAACAACATAAAACATGGTACAACTCAGTAAATAAAATACACACAGATGTGTGATTGTCAGTGACGATATCGAGTGTCCTCAGGTATTATCCGACAGCTTAATCGTAAAGATCGCATGAAGAGTTCAATAGTTATTTATTCATAATAGTTGTGTAAGATTATTCATTTACAGTGGCGCAATAACCTCTGTAATTTTTTAATATAATTGATATTAAAGTCTGAATATTGATTTTGTGATACTATGCATCTGTGCAATACAACTTAATTTCAACGTATTTTATAGTCATGTCTTCCATATTGCGGATAACGCCAGTTTTGTTCATCCTAGCTGTTTTCTAACCGATTCCTCGTCCCCAAAGGGCCTGGGGATACCGTTTCTACCTACTTCGCCAGCAGCCGCCTCCCTCGGCCCTCACTGGTCCTCCATTGCCCAAGGCGGCGAACTTACGCTTTCAATAATTCTGCCTTACTGACAGCTCGCCAGCAAATGAGTTAGATCATTAGTGCAGTGAAATTGCTAATGATGAACTGTTGATGCTGAGGATTCTATAGAGCGTTTGATGCCGATAACCACGGTTTTTCCAAATCATTTGTTCAATAGCTAGTTTATAGATAACTGCTCGACAAGGAAACATCTGGAAATAGGTAATTGTGCAACCTATTAGAGAGGCAGAATATTTCGAAATATCATAGAAATTAGAACGCCCGGACGTTATTGGGAAATATGATTCTCAGCAAAAAAAAAGTTACGATATCAGTTGTCTAGGATAATAACGAGACTGGCAACACTTTATCATTTTTGAAATGCCAGTTATTGTAATAATTTTAATTTTACAAGCGTTAATTCACATTTGGATTGTTGGCAATACACAGCAGTGTTCTCAAAGGGTCTCTCATGACAAATTAAAGGATAACTTTTTCGAAACACCGTAATTCTATTCCACTGTGATGCATAAGTTTGCAATTTGGCTCTGAGGTGCCTACAACTGTCGTCTGTAACGGTGAGAAGAGTGGCGCCATGCGATGTCACCCTTGGGCTCAGCGACGCTACAAACAAGATGTCGGCATATGCGACAAAAAGGCCAGAGCTCAGAAGTTCACGTGAGTGTAAGGCGGGTTGATTATGACACATTGCCATCAGATCTCACCAAAACGCTTCGCAATGCCATAGAAGACGTGTCACACAGTGAGAAGGTCATCATGCTCCAGGTTACACAAATTTTACGCCTCTGCGATAGATTTCAGAACCACGACGACTAGTATTTAAGTCATTTGTCCTAGAAAAAATATTTCAGACACATCGCTGCTAAGAATCGGCACGTAAACGCCTCAGGGAGTGACATAAAGGGCGTTAATGAAACCACAACTTCTCTTGGGAAGTTACCTCCCACACGTTTTGCGGTTCGCACTGTGATGAGAAAGAGGAGGACGTTCTTGAAAATGTTCGACACTCCTGGTACCCTTGGACGATTAAACCATTCTCTAAGGACATCGTGTGGCTGAAACCACATCTAACGTTATTTGACCACTTTGGAGCATAGCGCGATCGCAATTTTTGCTCTGGTATACAGGGTGGATTCACTAGGGACCATTCATTCAAAAGCATTCGACATTAATTTGCTCTGCATTGCTATTTCAACCCATCATTTGACGTACTCACGGGTGAAGAGGTTGGGATACAACATTAATAAGTGCATGATTAAAGTAGCAAAGGGTGCCCCTAAAACGCCCCAGTTTGGCAACACCCTTCTTGCTACCTAAGCACACTTTTTGACCACACTGAAAATGTACCTATACAAGGACGCCCATTCAGGTGAGTGTCTCGCCACTGCTGGCCTAGAGCCTTGATTACTGGAATATATAATATAGTAGGTGGCGGTGAGGCTGTCTTCCCTCAGGCGCTGGACCAACAGTAGAGCGCAACTTAGCGGAATGAGTGTCGAAGTTTCTATACAGATACATTTTAATGTGGTCAGCAAAGGTGCGTGGATTGCAAAGATAGTGTTGCCGAACTGGGGGTTGGAGGGGGCGGGTAGGGGGGGGGGAGGGGAGGGACACAATGCCGTTTTACTTCCGCACTTGTCAATGTAGCATTCCCCCACCCATCTTTCCCCGTGTGGAAGGAGGGAAACAGAAAGGCTGGAAAAGCATAAACACACTTTTTTACTTCGTATTACGTTCGAATTTCGTTGAATGGTTTTCCATAGTTCCTAGTGGTTTTCCTAGTGGTTCCACCCTGTACACCACAGTAAAAACTGTGATCGACCTAAATTCCAAAGGGTTCAGATCACGTTGGATGGGACTGCAGCTCCTTAATGTCCTTAGAGACGGTCTGACTCATACGGGTGGTGTCAGCAGTGTAGAACGTTGTCAGTAGTGTTATTTGGTTGCTCGTCGCTCTGCGAAATGTCGTTTTCAACCACGAAATGTGTGGGAATAAGTCTACAACGGAGGCGGTGATATAACTGATGCCATTTGTGCCATCCCCTGAAACTTTTTAGTTTGGATTATAAACGGTGGGGGTCAGAAACATTTTCGCAGGCAGTCCTTGGCCTGATGTAAACGCGGTTCTAACCTCGATCAGGGAAGCGTCAAAAAAAAGGGGTGGAATGTGGGTAAGAGAAGTAGTGACGACCTTCCTATCGTGTGACGCTATTTTTCAACGTAGTCTCTCTAAACAACGACCGGAACGTTGTACCAATTGTTAAATTCATATATAATATAGACAAAAATCGTCTCCTTTGTCACAGAGCCATTCGAGAACCTTAATGTTAACGACCTCTTTGTTGTAAAATCTCTTTCTCCCACAAGATCTTTCTGCTTGCTGAACAGTTGATAAGGCATGGGGAAATATCTGGACTAACTTATCAGCACCAGGAACGCCTGTGCGGCGTTGATCGAATAGCTGGCACCATTTCACAACTGCTGGACGCTACATTGGTCCATATGCCGCCAGAATTTCTCGCTGAATCTGTGTGCAATGTAGACTATAGCCCACAAGAGTTTTGATGTCCCGCGTACATTAGCTCTGGAATACGTTTCCAGCTACGGTGTCTCTCACTCCCAGACTAAGATGTATCTGTTATTCGTAACACAAGATAACTGTCTCTGCAGGAAACCCATGTTCTCTCTTCTGACAATGTGAAACTCGTTTTGTGCATCGGTAATAGCTGGGACTACATGTGTAATTTACTTTCTGAAGCCCCTACGTACATAGGGCGTTCAGAAAGTTTTGCACATTCGTTTTTTTCAGGAGGAGAATAAAATTTATAGTGAACATACTTGGAACATTTTGCTATGAGTTGGTATATAAAAGTATTTTCTTTTATTTAGAAGTGAGCCATAATGGTCCGTGAAGTAGTAGTCAGGTTGCGACAACGGTTCGGTGATGGACTTCCTCTTCAAGACCGGCGATGACTCTGCCACATCGACTCACAGAAAGTTGCTCCTTGTTTATGGGGAGGGCACAGTGGATCGCAGAAGTATGACTCACAGAAAGTTGCTCCTTGTTTATGGGGAGGGCACAGTGGATCGCAGAAGTATCCAGCGGTGGTTGCATAGGTTTGAAGAAGGTGATTTCTCTTTACTGGACAATCTACGAAGCGGTAGACCATCGACGGCAGTGAGTGATGTGAATAAGGAGACCATTGATCAAATCATCCAAAATGACAGATGTGTGACGACACGTCAGCTTGCTGAATTGACTCGTTTGTCATTGGGTAGTATGGTATCACTGGTACAGTCACTAGAGCACAGAAAAATCTGTGCACGTTGGGTGCCTTGCTTATTGACAGGAGAAATGAAAACGATAAGGAACAATGTGTGCGGGGGTCTCATGAAGATCTTTACTGAAGAGTGGAAACAGTGTTGTAACGGCGTCATTCCCCAGAATGAAACATGGTTATTTTTGTTCGAACCTGAGAGCCAAACCCAATCCATGGAGTTGCGTCATCTGGGTTCCCCTCGAGAGAAGAAACCAACACTTTCAAGAACAGCAGGCCGAAATGTGATGGCCTCCTCCTTCTGGGATCAGTGTGGTGTCATTTTCATTGACTTTTTGGAACCTGGTTACACAATTAACCGGGATCGTCACTGTTGTCATTGGACAAGATGCGACTTGCCATCAAGACCCACAGACCACAGCTTCAGGGTCAGCTCATCAGACTACACCATGACAGTGCCAAACCCATGACCCCTTATGACCCAGGAGAAAATGAGGAAAATGAGTTGGAAAATTGCTTCTCACCCTCCCTACAGTCCGGACTTGGCTCCATCTGATTTTTACCTCTTTGGTCGTCTGAAAGCCCACCTACGCGCTAAAACATTTGATAGTGAGAAACATCGTATTTCCTGTGTCAAGCGATGGTGTAAAAGTCAGTCCCAGAATTTTACCAGACTGCATTTACGTCATGGGAAGAACATTGGGACAGATTTGTCACAGCTGATGGAGGCTACAATAAGTAGGCTAAACGTATAGCTAAATGTTCCAAGTATGTTCACAAACTTGTATGTCTTCATTTTTAAAAAAAAATCTGTAATTTTTTGTTTGATTTCAAACTGCTTCCCAGCACTCTTTCACTAACACTGTGACATTCCTCCTATCACGTCTGAACGAGATACCTTTTTAAGTTTTGTGTATAATTCAATACGTTTACCCATACAGCGTGAATGCATAATCAGGGCTTCAGAAGCCCTCACACATTTATAAATGTTCTTTAGCCTATATTGTCTTCAACATTTGTCTGGGAGCAGTTATTAATTCAACAATAACTGTAGTGGTATTTCCAGCAACAGGGGGACCACCAGCAGCAGTATCTGTAGTGGTAATAGTATAACTAAAAAATAATACACACTACTTTCACATATTGGCGATGTCAGTGTATTATTGATCTTTTTGCAATCAAATGTTTTCTTATCGCATAGTATTGTTATCCTGTGCTGCTCTTGTCAGCCTCATTGTTACTGTAGTTTGTTTGTTGCTGCAAGGCCCATATTGTTACGAGTATGACTCGTTTAGTGCTGCACAAGCTGCTGTTCGAGAGACACGCCTTTTGCTATGGCTTCAACACGCAAAGCAAGAGAGTCAGTACGTGCAAACGCAGCTAATTTTGAAAGTGTTGTGGCTCAGTGGTTTGAAGAAGATGATTCTCGCGAGGAAGGAAATATTTTTGAAGATGCAAGTAGTGAAGAATCAGGCAATGAACCTGCCGATGTGAATAGTGAGCCAGATGGCAGTCCTTCGATAATATTACTTCATCAACGTCTGAAAATGAAGAACCACCTCAAAAAGGTATAGAAGACCACACATACATTAGTCGAAATGGAAGGATTTGGAAATTAGACCCTCCTGCAACTTTTTGTACGCCTGTCCATAATATCGTAAAGAAGGCACCTGGTCAAGCCCGTGGTTTGAAAACCTGTAAACCTAAGGATGCCTGGGACTATTTCATCTCCAAGGAAATACTAGAGGAAATCATCAACAGCACAAATGTTGAAGGCAAATGCGTGGCTGCTTTACGTGGTAAAACGTGGAAAAACGTTTTGCTGGCTGAAATGGAGGGTTTTCTTGGTCGTTTACTGCTTTCTGGTGGTGAGAAGAGTTGGGATGTCCGTATCAGAGAATTATTCTTGGATGAAAAGGCAAATCCTACACATAAGTCCACCATGTCAGTAAATAAATTTGTGGATATAAGGAGAATGATTAGATTTTATGACAGGCGTACCCGTGAACCTCTATCTGCAGATGACAAACTTGCAGCTGTTCGCTATGTATGGTAACTATTTCTTGACAAGTGTAGAAATAGAATGATTCCCAATGATTCGCTCACAGTTGACGAACAGCTAGTCCCATTCCGTGGAAGATGCAGCTTCACCCAGTATATGCCCTCTAAACCAGCCAGCTATGGCATAACAATTTTTGGCTATGTGATGCTTTAGACGGAATTGTTTACACGGGAAAGAAGCCCCATGAACCTGTTCAGAAACATCTTGGATTGAATGTGGTGAAAGATCTTGCTAAAGGCATTGAAGGATCATCGAAAAATATTACTGTTGACAACTGCTTTACTAGTGTGCAGCTGGCAGAAGAGATGCTTCAGAAGTAAATTACAATACTGGGAACAATCAAACAAGATAAACCAGAAATTCCTCTGCCTCAAGAGCGATTCATTCCTCTTTGTTTGCATTTAGAGGTGACTTTACAATAGTGAGTTATGTTCCCAGAAAGAAAAAGTCTGTAGTTGTCATTAGCACAATGCATCACGACAGAAACATTGATGAAACTCATGCAAAAAAGAAACCTGATATAATGAAGTTCTATACCTCTACGAAGGATGGAGTACATCAAATGGACCAGAAATATCATTATTACACTTGCAAGAGAAAAAAAAGAAGATGGCCATTTGCATTATGGATGAATATGATGGCTGTCGCAGCAATGAACAGTGAAATTTTATTTTCCGCCAACATCTGACATACCATAGTTGAAGAAGTGATAAAAGGCGTTTGTTCCTAAGAGATTTAGCAGAGGAAATGGTAAACCACTAGTTGAACTTCGTATTCAGATCCTTAATTTTCCAAAGAAATTCGTTGATGCCATGCAAAGATGTGGTGTTCAAAAACATGTCATATTGCGGAACCAACTACTTGTATCAGGGAAAAGAAGAAGATGCAATTATTGTCCATATAATAAACACAGGAAAAGCGCTATGACATGCATTAAGTGTAAAACCAACATTTGTAAGTAACATAGTGGCTTTCTTTGTGCTTCTTGTTTGTCACATGTTGAAAACTAAGAAAAATGCAATATTATGTGAACAATGAATAATAAATTTTTGTCAAAATATTGGCTATATACATAATATTGTGAATAATGAGTATGTTTTAATTGAAGAAATTGGTTGTAATAAATGTTATAAAATGTGAACTGCAAATTATAAGTGAATTAATAAAATTATTTGTATATGTTGTATGTAAATGGATGTAACTAATAAAAAATCTCTCTTAGAGTTTTTTAAAAAAATTAATAAAATGTTAATCAGGCCCACCAGATCCTGGTATTGTATCTTAGGAATCTTTCAATATGTCAATAAGTTTTACAGAAATAAATGTAAAAACTCGTTAAAGTTCTTTTATAATTTGCTATCCACAAGGAAGTACGGAGTACATCTACACGGAAAAACAAGAAAAGCCCAGATCCTCAATAATGGACTGCCACAAAGCTTAGTGCTAGCTCCTTTACTGTTAAATTTGTACATCTCTGATATGCTGGAACTCAAATCACGGAAGTTCTCATATGCCGATGATCTGTCTATTGCTCTGCATGGCGAGTCATTCGAACAATTGGAAACAGACCTAAATTCCGACTTGGTACAGCTTCGTAACTACTACATGACCTGGCATCTGAACCTTAATGCATAAAAATTAGTAAGCACCGTGATGCAGCTGAATAACAAACAAGCAGCCAGGAAACTGCGATTGAATATAACAGGCCAGAATATAAGACATGAAAGAGCACCAAAATACCTGGGTGTTAAACTGGAGCCGGCCGCGGTGGTCTCGCGGTTCTAGGCGCGCAGTCCGGAACCGTGCAACTGCTGCGGTCGCAGGTTCGAATCCTGCCTCGGGCATGGATGTGTGCGATGTCCTTACGTTAGTTAGGTTTAAGTAGTTCTAAGTTCTAGGGGACTGATGACCACAGCAGTTGAGTCCCATAGTGCTCAGTGCCATTTGTTAAACTGGACCGCAACCTAACATTCAAAGAACACCTGTAGGATGTCAGCGAAAAACTCAGAGGCAGAGTCAATATCATCCAGAAACTCGAAGGCTCTACCTTCGCACTTCCTCCTTGGCTGTAGTCTACAGCGATGCAGAATACTGTGCGCCTGTATGGGGCAACAGTTCGCACGTCAGTAAAGTAGATGTTTTCCTAAATGACACCTTGCGAACAATAACTGGAACAGTGAGACTAACCCCAACACAATGGCTCCCTGAGCTGGCAAACATTGAATCTCCCTCATTCCGCAGACTGCACGCAATTCAAAGAGAAATGAAAAAAGTTGCTGCTAACACCACACCCCCAACACACGCTGACCTGCATGGCCCGACACTATTAAAGTTAAGAAGTCCCTTCTAGAACCACTCCTCGAACAGTCGGGACACCATAGCAGAATGGAAACGCCTATGGCAACAAGCAACTATTAACATTGTACACCTCATTAAGAACTCGGCTGATCGTGTTCTTGGCCTCAACATCCCTCGAAGAACCTGGGTGGCACTAAACAGAGTAAGAAATAGCAAAGAGCTGATGGCCACGTTGGGCTACGTGCACGATCCTCACTGTGACTGCGGCGAACTACAGACGATGCAGCGCAGAAGCGAGTGCGAAATTCATAGTTTTAGGGACGGTTCACTAGAGGATCTCCATAGACTCACAGACTGGGCCATTTCTTGGCTTTGTAGTTTAAGTGTTTCTGTTTAATTGTTCATTTTTGACAGATTACACCATGTATGCACTATAGGTTTATAAGTATTGTAATATGTGTAACTAAATTTATAGTGAATGTTTTGTTACATTTGCATGTCAATTACGTTTCCCATGCTGAATGTGTATAGTACTGTAAGGCGTCTGGCATATCGAACGCAAAATAAATAAACAAATAAATTCCTGTTATTCCATTGTCAGTTGATAAAATATGACTGTACGAATATTTTTGTTGTAAAACAGGTTCCAAGGAAGTAACACTTCATTTCTCGAATTTGGTCTTAATCATTCAGAAATACACAAACGTCTGTGCCGTGGAGCCATCTTCATGTAGGTCAATAGCCGCTGCTCCCATCCCTACGTAAGGAGTCATTATACGGCCGTTTTCGAGGGCCAGACGCTAATGACGCTCCACTCTCGATCGTTAATGCCGCCACTAGTAAACGGGGCCACCTCTTCCCTTTCTAGTAGGTTCTGAGTTACAGTCACAATTCTAGGACGATCGAAGCCGAACCTTGATACTCGATTCAGAGAAAGCGGCCGCTAAGCCCAATAAGCAAAACTGAAATGCAACTGGACAATGAAATAACGTTTACAGAGTTTCACTCAGTTCTTTCGCGTAGTATGTGAATAATTTAGTTACCTAATTCAATTTCTATTTCAGTAATATTATTAAAGCAATAAATCATTTTTACAGAATCATATGATTGATTTGGTGATGGTGATAAGGCTACATTTACATAAAGTTGTGCAGCAAACACAACTGCATTATAGGATGTCTTTATTGCGCTCAGTGTCATGTTTCCAATGTAATGCATAACAAATTGTTATTGCTCTCAACTTCATTGCGAAGTACACTGAGGTGACATAAGTCACGGGATAGCCATATGCACATATAAAGATGGCGGTAGCATCGCCTACACAAATTATGAAAGAGCAGTGCACTGGCAAATCTGACATTTGCATTCAGGTGATTCATGTGAAAAGGTTCCAACGTGATTATGGCCGCACGACGGGGATTAACAAGATGATCGCGGAATAGTAGCTGGAGTTAGACACATGGGCCATTCCATTTCGGAAATCATTAGTGAATTCAATATTCCGAGATCCACAGTGTCAAGAGTGTGCCTACAATAACAAATTTCAGCATTACCTCCCACCACGTGCAACTCAGTGGCCGACGGCCTTCACTTACCGACCGAGGGCAGAGGCGTTTGTGCAGGGTTGTCAGTGCTAACAGAAAAGCAACACTGCGTGAAATGACCGTAACAATTAATGTGGGACCTACGACGACCGTATTCATCAGGACAGTGCTGAGAAATCTGTTGTTCATGAGCTATGGCAACAGACGACCGACGCGAGTGCCTTTGCTAACAACAGGACATCGCCTGCAGCGCCTCTCCTCGGCTCGTGACCATATCAGTTGGTCCCTATACGAGTGGAAAACGGTGGCGTGGTTATATGTGTCCAGATTTCAGTTGGTAAGAGCAGGTGGTAATGTCTGCGTGACGTGCAGACCGTTGAAGCCATGTACCCAAGTTGTCAACAATGAACTGAGAAAGCTGGGGGTGGCTCCATAATGGTGTAGACTGTGTTCACATGGAATAGCCTTGGCCCTCTGGTCAGACTATATCTATCATTGACTTCAAGTGATTCCGTTCAGCTACTTGGAGACCACTTTCAGCCATTCATGAACTTCATGTTCATAAACAACTATGTCATGTCAGTGGGCAACAGCTGTTGGCGACTGATTTGAGGACGATTCTGGACATTTCGATCGAGAGATTTGGCCATCCAGATCGCCAAAAATGAGTCCCATTGAACATTTATGGGATATAATCGAGAAGTCAGTTTGTTCACAACATTCTGCACTGGTAACACTTTCGCATTTATGGACAGGTGTAGAGGCAGCGTTGCTCAATATTTGTCCAAGGGACTTATAACGACTTGTTGAGTCCATGCCACGTCGATTTGCTGCACTACGCTGGGAAGAATGTCCGTCACGTAATTGTAAGGTGTCGCCTCGCTGTATTTCAGTAGGTTGCGAATAATTCCGAGTTAGGAATTCATTTGAACTCCTGTCATAGATGGAGCGATTGCAAATATTGGCTGTAATGGACAATCGTTTAAATTTATATTTTTAAACTATGAAATAGTCGTTTTCAAACACACAATGAAAGTAGTGCGTTTACTGTGGTGGCTTAAAAATTATATCGCTTCAACAGGGCATGAAACGATGACGCATACTCCGTACTTTAATCCAGATTAAGTCAGATACGTAAAAAAGTGTAAACATATGATTTGGAGAGAAAACCAACAGAAACTTTTTCTAGTCTTCATCGATTCTTTATTTTATGAAACACGGAATATGAGGCTATGATGCTACACACCTATTAGCTCAAATCTCATAACCATATAATTTCTTTCGCTGTTTCTGGCTGGAATTGGTAATTTTATTCACCGTGTCTGTTGTTAACACAATGGTGAGGCGATATTGGGGAGTGGGTAAGCGTAACAGGGTATGCGTTTGATTCAGTGGTTGGACAGTTTGGCGCCAAGACTATTAATGAATGAAAACTGAAATGAAAGTTTATATTAGTTCTCGATCTCGTTAGAAATGGCTTTCACAACTTGTCCATTCACAGAGAAAAAGTGTATATGACGGAAATAATCTTTTCCTCTTGCGTAAACTTTCTGAATGAAATTCTCGCAGTTAAAACTATGTAGCAGATTTGTAGATATTGGACAGTTTAAAGCTCTAGAGTGTATAATCAGAACTACGTTTCCAGCCGCCACATTAATTACAGACTATAAGGATATTATTCGTTTAAGATGAAGTTCCATATGACATTTCTCTAACATGTTATTCAGATGTGTCATATTTATCTATTGTTTCGAAACTTCATTATTTACAGTTAAAAACATTAAAATGCAATTTAATATTTCACACAGAAACTGAAAGACGGAAATGCCGCGTAGACTCAAAACGATCCATTTGCTCTCTAATAAGGACACAACATTCCCTTATAACAATTAGAAAGTGTAGTTTAAATGCAGCTGTATCTCTGGATATAACTAAGACAGGACAAACGTAAAACATGGAAACGAGAGGGAGGGAATTATGCAAGTATCAAAAGAGAATTAATGGATTCCGTTTATAAAAAATAATGATAAGAATAATGGATACATGGGATTAGGATTTGAACTCTGAGGACTACCCGCAAACAGTAATGTTTATAGATATTTCATCTATAGGTACTGACGAGTAATCTTGCAAATATTACAACATATAACAAAAATGGCCATATCTCTTGACTGCATTTACTCAAATCCATATTTTTTTATATCGGGAAGGGAATGTAAGCCTTAGTATTTGACATAAATTTCAACTTGATATATCTACCCGTTTTTGAGAAAAAGAGATCTTAACATACGGCTGTATCTTTTGACTGAATTGACATAGACGCTTAAATCTCTTACAGTGCCAGGGGACCATAGACCTTATTGTGTGACACAAATTTCAACTTTATTTCTCTACCCGTTCCTGTGAAAAAGAGGTCCCACAGACTGACGGACAGAGAACAACAAGGTAATCCAATAATGGTTCCGTTTTTAACGTCTGAATTAGGAAACCCTAAAAATGGAGGAATTTAACGCAAGCATGACAGAACACAGAAAATTTTATGGACATCTGTAGCATACTGAGGATGTGTCTTATTGAAGTGGTTATGAGTATACACTACATATCCACTGCGGCATTATCTGCAAAACATTCCCTGAATGTCACTGGTGTAGTTTCTGACTTGGTACCTTAAATGGAGTTTGATTTAAAATGCTATTCCACTCTAGGATCGTTATGATACTTCCCTGGTTTTGTACAAGGTACGGACATGTAATGTGTCTTACTGGATTTACCCATTATATTTTTTTCTCGTAGGTCCCTCGCACTGCTAGAATATCAGCATTGGAAGTTCTGCATGTGCAATGCCCTTTACATTCGATTGTTCTGGTACTGCTGAATATCCCTAGCATTACAAAATAAATTTTCTGTAGGTGTGCGACATAAACTGATTTGACAAAAATCATTGTGGTAACTCCTAATCCAGTGTCGGACAATCTTTTACCCGGCGTACTGCAGCAACTCGACGTGACATGGACCAAAATAGTAGTTGGAAGACTTCTACAGAAAGGTAGGGTGATGCCGCCTCAGTAAACAACCACAACTGCGAAATTACTATCGCTGCAGGTTTTTGTGCAATAATTGTTCGGCCGATTATGTCCCATAAATGTTCGATGGCATTTATGTCCGATCTGGGTAGCCAAATCATTCGCTCGGATTGTCCAGAATGATCTTTGAACCAATCCGAACAATTGTGACCCGGTGACACGGCGCATTGTCATCTATAAAAATTCCGTTGCTTTGAATCATGAAGTCCATGAATGGCTTCAAATAGTCTTTATGTAGCCGAACATAACCGTTTCCAGACAATGATCAGTTCAGTTGGATGAGAGGACAGCCCATACCCCTTGTTGACGACCTGCATGGGGTCTGCCACACACTCAAACCCTAACATCAGCTGTTACTACCTGAAATCAGGACTCATCTGACCAGGCCACGGTTTTCCAGTCGCCTAGTGTCCAACCGATTGGCCACTAGTCCAGGAGAGGCGCTGCAGGCGACATCGTGCTGTTTGCGAAGGCACTCGCGTCCGTCGTGTGCTGCCATAGCACATTAACGCCAAATTTCGCCGCACAGTCCTGACGAATACATTCATCGTACGTCCCACTTTGATTTTTGCGGTTATTTCACGCAGTATTGCTTCTATCGTATCACTGACAACTTTACGCAGCCGCCACTGCTGTCGGTCGTTAAGAGAAGGGCTCGGTAACTGCGTTGTCCATGATGAGAGGTAGTACCTGAAATTTTTTATTCTCGGCACACTCTTGATACGTTGAATATCGAAAAATTGAATTCCGTAAGGATTTCCGAAATCAAACGTCACAAGTATCTAGCTACAAGTATTATTCCGCGTTCAAAATACACTACTGGCCATTAATATTGATACACCACGAAGATGACGTGCTAGAGACGCGAAGTTTAAACGACAGGAAGTAGATGCTCTGATATGCAAATGATTAGCTTTTCAGAGAATTCACACAAAGTTGGCGTCGGTGGCGACATCTACAACGTGCTGACATGAGGAAAGTTTCCAAACGACTTCTCATACACAAACAGCAGTTGAGCGGCGTTGCCTGATGAAATATTTGTTGTGATGCCTTGTGTCAGGAGGAGAAATGCGTACCATCACGTTTCCGACTTTGATAAAGCTCGGATTGTAGCCTATCGCGATTGCGGTTTATCGTATCGCGACATTGCTGCTCGAGTTGGTCGAGATCCAATGACGTACCACAATATGGAATCGGTGGTTTCAGGAGGGTAATACCGAACGCTGTGCTTGATCCCAACGGCCTGGTATCACTAGCAGTCGAGATGACAGGCATTTTATCCGCATGGTTGTAGCGGATCGTGCAGCCGCGTCTCGATCCTTGAGTCAACAGATGGGGAAGTTTGCAAGACAGCAACCATCTGCACGAACAGTTCGACGACGTTTGCAGCGGCATGGACTATCAGCTCGGAGACCATGGTTGCGGTTACCCTTCACGCTGCATCACAGACAGGAGCGCCTGCGATGGTGTACTCAACGACGAAACTGGGTGCACGAATGGTAAAACGTCATTTTTTCGGATGAATCCAGGTTCTGTTCACACCATCATGATAGTCGCATCCGTGTTTGGCGACATCGCGGTGAACGCTTATTGGAAGCGCCATACTGGCGTATTCGTCAGCGCCATACTGGCGTATCACCGGGCGTGATGGTACGGGGTGCTATTGGTTACACGTCTCGGTCACCTCTTGTTCGCATTGACGGTACTTTGAACAATGGACCTTACATTTCAGATGTGTTACGACCCGTGGCTCTACCCTTCATTGGATCCCTGCGAAACCCTACATTTCAGCAGGATAACGCGCTACCGCAAGTTGCAGGTCCTGTACGGGCTTTCCTGGATACAGACTGCTGACCTGGCCAGCACATTCTCCAGAGCTCTCACCAATTGAAAACGTCTGGTCAATGGTGGCCGAGCAACTGGCTCATCACAATACGCGAGCCACTACTCTTGATGAACTGTGGTCTCGTGTTGAAGCTGCATGGGCAGCTGTACCTGTACACTCATCCAAGCTCTGTTTGACTCAATGCCCATGCGAGTCAAGGCCGTTATTATGGCCAGAGGTGGTTGTTCTGCGTACTGATGTCTCAGGATCTATTCACCCAAACTGCGTGAAAACCGAGTGAGGTGGCGCAGTGGTAGTGCACTGGACTCGCATTCAGGAGGACGACGGTTCAATCCCGCGTCCGGACATCCTGATTAAGGTTTTCCGTGATTTCCATAAATCGCTCCAGGCAAATGCTGGGATGGTTCCTTTCGAAGCGCAAGGCTGACTTCCTTCCCCATCCTTCCCTAATCCGATGAGACCGATGACCTCGCTGGTTGGTCTCTTCCCTCAAAACAACCCAACCCATTGCGTGAAAATATAGTCATATGTCAGTTCTAGTATAATATATTTGTCCAATGAATACCTGTTTATCATCTGCATTTCTTATTGGTGTAGCAATTTTAATGGCCAGTAGTGTAAGTTGATTCCCTTCGAGCGGCCATAATCACGTCGGAAACCTTTTCATGTGACTCACCTGAGTGCAACTGACAGTTCCACCAATTCACTGCCCTTTTATACTGTGTGTATGCGATACTGCTGCCAGCTGCATGTGTGCATATCGCGAACCTACAACTTTCGTCAGTTCATTGTACATCAGATACTGAATGGTACCTCTCATCATTTACCAACCTGAAGTGCATTCTTATCATCGGCTTGTGTATCGTCTTAATGCTGTATTTGGGTAATTTACAACTAATCCTTTCAGTCGCCCTCCTTATCTAAATACTCTATTTATTCCGTCCATACTTCTCGTTTGACGTTACTGAGCCGGTCAGAACTACTATCGGTGCGTCATGTGTATTGGCGTGGTTACTCCGTGAGATGTAAGTTCACCCAACAAAATAGTAGTCACACCTTGAAAGAGTACACTGCTCGCTTTAGAGCGCTCTAGGTGGTTCAAAACTTATATCAGCGTGTGATGGGAATCTTCACCGCTCTCGTCGGTCACTGTAATGAAACGTTGTATATGTACCAGTTGGTTATACGGAATCAACGCACGAAAATCGGTCGACGTGACAACATTACAGAGTGGTAGAAAGGAGATACCGAGTTTTGACAGTACTGTTACCCGAACTGCTCGCGTATGAAAAGGTACTGTCAAACGTATCTACCCGGAATGTATCCATATAACACTTTGGAAGAACAGTCGGAAAAAGATGCAAACCGACAGGTACCGGAGATGAATTTCTCACCTTCTCAAAGACATTCGGTGGCAGTCCCGGCAGAAGTTGCTGCTGTCTGGGAATGTAGGTCCACATGAAAGACACTATGAGCGAACATTGCGAAACTAATTGTATCCAATGCACGTTTGGTGTCGGTTACCTCTCAGAAGACCAATTCTCACAGTGGTACATAAAGCTGACCATCTTCATTGAGTCATAAACCACAGAATCTGAACAACAGACTGTAGCTGACTGGAGAGATATAGTGTGACCGACGAGTTACTGTTTTCCTCCTTTCAAATAAAGAAAGGTGTAGAGCGTGCCAACAGGCCAATGACGCGTTTTAAAGTGTACTAAGTGAAGGCTGTAGGTCAGGCTAGCGGTGACTCCGTGATGTTATGGTGATGTTTGTCGTACCATGACTTCGGACTACTCAGTCAGTTTGACGTGAACATCAAGCAGACTGTCTGTTTCAATAATCTCGTTCACCAAGTGTTACCCTTCCTTCTACATCTTCGAGACAAGTGTGTTGTGGACAGTTCCGTTTTCCAAGATGACAAGAGCCGTATTCACAGCGCTGCACATAGACGTTCGTGGTTTGACGGTTACTCTGATAACCTATCGCCACTGGACTGACCCTCTAAACCACCCGATCTCATACGAATTCTCTGGTATTATTTGGAACAGTGGGTGGAACGTAGCAGTCAGCAAGCCTGCAATTTTTAAGTCTACGGGGTCTAACCATCAGTGATGGTCTTCAGCTGCATACGGCATTTCTGAACTAATTTGTCGCCTCTATTCCTCACCGAATTGAGGCCATTCTCAAGGCCAACCCGCCTGGTTGCTCTTGTGGGTGAATAATTTTTCTTTCAATGTTCTCAATATCACTATTTCAATATGACCGACATCAGTGTTGCAAACATAAAACCTGTGTTATACGTATGCAATGACAGATACACTCGTAAAAGTTGTGGCACACATTGTGTCTCAAGCTCGTACGTGACACACAAAGCGCCTACCTTCCTGCCTTCAGATGAGGTATCTTTTCATAAACTGTAACTCGTGATATTGTTAGAGCGTCCGTGAGCTATAATGTCATAATGAAGATATGTCTGTTATCTCAGACTGCGTATAGTAAATTTAGACTGGAGGCCAATTTACTGTATGTTTATTGTTACATAATGCAAATGAATGTCCCTCAGTAATCGGTGGTATCATATACATGAAATATAGGTTTATATGATATTGACTGAACTAGATTGATGTAAGGATAGAAATACTAAAATGTTAAACTAAATCACCCGTAATATTAGCAAATTAAAAATTAAATTGCATGTTATAGTTATAACACCAAATACTACAATTTTAGCCGGCCGCGATGGTCTCGTTGTTCTAGGCGCTCAGTCCGGAACCGCGCGACTGCTACGGTCGCAGGTTCTAATCCTGCCTCGGGCATGGTTGTGTGTGATGTCCTTAGGTTAGTTAGGTTTAAGTAGTTCTAAGTTCTAGTGGACTGATGACCACAGATGTTAAGTCCCATAGTGCTCACAGCCATTTGAGCCATTTGAGCCATTTGAGCCATTTTTTACTGCAATTTTATCCTACGAATATGAATCTGGAATTATATCCTGACAACTCCTGTTGAAAATATACAATACTTTTGTATCAATTTTTTACTTTATTAATAACAAGTAAAATATGGTCCTTTTTAGGTTACGAGATGCCTGATTGAGCTATTTTTACTTTCTGCTTTTATTGAGAATAATACTTCAATAAGCTGTTCCCTAACTACACATAAAAATCGGGTAAGTTATAACTTTTACATAATACTTTTGCTGAAATCAGTTCATGGAAGCTGTCCCCAACAAAATCTGTTATCTTACTCTAATTTAAGTGTGGTTTTGACTGTTAATAAATCTTATGAGCATTATACAAAAGTGGTGTCTTGAATAACATGGTGACAACAGTTTGTACAAATAAATGAAAATTCAGTGCTGTCAAAATAAAAAGAAAATTTCAAGAAATTTATGTTGTAGTCGGAAGTGTATGTTAAGTTACATCAAATTTCCCTACGATATGAAAAACTTTAGGTTAAAGAACCTAGTCGATAGCTTGTTTTATTTCACCATTAAAGGAATCACAAGGTGCTATTTCATGAGAACAAGGTAGTTCTTGACTGACTGGGATAATATTTTGAGAAATTACTGCATTTCCAGGAAGCAGTCGATATAGTGTGATGAATATAGGCTCAAATACTTCTGCAGGAATGTGTAGTCTTACGCTTCAATCGGTTGAGTGAAGCCTTTCAGGACATAACTTTATTATCAGGTATCCGGTGACCTTTGTCACTACAATGTCTTATATTATGCTCATAAAGTAAGTCTGTCACAAAGTGACTTGACAGTCACTCACATTTACCAGTTATCAGAGCGCGTAATAATAAAATAAAAACTTCGTTTTCCTTTATTTACTTCTGACAAAGAAATAATGCCATATCAACTTATTGCTAGCACTGTCACTGCGAATGCGTCTTCAGTACGTCAGACAACTAATAAATATGGGGACAGAAAGCAAATAACAGTAAAACAAGAGAGAAGAAGAGAGAGAGAGTGGCCAGCTGTTGCAATACTGTTCTCCAATTCCACTTTGAGATGAAGCGGGCGGAACACTGTGTCCAACACAAAATGTGCTTACAACTGTCTTCTCATTCGATCGATATCAATCAATGACTTGATGACGACAACGAGTAAAGTGGATGTGTGCAATTTCTTTCTCATAATGAATACTATTCCCACTGTAATTGCTGCCCGGTGCGTGAACAGTGCGACCAGCTATGCACAGCTTCCAGCATAAATGCGACGGCGGTATGCGCGCCGTGTGACATCATTTATCACATTATGCGCTTGTGTGGATATATGCGTGCGTCAGAACATCTCTGAGCAAGATTAAGAAACATTTGTTCCAATTCCCGTGAAACACGATGACAACATGGGCAGTGCACTCGCCTCTGTTGTTGTTAACGCGCGCGCGCGCGGGTGCGTGTGTGTGTGTGTGTGTGTGTGTGTGTGTGTGTGTGTGTGTGTGTTTGCGTACTAAGGTGTGGAAGAAGTGGGAGGCGTGCTTCAACACAGCTCTGGAACAGATTAAGACACATGCTTTCTATTTTTCTCCGTGAAACGTAGCCCACCCTGCATAATGGGAATTTGTAGTAAGGAGTTGTCGTGTTCTGAATCTTGCAAGACGAAAATAACTTCACCGTAATTAAGAGCAACGTCGTTTCAGCTGTTATCGCCAACGGTGCTATGAAAAATCATTGTTGTATATTAACAACATTTTTATGCGAGAAACATTTATTAAATGACGAAAAGAGTTTGAGTCACTATATTCTCTTGGATGACTTGTTCTGGTCCTTAACGTGGGAATATTCCACAAAGCATGACTTTAACAGTCACCTCACTTAGAACAAAATTTCACTTCCGTTATCAAAATAGGGCATTGATTTCCTACGGGAAATTTCGTTATGGTTTACAACTGAAGGGACTGACAAATCTATACTTAATGTTTTAGATATTTATAAACAAGTTAACAGCAAATTTCAAGGGACTGACTAACACAGGAGTGCCACAAAAGGTAAAACACGTGTGAAAGGACATTATTCACTAATTATGAGCTTAAATAAATAAAGTTAAAAACACTTTCCTATATAAAGCAAATGTCACATAGTCATCAAAATCTCGGATACACAGTTTCTTAATCATGACAGCGTCTTGCACCATATGATGAGAGCAAGGTTAAAAGAAGTATTTATATTTTACTGTTGGTTGTTAGTATACACAGAATAACTTTTCCAGAGAACTTGTGGTGATTAAAAATATCATTTTAATTTCACGGTTTACAAAGTTGTGTTACATCTTAGTTTCGATACGTAAAACAGATATAGAAAGAAAAATATAGTTATACGTTAATAATAGTAATAATAATAATAATAAGATTCATATATGTAAAAACTAAACTAAACAGTACAGAATAGAGTTGCTTGAAAGACGGATCATCAGATAAATGATAGGTGAAACACAAATTACAGATGGACAGAGTATAAGAAGTAAAGAGATCTACAAAAATATGCAAAAAGTATCAGAAGTTATGACAACATGAAGGTTAATTTTCTTTATACATCTGTACCGAATGAATAAGACCAAGCTAAACAAAAAAACGTTTCTGTAATTCTGAACAACTATATCGACTTTAACATGAATTGTAATAAGAACAGCACTGGACTGAAACAACATCATATGATCAAAAATAACAGAAAGAAACCTTTTTAAAAATAGAATACCAAATTTAGAAGACGTCAAAGCAGAAAAAAATAGAACTTGGGAACAATATGAACAGAAGAAAGAAAACGACAATATGGGTAGAAAATTCAAAAATGGTTCAAATGGCTCTGAGCACTATGCGACTTAACTTCTGAGGTCATCAGTCGCCTAGAACTTAGAACTACTTAAACCTAACTAACCTAAAGACATCACACACATCCATGCCCGAGGCAGGATTCGAACCTGCGACCGTAGCGGTCACGCGGCTCCAGACTGAAACGCCTAGAACCGCAATGCCACACCGGCCGGCTAGAAAATGCAGGTGAATTGGAAACAATGAAAAGATGAAGAGGTAGGGAAGCCGTTATGTGATCCTACTTTGTCAGTACGGACATAAATAATAACAATAATAATAATAATAGTAATAACAATAACAATAGTAATAATAATAACGAAGTAATGTTATAAGGAGAAGAATGAGTAACGCCATGAGTCTGGAAAATGGGTTACTCACAACACAGAAAACAGAACAAACTTCTCGTTCGATACGAAACTAGCAGTGAGAAGATTTTGATTCCAGGTTATATCTATGCAGCAGGTTGTAAAAGACGCATATTAAATTAACGAAAACAATTTAAAAAATAAAGGACTATTAGAAGCTTCGTTAAATATTGAACTTACATAATCTCGGATAAACAACACCTCTGAAAGTGCACGCTGAACATCTTAAAAACTTTTTGACATTAGGAGTTCGTCATGAATACTGATTTGTCATCGTACGATAATGCTAAAAAAACAAGGTAAACAAACACAGATACATTAACCTATGAATTAATATTTAATACGCAGTAAGTGTGAGCGTCACATATACGCACAGTCTAAGCTCACACAACACCATTCTGATTACGGAAGACGCTGGTAATGAATGGCCCTACAGATTCTCCACTTAACAAGAGTGACAGTAGGGTGGGATTGGGCATTCAGCCGCTCCACAAAGTTACATCGTAGTTACTCTGACCTACTTCCACTTTTAAGCAGTTGCCCTCCACTGTCATAACATATGTTTGGCAATCAAATAGTGCAGTAGCTAATGGTGTCCAAAGGCATATGACCTCACAAACTATTTCACAACAACGCTTAAGTTATGGAGCCCAAAGACTCATGAGTCGGCCCCTGGCATGGCCAAATTCTAGATTTTCATGTAATTTAATCGAAATTTCACAACAACGTTTAGTGTTCTTGAGGGTATTCTTGTTCTGTCACTGCAACTACAAAAACTGTGATTTTTCTTCAGACGCTTTTTGCTTCATTGAGGTAAATCATCATCAGTGGTAATTTACCTCTATAAAGTGAAACGCGTCTGGTGAAAAAACCACAATTTTTTGTATTTACAACGACAGAACAAAAATACTTTCAAGAACTGTAAAGCAACTACGGACAATATGGAAGTTTCTTCACCCCCAAGTCATAGGTTAGAGCCCCTTACCCACCCTCCACCTCGTGTCCCTGCTCCCTGCCCCAGGGGTTCCAGTATCACAGGTCCTTTGTCTGTAAGGCTTAAGGTTCAATCCCCTCTACAGTAGGTTCGACCTCTTAATATGTAAATATCGTAATTTCACGTAAATATATAATTTAACAACGCAATTACCGCAATTTCACAATGTAACTTAAGTTTCAGAGCTACGCTGATCAGCCAAAATACACTCCTGGAAATGGAAAAAAGAACACATTGACACCGGTGTGTCAGACCCACCATACTTGCTCCGGACACTGCGAGAGGGCTGTACAAGCAATGATCACACGCACGGCACAGCGGACACACCAGGAACCGCGGTGTTGGCCGTCGAATGGCGCTAGCTGCGCAGCATTTGTGCACCGCCGCCATCAGTGTCAGCCAGTTTGCCGTGGCATACGGAGCTCCATCGCAGTCTTTAACACTGGCAGCATGCCGCGACAGCGTGGATGTGAACCGTATGTGCAGTTGACGGACTTTGAGTGAGGGCGTGTAGTGGGCATGCGGGAGGCCGGGTGGACGTACCGCCGAATTGCTCAAAACGTGGGGCGTGAGGTCTCCACAGTACATCGATGTTGTCGCCAGTGGTCGGCGGAAGGTGCACGTGCCCGTCGACCTGGGACCGGACCGCAGCGACGCACGGATGCACGCCAAGACCATAGGATCCTACGCAGTGCCATAGGGGACCGCACCGCCACTTCCCAGCAAATTAGGGACACTGTTGCTCCTGGGGTATCGGCGAGGACCATTCGCAACTGTCTCCATGAAGCTGGGTTACGGTCCCGGACACCGTTAGGCCGTCTTCCGCTCACGCCCCAACGTCGTGCAGCCCGCCTCCAGTGGTGTCGCGACAGGCGTGAATGGAGGGACGAATGGAGACGTGTCGTCTTCAGCGATGAGAGTCGCTTCTGCCTTGGTGCCAATGATGGTCGTATGCGTGTTTGGCGCCGTGCAGGTGAGCGCCACAATCAGGACTGCATACGACCGAGGCACACAGGGCCAACACCCGGCATCATGGTGTGGGGAGCGATCTCCTACACTGGCCGTACACCTCTGGTGATCGTCGAGGGGACACTGAATAGTGCACGGTACATCCAAACCGTCATCGAACCCATCGTTCTACCATTCCTAGACCGGCAAGGGAACTTGCTGTTCCAACAGGACAATGCACGTCCGCATGTATCCCGTGCCACCCAACGTGCTCTAGAAGGTGTAAGTCAACTACCCTGGCCAGCAAGATCTCCGGATCTGTCCCCCATTGAGCATGTTTGGGACTGGATGAAGCGTCGTCTCACGCGGTCTGCACGTCCAGCACGAACGCTGGTCCAACTGAGGCGCCAGGTGGAAATGGCATGGCAAGCCGTTCCACAGGACTACATCCAGCATCTCTACGATCGTCTCCATGGGAGAATAGCAGCCTGCATTGCTGCGAAAGGTGGATATACACTGTAGTACTGCCGACATTGTGCATGCTCTGTTGCCTGTGTCTATGTGCCTGTGGTTCTGTCAGTGTGATCATGTGATGTATCAGACCCCAGGAATGTGTCAAAAAGTTTCCTCTTCCTGGGACAATGAATTCACGGTGTTCTTATTTCAATTTCCAGGAGTGTATAATGACCACCTACCTAACAGCCTGTATCTCCACCTTTGAAACGGATAACGGCGGCGATGCGTAGTGGCATAGAAACTGAGACCTAGGTAGGTCTCTGCACACACATCTTACCTAACCTCCGTTACTCCCGGGGACGGACGCGATAATCTCTGACGCCACTCTCAGTCCCATCTCTCATGTGTTCTGTCTGGTTCAGATCTGGCGAGCTGGGGGGCCAGTACATCAACTGGAACTCGCCACGTGTACCTCGAGCCACCCCACCACATTCCTGGCCTTGTGACATGGCCCTTTATCTTTTTGAAAAATGCCACTGCATTCAGGAAACATGATCATCACGAAGGGGCGTACGCGGTCTGCCACCAGTGTGGGATTCACTTTGGTCATCATGGTGCCTTGCACGAGCTCCACGGGACCAATGGATGCCCACGTGAATGTTCCTCAGAGCATAATGGAGCCGACACCAGCTTGTCTCCGCCCCGCAGTACAGGTATCAAGGAGCTGTTTCCCTGGAAGACGACGGATTCGCGATCTTCCACAGGTGCTGTGAAGAAGGTATCAGGATTCATCAGACCATGCTACACTCTGTCAATGCGCCAACTTCCAGTGCTGACGGACACGACCCATTTCAGTCGTAGTTGCCGATATCGTGGTGCTAACATTGATACATGCGAGGGTCGTCGGTTGCGGAGGCCCATCTTTTAGGAGTGTTAGGTGCACTGTGTGTTCAAACACACTTCTGCTCTTCCTTTCATCAAAGTCTGATTTTAGTTCCTCCACAGTTCGTCTCCTGTCCTGTTATACCAGTCTGCCCAGCCTAACACGTCCAACATCGTCCGTGAACATAATCTGGGCCCACTGTTCCAATTACCATGTACTGTGTTCTTGACACCTGGCTTCGCTGGCTCTCCTGTGACCAGGAATCGGTGGAATGTACCTTGCGGGTCTCCGGGCGAATAAACCATGTCTGTTCAGTCGTCTGGAGACTGTGTGTCTGGAGACACCTCTTCCAGTCGCTGCGTTAAGGTCCCGAGCAAGGCTACTCCGTGGCCGTCTGCGGGCACTGATCGTGAGATATCGGTCTTCTTGTTGTGTTGTACACTCAGGACGTCCAGTACTGTAGAGCCTGAACACGTTTCGTTTCTGCTGGAATCGTTGCCATAATCTAGAGATCACACTTTGTGGCACACGGAGGGCCCGTGCTACGACCTGCTGTGTTTGACCAGCCTCTAGTCGCCCTAGTAGTCTACCCCTCATAACGCCATCAATATGTGTTGTTTGAGCCATTTTCAACACACAGTCACCGTTAGCACGTCTAAAAACGTCTGCACACTTAATCGCTGCACCGTACTCTGACGTGCACCAACACATTTGCGTACTGGACTACTGCCAGAGCCACCGTGCGACGACCGCAGGTCAGGTGCACCGCATGGATATACCCCAAGGTGATTTAAACCTGCAAACCGCCCACCAGAGCGTTGTTACACTTAATTTATGAGCATGAGTGTATTTCAGCGTCAAAGTAGTACAGATAGCTTTTGTTAACGGCATTAACTAAATACAAAATAAGTTTAACTTAATGGTTTTCTTTTCTCTGTGATATTTTTTCAATACTTCTCTCATGTACGTGAATTCGTGATTTGCATATACGCTATTTAAAACTAAGTTTTCAAATGTGAGAAGTAGTTAGTAACTGCCTCCACTGAATGTGCAGCTACTTACGAGTGATCTGCGATGTCAAGAAACCTACCAGGAGAATGTGTCTTCTGTACCCTAATCTAATCCTCCAGTGAATTTCATTTTTCTGCTTCCCTTATCGCCACAACCGAGTTGAAGAGCAAGGATGCCGTTATATCTTATTTTAAACACGTCTAAAAATATGACCGTATCATTCAATTTCACGTTCGGATGTGATTCTAGAACGACCATCAGTTTCAATATCTTTCATTAAAAATTGTTGTTTTATCGTGAAATTACGTTAAGGATTCCCAAGAATTCACTCTAATCATTGATAGCAGAACTCACGCTCGCTCATCGCCTGAGCAGTGAGCCCTCGTGGTAAAATGTGGCTGTCGGACCTCACTGTGTAGAGTAGGGTGCAAACCGTGCGCCCTCTTCAGAGGAATGACGATATGTTAAGTTCGCTGCAGTTTAAAACGCAAGCATATATACTCAATGGCGTAATGCTTAAAGTGGAGATTAGCTCTTTTGATCAGAACCAATTTGTAACACGTAAGTGCAGCATGTCTGTCTATAGTTACAACTTCAGACGTACAGTGTGACAGGCACTTGAGTGATAAGTTTCATAATAAAACAGGTATTACAGACTCGTATAAAAATTTTGTACGACATTATTTTCCACATCTTCACAAGTTTGCAGCTGTGATTATATCGATGTTTGCACGTACATATTTGTAGTGGCAACTTTTTCCGCGACAATGAGAACGAAATTTATCTAGAGAACCTCACTGAAAGACTTGAGTTTAAAGGCTTATCTTCGAGTTAGCAGTACTTAGAAAGTGGTTCAAGACAATGATGTTAAATTAAAAAGCAAAATAAGTAATATTTGCTGACAATATTTGATTCTGTGTTTAACGTCTTAATGAAATAGTCACGAAATACATGCCGATGTCAATTTAAAATTCGTGTGAAGATGACATTCATCGTAAGGCTATATCAGTTGTAACAAATGTCATGTTTCGTACCTAGGTGCCCCACGATCTGTGTCTCATCAACTAAAAGAAATGTAAGATTCGTTTTATTGTCATTTCTCATCAATGCTACAATTTTAGGAAATAAAGTTACCTCGAAAGGCATTAATTAGCCACGACTAAGCGATACATAAGTTAGTTGCCGTAGAATAGTCTCGTTGACAACAGATTGTCGCGCCCAGCTGCCTTGTGCCTATTCCTCCTCGCCACCTATACCCTGCTCTCCTCCATCCGTTACTCGCCGTGTTCCGTCCGGTTGTTCACTGCTGAGGCGCGAGCGCGCACGAGCGGACCGCGAACAGGCCTGCTCTACGGCATTCACTCAGTGTACACTCGACAGATAAATGATCTGCACTTGAATAATACGTTCTTTCTGACTGTGTGGAAGACGCAAAGATCTTCTCTACTTTGTAACTTCCATTTTCAGTACTCTTATTGCACAACTACTTTAACCAAGAAATGAGCCCCAGATTTTGATAACTAAATAGGTTCCTGAAACTAGTTTTGGACCTTTCTCTGTAAGGTGCTATTGATCTATAGCTGCTTTTAAAATTCCCTTAGTTACTTATGTTAATATAATTCAAAATTCGGTAGTCTATCTAGTGAATCACTGTGTGATCTTGTAGCTTTAATTCATGAGAAGAAACGTAATCGACTGAAATGAAACCATTTGTCTCTCGAAGGATAGTTTCTACAGATATTTAGTATTTTTAAGTATGGTACCGTTAGGAGAGTGGGATTGGGCATTCAACCGCTCCGCAAGATCATATCCTTATTACTCTGACACACTTTCACTTTAAAAAAAATGATTCAAATGGCTCTGAGCACAATGGGACTTAACATCTGAGGCCATCAGTCCCCTAGAACGTAGAACTACTTAAACATAGCTAACCTAAGGACATCACACACATCAATGCCCGAGGCAGGATTCGAACCAGCGACCGTAGCGGTCGCGCGGTTCCAGACTGAAGCGCCTAGAACCGCAAGGCCACACCGGCCGGCTGGAAAATGCAGGTGAACTGGAAACAATGAAAACAAGAAGAGGTAGGGAAGTCGTTATGTGATCCTACTTAGTCAGTACAGACATAAATAATAATAATAATAATAATAATAATAATAAAGTTGTTAAAATCAATATGTCTCGAAAGTTGAGAGTGTATTACTAATTGGTAGTAACAGATAAAATAGATGCAAGTAGATATTCCTACTGTGTTCTTCCGCATGAAAGTTTCTACAGGACATTGGCAGCTGGAGGTGTTTTAGTAACAGATAGCACTTTATATTTGCCGTGACGGGCAGCAGCGCTGTCGGGGGCGCCTTGTCACGACCCGCGCTGCCGCCCCCGTCGGAGGTTCGACTCCTCCCTCGGGCATGGGTGTGCGTGTTGGCCTTAGCTTAAGTTAGTTTAAGTTAGCTTAAGTAGTGCGTAAGCTTAGGGACCAATGACCTCAGCAGTTTGGTCCCAAAAGACCTTACCACAAATTTCTAAATTTTAAATAAAACAACAAACTTAATATTCACTCTGTGGTTTTCCGCGTGATGTCGTGCTTCATGAAAAACATAATGGCTTCTCATACTATGAAGGAAGAGCGGTTTCTTGAAGATTGTACAGTTGTTCAGAAGCTGATTAAGTGGGAATATGTATGTCGTGTTGCACGTATCAGTCTATGGGAACAAATAGCTCCTGATAGGTATAGATTAAACAAGGCCCCGGGAGTAGACAACATTCCATTAGAACTACTAACAGCCTTGGGAGAGCCAACTCTAACGAAACTGTACCATCTGGTCAGCAAGATGTATGAGACAGGCGAAATAGCCCCCAGACTTCAAGAAGTTTCGTCACAGGGTTATTTGGTAACCGTGATAGCGTTACGGAGATTTTTAGCAAACTCAAGTGGAAGACTCTGCAAGACAGGCGCTCTGCATCGCGGTGTAGCTTGCTCGCCAGGTTTCGAGAGGGTGCGTTTCTGGATGAGGCATCGAATATATTGCTTCCCCCTACTTATACCTCCCGAGGAAATCACGAATGTAAAATTAGAGAGATTCGAGCGGGCATGGAGGCTTTGAGACAGTCGTTCTTCCCGCGAACCATACGCGACTGGAACAGAAAATGGAGGTAATGACAGTGGCACGTAAAGTGCCCTCCGCCACACACCGTTGGGTGGCTTGCGGAGTATAAATGTAGGTGTAGATGAAGAATATAATTACTCCAATACCAAAGAAAGCAGTTGTTGATATGTGTGAAAATTACCGAACTATTAGTTTATTAACCAACGGCAGCAAAATACACTCCTGGAAATTGAAATAAGAACACCGCGAATTCATTGTCCCAGGAGGGGGAAACTTTATTGACACATTCCTGGGGTCAGATACATCACATGATCACAATGACAGAACCACAGGCACATATACACAGGCAACAGAGCATGCTCAATGTCGGCACTAGTACAGTGTATATCCAGCTTTCGCAGCAATGCAGGCTCCTATTCTCCCATAGAGACGATCGTAGAGATGCTGGATGTAGTCCTGTGGAACGGCTTGCCATGCCATTTCCACCTGGCGCCTCAGTTGGACCAGCGTTCGTGCTGGACGTGCAGACCGCGTGAGACGACGCTTCATCCAGTCCCAAACATGCTCACCTGCACGGCGCCAAACACGCATACGACCATCATTGGCACCAAGGCAGAAGCGACTCTCATCGCTGAAGACGACACGTCTCCATTCGTCCCTCCATTCACGCCTGTCGCGACACCACTGGAGGCGGGCTGCACAATGTTGGGGCGTGAGCGAAAGACGGCCTAACGGTGTGCGGGACCGTAGCCCAGCTTCATGGAGACAGTTACGAATGGTCCTCGCCGATACCCCAGGAGCTACAGTGTCCCTAATTTGCTGGGAAGTGGCGGTGCGGTCCCCTACGGCACTACGTAGGATCCTATGGTCTTGGCGTGAATCCGTGCGTCGTTGAGGTCCGGTCCCAGGTCGACGGGCACGTGCACCTTCCGCCGACCACTGGCGACATCATCGATGTACTGTGGAGACCTCACGCCCCACGTGTTGAGCAATTCGTCGGTATGTCCACCCGGCCTCCCGCATGCCCACTATACGCCCTCGCTCAAAGTCCGTCAACTGCACATACGGTTCACGTCCACGCTGTCGCGGCATGCTACCAGTGTTAAAGTCTGCGATGGAGCTCCGTATGCCACGGCAAACTGGCTGACACTGACGGCGGCGGTGCACAAATGCTGCGCAGCTAGCGCCATTCGACGGCCAACACCGCGGTTCCTGGTGTGTCCGCTGTGCCGTGCGTGTGATCATTGCTTGTATAGCCCTCTCGCAGTGTCCGGAGCAAGTATGGTGGGTCTGACACAACGGTGTCAATGTGTTCTTTTTTCCATTTCCAGGAGTGTATTAATGACTTTACAGGCGCATGGGAAAAATTGTAGAAGCCGACCATGGCGAAGATCAGTTTTGATTCCGTAGAAATGTTGGAACACGTGAGGAAAGGCAAACGTACGTTTCTAGTATTTGTAGATTTAGAGAAAGCTTTTGACAATGTTGACTGGAATATTCTCTTTCAAATTCTGAACGTGGCAAGGGTCAAATGTAGGGAACGATAGACTATTTACAATTTGTACAGAATCCCGATGACAGTTATAAGAGTCGAGGGGCATTAAAGGGAAGTAGTGGTTGGGTAGGGAGTGAGGCAGGGTTGTAGCCTCTCCCCGATGTTTTTCAATCTGTATATTAAGCAAGCAGTGAAGGAAACAAAAGAAAAATTGGAGTAGGAATTAATGTCCATGGATAAGAAATTAAAAGCGGTTCTCGGCGCGCAGTCCGGAACCGTGCGACTGCTACGGTCGCAGGTTCGAATCCTGCCTCGGGCATGGATGTGTGTGATGTCCTTAGGTTAGTTAGGTTTAAGTAGTTCTAAGTTCTAGGGGACTAATGACCACAGCAGTTGAGTCCCATAGTGCTCAGAGCCATTTTAAGAAATTAAAACTCTGAGGTTTGCTGATGACATTATAATTCTGTCAGAGACAGCAAAGGACCTGGAAGAGGAGCTGAAGAGAATGGACACTGTCTTGAAAGGAGGATATAAGATGAACACCAACAACAGAAAAACGGGGATAATGGTATATAGTCGAATTACATCAGGTGATGCTGAGAGAATTAGACCAGGAAATGAGATACTTAAAGCAGTAGATGAGTTTTGCTATTTGGGGAGCTAAATAACTGATGATGGTCGAAGTAGAGACGATATAAAATGTAGACTGGCAATGGCAAGGAAGGTGTTTCTGAAGAAGGGAAATTTGTTAACATCAAGTATACATTTCAGCGTCAGGACGTCTTTTCTGAAAGTATTTGTATGGAGCGTAGCCATGTATTGATGTGAAACATGGACGATAAATAGTTTAGACAAGAAGAGAATCGAGGCTTTCGAAATGTGGTGTTACAGAAGAATGCTAAAGGTTAGATGGATAGATCACGTAACTAATGAGGAGGTATTGAGTAGAATTGGGAAGAAGAGGAATTTGTGGCACAACTTGACTAGAGGAAGGGGTCTGTTGGTAGGACATGTTCTGAGGCATCAAAGAATCATCAATTTAGTACTGGAGGGCAGCGTGGAGGGTAAAAATCGCAGAGGGAGACCAAGTAAATTCAGAAGGATGTACGCTCCAGTAGGTACTTCGAGATGAAGAAGCTTGCACAGGATAGAGTAGCATGGAGAGCTGCATCAAACCAGTCTCTGGACTGAAGTCCACAACAACAACATTGCACAGGTGGGAAAAATCTTAACACCTTTATTAGAATAGTCTCTTAGGTTAGGGATGAAATTACAGCCCTCAGAATCTCGAAGCTCTGGAGCTTAACGGAATACACGTTGTTACTCACATGTCTGAGACATGAAGGCACCATAGGTTAGAGAACTTAGCACAATTTCATACGTCTCAGCGTTATTTTGAGATTTCCCACGACAATTAATTGTGTGAAATTAAAATGATTTACACGTACACTGATCAGCCAGAACACCATGAGTACCAACATAGTGTCGATATAAACTCGTACAGGCGGTAGCAGAGTCACCTGGCCAGGAATGACTGCTAGCCAGACACACGCACGGTGCATGTAGTATCAGTGAGCGAACTGTCAGTGTGGGGAAGGCACGTGATCTAGCTGTCTGACCAAGGGCAGATTGTTATGGCCCGGAGGCTCGGCACGAGCACTTCGGAAACCGCACCACTTGTCAGGTCTTCGATGATTGCTATGGTTTGTGTCTTCAGCACGTGGCGAAACCAAGGTTAGACCACGTCCAAACGTCGTAGGGAGGGGGGGGGGGATGCGACTGTAGCGCCTAGAACCGCTCGGCCACCCCGCCGGCAATAAAATAAAACCGTGGGCTGAGTATTCCAGAACGGATTTTTGCGTTCGAAGTGGCTACAAGACGTGATGTATCGCATCAAATTGGTATGAGACGATTACATGATGGGAATCTCCATCCCCAACTACCTTGACGAGCACCACGTTGTACACCACAATACCATAGACTCTCTTGCAGATGGGGAACAAATAGTTCAGAATGGACGCTCAAGTATTGGCGTCTGTGCTGTTTACTGACATAACTCGGACCTGTTTGTACCCTGACAATTGCTGACAATGTGTTTGTAGACGTTCTGGAAACATCGAACGCATCCAACACTGTGTCTCATATATGCAGCTAGGTGGTAGCGGTGTTATGTTCTGATGTGGCATTAAATGAGACCACCGCACAGATTTCTTTCGTGGTTGCTGAGATCCACTTCACTCCTCTGGGGTACAAGAATAAGATTCTGTAACCAATAGTGGGATAGCATTGCCAGCGTGACGGTAACAGTTTCATCTCGTTGGGTAACAACACGAGTGCTCATTGTGCTGTTCTTTTGGAAACGTTCCTTCAGCATGCTAGGGCCACCAGTAAGGGGTGCACCAGAGCAATGGCTTGATGATCACATCGACGTTACGCCATGACGAACGCAAGCCTGTGTTTGCGCAAAGTGACGTTTCACCACGTACTGACGTTGCTGAGGAGTGCAGAGAAAAATAACCCATGGGAAATATACTTTGCCGTTAACAAATGTTTCATTTTAAATTATCATTATTACTTTGTGATCTGGACACATTGTAAACGAACACATTCGCGAGGCTCAGAGACAGTTTTGGTTTTCTGTGCCATGAACATCGAAATAAAGGAGTGAGGGAAAACTTTTGTTCAAGAGTGTATTTTGATGAATCACAACATTATAAACTCACGTATTATCGAACTTTAGACGCCAATAAAAACGCCGCCACCATTGGCGTCTAGCCTATCTTTGCGATATACACATCCCAAAAAATGCAACACTCACCAAGACAAGGTCATTTATTGACAAGTAAGGTGGCACGTAGTTCATCATTGTAGGAACACACGTCACAGAAAAGGGTGCCCAAATATTGCATCAATACACAGTGTATCCCCTCTGACGTCAACTCAGGCTTTAATTTTCAAGTGCAAACGATCATAAAGGTGCCGAGTGCCAATCCTGAAACGGACTGTACCAAGCATCTCTCGCCTTTTGGTGCAAATCGGCAATGGTTCCTGCAGGTTCTAGAGAACGAGTACGAGCATATTTCGTTGTAGCAGCCGTGTGTGCATGTGCTTCGTTCCGCTGAAAAAGAGCATCACCTACCTGTCAAAGAAATTGCAGTAGCATGGGGATAACGGCTTGTGCAATGGTGTAATGGTTAGATTATCCTACAGAAACACTACATGTGACCGTGAGTTGTAACTGATAGTTCTCCCATACCATCTAGCCTGGGATGAGGTTTATGCATTGTAGGCAAATGCACTTTGGAATAGGTAGCTCACCAGGTCTACACCATACATGTGTACATCCGTCACTCACATAGGTACAGGATCTACACTCGTCACTGAAGGCAACAGAATGCCATGCCATTCTACTGTCAACTCTTTCATGACTCGAGGTAACCATGCTTGGCGGTGTCGTGGTGTCAGTGGAAGCCAGGCCGGAGGCACGTGTGATCTTATTCTTGCCATCAGCAGATGGTTCCCGGTGGTCCCTGATGACACAGTAGGCGTAGCATGTGCCCGAATATCATATCTGGATGATGTTTGTCGTCCACCGCTGCTCGTACTGTGCACCCATCTCGGCGTGCGCCTTTGCTATGCGAGTGTACAGAACCTGATCTACAGGAGTGGGAATGATCCACAGACCACTGCTGAAAGCAGCGACTTATCACCCATACATTGAGTCCAACACCTGCAGTCATCCGTCGATACGTCTATCCATCATCCAGTAGGTACAAAATGCAACTCCTTTCAGATGACTGCGCTGTTCAGCAGGAGCACGTAATCGTCGGTGGGACATGGTTTTACACTAGGATGTATGTTGCAAATACTGTTCGCCTTCAATCTCATCACAGTTACTTCCTGCAGAGTCAAAACAGAGGGTGCACAGACCGGTCGTCTGAGTATTATACTTTGGTGCCACTAAACACTGACATTGAGAGTGTTTCTTTTTATTCCGGCAGTGTATATTTCAGTCTGAATCTAGAATATCATCGTTATTCACTTCTGATTTTTCTCTTCGTAATACTACATCTGTATCTATAATCAGTGAGTCATCTTGTGGTGTGTGGGGGAACTTACTTTGTGCCCCTCTGTCACTTCCTCCCTCTGCTGTTCCAGTCGCGATTGGTCTGCGGAAAAACAATCGTTGGTAAGCCTCTGTGTGAGTCTGAATCACTTTAACTTCACCTTCATGTTATTTCCACGAGATTTTCCTAGGAGTAAGCAATACGTTGCTTGATTTTTGTAGAAACGGATGCTCTCAGCATTTTGACTGTAAACGAAACGGTGGTGCAGAGCTCTTCTCTTACAGTTTGGTGGTCTCCGTGATGCTTTGGCGATTACTAAATAAATGTGCAAGGATACGCGCTACCATTCTTTGGATCTTCCTTATTTACTCAGCCAGTCCTCTCTCGTAAGTATCAGAGGTTGACAAACAACATTCAAGAATCAGGGTTACGAGGGCACTGTAAAGCACCTGCTTTGTGGTTAGACTACACTTCCTGAGGATTTTTTCAATGAAACTCACTCTGGAATCTGCCTTACCTGCAGTTAGTTTCATGTTATCGTTCTACTTTGAACAGCTCCTTACACATAACCTTACGTAACTTATAGATGTGACTGCATCGGGCACTTGTGCGACAGGCGTGTAGTTTATGCAGCAAATGGTCTTTCCGTCTATTTATGCACAGTATGTCAAATTTACTTATGTTGAGGATCAACTGGCAATCCCTGCACGAAGTGTAGATCATCTGTAGGTCTTCCTGCATTTCGCTACAACATTCCATCGTTGCTGTATACAACAGTATATTCGCGAAATGTTTCATGAAACTTTCGACCTTATCTGTAGGCTGCTTGTATGAGAGTACGTAGTGTGAACAGTAATCTAAGCTCAGGGCTGGGGAAGTTAAGCGCATAATGGCTTCTCGACCCAGTTAATATTAACTTTCATTATAATGCAGGAAGAAATAAAAAGAGTCAGCAGAGCAAGGCAGGCTGATTGCTACAGCCTTTCTAATCAAGTCACCTGTCAGTTGCCTGAGCTGTTCTTTGCGTGCTCTAGTCAAGACATGCTACCGCCTCAATACTTACGGAATACTGGTGCTGTATCGCTTAGTCCACAACGCTGCTGTTATGCATTTAACATCGTTGCACCATACAACAACAACAACAGAAAACGAAAAACACAACATGAACTTCATATTTCAATTAAAGAGGAAATACAAGTATATCGAATGTTACAGTACAAAATAATACTACTTTACCATTGTGACTCGTTTATAAACAGAAAGTAACACTAAAAAAATTACGCAAGAAACGTCAGAGAAAGACGAAAACTATAAACATTCATATTATTGTTATGAGAGTTCGTATAGTTAGACGGATATCACAAACCAGACATAATTTAACCATTGATGCTATATTGTAAAACAGGAATCTAATCTATAATGAATTTTATAGTATATGTAGTCTGTGGTAATGGCCATTGAACTAAAGATTTATTGGAGAAAATCAAACTAAATATCTTTCAGCCGTCTAAATTTTCAAATGTTATTTTATTGGGCTGCCAGTTTCAGCGATGTATTACGCCATCTTCACGCCCGCTGACCATCGTGTAGGAAGATTCCCACTTTTATCCAGTCTAAATAGAAACCAGCTTTTAGAGACTGCTATCCGTAGTGTTCTGAGACAGCGATCACATCAAACGTCAACTGCCGGTGGTGTTTGACGTTGGTTAAGGCGCAAGGTAAAACACGAAGCAGCTACTCTCCCACGACTTCTTTTTCGCAACTAACCCTCTGTCGGGTGTTTCTGGCACTTTTGTAGTGTTCTTTTGACTTAAAGGTTGACGTTGGTTGCATTACTGAAGCTCTACATATGCTATATTACAAATTGCCTACATTTTTACATCGTCTGGAAGATCAGTAATGCTATTTTCAAGTATGGGTTGAATCTGGAAAAGTAAGACCATCTTACGAAATTGTATCTAAACTGTGTGAATGCGATAGTGGCCGATGAGCTTTGCATTTGCAGATATCGATCGAGGGAACACTTTGAGGCGCTAACTGTTTCCTTTGAAGAAACCACGGGGCATTAATCAGTTCGCTTTAGGCAAATAGTCTTATAAATTTTCATATCTTTGTTCTACAATCCATCGCTGTCATTCTGAACAGAAAATCCGCAGTCGAGACGGAACAAAACTACGAAAGCTGAAACGACAAGAAATTTCCTGGATACTACTTCTACACGTATTTTTGAACAACTATTATAAGTTTTAGTTCAAGAGAACGTGGGGTGTTATCTTAGCGAAGTTTGTTTTACATCACTGTAATTTACATGCCTGCTGTTCTCTTACCTCACACTAAGCAATCGAAAAAGTTATAAAATTACATTATTGTACCAACTAATAAAATATAAATGTCTTGTACATTTCGTGCTTGTAGCTTTTAAGAAGTATGTATCTTTTGTAATACAAATACCACAGATGATGAGCAACGGCAGGAACTAGTCCCCTAAAATAATCTAATACCAATAAGCAGCTCACCTCAAACAATCAATTATTAATAAGACGTTTTTACAAAATATAAACGTGTAAAATACCACACTCATAGCCAGACCAGCATACAGCGTATAGTATACATTATTATTTAGCAACCTTTTAAATACGTGCTGTTTGCTTCAGATCCAGTAGAACCAAATATATATATATATAATACTGGGCCTGATGTCACTTAAAATAAAAAACTCCAGTGGATCATTTACAGCAATAATGTACATTTCCCTCCGTTCACCTTGAACTCTGCTCTCTTATAACCACACTGCAGACAATAAGATAAATTCTAACTTTAATATTGCCGTCATCGATTAACCACGTAATAAATAAAGACAATTCAAGGTTTATTTAAAGTCATTTAATTTTCCAAAATTACAAGAATTGTTTTAAGTCTGTTGCAAGCACTCTCAGATGGCAGGCCTAAATCCCCTGTTGGTGCAATGAGCTATGGGTCCCTAAAACCAATGACAAGTCACACAAATAAAGGTTTTGAGACGAATCAAATGTTTCAGTACAATGGATAAAATCAGCAACCAAGACATAAGGAGAAGATCTTCACAATGCTATTAAAAAAAAGAAAAAACGAAAAAAACAGGAATGTATCGTCCACATAGTTTACATGAACAATGTGCGCCCACTTAATAAGTACCGGCAGATAGGCAAAAGATGTTGAAAACGACCGAACAAAAGATTTTTTTTTCATTTTTGTTTGGTCTTGAACGTGAGTACACTACTTATCCACCAATAATTACACTTAACTTATGGGAATTCATTATCGATGACTTCTGTCGTTGGTTGTCTTTCGTTGTGTGGCGGCGCTAGTATTTACAATGTGTGTGTGTGTGTGTGTGTGTGTGTGGGGAGGGGGGGGGGGGAATTATCTTTCGGCATGTGCTCTGTATACCGAAGCTTTAAATGTCATTGAACAGGGCTCTCTTGTCGTATTTGTGTCTTGACAATGACAAGGTGTGCACCTGTTCAATTATCAGCAGTTGTCGATGACGTCATCCGGCAATATTACGGTTAGTTATTTAAACAGTTACACTAATTACACTAATTAACCTTCAAGGACTGCACTATTTAGTCATTAAGAAACACAAGATATGGATTTTTTTAAACATATGAAATAATTGAACATCATGTCTTCACAATTAACAATAAATAAAAAGATAATTACGTTCTAAACACAGAAGCAATAATTAAAATTTTCTATTCAAAATATGTTTACAAACCATTTTCTATATTCAATACTCTTTGCGATACAAACAATTTAGTGAACTACTAAAAATGGTAATTACTCTTTCTCTGCAGGCTGTGGTCATGTTTAAAATTTGCTAATTGGGATGAATCTTATCAGACATTTAAGAACTACTTCATCGTTCTGTAGTAAAATACCAGTAATTCTTGTAGGAAGTTGCATCCTAAGGTTTTTCAGGTCTGCGAGGAATTGTTCTCTATGTTCATGTAACTTGGAACAAGTGAATATGAAATGACTAATACCTCCAACATCGGAATTATGTCAGTCAGAAATTCTGAATTTATCCGTTGTGGGAAATACAAATGACAAGGGAAGATGATTGTAGAGATTGTTCTGCAAGCAAGAGATGAACTGATTGATTGGAACAGGCTGGCAGGCATAACCCGTGAAGCAGATGATGATGATGGTGACATTTAACTCGTCTCCTGTTGCTATTGCCTCTGTGTCTCAGAGAGCTTTACCGACGACCAAAATCAGAAACGAACTACAGGACAATTTAAATGACTCTTAGTATCAGCGCAAGATGTTATTGAAGGGTTAGGAGACTGTCGTTGCTTTGATAGTAATATGCGCTAAGCCTAGGTTTGGGATGGATCAGAGCGCCCGTAATAGAGCTGAATGGAGAGCGTACAGCTAAATATCGTGTTAGGGCAGACAGTTTTATGATTTCGGTGCGGTCGCTAGTGCAGTGCAGCCGCATAAAGAACGGGGATACTTCCATTACGCTTTGCTCCCCACAGCTGTTTTGCACAAAACGATTTCATAGATTCCAAGCTATACGCGTTCTGCGGAACAAATTTAAGTTTGTGTTTCTTTACACTTGCGACAAATGGAACAAAACACCATTCACGTTCTGTTTGAACAAGCAGCAGTTCTTGCGCACTAAAAGCACAAAAACACTATGTTAACGTCTACTTGTTCACGTCAGATTCACCCAATTACTCGGCACAATAACGGAACGCAGAATCGTGTTTCCTATAGCATTTGTTTCATTAGTTTTCCATACGTAAGGAATAAGAACAGAATGGGATGAGCTGCAAGTGACATTAAATTAGTGAAATCAAATAGATAAACTTCAGTATTTAAATAAATAAAAAGCAGACTACGGAATCAACATTATATCAGAATTAGTAATGGGTTTAGGATGACTTTGTTGCTCCTACTTCAAATTTACAAGGATGAAGAGCGTTGAATGCAATAGATAGGATATTTAGTGACGTAATCAGGCGATAGATTTTCTTATCCTTAGACGCAAAATTTAAAGACATTTGTTTCTGCTGATATTTGGCAGTAAAACTGAAGGTCATGATTGTAAATTTACTGACTTCGTGAACTACATACGACAAAATACAACACGCATACGATAAACACAGGATGTCTTCTTTCGACTGAGTTATGTCGTCGATTCCAGTATTTATTATGTTATTAACAACAATTTTTTGAGTTTGTAATAACATGTCTCTAGCATACTTTCTTGTGGTATATTGCGGTCAGTGCGCTACGTTTGAAACATATATTATTATACACTCCTGGAAATTGAAATAAGAACACCGTGAATTCATTGTCCCAGGAAGGGGAAACTTTATTGACACATTCCTGGGGTCAGATACATCACATGATCACACTGACAGAACCACAGGCACATAGACACAGGCAACAGAGCATGCACAATGTCGGCACTAGTACAGTGTATATCCACATTTCGCAGCAATGCAGGTTGCTATTCTCCCATGGAACCATCATAGAGATGCTGGATGTAGTCCTGTGGAACGGCTTGCCATGCCATTTCCACCTGGCGCCTCAGTTGGACCAGCGTTCGTGCTGGACGTGCAGACCGCGTGAGACGACGCTTCATCCAGTCCCAAACATGGTCAATGGGGGACAGATCCGGAGATCTTGCTGGCCACGGTAGTTGACTTACACCTTCTAGAGCACGTTGGGTGGCACGGGATACATGCGGACGTCCATTGTCCTGTTGGAACAGCAAGTTCCCTTGCCGGTCTAGGAATGGTAGAACGATGGGTTCGATGACGGTTTGGATGTACCGTGCACTATTCAGTGTCCCCTCGACGATCACCAGAGGTGTACGGCCAGTGTAGGAGATCGCTCCCCACACCATGATGCCGGGTGTTGGCCCTGTGTGCCTCGGTCGTATGCAGTCCTGATTGTGGCGCTCACCTGCACGGCGCCAAACACGCATACGACCATCATTGGCACCAAGGCAGAAGCGACTCTCATCGCTGAAGACGACACGTCTCCATTCGTCCCTCCATTCACGCCTGTCGCGACACCACTGGAGGCGGGCTGCACGATGTTGGGGCGTGAGCGGAAGACGGCCTAACGGTGTGCGGGACCGTAGCCCAGCTTCATGGAGACGGTTGCGAATGGTCCTCGCCGATACCCCAGGAGCAACAGTGTCCCTAATTTGCTGGGCAGTGGCGGTGCGGTCCCCTACGGCACTGCGTAGGATCGTACGGTCTTGGCGTGCATCCTTGCGTCGCTGCGGTCCGGTCCCAGGTCGACGGGCACGTGCACCTTCCGCCGACCACTGGCGACAACATCGATGTACTGTGGAGACCTCACGCCCCACGTGTTGAGCAATTCGGCGGTACGTCCACCCGGCCTCCCGCATGCCCACTATACGCCCTCGCTCAAAGTCCGTCAACTGCACATACGGTTCACGTCCACGCTGTCGCTGCATGCTACCATTGTTAAAGACTGCGATGGAGCTCCGTATGCCACGGCAAACTGGCTGACACTGACGGCGGCGGTGCACAAATGCTGCGCAGCTAGCGCCATTCGACGGCCAACACCGCGGTTCCTGGTGTGTCCGCTGTGCCGTGCGTGTGATCATTGCTTGTATAGCCCTCTCGCAGTTTCGGGAGCAAGTATGGTGGGTCTGACACACCGATGTCAATGTGTTCTTTTTTCCATTTCCAGGAGTGTAGTCTTGCACCAAAAACAATTTTAAGAATCGATTGCTATTCGAAAGGCGTCATGTTAGTCTTACTATTGCAGTTGGTGGTGACCTCAACCTACTCTCGATATGTTGGCGAAACTGATGTTTAATTTCGTTGATAGGCATAAGACCGTGTCCCAAATCGTACTAAATGCTTTCTCCAAACATTAATTTGAACAATTACTTCAGAAGCCCCCTCGAAGTGTAAGTGGTCACGATTATACCCTTAACCTCTTAGCAACAAATTATCCAGAGCAAATAGGGAGCATCATGACAGACAAAGAGATTAGTGACCACTAGGTCGTTGTAGCCATTTTCATCACAGTAACATCCAAATTCACCAAAAATAAACGCAAAATGTACCTATTTAAATAATCAGGTGAAAATTCGCTTAACGTTTTCCTGAAAGACGATCCGAACTGCTTTTAAACTAACTTTGTAAGTATATACCCGAAGTCGCTTAAATTTTTTTAAAAAAAGTAGTGTCGTCGACAATTGAGAGATTTATACTGAGGAAATTGATGAAAGATGTTGCTGATTCAGCATGGTACACAAAATAAGTCAGAACACTGTTGAAGAATCAATTAAATTAGCATCGAAAATCGAAAAGAACACAAAATAACCGAGACTGGCAGTGTTTAACTGAAGCTCGATCCTTAGCGCTGACTTCAGTGTGACCCACAATGGAACCCTGAATCTAAATCTGGCGGAAAATCCAAAGCGATTCTGGTGATATGTGAGTTATACGAGCAGCAAGACGCAATCACTGCCTTCATTGCTTGATGCCAAGGGTAATGCTACTGATGACTGTGTCACTAAAGCGGAATTACTAAACACTGTTCCTCAAAGTTCATTCATCAAAGAAGACGAAGTAAATATTCCAGTACTGAAATGAAGAAGAACTGCAAACATGTGTAGCTCAGAAGTAGATTTCCTTGGTATAGCGAAGCAAACTAATTCACTTAAAAAAGGCAAGTCTACCATTCAAGACTGTATAGCGCTTAGGTTCGTTTTAGAATATGCTGATACAGTTTCTCCATACTTAGCGACAATATACAGCAGTTCGGTCGATGGAAGGTCCGTACCTTAGGATTGGAGAGTTCTACAGGCAACACAAATACTCAAGAAAGGAAGCAGTAGTAATCAGATGAATTACAGACCCATCCTACAGACGCTGATTTGCTGTAGAATTTTGGAACATATTTTGTGTTCGAATATCGTGAATTACGTGGAAGCAAACGATCTGACACGTAGTCAGCACGGATTCAGGAAATATCGTTCTTGTTAAATATCAGTAGCTCTATTCGCGCGACGTAATGGGTGCTATCTACAGGGGATCTCAAATTGATTCCAAGTTTCTAGATTTAGGGAAGCGTTTGGCACCGTTCCTCACAAGAGACTTCCAATCAAACTTTGTGCCTGTGGAGTATCGTCTCAGTTGTACAACTGGATCGTGATTTCCTGTTAGAAATGTCACAGTACGTATCAGTCGATGGAAATCCATCGATTAAAAGATAACGTAATAGCTATTGTTCCTCAAGGAAGGTCCGCTCCAGTACCTAATCTATATAAACGATTTAAGAGACAATCTGAGCTGCTCTTTTAGATTGTTTGTAGATAATGCAGTCATTTACGTCTAGTATAATCATTAGAGTGTCATAAACAATTGACAGATGACTTGGACACGATGTCTGTCTAGCGCAAAATGTGGGTATTGACTCTAAATAAGGAAAAGTGTGAGGTCTTCCACATCCGTTAAATTTTGGGTACTCGAAAATCCCACAGATCTAAAGGCTGTCAGTTCAGCTAAGTACCCAGGAATTACAAGTACGTACAACTTATATTGGAACGGTCACACAGATAATGTTGTGGGGAAGGCAAAGCAATGACTGCGTTTTATTGACAGAACATGTAGAAGGTGCAATAGGTGTGTTAAAGGGACTGCCTAAACGACGCTTCTCCGTTCTTTACTAAACTAACGCTGTGCAGTATAAGATCCTTACCAGAAAGGACTGACAGAGGACATCAAAAAATTCCAAAGAAGTGCCGCTTGTTTTGTATTATCGCGATACGTGGATGAGAGAGTCACGAATATGATACTCGAGTTGGAGTTTTCACTTGACTGATCTGATCTGATCACAGCCACGGAAACAGATCGTTCCTCAGGAGCCAGTGATGATTAGTTAAGTTGCGCATTGTAGTAGACTACGGAATCAGTTATGATGTCCTGAGCACACTATTTTGAGTGGGTCTCAAGTAACTTGGTTACTCCTGCCTATGGACATGGGTTTCGTCAATTACGAAAGGAAAATCAGTGAATAAAATATATTTAAAGTTTATTCCACTTTTTTGTCATTAAATATTGAAGGGATTGATTATTATAAACAGTTTCGAACCAAGTGGTACACAGACTGTCACGTTACTGACAGTAACTAATGGTTGGCAAGGTTCTGAGATGTGTGTGTTGCAATTTGTTCACACCTATTCACTATGTTTGTTACTATATCGCGATACCTGCAATAATTACAAGGAATGAGAATGACAGCAAATCAAGACAAGCATATTACTGAATCTGCGAATCTTTATTCCGACCATGCTTCTACCAAATCTCTGCGTCCAAATAGTCCTCAAAACGCACTCTTCCCGGTCTGGCGGCAGTCTTTTGTGTGCCTAAAATTTCTAACCAAACTTACCGCCAACACTGACCAGTAGTATAGTCCTTGCAGCTTCTCCGTAGAACTATTCTCCAATGTTTTTCGTCGTTCTTGCAGATTCTCCGTAGAACTATTCTCCTAATCAACTTCTTTACTGCTTCTCCCAGTCACGGGCCGCTCACCAATGCTGGACTGTGCTTTTCCCGCTGGAAAGATTGTCTCATTAACCTGAGGGCACAGTGTACAGCCAGAAGCTAGACTAGGGGAACAGTGGGGGTTGCGCTTTAACACTGTGGCTGCATGCCTGGGTGTTGTCGTTGGTCCTGGTGGTCTGCGACTTGGCACCATCCCGGCGACTGCTCAGTGATCTGCACAAAGCTCCGTTCTTCTGCCTTCACCGGCCGTGGGTTCACTGTCCTGTTTGTAAGGACTTCATCTGCTGCGTCCCTAGGGACGAACCCGCTGCGGTCCTCACTCTCCCTAGCCCTCGCTCTCCAATGATGGCACCTTGCCCATATCTACACATCATTATACGGCATGCGTGAAATCCCATCAGGATATGAACGTACCGAGAGTTAGTACTGCCACTGCAGTCACTGTTATATCCTTCTTTAAAATTCCGAGTGAAATTGGCGCGTTTAACTGTTTTTAGCATATCAATCCGTTCCATCACCACTTACATGGATGAGATGGGTCTAGCCAGAATGGTTAGCCATCTCTCAATGCAATCATTAAAACAAAGGCGTTTTTTGTTGCGGGGAGATATTTTCATGTAATTTCAATCACCAGTTTTCTCCTCTGAATGTGAAAATATCTCATTGATGCCAGCATACGATGGGAGGAAAGGTCATCGTAATAAAGAGCATAAATTAGAGTTGATATGGAAAGATTTAAGTGTTCGAATTTCCCACACACTCCTACATACGGGAAAGAAAGTAAATAGTCTGAAGGTTGTTCGATGAACCATCTGTCAGACACTTACGTGCGAATTGCACTGTAATCACCCAGACGTAGATATAGTCTTCAGTCCGTGTCTGTCAGAATCGTTCCGTTCTTAGATATCTGTGACTGGTACAACATTCCTGGTAGACACGTTGTACACTACGCGTTGATTACAAACAAATCGGCCAACTTTACTCACGGTGTGTTCATGGACACGTTCAATAACAACAGCTCATTCTTTCTATTTTGTTACGTTTCTACGTCGATCCAGCTTACTGCAGTGACTCCGTACAACGGACTAGAATATACACACCATCTCGTGGTGGACGGTCACATGTCCGCCTGCGCGATGTCACATTTATCTCCACAGAAATAACAAACAGAATGTGTATTATTTACATAGGGACGAGTCATCGATCCCGAATTAATAGTGAACCAGTACTTTGACGATCGCAGAACAACATGCACTGACATTCAGTGATTGTTGTCAGAGTTCTCACGATTGACGCGGAAACGACAAAAAATAGACCAAAGTACCATTACAACTATTTGTAAATGATTCATCAGCAGTATTGCTAAACTGAAGTAAGTGTATGAGAACTCATTCTAAATTTATGTCTCAATGACATAGGTAACCGGTTTCGGTTATATTTACATAACCATCTTCAGACCCATGGCTTCCTTGGAGGATGGTAGGCGGAGCTCTCCTCAGCTGCTACGAAGTCAATGCAGAATGATGCAATGAAAGCGCAGAATGATATAATTTTCCAATACGAGACGCACAACTTAGCTAAGAGTGTTATTTACCTTATTTATGATGGAAATGCAATTGACGAATGTACTAGAACGGTCTACAAACTGGCATGATGAAAACGACTAATCGAAGGGTATTTCGTTTCTTACAGCTTGCCATGGTTCCTGAAGCTCTGGTGCGATCGCGGCAAATTTGTCTGGTGTGCAGCAGCTGGCGACCGCACATCTCCACTGTTCTTGTGTCGCCAACGCTGCATCTTATATCCGTCAAATAATCGCATCAGACTGGGATATATCTTACGGAGCCTTGAGTACAGGGGGCATTGCTTTCTACCGTTTTCTATAAAGTGTTCATTCGAGTCGCGAAAGTGTTAAGATATTTCGTATTTACTTATACTGCGCTGCGCGGCGATACGGAACTGAATGAAAAACTTTTCGAAACTCAATAAATGAGACATTATATTGTGATCCCCCCTCTATTGCGTGCTGGATCTCATAATCTAACACAGTAAGATTCTGATGGACTGAAGAGATGGTTAATTTTACATCAAAATTTAACTCTCCAGATACTGTCTGAAGGCATGAAAGCTGCATTTATCTGCAGTTAAGGAACCAGTTCCAAGAGTAGGATTAGTCTTTGAAGTTTTCACTGTTCGTCGTTTTGCGTTTACAGGCGTCAAATGGCTTTGAGCACTATGGGACTTAACTTCTGAGGTCATCAGTCCCTTAGAACTTAGAACTACTTAAACCTAACTAACCTAAGGACATCACGCACTTCCATGCCCGAGGCAGGATTCGAACCTGCGACCGTAATGGTCACGAGGTTCCAAACTGTAGCGCCTAGAACCGCTCGGCCACCCTCGCCGGCTACAGGCGTCATTGAGAAACGTTACTGCAAGTGTTTCTACACATTTTGGAACTGGTTTGGTTATCATCTATCAATGACTGGAGTATTTTAGAAACATGAACGTTCAGTGATGTTGCAGAAGATGTACCGAAGATAGAACTATATATCGAATGATACGTTTCCCGTCCCGTTTCATAGGATGTCTGATTCTACTCCAAGAGCTCTTGAATATCCTTGCCTGCTTAACAGACTGCATATTATCTTCTCTGTGCTATATGAATTCAGGAATGACACATGTAAACGTACGGAAGGTAGGAGGTTGCATAATTCTCTGTTTCTCCCACAGCAACATTCTTTAAGTCCGTTTTACTTTACGTGTTATAGCAGTATGTTTTTATTCGTGACATTCCTGCACCTCATTCTATATCTATATTCCGAAAACCGCTGTACGGGGCATGGTGAAGATTAAATTTTAAATAAACCCTTCTGGTTGGGAATAAAGGGACGCACACTAAAGCAGATAAATGCGGCTTTTATGCGCTCAGGCAGAAGCTGGGGAGATAAATACTGATGTAAAGCCAGCCATCTCTTCATTAGCTCTCTTTCTAACAATACACGGCCATCTCTTCGTTAACTCCTTTCATAATACACCCCTGGAAATTTAAATAAGAACACCGTCAATTCATTGTCCCAGGAAGGGGAAACTTTATTGACACATTCCTGGGGTCAGATACATCACATGATCACACTGACAAAACCACAGGCACATAGACACAGGCAACAGAGCATGCACAATGTCGGCACTAGTACAGTGTATATCTAACTTTCGCAGCAATGCAGGCTGCTATTCTCCCATGGAGACGATCGTAGAGATGCTGGATGTAGTCCTGTGGAACGGCTTGCCATGCCATTTCCACCTGGCGCCTCAGTTGGACCAGCGTTCGTGCTGGACGTGCAGACCGCGTGAGACGACGCTTCATCCAGTCCCAAACATGGTCAATGGGGGACAGATCCGGAGATCTTGCTGGCCAGGGTATTTGACTTACACCTTCTAGAACACGTTGGGTGGCAAGGGATACATGCGGACGTGCATTGTCCTGTTGGAACAGCAAGTTCCCTTGCCGGTCTAGGAATGGTAGAACGATGGGTTCGATGACGGTTTGGATGTACCGTGCACTATTCAGTGTCCCCTCGACGATCACCAGAGGTGTACGGCCAGTGTAGGAGATCGCTCCCCACACCATGATGCCGGGTGTTGGCCCTGTGTGCCTCGGTCGTATGCAGCCCTGATTGTGGTGCTCACCTCTACGGCGCCAAACACGCATATGACCATCATTGGCACCAAGGCAGGAGCGACTCTCATCGCTGAAGACGACACGTCTCCATTCGTCCCTCCATTCACGCCTGTCGCGACACCACTGGAGGCGGGCTGCACGATGTTGGGGCGTGAGCAGAAGACGGCCTAACGGTGTGCGGGACCGTAGCCCAGCTTCATGGAGACGGTTGCGAGTGGTCCTCGCCGATACCCCAGGAGCAACAGTGTCCCTAATTTGCTGGGAAGTGGTGGTGCGGTAGCCTACTGCACTGCGTAGGATCCTACGGTCTTGGCGTGCATCCGTGCGTCGCTGTGGTCCGGTCCCAGGTCGACGGTCACGTGCACCTTCCGCCGACCACTGGCGACAACGTCGATGTACTATGGAGACCTCACGCCCCACGTGTTGAGCAATTCGGCGGTACGTCCACCCGGCCTCCCGCATGCCCACTATACGCCCTCGCTCAAAGTCCGTCAACTGCACATACGATTCACGTCCACGCTGTCGCGGCATGCTACCAGTGTTAAAGACTGCGATGGAGCTCCGTATGCCACGGCAAACTGGCTGACACTGACGGCGGCGGTGCACAAATGCTGCGCAGCTAGCGCCATTCGACGGCCAACACCGCGGTTCCTGGTGTGTCCGCTGTGCCGTGCGTGTGATCATTGCTTGTACAGCCCTCTCGCAGTGTCCGGAGCAAGTATGGTGGGTCTGACACACCGGTGTCAATGTGTTCTTTTTTCCATTTCCAGGAGTGTAATTTGTAGATTGCACACTCCTCACTGTAGTTTAGCGTGTTGTGAAAATCCACAGTAAGTGAATACTTCCAGATTTCCTGACGCTTTAAACGATTATTTGTATAGACAGATGTTACAGCTGCCAAAAATGGAGTGGCACTACAAAACTTTTTTTTTATATTTTATTGTAACTCAAGTCTGGCCCTCCTGTGTTTTTAAAGAATAAATACACTATGACATGTGAGTTTCTACACTAAAACGCGGACATTTGCCTCTGAAACTGTCCACTAACATATTTCAGAGCATAATTTACAAATTCCCCTGATCAAGTAGTCGTTCAGTTACACTGCTCTCTAATTGCAGTTCTGGATTTGCATCACCAGTGACTGTTTTCCTCCCACTGTTTGCTTCTCTGCTTTTGGTGCATAGATTGTTGAGGTTTCGAAGATTTGTTTTTCTGCTTTCCGTACATAGTTCGTGGAGTTTTAGGTGACTTGAAAATTTACAAACCAGATATGAGAGATTAGGGTCTGTTTAAGAGGTATTTGCGCTATAAAACTGTTGAATTTTGTCCAAAAGCGCTGCCAAAAGTAGTCAGACTGGCACTCTTGTCCATTCTCGATCGCTCTCCCGGAGGGTTAGGGACTCCACTTTCTGTCGAAAGAAACAGGGAATTTCTCTCAGAAGTCTGTTAGATAAATAAGAGATGTCTATATCTAAATCTACATGGATACTCTGCAAATCACATTTAAGTGCCTGGCAGAGGGTTAATAGAACCACCTTCACAATTCTCTTAGCGCCGGCCGCGGTGGTCTCGCGGTTCTAGGCGCGCAGTCCGGAACCGTGCGACTGCTACGGTCGCAGGTTCGAATCCTGCCTCGGGCATGGATGTGTGTGATGTCCTTAGGTTAGTTAGGTTTAAGTAGTTCTAAGTTCTAGGGGACTAATGACCACAGCAGTTGAGTCCCATAGTGCTCAGAGCCATTTTTGAACAATTCTCTTATGATTCCAATCTCGTATAGGGCGCTGAAAGAATGAACACCTATATCTTTCCGTATGATCTCTGATTTCCCTTATTTTATCGTGGTGATCGTTTCTCCCTATGTAGGTTGGTGTCAACAAAATATTTTCGCATTCGGAGAAGAAAGTTGGTGATTGGAATTTCGTGAGGAGATTCCGTCGCAACGAAAAGCGCCTTTCTTTTAATGATTCCCAACCCAAATCCTGTATCATTTCTGTGACACTCTCTCCCACATTTTGCGATAATACAAAAAGTGCTGCCTTTCTTCCAACTTTTTCGATGTACTCCGTCAGTCCTATCTGGTAAGGATCCCACTCCGCGCAGCAGTATTCTAAAATAGGACGGACAAGCATAGTAGGTCCGTTACATTTTCTAAGTGTCCTGCCAATAAAACGCAGCCTTTGGTTAGCCTTCCCCACAACATTTTCTATGTGTTCTTTCCAATTTAAGTTGTTCATAATTGTAATACCTAGGTATTTAGTTGAATTTACGGCTTTTAGATTAGACTGAATTATCGGTATTTAGTTGAATTTACGGCTTTTAGATTAGACTGAATTATCGTGTAACCGAAGTTTAACGAGTTCATTTTAGCAGTCATGTGGATGACCTCACACTTCTCGATATTTGGGGTCAATTGCCACTTTTCGCACCATTCAGATTACTTTTTCTTAATCTTTTTGCAGTTTGTTTTGATCTTCTGATGACTTTATTAGTCGATAAACGACAGCGTCATCTGCAAACAACAGAAGACAGCTGCTCAGATTGTCTCCCAAATCGTTTATATAGATAAGGAAGAGCAAAGGGCCTATAACACTATCTTGGGGAACGCCTGAAATCACTTCTGTTTTACTCTATGACTTTCCGTCAGTTACTACGAACTGTGACCTCTCTGTCTAGGCAGGTGCGGCTTCTCTCTGGATGTGTGATTGTTCGTTACGTTGTCTCGTAATAACCTTGGGTTTAAACTTTCAGAATCCTCCTTTCTGATTAGTCCATAATGCCATTTTCGAAAGAGCAGCGGTTTTTTCCTGTGCCTCCTTGCAGAGCATCGTAAACGCTCTTTTCATAGTGTAGCGTGAGAGATTTTCTGCCTTTCTCAACACATAAGATGTGTACTGGTTGAACAAAGAGAATATGTATGATAGTGGTAAATTGAAACTTCCTGGCAGATTAAAACTGTGTGCCCGATCGAGACTCGAACTCGGGACCTTTGCCTTTCGCGGGCATCTAAGCTACCGAAGCACGACTCACGCCCGGTACTCACAGCTTTACTTCTGCCAGCATCTCGTCTCCTACCTTCCAAACTTCACAGAAGCTCTTCTGCGAACCTTGCAGAACTAGCACTCCTGAAAGAAAGGATACAGCGGAGACATGGCTGAGCCACAGCCTGGGGGATGTTTCATATCAGCGCACACTCCGCTGCAGAGTGAAAATCTCATTCAGTGGTAATTGTTGAACAATTGCACTTGAATTTTACGGGTCACCACTCGGAATCGCTGCCAACATCGGCCAGCGCCTGCTTTAGGTCTTCGTAAAACAATGACTTCACTGTAGGCTTTTGTAGAGTAAACAGTTCTCTTAAGTCTTTTATACAGTAAAGACTACAGGTTAGGACAGGAGAGCTGATTGATAAGACGAGTCTTGCTGCCACTAGACGGATGTCTGTACTTTAACACTAAGTAAAAAGAGAGGGCGGAAGTCATATTCTCTAGACGCTACTGCCACTGGCTACTTTGCTCACCCTCCGCGTGTACTGGTAAGATGTGCAATTGTTGCACGCACGTCGTCGTTCAGACGCGAAGTTAATTCGCTCCTCTCAGGAGCCGAGTATGCTATTTTAAAGTAACGCTACATCTAATTAACAACTCGTGCAGTCACTGGCCGTGTGCGTTAATTATTAATGTAACTGGGTCTCAGCCTCCCCACCCACTTGTGCCATGGTTATGCTTCACAGCTATAACTCCCTGTCCATTCGTCAATAATTCGTTATGGATATCAATGTGTAAATCTCGTGTCTAAAAACAATACATCTAATTGTTATAGCGACAATTTGTTTCCATTCATAGCTAGAAGATCGCTGCTCCCGTTATATGTCTACGTGAGTGATGTGGTACCCATTTGCTTCATGTTTAATTCATTCATCCCGTTTTACATACATTTAAATAATACGCTTCCCATTGTTCGACAGTATCTTTGTTTTAAATTAATTAGCATGATCATTATGATTGGTTCCTAACTCTCTTGGTCACCAGGATTAGGTACTGTGCGCTTCAACCACAGCCAATACCCCACAACACAATATTCCACAAAACCATGGATATTCAGTGATATTTACCATATATAGCGTCCCTCAGCAGCGGCAAGCACGACGTCAATATGAGATACGTTGCCTCACATAGCGATACAAGATATTCTACGGTTACCCGTATTATAGGTCAGTCGTCAATCGCCAGTGGTGGGGACAGTGAGCTGAAATCTCCGAACCTGAAGAGTTCAGAGCATGCACTACCAGATCGAGGTTCGGAGATCGAGTTGGCCACTCTCCACACGTGGTGTTTTCACGGTGCGGTTCACGTCCACCGGGAATTATTTCAATATGATGCAAACCAGGTATACAGGCACCATAAAATAAAGCCAATACAAATACCAGACGTGATCCTTAAAAACCGCAGTCGCCATAGTGCTTCTAGGAAAAACGCAGTGGCGAATACGATCTTAATTAGAAGCCGAAATATCAAATAACACGTTCAACGCGATATCACTCTCTTTCCATTATACGGACATACGAGAGCGTGCTGAAAAGTAATGCCTCCGAATTTTTATTCCGTTTTAATATCGTTTGAGGTATTACATGTCATGCCCATTATGCGGTCAACTTTCCCGCTTCGCTGAAGCAAAATGCAAACCTCTGTCCCGAATTGTAGCGTGACACATTGCGACGTTGCTGAATTAAAATACGCGTAACTGTTTACTGCTTCTTTCGTCGTACTGACAACCACAGAAGTTCAACCTACCTCAGTACGGCGTCTGGTCACCAACATGCTTCTCTGTAACGTAGATATTGCTCTTACGATGTTAAAATCAGCATTGAAGAAAAACATCGTCAATACTTACAGTAGCGCAGTCCGAATTAACTCCGTAGCTAAATGTCATGTAAATATCTTACAACAATTTTCGGGTGGAGGGCGAATGTTTCATCTTTTAGAAAAATGTCGAAATTTGGCAAATAGTTCTTTATTTGCTTTTGATGCTAAATCAGATAGGTGCCATCAGCCCGCATTTGAAACTAACAGTTAATATCAGTGTCCTCATCTCACAGCTCATACCATCTAGTACACACGAAAGACCGCCAGAAATATGCCAAAGTTCAACCCGAATTGTTACGCGATTTTCGCAGTTTATACTGAGCTACAACATGAGTTTTACTTTCGGTCCTTTCCAGTGGATTTCTTTAAAAGAAGTTGCTCACTACCTAAACGATTACGAAATATGCATCGCGGAATTCTTCACAAAGGCCGAGAGTTCATGCGTATTTATCCCTTCAACTAATTCCTTCACAAAGCTCTAATTTTCACAATCTGTCCGTAAGTGCATCTGCTTTCACGGCGATATAAACAGTACGCAAAATAACAGTACCTTCTTCATTTTACATATAACTCTTTCGGACACATTCAACATGACCTGTGCGTCTGACAGCGAGACTACGACTGCTCAATGCCGTTGCTCACAGCGCATATACCGCTTGATAGAGTGCGGGAAAGATTTCACTATGATTGGTTGATCAAATGAACAGCCAATCAGATCAATCTTTCAAGATCATATTCGCGCCTAAACTGTTACACGCCAGTCAACATTCACAGATGCATTTACGTCATTTTATGCTGCAAATATTAATAAAATGTTCCACCAAACGAAACGAAACGAAAACTAATCTTGAAATAACTGTAGAAAAACATTACTCGACAAATATCTATTCTGGCTGTCTTCTTACAAAAACAAGCACGCTTAGACATACGTCATCAGCAAGTAAGAGGAATTACAGCTTTCGTTGCAACAGCAAGTTACATAATGTTTAACACGACATAATATTGAATCTTTACGTATGTCCCGCATACACACTCTCATTTACTCTCATTTATTTACACAACAAAACAAATAGTTATTAAATGAATATTAATTCTTATTGAATTCTGTATTACGAAAACGAAAATTAGTGAACGTTATTTAAATACAAAAATTAAAACATACTGACCTAACATTTTGTAAACTTAAGTAATGATTCTAACTGATAGCAAAGTAAAAGCTGTTATGCATCCTAACTGACTTTAATCTTACTAGATTCGGTTTTTGGTATTTTTGGTAATTTTATCTAACTTTGAAAGTATCCCAGCCAAAAAGCTGAAATTTTGCAACCAACTTTTTTTATAACAAAAGACTAAATATAAAGTTTTTTTCGAAACTGAATAAGATTTAGCATAGTTTGTTTGGATTCTTAAGGGTTTGGATATCCTGTCGCTGGAACTGACACAAGTAGCGCTTCCCACGGTCGTGCTGGCGACAGGTGCCACTGAATCACGACGAGATACAAGCGGCTGTCTCCGCCACCGACTCCAAAGCTACGAGCCCGTACTGCGAGGCAGAGTACTGCAAGAAAATGCTATTGCGGTTTGACTCGTGACGACACAACATGACGGTGTATGATGTAACTATGTCAGTACGTTAGAGATAGCGTGTTGTTAAAGATTTTCTAGTCGTAGAAAACGTTCCTCCAGTTGATATCTATCGAAGAATGAAAGCTGTGTATGATGATGCTTGTATCGACATTAGTAATGTGTAAGCTTGGGTTGTTCCTGCTCATAATGAATGTAACGGTGATGCTAACCTCAACGTGTGTAACAGTTCTCGGAGTTGACGCACAGCAACCGACCTCGATCATCGGAATAGGTTTGATGAACGCATCAGAGAAAATCGTCAGATTACACATGCACAGCTCTCAGAGTGCTGTGGCATATCACAAGAACTGCGGTATAGAAAACTGTGTGCACGTGGGTGCTTCGAATCCTCACTCCTAACATGAAACGGAGGAGATTGGACATCTGTCAACTATATCTTCAGCGTTTTGACCGTGACGGTGATGGGTTCCTTGACAACTGTGTGACAGCTGAGTTCACAATTTTGACCCCGAAAGAAAGAGGAGAAACTTAAAGCAAAAAAATGGCTCTGAGCACTATACGACTTAACTTCTCAGGTCATCAGTCCCCTAGAACTTAGAACTAATTAAACCTAACTAACCTAAGGACATCACACACATCCATGCCCGAGGCTGAATTCGAACCTCCGACCGTAGTGGTAGCTCGGTTCCAGACTGTAGCGCCTATAACCGCACGGCCACTCCGGCCGGCCTTAAAGAACACCTCCGAGGACTTCGCTTCGATAAAGCTTGTGGTCTCGTCAACGAGGTCTACAGCAACGGAATCAAAACGCTCTCGTTGGGACAAATGTGTTCGTCCCCAGGTTGACTGTTGAGGAATAAATACGTCAATATGAAGAATAAAGATGTTCGATGTTAATAAAGTTTGTTTTATTTAAAATGCTCTGTTGAAGCATGTGGTCGACTTCTCTTTTATTGCCATTGAATTTTTTTTTTCTCCTGGACTCTCATCCACAGGGTAAAACTACTATGAACATACAACTCCCGATCCCAGAATGAAATTTTCACTCTGAAGAGGAATGTGCACTGGCATGAAACTTCCTGACAGATCAAAACTGTGTGCCGAACCGAGACTCGAACTCGGGACCTTTGCTTTTCGCGATCAAGTGCTCTACCATCTGAGCTACCCAAGCACAGCTCACGAGCCGTCCCCAAATCCCGCGAAATCAAATTTCCCAACTTGGAGTCTCGATCCGGCACAAAGGTTTGGTCTGCCAGGAAGTTTCAACTCTCGATCTACCTTCCACTGGCCGTTGTGTCTAATCTGCTAACGTTATGGTCAGCCATTATGTCATCCATATGTATTGGCGTGCTATCCTGCCACCCTAAGATCTCGTATACACCTAGCGACAAAGTCGGGCGACATTCTATATTTATAGTCCCCGTAAATTCTATTTGCATCTACATCTACATGACTACTCTGAAATTCACACTTCAGTGCCTAGCAGAGGGTCCTTCGAACCACCCTCAGATTATATCTGTACAGTTCCACTCTCTAACAGCGAGCGAGAAAAATGAACACTAAAACTTCTCCTTATGAGCCTCAATTTCTCTTACTTTTTTACGATAATCATTTCTCCCCGTGTAAGCTGGGGGTTTTTAAAATATTTTCACATTTGGAAGAGAAAGTTGGTTACTGAAGTTTTCTTAAAAGATCTCTCTGCACTGAACAACGCCTTTATTTTAATGACTGCCATCCCAACTTGCTTATCATATCTGTTACACGCTCTGCCCTATTTCGCCATGATACAAGACCAGCCACGTTTCTTTGAACTTTTTCAATGTGCTTCATCAATCCTATTTTGTAAGGATTCCACACTGCACAGCAGTAGTCTAGCAGAGAACGGACAAGCGTGGTGCAGCCAGTCTGTTCAGCAAATCTGTTACATCTTCTAAGTGTTGTGCCAATAAAATGCAGTCTTTGAATTACCATCCAGATAACATTATCTACGTAAACGAACCAATTTAAGTTGTTCGTATTTGTAATTCCTAGGTATTTAGCTGAATCGACAGACATTAAATTTATGTAATTTATCGTGTAACCTAAATGTAAAGGTTTTCATTCCGCACTGTTGTGGATGACTTCACATTTTTCCTTCTTCAGAAACAATTCTCACTTTTTGCACCATACAGATAAGGTGTCTGAATAATTTTACGGCTGCTTTTGATCTTTTGATGACTCTACTAGACCGTAAATGTCAGCATCATTTGCAAACAATCTTAGAGGACTACTCATACCGCCTCTTAAGTCATTTATATTAGGAACAGCAGAGAATCTGTAACTCTTCCTTGGGGATCGCCAGATATCACTTTTGTTTTACTCGATTATTCTCTGTCACTTTCTAAGTACTGTGACATTACTGACAGAAAACACAACTTCCAGTAACACAACAGAACCGACACTAGATATGCACGCAATTTGATTAGAAACCTCTTGTGAGGAACTGTGTCAAAAGCCTGTCGGACATCTAGAAATATGGAATCAATTACAGGCCCCCTGTCGACAGTACTTATTACTTCAGGTGAACTGAAAACTAACTGTGTTTCACAATAACGATATTCTTTGAATCCGTGGTGACGGCGGATCAACAGATTGTTTTATTCTAGGTCATTCATGATGTTCGAACACAGAATACGTTCCAAGACCCTTTTTCAAATCGACGATAGTGCTATGGGTCTGGATTTAACTGGATTACTCCCATTTCGTTTCTTGACTATGGGTGTGACCTGTCCAATTTTCCAGGCTTTTGGTACGGATATTTCGTCGAGAAAGCTGTTTTTTTTATATAACTGATAAGTATGGGGCCGTTATATTAACATACTCAAAAAGAAATCTAAGTCGTGTACCCAGATCTTCGCAGTCCGTTGTAATATAGACATTGGCAACTGTCAAACGAAACAGGTTATAACTGGAATCAAGCGGCAAAGATCAGACACACAACAACAACAATGACGATGCTGAATTATAACACGCAATTAACGTACTGGGAGTGAATATTTATTTACTAATCACGAAAGCATGTAATTTGAAGTCATAATTAGAAACAAGATTTGTGAAATAATATTAAATGTTCGCACTTCACTGCGAGGCCTTATCGTCATCGCAGTATGTTGGCCTAATTGCTCTGGATTCCTTACCTTGAAGTAATATATCGTAGTGGATGTTAACCATACCAGTTCGATTCTTTCGGTGACGAAAGATTTTCTTTTTTAGTCGCACAGCTTCTTGTGTTCCCTCCTGGATCGTGATTTTAAGTTGTAGCCACTCCCCGATGTTATTCGATTTGTATATTGAGCAAGCAGTAAAGGAAACAATAGAAAAATTCGGAGTAGGTATTAAAATCCATCGAGAAGAAATAAAAACTTTGATGTTCGCCGATGCCATTGTAATTCTGTCAGAGACAGCAAAGGACTTGGAAGAGCAGTTGAATGGAATGGACAGTGTCTTGAAAGGAGGATATAAGATGAACATCAACAAAAGCAAAACGACGATAATGGAATGTAGTCGAATTAAGTCAGGTGATGCTGAGGGAATTAGATTAGGAAATGAGACACTTAAAGTAGTAAAGGAGGTTTGCTATTTGGAGAGCGAAATAACTGATGATGGTCGAAGTAGAAAAGATATAAAATGTAGACTGGCAATGGCAAGGAAAGCGTTTCTGAAGAAGAGAAATTTGTGAACATCGAGTATAGATTTCAGTGTCAGGAAGTCGTATCTGAAAGTATTTGTGTGGAGTGTAGCCATGTATGGAAGTGAAACATGGACGATAAATAGTTTGGAGAAGAAGAGAATAGAAGCTTTCGAAATGTGGTACTACAGAAGAATGCTGAAGATTAGATGGGTAGATCACATAACTAGTGAGGAGGTATTGAATAGAATTGGGGAGAAGAGGAGTTTGTGGCACAACTTGACAAGAAGAAGGGACCGCTTGGTAGGACATGTTCTGAGGAATCAAGGGATCACAAATTTAGCATTGGTGGGCAGCGTGGAGGGTAAAAGTCGCAGAGGGAGACCAAGAGATGAATACACTAAGCAGATTCACAAGGATGTAGGTTGCAGTAGGTACTGGGAGATGATGAAGCTTGCACAGGATAGGATAGCATGGAGAGCTGCATCAAACCAGTCTCAGGACTGAAGAGCACAACAACAACAACAACAACAACAACACGTTTGTTTCCAATGTCTTGGTATGGCATTACCTGTATTTTGCATAAGTACTCTATAGAATACCTCCATTTGCTTCTGTTTTTGAGTTCTTAGGATATTACGTCACGAAGACGTGGGAGGGCTTCAAAACCTTTTTTTCATGTTGTCTCCATAGCACGGAAGTAGCAACTGACTCGGACAATGTTCTGACTATAATAAGCCACGTAGCTTTGTCTCACGTTCCCCTTTTTCCATGGAAAAACTCAGACTGGGACTTTTGTATGGCGACGGTCGCGCAACACGGAGAAAATGTCACGGAACAGCCATGAAACTGGTTCTGCTGCTTTGTCGCTAGGAGTGTACGAGGTTTATGGCTCGAGTACTGTACACGAAATGCTCTCAACACACATTGAGGACGACTGTACCCACAACTTCTGACCACACGAAATATTGCAGGAACACTTCTCAGTCTCGTGAGCGTGAGGTGTTTCTGTGTCGTCCCGTCGTAGCCCACACAGTGTCGCCACTACGTAACATTTTACGTTGGTTTCGAAGATCTCTCAGCTTGTGGTTATTACAATGTATACTCAAAGTATAAATTAATTCTTAGTGTATTCTTTCTCTATCGTCAGTTTACGGAAAGAAGTGAGGGAACATTGAAAGGCATTTATATTGGTGTTTACCAGTGTAGTTGGTTGACTAACTAACTATGAGAATTCAAATTTACATTTTGTTTTCATAGAAAAAAAGAATAGCCTAGCATTATCACTACTTATGCCACAAAAAATCGCTTCGTAGTGCTACGTAAAATTCTGTCTTCTTCCTTGAACTTTTAACATATTTTATTGGTACAGGGACTATCCCAGTTGTATTCCCGGAGTCGGCATATGCGTTTCGTTAATCAGTTTCAAGAAATGTAGCGGGTCCAGTTTCGAAAGCCAATACTTTCAGGTATAGCTCAAGAATCATTCCATATTTTATATGATGTTTTTCACAACAGTTACTTTGTCAACAGAGCTTTTGTCAACAGATGCCTGTTTGAGTACTGAAAGATGAACCAAGTATAATACTGTTGTTACTCAGGTAACTTCAAAAGACAATAGTGTATCTCATATCATAGAGGTACTTTTGAATGCAAAGGATTAATGTTAAATGTCACCGAGACATTCGTGTCAATCGATTACACCCAAACATATGTAACCAGGCAGTTTGTTTATGACTTCACTGCTCATTTCGGAGTGTTTCATCTCCAACATAAGGTTTAATCAGCTGAATTAAATACACTGCTTGACAAAAAAAAGTGAAGCACGCAGAAGGGGAGAAGGAAACGGCATGAAACATCCCGCGTTGTGAGCGCATGCGATGTTATTTTAGTGATCATAAAATCGAATCAAATTTACAAATAAATTGTCAGTTTGAGCTCACTCATGAGCACGACGTTGCATCTGATCTGATTGGGAAGAGTGTCCTAAGGTAGTTGTATCCACTCCTGTGGCAAGCTGGCCCACGAATTTAACAAGTCTTTGATATCCTGGATACTGACACTGGGACGGATCTGACGTCCGAGATCGTTCCACACGTGTTCTATCGAGGACAGAACTGCGCTGGGGATCTTGCTGATCGCAGGAGTACACATCACGAACAGCTCACAGAAACATTTTCCATGCGTGGACGAGCATTGTGCTCCTCAAAAGTGGTACCACGATACTGTCGCATGAAAACTAACACACGAGGATGCAAAAAATGGTTGAAATGGCTCTGAGCACTATGGGACTTAACATCTATGGTCATCAGTCCCCTAGAAGTTAGAACTACTTAAACCTAACTAACCTAAGGACATCACACACATCCATGCCCGAGGCAGAATTCGAACCTGCGACCGTAGCAGTCGCGCAGTTCCGGACTGAGCGCCATAACCGCGAGACCACCGCGGCCGGCACGAGGATGCAGGATGCCCGTGACATACCGTTGAGCTGTCCGAGTTCCCTCAATCACTACGGGCCGTGTCCTGAAATCATAACCGGTGGTTTCTCCCACAATGACATCGGAAGTAACGCCGCTGCGTCTCTCCTAAACATTGCAATAACAGGAACTCCCCCCTGATAGCCGGCGCACTCTCCGACGAGGATCGTCAGGGATAGCACAGAACCCCGAATCATCACTGAACGCAATAAAATGCCATTCATCACCAATCCACGGTCCCCAGCCACGGTACCACTCCAGACGTAGTAGTTTGTGTTGTGGTTTTAAGAGCAGCCAACGCATGGAAGAATCATTCCCTATTCCGGCTGCTGCTCTTTGCCACCAGATGATGCGGGATGACACAGAATAATCCAAGACAGCAGGCGCAGATGCGGTGGGGTCAACATGCACTTAGTGCAAAATCCCATAATCCTCCATTTTGGTGATCAGACTTGGTCTACCGGGACCTAGACGACGAGTATTCCTGCCCCAACATTCTCATGCAATCGAACATTGGGTCACTGTCACATCCAAATCCCCGAAAAATCTGAATATATAGTACAATTGAACCTGCCGACCGAATAGAGACCCACTATCCCACACCGGGGCCCTTTCCAAACTCTAATGTGCTCATCCTGCTGTCTCATACGAGTACGCGGTATCTCCGTGTCCTTTACAGTGATTACTCAACATCTGACCACGCTTTGTGACAACGTTGAAAACGAACAGCACTAATGCTCTGTGATGTGCGTTCTACGTATCATAGAGAATAATTGAAACTCCAGTCGTTTACATACCGGCCGATGGTGTCTAAGCATACGAAGTTACATTGGCATCCGACCCTATCTTCTAAGAGCTTAATTTTTTTTTTTTTTTTGGTCGGATAGTGTATAGTAAATGTTGGTTTTAAGAGATCAGTTTTGTGGGCAAGATGGGTTAATAGCTATAATCGATTGAAAATTCCGATTCTTGTCATATATGTTTTTATAGATACAGTATGATATGGGAAAGACATGCAATTTATGTTTACAATGCACTGAGTTAACATCAGCTTTGGAAAAAAATAAGGAAAATTCCAGAGTTGAGAACAAATGTGAGCACTCTTCTTTTACGTAATAAACTAAATGTGCCGCTTCCGTAGATGCATGTGAAGATATACGGAATCCATAATGAAAAACAAAATAAATGTGATAACGGAAATAGTCACTGTATCTTGAAAATCCGTCTTCAGTAACATTGTTGATAGTGGAATAAACTACGGACGGTTTAATCGTTGGTGTTGTATTTGCTGTTGTTGATGATGATGATGGTTCTCATCTTGGGTTCATCTTAGTCTTTATTCCTTCCGTCATTTTTTCCGCTTCGACTAACAAACCAAGGTTGCTGGGAGAACAAGAGCGTCGGTTTACTGTCTCAGTGAAAATTGAGCCAGGGGAGCGTGAAGATTGCGCAAGGAGCGCGAGAGGACTGTTGTGCGCCAGATAAGGCGCACGGTGTGGCCTGCAGCTGACACCAGGGCGTTGTGCATCGTAACCCAAATGCCGTCACCGCAGAGACACGGCGTCACAGCAAACATACGCCGCTCTCCCGCTGCCAACCGCACTGCCCAAGTTCCTTCTCACCCTGCGGACCATACTGGCCCACTTCATTCGTCAAGCACAGTTCATTCTCCCCATTACAATGGCTCGAAACCAGAGTGTTGAAACTACCGTAGGCTACCGTGCACTATCGTCAGTGAGCATAGCCTACGGTAGTTTTTCTAGTAGCTATGGTCAGTGACGATCGTACCCCGTTACCTGCACGTTACGTATGATGTGTAACTATCGGGCGTTACCTCATTTCGATCGTCTTCTTAGCATGTGAGACCAGTCTCTTACTAGGTTCCCCTACAAACCAGAAGCGGTGAACCATTTAGAAACTGAGTAAGGCTATAAAAAGAGCCACGTAACTTTCGGAACATTTTTGATCTACATAGCTATACTCTTGTCTGTTACTTAAAAATAAATAGTATTTACAGCAAAATTGAAAGTGTCAGTGTTTAATTTCGGTTTTCTTCAAGCATTGTTGATCTGTAACGTGAAACAGCGGGATTTTGTAGCAAAAATTTTTGAAAATACATATTTATTATACAACGCTAGAAGACGCAATTTTCTCAATAAAACCTTAAAAAACGCAAAATAAGAACATATCAAACATCACTTCTATACTTCGCGGAGTTTATATAAAAATGTTTCTGTTAGTCATAAACAACATTTGCACTTGTCAATAATGACAGGAATCTCTTCTCTTTGATCATGATGAAGAACATTTGAAAGTACAAAATAACAATAATAATGATGTATATTCTTTTATGTATGTGGATGTAAACTATATTTATATCAAAACTAATTGCTTTTGTTGCATAAAAGCGCAGAAGATACACCATCAACCAATTTTTATTACGTATTAAATGAAATGTATATTTTAAGGATATTAAATATTCAGTGGACTAACACTGAACGATATGCATTTCTGATTACGTGCAAATTAAACAAAAACAACTAAAGTGAAGTAGTTGGTGCCCAGTTTCTCTCTCACGGAAGTAAGAAGGAACTTACGGGCGCTCACCGCCGAGGTTATCAGCGTTTCTCCAGCAGACAATCATTTATATATGTTTCTTTCCCTACCAGTCTACCAATACTGCTGGTAATGCTAGCACTTACTAGGTCATTTATGTACTGTACCAAAGCTACTGAACCGTAGTTCTCGTAGAGCGCAACTCTACTCGAGAGACAATAATGCAAGAATAGTGTACACGGTAACGTCCAGTCACCACGAAAAACTCTGGGATCAGAGCTATACAGATGGTTCAAGATCCTAAACCTACTACTCTCAGTTGGGAAACTAATCGTCACAAACTAATACTTTTTTGACATAAACAACTAACTTATTTTATCCATAATAGTTTGACAACACCGCGGTAGCTTTCGAAAATACCAGAGAGGACAGAACTGCAACCAGTCAAGCTAGTTCTCAAATAATGTTTTGTTTACTCAAAAGAAGGATCAGGCAAGGCTCCATCATCAGATAGCTACGACAGTTCCCTGCATAAAGTTCTAGATTTTTGGCTTGTGGAAATGTTTTTTTGTGTATTAGTTTACAGAGCCTAGCTTTATTGCTATTTGTCATGCTGATACAGGAACCAAAATTTCTCGGTGATATATAATGGTGGACGTCGGTGTAGCACAGGCACCGTAGGCAGGACGCGTGCATTCGTGAGAGGCCACTAACAGAGAAAGAAACCTCGAAAAACTAATAACCAACGAGGATTCCAGACCCATTGTTAATGACTAACTCTCCAGTGAATTTCGTACAGGATTATCAATATCAAAAGGGGCAGTCAAATGGAAACCGTACACCCGCCACAACGGGACCATATAATGGTTCCATTCAAAAGCTATAACCACATGCGTTAAGATATTTATCTCACTGGAAGACGTGACAATCAGTTCCTGTTTCGCAAACGCGGTCAGCCCCTGAGGGATTGCCAACCACACACACGCTTGCACTTCCTCGTCCGAATGAAACCGACGTCCTCGCATGTCTTTCTTCAGGTCGCCAAAGATGTGCAAATCACACGGTGAAAGATTCGGGGAGAGCCAGCTCCAGTTTTCCATGTTCTCTTCTGGCCAACGGCAGCAGCAAGACGAGCCCAGGTGAATGGAAAACGCTCTGGGCACTTGCCGCTTTGAGTCAGATTACAGACGGGGTGTTAATTACTCTGAGGGGAAGGTATTAATGTCGCTCACGTATAGGTGTCACCATTTCCAATAGGATCGCGCGACTACGCTGTTGCCGTGAGACGACGTCCACAGTCATGTGGTAAGCAGCCGTTACAACCATTCCGCTTTGTCATTTCGATAATTACCTCGTGCGTTCAGCTCTCTCTCTAATAGGTTAGGATTCTTATGTGAATTCAACTCTTTCTAGCACATTAATAATACAAGTGTAGTTTAAGCCATGTTGGTAAATGTATGTGTTGATACTATGATTCATTGATTGCTGTCTCTCTATTTAAGTGGTACTAGCTCGTCAGTGAAGGTTACTCTCCGCTATGTGTTTACAATGAACTATCACTCACAAAACAACTTCAAACGCCTGATTACTTTAGAAACGACTGCTCAATGTTTGACTTTAACCGTGTAAGCGAGAAAAAGTTCAGGACAGGATTGAAATTATGCTTGAAGTTTGTTGGAAGTCTATTATGAAACTGGATCAGTATCCTAGCCATATCTAGGGACCTAGCGACTCGAAATAAGAGCAGGCTGTTCCTGTTTCCAAGAAGGGTCTTAGGACAGATGCACATAATTATAGGCCTATATCAGTGACATCAGTCTGTTGTATAATTATGGAACATGTTTTATGATTGTGTATTGTGACGCTTTATGAAATCGAAAATCTCCTCTACAAAAATTAACATGGATCCGGCAAATGGATGCGAATCTAGCTCCCTCTGTTCGCCCATGAGACCCACTGCGCCCTCAGGCTGATGGCATGTTATTCGGCTTCATGAAGGCATCTGACAACGTCTCGCACTGCCGTTCACTGAGACAAATGTGAGCTTACCGAGTATTGCACCAGATATTCACTGGACTTCACTGCAGATAAAATCCTAAAGTTTGCTGTTAACAGAACAAAATTCATAGATGTGAAGGTAATTTCGATGGTACATCAAGTAAGTGTAATAGGACCGTTATTATTTTCAATATATATAAATTATCTAGTAGACTGCGTCATAAGCTCTTTAAGACTATTCGCAGATGAAGCTGCTGTCTATAAGCAGGCAGGGCGCCAGAAGACAGCAACGCTTTGTAGAATTACCTGTAGGGGATGGATGAATAGTAGAGGGACTGGCAGTTGACCCTGAACAGAAATAAGTCTAAAAACTTGTGCGTCCATAGGAAAGGATGTTTACTACTATACAAGTACACTAATGATGACAAATTGGTGGATACAGTTACCACAACAAAATATATAGCTATTAAATCTTCACGGGTTATAAGCCGAGTGAGATGGTCTTCTAGACGTAACGTTTCGATGGATTACGTATCCATCATCTTCGTATCCATCACCTGAAGATAATGGATACACAATCCATTAAAACGATGTGATTAGAAGACGACGCCACTCGGCTGATAACCCGAGAAGATTTCATAGCTGAAATATACCGAGAAAGCCTGCAATCGCATAAAAGGTAAATCTATCAGGGGCGATCTTTCGTTGAATGACCACATTTGAAAAATAGTAAGAAAATCACATGTCAAACAAATTCATATGAAGAATTTTAAGGAAATGTAATTCATCCACTGAAGAAATGGTTTACAAGGCGCCTGTTCCATCGATTATTGAGTATTGTTCAGCAGTCAGTGGGCCTTACCAGTTAGGACTGATAGAAGAGAGAGAGAGGATGAAACGAAGAGCGGTGCGTTTCGCCACGGGATCGTTTAGTGATATATGAAGATACTATCAGCAAAGTGAATTGCGAATAGAACATTTAGTAAAGAAATAACAATATAATACGTCATGCTTGATGTTGAAGTTTGACCGCAGGAAAGCGAAATTGTAGTAACCGACAATTTTTTTCTCTTGCGTCATTTTGTGTTAAGTGTCAGCCAGAAAACGTTTGACAAACGTTTGAAATCTTATGGAAAGTTTGTTGGGAGTCGCTAAGTGCTCTCATTCTCAGATACTGGATGAACAGAATCCGGGTATTGGTCATCATCAGTTACGAATCCTTACGATGAACACAATTTCAAACTTTAATATTTGTCTTACTGCATTAAACATTTGCCGTGTAATTACATCTCTTAATGAGTAGTTTATGACGTAATTTTAAATTTCTAAATTCGGTCAGTAATTACGTGCCATGTTGAAAATCAAATTTTCGTTGTCCCTAGGAGCCGTTAGGTAGGTAACCTGTACCTGGTTCAGTTTTACAGGATAGAGGTTTAGTGATATCGATTAAATTCCCGGAAGTTTGCAAATTTTCACTCCAAAAGGCAAAAGGCAGAGCCTGTGGCTGCGGTTGGAAATTCTGTGGTGAGCGGTTTACAATGGTCTGTCCGGCGTTTAGGACACAGAACGAGGCAATTACATATGAGCAAAACTACGAGCCTCTGTTTTCTGTTGCAAACCGAGACACACAAAGTGTTCCAAATTTCTGGATTCCCAGAAGGCTTTCGACGCCGTACATCACGAGCGGCTTGTAATCAAATTGCGTGCTTATGGAATATCGTCTGGGTTACGTGACTGGATTCGTGTTTTCCTGTCAGAGAGGTCACAGTTCGTAGTAACTGACAGAAAGTCATCGAGTAAAACAAAAGTGATTTCTGGCACTCCCCAATGTATAGACTCTGTCTGCTCCTTATCTGTATGAACGATTTAAGAGACAATCCGTGCAGCCGTCTTAGGTTGTTTGCAGATGATGGTGTCGTTTATCGTCTAGTAAAGTAATAAGAAGATCAAAACAAATCGTAAAACGATTTAGAAAATATATCTGTATGGTGCAAAAATTGGCAATTGACCTTAAATAATGAAAAGTGTGTGGTCATCCACATGAGTCCTAAAAGGAAACGGTTAAACTTCGGTTACACGATAAACCAATCAACACCAAAGGCTGTAAATTCAACTGAATACCTGCGAATTACAAATACGAACAACTTAAATTGGAAAGAACACATTGAAAATGTTGTGAGGAAGGTAACAAAAGACTGCGTTTTATTGGCAGAACACTTAGAAGATGCAACAGCTCTACTAAAGAGACTGCCTACACTACGCTTATCTGTCCTCTTTTGGTGTCAATCTGCGCGATGCGGTATCCTTGCCATTGGGCTAACGGGGTGCATCTACAAAGTTGAAAGAAGGGCAGCACATTTTGTACTATCGAGAAACAGGGGAGAGAGTATTACGGGTATGGTACAGGATTTGGCGTCGACGTCATTAAAACAAAGGCGTTTCACGCTACGGCAGATCTCACGAAATTTCAGTCACCAACTTTCTCTCCGAATGCGAAAATATTTTGTTGAAGCCGACCTACATAGGAAGAAACGGTTATCATAACGAAATCAGGGAAATCAGAGCTCGCACGGAAAAATGTAAGTGACCGTTTCTTCCGCGCTCTGTTCGTGAGTGGAATAATAGAGAATTATTCTGAAGGTGGTTCGATGAATCCTCCGCCAGGCACTTAAGTGTGATTTGCAGAGTATCCATGCACATGTAGATTCAGATGTAGAAGTAGACGTAGCTAAGATCCTAACTAACGATTCGTTTTATCTTTCCACTGGGGTTTCGTACATCATCGATTTATCAACTTCCTGACGAAATTAAATTGCCTAGCGTGATCGCGTGACAGACCATTGTGTATTATTTTTCAAGGTTGCTTAATCAAAGACAGTGCAGAAACATAAGCAGTTACAAATGCCTAACTCACGCGCACTGATCATACACGACGTCTCTCTGCGTTAACTGTTAATAAACGACCATCGATTCCTTATTATAACACTTAATGCAGGACACTTTACCGACTGTACACATACTGTTGAGCCATAACGTTGCGACCACCTGCTTAATAGCTTGTTTTTTCGCCTTTGGAACGAAATACAACACTGATTCTGACCATCAGGAATCTGAAAGTTTGTTGGTAAGTTCATGGAGGTATGTGACATTAGATACAGTTTGGCAAATAATGAACTATATGAAAAAAGAAGCAAAATTAGCTACCAACTAAGGCATGCACACACTTAGTTCAACATGTAAACGTCACTACAGATGTTCGGATTTAGGTTATGACATGTTCGATATGCCTGCCATCATTGGCGCTGATGTGGCGCAGACGAATAGCGAAATTCTGCATGACCTTCTGAAGCGTCGGAATATCGATGTTGATGATAACCTCCTGAAGGCTATTTTCAGCTTAGCAATGGTTTTTGGGCTATTGCTGTCCACCTTGTCTCTAATATAGCTCCACACAAAAGAAGTTGCATGTGTTCAATGTAGCAAAAATGTGATTCATCCCGAAGAGCCGACACGTTCCCATTGATCGACGGTCGAATCCCAATGATCCCGTGCCCACTGCAGTCATAATCGACGATGTCGTTGGGTCAACATGTGAACACCTAGGGGTGGTCTGTTGCGGAGCTCCATGTTCAGCAATGTTCGATGAACGGTGCGCTCCGAAACACTTGTGCGTGCACCGCAATTCTGCTCTTTCGGCAGAGATGCCACAGATCAACATCTATCCTATTTCACAGAGCAGGCAAGCCTCCGATCCCCACGTTCTGTGAAGAGTCGTGGACATCCAACCATTTAGCGCCTAGTGGGCAGTTTAACTGTCCTACCTATTTCCGTAGAACCTCACGACAGCAGCACTTGAACATTTGACCAGTTTCACCGTTTTCGAGGTACTCGTTCACCGGCTCTGCGTAATAATAATCTGTCCTCTGTCAAAGTCGCTTATCTCAATGGATTACCCTATTTGCAGCCCATATCTTCGCTAGGGTGATCCCCGTCGGTGTCTTCTCCGCCTACATACTTTTGTCACTGCATGACGTGCCCACAACGCCGCCAAGCGGCATCCACCGTCACGGCGAGAAGTAGTCATAATGTTTTGGCTTATCAGTGGATTTGGCCCCTAAAAGTGTGAGACAGCTTGTCTACTACAATCCTTCAAAACCTTAAGTTCTCCTACACTGAAACATTGTTTCTTGGTAACAGTTATACTGTCCAATTGATTGAGCATTCTAAACTGAATATTTTGAGATAGAAATATACAATTCTCGTGGTACGAGGTCCAATTTGAAACGTGTGTGGCGGAACTTTTGAATTCAGACCGTTGCCCTCTGTGATGTTCTCACTGTGGAGCTTACCACTTTTTATATTTCACTAATTGTTGTCGAAGATGGAGAATAACACGACACACGAAATTGCCGTCATGCTTTCAATGAATGGTGACGCTGGATCATCCAGAAAAGGCGAATGAATGTACAGGAATAAGTTTAGAAATAAGCGACATCGTAATTGTAAAAAAATTATCACCGTTTGCAGATAATTACGCAAAACTACATTATTCAAGCGATAGGGATTTGGGGCATGTTTTCAATATAGAATTTTTCTCACAGCCAAATTTTAGCTAATGATATTCGATTATGTTGTAAAAGATTTATCATTAAGCACTCGCCAACTTCCCCGTAAAAAGCAGACTCTGGCAATACAGTGTGTAAGTTGTTGGTGATGAAGTAACTACACACTTGTTTTGAGGAACGTGTACGAACAATGTGATCGAATGATCCTGAACCAAGTGTCAGTGAATTTGGTTGTATCAATTGAGACTCTCTTCATCAGATTTTCTATTAGCTAAAGTTGTTGCTGTAATTTGTAAATTATTTATGTCAATTAAAAAGATAAAAGTTCATTGCTTTCCGTTAGTTGGTTACGTTAAAACATTCAGCTTAGAACTCTTTTCTATCTGTATGACTTTAGCGTCAATGGCTTCGGAAACATTGTATATGAAAAATTTACATGACTAGCTAAGAACATTCACATTTACAACTAAACTCTGAAAATCACTGTACAGTACATCCATAGGACAATGTCTGATCTACGGTATTTAAGTTTCCTAGCTATTCTGTCATTTAATAGGATATAAGCCTCTGTGAGAGCTGGTACAAGCGTAACTTAACCTTCTCTGTCTCTAGTATTTATGTCAAGGGCGCTTAAGGCTGCTTGCAGATTTTACCTTCGAAACCAGTTCTCGAAGATTTGTAACTAGATTCTGGTGTTACTGAAGCGTCTACTGTTTCATATTTTGCAGCATTTCCATCGAACTTTGCCCACAGTCACAGAAGCCTATGGGCACTGCTGCACTTCTTTATACAGTAGGAACCCGAATCCCACTGACAAAATTTCGGAGGTCGTTACCATCTTTTCCGATTATTTTGGTACGAGGGACCCGTGTCTCGTTAGTAGAGACTTAATTGCTTTTAGGTTGATTTCTTAGGCTCATTTATCTTTATATCGTTATCGCACCAAAAATGTCAGCAAAACAATCCATATATTGACGGTATGCAACATGCGTCTTGTTGGCAAACGAACTTGGTCCATTTACATACGATAACTGAGATTGAAAACTGTACACACTTCGTCCCAAGCGTGCAACCTGTACTGATCGGTTATGTCTCGGATTTGTTTTTCCGTCAGTATTAGATGCACATCTGTATGGGTAGGTTTACAGATGGAAAGTTGACCAATACGTAGGCAGTCTGTGCAACTTTATGGTCTCTTGTACGTTGAAAGAAATTTGTAAATAGTCGCCTGAATTTCGTCGACAAATGGCGCACGTGTAGTACTACGTTGCAGAGAAATACCATGCTACTGCGCTCCTGTAAGCAAACTTCCTCCGGCTGCTAATGGATGTCAAACCTTTTGAACATTCCCACTGAATAACAGTTTATGCTTTTTATCACACTGGCTGTCCAACACGCACTGATCAACCATGCTGAAGCACTGGCCGATGAGTTGAGCCCACAGTTTTATGATGTGCGACATGAATCACTGTCGTTCCTTGCAAGTGGCGAAGTACATGCATAAGTATTATGTAACCGCAGACTGTGTGAACTAATCATAAAAGTGTAACCAAGTAACACCAAGCAAGATGTTCGTTCATAGACACTACGTGTTGCTTAACAATTACCAGGAAAAGGAATATGGTTCAAATGGCTCTGAGCACTATGGGACTTACCAGCTGTGGTCATCAGTCCCCTAGAGCTTAGAAATACTTAAACGTAACTAACCTAAGGACATCACACACATCCATGCCCGAGGCAGGATTCGAACCTGCGACCGTAGCAGTCGCGCGGTTCCAAACTGAGCGCCTAGAACCGCTCGGCCACCAATGCCGGCGAAAAGGAATAGCGCGTGGAAGAGAGAAGCATACAATATATATTGATATGAAAAATTCTAATGGTAGCATACTAATTAAAACATATCGTAAGATTAATAAGTTTCAACAATTTACACTGCCTCATAAAAGTGCAGCACTCCGAAGGGGAGTAGGAAACGAGTGAAACTTCACGTTCTCAGAGGGTATCTGATCTTATTTCTGTGATCACTAAATCGAGTTAATTTTACAAACAACGTGGCAGGATGAGCCTACCTATCAGAGGGACGTTGCACCACATCTGGCCTATTGCAAACCGTATCATCGCTAAAATGACTCAGTATTCGTCGGTGCTCTGTTTATATACTTACAGCGCCGCGTCCCCGTCATGCAACAAGGCACGATTCGCTTTCGCTGTGTCAAGTGGTCATAATTTTTGGTCCATGTGTGAATATTATTCTACTCTACGAAAAATGTCTCGAACTCTTTAGTGCTGTTGTATAAAATGGAGGAATAAACAGAGTTAGATAAATGTGACTGCGTAATTATTTAACGTGTATACGGCATTGGAAATGACGTCAGTACAGAAACATCGCAGACCCGGTCAAGGAGAGAAAAAGTAAATGAATTAAACAAGTCTCGTTTAATGATCCCGATTTTCGCCTGGAGACTTGCCGCTCGCTTTACCTGAATGTGCGTCAAGTGTCTTAACCACCCCGCCAACTCACTCAGGTAATATCGAATGATTATGATTATGGCTTTTGGTAACCAGTGCAAATATTTTATTTGCCAGTGTTAATACTGGCATCCACAAAAATTTGCATTCGTGATACGTTGGTGACTTCACGAGAGATTCAGTTAATTTGAAATTTTCATGCAAAATCCTATTGTGAACTGCGCAAGCAGTTTATTTGTGGAGGAACAAGGTGTGGCGGAGACGTGGAATGGGGGTTCTTCATTAGTTGCAGGAACGGAAGGATTGCAGAGCAGACAGGGTACTGGAGCAAGATAGAGTACATAAAGCGTACTGCCTGCGAGTAACGTCAGACGCTGCAGCGACCGGAGCTCTCAGCCATTAAACCTGTGAGCTCCTCGCTCGTAATTCTGGAAGCAAACACACGACTTAAGCCGTAATCGTATTTCTCTGTGTCCACAAAGGAAAAAGTAATTCCTTCAAAGTTATAACAAGATAATAACACTAATTGGTGGACCTCAGACATTTGGCACCTCTTCTACATAGCTGCTGATTTACTCGAGTTTTGAACTCAATGCATTTTATTGCATTGGCAGTCAAGCTTTACCGATCTGGGTTGAGTTCCGTAGTTTCAGTTTGCACTGGTTTAATCCTTGTTGTTTCTGTTGATGCTGAAAAGTCATTAATTTTCAACCCAAGCATACTTATTGAGCGCATACTACTGTTAAGGAATAATCAGAAAATCATGACATCTATGTCACGCATAACTATCGACGACAGAAAGAAAAGCTTAAAGTATCGTACCTGTGCAACAAACTACTATGGAAAGATGCAGGCGCCTGCACCTATAATCCCCCTAAAGATACAATGGACATAGGCGTAGTGTGCAATATGACGAACAAAGTTCACACTCGTTGGCACCGAACTCTCGGATTGCCTGTATATCAGGTACACTCCTGGAAATGGAAAAAAAGAACACATTGACACCGGTGTGTCAGACCCACCATACTTGCTCCGGACACTGCGAGAGGGCTGTACAAGCAATGATCACACGCACGGCACAACGGACACACCAGGAACCGCAGTGTTGGCCGTCGAATCAGTGTCAGTGTCAGCCAGTTTGCCGTGGCATACGGAGCTCCAACGCAGTCTTTAACACTGGTAGCATGCCGCGACAGCGTGGACGTGAACCGTATGTGCAGTTGACGGACTTTGAGCGAGGGCGTATAGTGGGCATGCGAGAGGCCGGGTGGATGTACCGCCGAATTGCTCAACACGTGGGGCGTGAGGTCTCCACAGTACATCAATGTTGTCGCCAGTGGTCGGCGGAAGGTGCACGTGCCCGTCGACGTGGAACCGGACCGCAGCGACGCACGGATGCACGCCAAGACCGTAGGATCCTACGCACTGCCGTAGGGGACCGCACCGCCACTTCCCAGCAAATTAGGGACACAATTGCTCCTGGGGTATCGGCGAGGACCATTCGCAACCGTCTCCATGAAGCTGGGCTACGGTCCCGCACACCGTTAGGCCGTCTTCCACTCACGCCCCATCATCGTGCAGCCCGCTTCCAGTGGTGTCGCGACAGGCGAGAATGGAGGGACGAATGGAGACGTGTCGTCTTCAGCGATGAGAGTCGCTTGTGCCTTGGTGCCAATGATGGTCGTATGCGTGTTTGGCGCCATGCAGGGGAGCGCCACAATCAGGACTGCATACGACCGAGGCACACAGGGCCAACACCCGGCATCATGGTGTGGGGAGCGATCTCCTACACTGGCCGTACACCTCTGGTGATCGTCGAGGGGACACTGAATAGTGCACGGTACATCCAAACCGTCATCGAACCCATCGTTCTACCATTCCTAGACCGGCAAGGGAACTTGCTGTTCCAACAGGACAATGCACGTCCGCATGTATCCCGTGCCACCCAACGTGCTCTAGAAGGTGTAAGTCAACTACCCTGGCCAGCCAGATCTCCGGATCTGTCCCCCATTGAGCATGTATGGGACTGGATGAAGCGTCGTCTCACGCGGTCTGCACGTCCAGCACGAACGCTGGTCCAACTGAGGCGCCAGGTGGAAATGGCATGGCAAGCCGCTCCACAGGACTACATCCAGCATCTCTACGATCGTCTCCATGGGAGAATAGCAGCCTGCATTGCTGCGAAAGGTGGATATACACTGTACTAGTGCCGACATTGTGCATCCTCTGTTGCCTGTGTCTATGTGCCTGTGGTTCTGTCAGTGTGACCATGTGATGTATCTGACCCCAGGAATGTGTCAATAAAGTTTCCCCTTCCTGGGACAATGAATTCACGGTGTTCTTATTTCAATTTCCAGGAGTGTATATTCCTATAGTCATGAAAGGGAAGCGGTATCACCTGTGGCTTGGACACGGAGATGAGTAGACTACTTGAGACAAATACATAACGAAACATACACACATACAGGACCCTAAAAGATTTTTGAGAGTGTGCGGTGTACCAAAACCTTTAAACACGTTATTCAAAAGATATTTTCTAAAGTACTAGCAGTACAAAATAGTAGGGATAACTGGCATTCAGGTAAACATTTATAAGAATCGTTACCACACAATATGGTGTTCCGAAGACTACACACTTTCAAGATTTGATCAGAGTTACACGCCTTGATGCCGCTTAGAACTGTACAACCCTAGACGTGAAGGAAAACTGCGCAGTGTGTTAGGAAAAACCATGCAGAATTAGTGAAAAAAGGGATACCTTTGTAACAAACACTAATCATTCCCAATAATCCATGAATCAAAATGTCCTGGTGGAAAAAATGGGTGTTTGCATAGGTTGTAGGCAGTCAATTCTAAATTTACATCTACATATATATTGTGAAATCCACTTTACGCTAGGTACTTTGTGTGCCACAGTCACTTCCCTCCTTTCCTTTTCCGATCTGGAATGGTTCGCGTTAAGAACAATTGATCGTAAGCCTCCATATATCCTGGAATCTCCGTAATTTTACGTTCATAGCACCTTCTCGAAATACACGAAGGAAGAAGGAACATACTAGTTGACTCTGTAACGAACTCACGCTCTTGGAATTTTGACACTAATCTGCACGGTGATCCATAATGTCTGTCCTATAGCTTCTGTCGCTGGAGCTAAAATAGCATTTCTGGGATGCTTTCCTGCTCACTAAATGAATCTGTAAAAAAAGTATTGTTCTCCTTGGGATCTTCTCTTCTTCTGTGAACCGTACACTGATAAGCCAAAACATCACAACAACCTGCTTAGTAGCTTGTTTAACCATCTCTGGAGCGAAATACTAAACTGATTTTGCGTATCAGGGATCCGACAGTTTGGTGGTACGTTTGCGGAAGTATGTGCCATTAGATGACTACACACAGGTCACACGAGCACACTTTGTTTGTGAGAGTAGCCGGCTCCTGTGGCCGAGCAGTTCTAGACACTTGACTCAAGAACCGCGCACCTGCTACGGTCACAGGCTCGAATCCTGACTCGGGCATGGATGTGTGTGATGTCCTTAGGTTTGTTAGGTTCAATTAGTTTCTAAGTCTAGGGGACTGATGACCGCAGATGGTAAGTCCCATAGTGCTTAGAGCCATTTGAACCATTTTTTGAGCCTACATCAGCGGCAAGTATGCACTCAGGGGCACTCTCTTTTGATTTACAGATTATGAAATCCTGGGGATAATCCTCCCTTTTGATTGACAGATCCTTAACCTATTGTTCTTCCCCCCTCCCCTCCTCCAACTCCAACACCTCAGGAAACCTCAAACCTTCCTCCCCTCTCCCTCACTCATACAGGTATACTTTCAGACCTGAGTTAATCGGATAGCCAAACCTCACTCAATCAATTTGATTGGCTCCTTCATTACATGGATCAATTAATTAACCCTTCCCCTCTGGTAAACACCTTGTAACACCACAGCTCTTATGCTGTATGGATTTATTTTGCTGTTGTTTTATTTTATGTTACATCGTTGAGCTTCTGTAAATATGTTTGATTGAATAGATGTCACAAAATTGTATACTCTTTTCTTTGTTGTAAACTTTGATGTCATGATTTGATTCTATGCAATGTAGTGCATCTGTCATTTGAATTCTTTGTCTCATTTGGAGGGAACAAAACTTACTGTATATGATTGTAATTTTGTGTGAATAATTTTTGGTATAAATGTTAATATGTGCAAATGTTTTGCTTTATTTAATGTATTTGATTATTGTTATGTAAACTGCTGATCCTCACTTAGGATTCTTTTAGTATATAAATGGTGTAGTGGTTCCCCTCGGGAACGGAACTGTGTAGCGCGCGCAAATTGTGGTTCGCATAGGTAGAAAAGGTGGAACAAGAGTCAGTCGGGGACGAGCCACCAGTCGGGGACGAGCTACGAGTCGGGAACGAGCTACCAAACTGTGCCTTGCCATGTAAAAGATGCATTATGTGCTGGTTCCGGGAGAGGCTTCTTCTGCTACTTTCCAAAGCCTCGGATGGATGGATGGATAAATAGCTGGAACTATTCTGGAATTTGTATATATCATCGCCACCAAGAAATGACAGAGTCCAGCAATTCTATCTACAAATCCATCTACCAACATGCAGTTGCCAACACATTGCGCAATCACTGTATCTGAATGCTATAATAATGTACAGTGAAGGATCAGCTCATCGGATGTTTTAGTGTGCACAAATATAAGGTAACTTGTAACTGAATCTGTGTAACTACCTTGATTTTTTCCTTATTATAACACCTCTCAGGTTCCTCTCCGTTTGAACTAAAGTGATTTCCGAGTGTCCTTACTGAAAGAACATTAAAGCTCAGTGTTTTTGCCAATTGATGCTCCTTGAACATAGTAAAAAGAAAGTTAAAGTTAAAGTGGCAAGACAGTGAGTTAAGTTAATGATGCTTGCTGAAAATAATTTTCCTAATAAAACTGCTTATTAATGTATTGTTGCCAACTTCAAATTAAGAGTTCGTAAGACTGAGGCTTATAAAGTTTTGCTTAGTAAATGATCACATTACTGCCTGTTGTAAATCTCAAAAGGTGAGTCAGTGTCCTACATATATGGTAATTTTGTCTCTCAATGTAGCAAAGAGGAAAACTGCAGTGTGAAACGTTATATACTCATGTTTGCTAAGTGTTTGTCTCTCCTGTGTATTAGAAGTGCTTATTAATAATATAACAGGATCCACAGTTTGTCTGTTGGGTTAATGCTCGGTAACAAGTAACGGAAACACCACTAATTAGGAAAACCTTAATTTCTTTATTCAAATGATAGTGAGAAGCAACCTGTTAGTGGATTCCAATTAACTTTAATTTTAAATAGTAAAGTAGTTAACTGCCGGCAGCAGACAGACAGACAGCAGGAGTGTTATAACCTCTACACCCCCCCCCCCCCCCCAACTTGGAAACTGGCAACTCTGCGGGGGAGAGGAAGACTTTCATGTTAGAAAATTCAACTACAAAGCAGAGGTTATATCGTTTATGTACAAAAAATTCAGTCTTCATGCGTTGTACTTCTCTTGCTCATCATTCTCTGTAGTTTGGTAAGATGCAGGTCTTGTAAGGAAGTAATTAAATAGATCATTTATTTCCCTCTGATCATGCGAGGAATACCGACATGAAACACCCATCACATGCAATTACACTCCTATAAATCTTTCGACTATGAAGCACACACCATCTGCCATCCCCTGTTCAGTACACTGCACCCAATACCGGCTCATTCCACTGCACATGCAGCTCCCTCTGGGTTATGCAAAGTGATGTGCCACTCCCCTTTTCAGGAGTGACCGCTCGGACCACACAACTGACATACTGGATGTCACACTATTCCCCAAACAAAAGCAACTGAGAAATTCCCATCGAAACACATGTTCGTTCTCAATTTCTCCTTCTGTAACATGCCACTGCCAGGCCGACACAAGCAATCGGTGAGTATCAGACTGAACTGCAAACGCAGCAGCATTTACTGGATAAACTCCTGTGGAGTACCGACGCATGTGAGGTGCCTTTCTCCTTAGACAAATTCCTGACTGAGAATGGATTCCATCATGGGCTATAACCTACTGTCTGTGCTGGAGAGAAAGGATCATATAAAAAGACACTCAATGACATAGTATGGGATATACTGTGTTTCATAAAATTCAATTTGCAGTGACTGGAGTACTCTTTTATTTGGTGGGAAAAACTCACATCCCGCAATTACATGTCCTAATTATGTAATTACAATGTGGCAGATTGTAGGCGTCACCTTACTTACATGTTCCCATTTCCACCAAGTCGTCAGAACGTGGCCCTGCAGCTTACCATGTTTCTATACGGGCTGCAGATGATGGCAGATACACTATGTGCTGAAGCATATCCGGACACCCATAACAACATACTTTTCTTTTATTAGGTGCATTGTACTGTCACCTACTGCCAGGTACTCCATATCAGCGACCTCAGTAGTCATTAGATATAGTGAGATAGCGGAATGGGGCATTCTGCGGAACTCATGGACTTCGAATGTGGTCAGGTTATTGGCTGTCACTTGTGTCATATGTCTATATGCGAGATTTCCACACTCTTAAATATGCCTAGGTCTACTGATTCCCGTGATAGTAGGGTGGAAACTTGGAGGAACTTGTGCAGCTCAAAAGCAATCAGGCAGACCTCGTCTATTGACTGACGGAGACCGCCAATAGTTGAAGGAGGTCATAATGTATAATACGCAGACATCTATCCAGTCCAACACACAAGAATTACAAACTGCATCAGAATCCACTGCAAGTACTAAGGTGGGAGGTAAGAAAACGTGGATTTCATGGACGAGCGGCTGCTAATAAGTCACACATTATGCCAGTAAATACAAACGACTCCTCGCTTATGTAAGGAGCGTAAACATTGGGCGATTGATAAGTGGAAAAACGTTAATTGGAGTGACGAATCACAGTACACAATGTGGCGATTCGATGGCACGGTGTGGGTATCTGCCAATGTATGTAGTGCCTACAGTAAAATTCGGAGGCGCTGCTGTTATGGTGTGGTAGTGTTTTTCATTGAGGCTTCTTGCACCCCTTGTTGTTTTGCGTGGAACTATCACAGCACAGGTCTACATTGATGTTTTAAGCACCTTCTTGCTTCACACTGTTGAATAGCAATACAGGCATGGTGATTACATCTCTCAAGGCGATCGAGCACCTGTTCATAATGCACTGCCTGTGGCGAAAAGGTTACAAAACAGTAACATTCCAGTAATTGACTGTCCTGCACAGAGACCTGCGACTTTATGCCAGGCCTCACTGACCGACTTGATACCTTTTCTCAGTGCAACACTCCGTGAAGAATGGGCAGCCATTCTCCAAGAAACCTTCCAACAACTGATTGAACGTATGCCTGCGAGAGTGGAAGCTGTCATCAGTGCTAAGGGTGCGTCAACACCATATTGAATTCCAGCATAAACGATGCAGGACGCCACGAACTTGCGAGTCATTTTCAGCCAGGTGTCTGCATACTATGTGATCACGTAGTGTACATTACGTGTAACGACCGCGCTATTATAAACACGATTACAACGACTATGTTACCGTCACCCTGCTTAAAAGAGGTCTTGGTTCTACAGGTACAGACAAACTTTATTTCCGTTCATAAACATTTATTTTTATCTGTTATTACTTTTATGTTGTAATTTCATGTACTGATACGTTCCATTACCTTGGAGATTTGCTCCTCAATTTGGTCCTACGGAACTTGACATGTAATAAATAAATAAAAAAATAAACAAGAGTCGATTCGAATGGTATGCTTTCTGCTAGAAATACAGGGTGATTCAAAAAGAATACCACAACTATAGGAATTTAAAACTCTGCAACGACAAAAGGCAGAGCTAAACACTATCTGTCGGCGAATTAAGGGACCAACACTCCTGGAAATGGAAAAAAGAACACATTGACACCGGTGTGTCAGACCCACCATACTTGCTCCGGACACTGCGAGAGGGCTGTACAAGCAATGATCACACGCACGGCACAGCGGACACACCAGGAACCGCGGTGTTGGCCGTCGAATGGCGCTAGCTGCGCAGCATTTGTGCACCGCCGCCGTCAGTGTCAGCCAGTTTGCCGTGGCATACGGAGCTCCATCGCAGTCTTTAACACTGGTAGCATGCCGCGAAAGCGTGGACGTGAACCGTATGTGCAGTTGACGGACTTTGAGAGAGGGCGTATAGTGGGCATGCTGGAGACCGGGTGGACGTACCGCCGAATTGCTCAACACGTGGGGCGTGAGGTCTCCACAGTACATCGATGTTGTCGCCAGTGGTCCGCGGAAGGTGCACGTGCCCGTCGACCTGGGACTGGACCGCAGCGACGCATCGATGCACGCCAAGACCGTAGGATCCTACACAGTGCCGTAGGGGACCGCACCGCCACTTCCCAGCAAATTAGGGACACTGTTGCTCCTGGGGTATCGGCGAGGACCATTCGCAACCGTCTCCATGAAGCGGGGATACGGTCCCGCACACCGTTAGGTCGTCTTCCGCTCACGCCCCAACATCGTGCAGCCCGCCTCCAGTGGTGTCGCGACAGGCGTGAATGGAGGGACGAATGGAGACGTGTCGTCTTCAGCGATGAGAGTCGCTTCTGCCTTGGTGCCAATGATGGTCGTATGCGTGTTTGGCGCCATGCAGGTGAGCGCCACAATCAGGACTGCATACGACCGAGGCACACAGGGCCAACACCCGGCATCATGGTGTGGGGAGCGATCTCCTACACTGGCCGTACACCTCTGGTGATCGTCGAGGGGACACTGAATAGTGCACGGTACGTCCAAACCGTCATCGAACCCATCGTTCTACCATTCCAAAACCGGCAAGGGAGCTTGCTGTTCCAACAGAACAATGCACGTCCGCATGTATCCCGTGCCACCCAACGTGCTCTAAAAGGTGTAAGTCAACTACCCTGGCCAGCCAGATCTCCGGATCTGTCCCCCATTGAGCATGTTTGGGACTGGATGAAGCGTCGTCTCACGCGGTCTGCACGTCCAGCACGAACGCTGGTCCAACTGAGGCGCCAGGTGGAAATGGCATGGCAAGCCGCTCCACAGGACTACATCCAGCATCTCTACGATCGTCTCCATGGGAGAATAGCAGCCTGCATTGCTGCGAAAGGTGGATATACACTGTACTAGTGCCGACATTGTGCATCCTCTGTTGCCTGTGTCTATGTGCCTGTGGTTCTGTCAGTGTGATCATGTGATGTATCTGACCCCAGGAATGTGTCAATAAAGTTTCCCCTTCCTGGGACAATGAATTCACGGTGTTCTTATTTCAATTTCCTGGAGTGTATAAAGTTTCATTTAGTTGTACATTTGTTCGCTTGAGGCGCTGTTGACTAGGCGTCAGCGTCAGTTGATGCTAAGATGGCGACCGCTCAACAGAAAGCTTTTTGTGTTAGTGAGTACGGCAGAAGTGAATCGACGACAGTTGTTCAGCGTGCATTTCGAACGAAGTATGGTGTTAAACCTCCTGATAGGTGGTGTATTAAACGTTGGTATAAACAGTTTACAGAGAATGGGTGTTTGTGCAAGTTCTGGATGGCCGAGAACGAGTGATGAAAATGTAGCACGCATCCAGCAAGCATTTGTTCGCAGCCCAGGAAAATCGACTCGCAGAGCTAGCAGAGATCTGCAAATTCCACAATCAACTGTATAGAAAGTCCTACGAAAAAGGTTATTTATGAAACCTTATCGTCTGAAATTGGTTCAAGCACTGTCTGCAGCTGATAAGATTAAAAGAATCGATTTCTGTGATTTTATCCTTGCTCAAATGGAAACAGATGAATCTTTCGTTTAAAAGCTTGTGTGTAGTGATGAAGCAACTTTCCACACTAACGGGAAAGTCAACCGTCACAATGTCTGTGTATGGGGCACTGAGAATCCGCGCGAAACAACTCAGTATGAACGTGACTAGCCTAAGGTGAACGTTTTCTGGGCCATTTCAGCCAATAAAGTTTTTGGTCCCTTTTTCTTCGAAGGTGCTACTGTAACAGGACTACAGTATCTGGAGATGTTAGAGAATTGGCTGTTCCCTCAGCTCGAACAAGAAGCACAACAATTCATATTTCAGCAGGATGGAGCGCCACCACATTGGCACTTATCTGTCCATAACTACCTGAACGTCAACTACCCGAGGCGATGGATCGGCCGCTAGGCAGCCCGTGACAGAGCACTTCATCACTGCCCTCCAAGAATCCCTGATCTTATCCCCTGCGATTTTTTCTTATGGGGGTATATTAAGGATATGGTGTTTCGGCCACCTCTCCCAGCCACCATTGATGATTTGAAACGAGAAATAACAGCAGCTATCCAAACTGTTACGCCTGATATTCTACAGAGAGTGTGGAACGAGTTGGAGAATCGGGTTGATATTGCTCGATTGTCTGGAGGGGGCCATATTGAACATCCCTGAACTTGTTTTTGAGTGAAAAAAAACCTTTTCAAATACTCGTTGTAATGTTGTATAACAGAAGGTAATATTATGTTTCTTTCATTAAATACACATTTTTAAAGTTGTGGTATTCTTTTTGAATCACCCTGTACTGTATGCATTCTTTCCGTTCAACAACGTACCTGCGTTGGATCCTATGGAGATATCGTGTAATGATTACACCCACTAGTGAATCATATTTGTGGCACTGTCATCTCTCTAAACGAGTCACTTTTTTCGAACCTATCTGCTAGAGAAAAACCCCATCGTGGTTTTAGGTAGTCCCTATGCACCTTGTAACTGCTCCTCAGTCTCTCCCTACAGCTTTGCACATGTGGTCGTTCCAATTTAAGCCGTGACTGAGCAGAAGTCGGAGAGCGCTATGCACTACGTGATCAGAAGTATCCGGACACATGTCTGAAAATGACGTACAAGTTCGGGGTGCCCTCCATCGGTAATGCTGGAATGCAATATGGTGTTGGTCCACCCTTAGCTTTGATGACAGCTTCCTCTCTCACAGACATACGTTCAATCAAGTGCTTGAAGGTTTCTAGCGGAATGGCAACCCAGTCTTCACGGATTGCTGCACTGAGAATAGATGCAGGACAATGCACATAATATGAAAAAAGTATGTTTCTTGGGGTGTCTGGATACATTTGATCACATAGTGTATGTTGCTAGCAGTAGAATCCTTCTGCGGTCAGCTTCAAATGTCGGTTCTCAGTAATGTTCCTCGAAAAGAAAATCGTCTTCGCTGAGGGGATTCCCATTTGTACTACCTGGTGAGTGTAATCCGACTGTTAAAAAATAAAAATTACTCACTATGCAAAGTGACTCTCATGACCAATTTCATTAATTAGCCTAAAGTTTGATATCAGTGACATGCCGCCTGGCGACTGTAGGTGATGACTGGAGCATCACAAATATGGTTCTTCACTTGGTGTTCTTTTCGTTGCAGCGATATCTTTTAACGATACTCTAACGCCCTGCTAAACCCGCAGGACAGGACACACAGAATAAATTGCGGAAAGGGGCCAAAATAAGGGGCTGTCAGTTACACTCGAACATACAACTATATTATTTGATCAAACATTACAAGAGCCCAAAAACATTTTTTTTGCACACAGCTTTAATCTTTGGGACTTAATTTACAAACGGCTGTAGACCAATAACTTAAAACGCAAGCAGAAGTTTAAAATGCAAGCCTTACCTTAAAACAGTTCTTTAGTTAGGATTAAGTAAAGTTAAATTCAGATCGGCTAAAGACCGAACTTAAACTTCAAAACACAATTTTTTTTTAAAAAAATACGAAAGTCCTTACATGAAACAATTCTTTAATTTAGGCTGAAGGCCTTAAGAACAAACGACTGAAACTCAAACCGGCTGAAAACCAAAGACTTAAAAATTCAATAGATTGAAGTAAATAAGTTAAATTCAAATTGGCTGAAGGCCGAAGACTTAAAAATTCAAAAAAAAATTTTTAAGATGCCAAAGGGCTTACGTGAAACAGTACCTGAAACTACGCTGACGGCCTTAAGAGTGAAACAACTTTAATTTAAAACACCAAGCCATACACGTACCAACAACAAGAACAAATTTTAAAAAATAGGACAGTACACACAAGGACGTCCATAGGTTCGAGGATCGGCCTGTAATTCTAACACTAACGCTCGCTTAGATGAGACAGACAGTCGGGCCAACCAGTCACGATCTGACGACAACCCAACCGACCAAGTCAGCGGACCCACCGACAAGATAACTTCCACTTCACCCGACCAGGGCACAAGAGGGAGTTCAAACAGAGCAACGTACAAGATATTGACGCCCACAACCAATCATGCACGGAGCTGTCAAACTACACACCATGCTGGACAGCAACAACAGCCGCCCGAAGTGGCCTTGCGGTTCTATGCGCTGCAGTCTGAAAGCGCGAGACCGCTACGGTCGCAGGTTTGAATCCTGCCTCTGGCATGGATGTGTGTGATGTCCTTAGGTTAGTTAGGTTTAACTAGTTCTAAGTTTTAGGGGACTAATGACCTCAGAAGTTGAGGCCCATAGTGCTCAGAGCCATTTGAACCATTTTTGAGCAACAACACGATAAGGAAACTACAATGGCTGAAATTTACGTCAACGCCCAGGGCAGGTAAACGGAACATTAACGGCCACAAGGCAGAAGATTCCGCTGGTACACTTCAATTCAAATAACCAAATACAGTGAAACTCCACCGGAGGGTGGATAGAATTTTCCAACTTGAAAACGTCGTTGTTGCTCGAGGGAATATCCCAACAGGCGACAACGAACTCCAACGACACATTACGGACTGTCTTGACTTGCTGGTAGGTTCAATCAAAACTCAACTTTCGTGTCCAAGGACGGTGAGCCACGGACCTCGTAGCAATGGGAACAGCGCCACACTCTCCGACACCGAGTAGAGACCACCAGCGGGTCCCGGCCAAAATAGGCCTCGCCGAGAATACCTCACTACTCCACGTTAACCGACCGACTCCACACATCATCACGGAGACAGCACTAAAGTAACTGAGCAGTCGACATCACAAGCTACACACAGTTTCACAAGCACTTGCACGGCGGACTAGATAATACTGATGGCAGTGACTGCCCAATAACAAGGACGAATCACGAGTCGGTACACGCAGGCAACCCATAAGCAATCGCCCGCCAACATACACTCCGTCCGACAAGACCGACGACCAACCAAGGTGAACCGCACTCAAGTGATATATATCGGAAACAGTCATGGCTGTCCGGACCTCACTGCAGCCGTGCCCCGACTGAACTTCTGCCGCGTCCCAAGTCAAACACTGCCAGGTCCGAACTGCGCTGCTAGCGCCTCCCAACTCACTGGCAAATCCGAACTAACTCCAAACACACGACAACCGGCAAGTAATAGCAGCAAAGATAATACGCCAGGGCTTATATCGATAAGCGTCGCTGCTGCCACTCACGGGCAGGCAAGGTGGCAACTCAGTGACACCATTAATTGAAATTAAGATAACGAGGTGGTAGTACAGTAAAAACAGGATATCAAATGAGATATGGCACGAACACGAGCAACGCACGGCTCAGATACTTCAATCAATCACCTATACAGGGAGAGAGAACCATCGTAATAAAGTCAAATGTGTTGCCAAATTTATAAAGTGATACATAGTAAAAACTTATATTTACAGTTACTCTCTTCTGTTATTTTAAGACACTTCGTATGTGGGAAGATATCCGGTTAGCTTAAGAGAGGGTTCGAAAGTGAGGGGGCGTTCTGTGACAATGGTAGGTCTTAGCGCTCCATCATGAGCAAAAAATGAGTTTAATACTGTAGTCCTGTGATGCATGACGTGACAGATAATGAAAGATATTTTTCTCTTTGATGCAAGAATATTTAGAGGGAATATACTCTATGCCGTAGTCCTGTACGGAGTTTTCACAAGTTACAATACTTTAGCGACGTGAAAAAGCGTGTATAGTCCGATTTCTTCTATCGTCTAAAATAACTCGTATAAACGGGAGAAATTTATATTTCGCGTGAGAAATTCGAGGTGTATGGTCAACAACATCTTTGCCTCGGAAAGGGTAAAGTACATTTTTAAACTGCCTGGTCTATGTGTGGGTGGAACTGTTTAGAACTATTGTATACGTCCAAGCTGCAGCTGCTTGTTTCGCAGTGCACCGCTGCTACCTGCAAGGCTGGTCACGAGGGGTCAGCAACCGGAAGTAACGGATTATCTCGGCCTTTGACGTGTGAAAAAAATGCAACTACATGTCTGATATTTCCCGCGGCAGCGAGGGCTGGCGAAGAGAACAATGTGCTGGGTGAGCGCGACAGAAGAAGCGGGCTTGTGGGTGTTGCGTGAGAGAAGGTTGAAAATGATGTACGTCTGCGCAGGACGTATTGATAACATCCGAATTTCTACCACTCCAATCATCGTCGGATGCCCTCCAGTGGCCAGGGGTGGTGCAGTGTCGCACGCACGCACGTCCACGACTGCGGCTGCGGCCGCGGCGGAAATTTTCACTGACCTCTTCACGTCTGCTCTGGCAGTGTACATGGGGACGCGGCAATGCATGTGACCCTCGAGATAGAAGCAGGCGGGATGTGCGAAATGTCAGCTGCCTCCGACATCTATCCCTCACAGCTTATGACTATGGGCTGGATCATTGTTTAAGTGTGTCGTGTTTATTGCTTCTCAATACACTGCTGTGGACTCTGTCTTGCAATGGTATTTGCTGTTTCTATTCTATCACGCAGCAGCGCCTTACTCTCTCTCTCTCTCTTATAAATGTAGCGAAGAGAATCGATTTAGAAAGTCTACAATACTTTTAAAAACACAACAGCTACGCCAAATTCAGATTGATAAGTTTATTGTTTCCGATAGTTAAATTGCGTGAACGCATTAGTTCGGGTGTGGGTCTTTCTCTCTCTCTCTCTCTCTCTCTCTCTCTCTCTCTCCCAGCCGGCGTATAAGGGGCTGTCATGCAGTTGGCGGTACGCGCTTCGTGATCGCGAGTTTGTGTGATCGCCAGGATTTTTTTTTCTTTTTCATCAGATATGTTTAGTGGAAACGTTGTTGTGATGGAGGAGTGCGCCTACAATACCCCGGATATATTTAGCTTTACGATCTATTTGTACATCTACATGATTACTCTGCAATCCACATTTAAGTGCTTAGCAGAGGGTTCATCGAACCACAATCATAGTATCTCCCTAGCATTCCACTCCCGAACAGCGCGCGGCAAAAACGAACACCTAAACCTTTCTGTTCGAGCTCTGATTTCTCTTATTTTATTTTGATGATCATTCCTACCTCTGTAGGTTGGGCTCAACAAAATATTTTCGCATTCGGAAGAGAAAGTTGGTGACTGAAATTTCGTAAATAGATCTCGCCGCCACGAAAAAGATCATTGCTGTAATGACTTCCATCCCAACTCGCGTATCATATCTGCCACACTCTCTCCCCTATTACGTGATAGTAAAAAAACGAGCTGCCCTTTTTTGCACCCTTTCGATGTCCTCCGTCAATCCCACCTGGTAAGGATCCCACACAGCGCAGCAATATTCTAACAGAGGACGAACGAGTGTAGTGTAAGCTGTTTCTTTAGTGGACTTGTTGCATCTTCTAAGTGTTCTGCCAATGAAACGCAACCTTTGGCTCGCCTTCCCCACAATATTATCTAGGTGGTCTTTCCAACTGAAGTTGTTCGTAATTTTAACACCCAGGTACTTAGTTGAATTGACAGCCTTGAGAATTGTACTATTTATCGAGTAATCGAATTCCAACGGATTTCATTTGGAACTCATGTGGATCACCTCACACTTTTCGTTATTTAGCGTCAACTGCCACCTGCCACACCATATATCAATCTTTTCTAAATCGCTTTGCAACTGATACTCGTCTTCGGATGACCTTACTAGACGGTAAATTACAGCATCATCTGCGATCAACCTAAGAGAACTGCTCAGATTGCCACCCAGGTCATTTATATAGATCAGGAACAGCAGAGGTCCCAGAACGCTTACCTGGGGAACACCTGATATCACATCAGTTATGCTCAATGATTTGCCGTCTATTACTACGAACTACAACCTTCCTGAGAGAAAATCACGAATCCAGTCGCACAACTGAGACGGTACCCCATAGACCCACAGCTTGATTAGAAGTCGCTTCTGAGGAACGGTGTCAAAAGCTTTCCAGAAATCTAGAAATACGGAATCAACTTGAGATCCCCTGTCGATAGCGGCCATTACTTCGTGCAAATAAAGAGCTAGCTGAGTTGCACAAGAACGATGTTTTCTGAAACCATGAAGATTACGTATCAATAGATCGTTCCCTTCGAGGTGATTTATAATGTTTGAATAAAGTATATGCTCCAAAACCCTACTGCAAACCGATGTCAATGATATAGGTCTGTAGTTCGATGGATTACTCCTACTACCCTTCTTAAACACTGGTGCGACCTGCGCAATTTTCCAATCTGTAGGTACAGATCTATCGGTGAGCGAGCGGTTGTATATGATTGCTAAGTAGGGAGCTACTGTATCAGCGTAATCTGAAAGTAACCTAATCGTTCTACAATCTGGACCTGAAGACTTGCCCGTATCAAGTGATTTGAGTTGCTTCGCAACCCCTAAGGTATCAGCTTCTACGAAACTCATGCTAGCAGCTGTTCGTGTTTCAAATTCTGGAATATTCCATTCGTCTTCCCTGGTGAAGGAATTTCGGAAAACTGCGTTCAATAACTCCGCTTTAGCGGCACAGTCGTCGGTACCATCGGCATTGCGCAGAGAAAGTATTGACTGCGTCTTGCCGCTCGTGTGCTTTAAATACGACCAGAATTTCTTCCGATTTTCTACCAAATTTCGAGACAATGTTTCGTTGTGGAACATATTAAACGCATCTCGCATTGAAGTCCGTGCCAAATTTCACCTGGTGAAACGTTGTTGTGTGCTTCGTGTAAGGAGAAGAAATGCGTACCATCACGTTTCCGACTTTGACAAAGGTCGGATTGTAGCCTATCGCGATTGAGGTTTATCGTATCGCGACATTTCTGCTCGTGTTGATCGAGATCCAATGCCTGTTAGCAGGATATGGAATCGGTGGGTTCAGGAGGGTAATATGGAACGCCGTGCTGGATTCCAACGGCCTCGTATCACTAGCAGTCGAGATGACAGGCATCTTATCCGCATGGCTGTAACGGATCGTGCAGCCACGTCGCGATCCCTGAGTCAACAGATGGGGACGTTTGCAAGACAACAACAATCTGCACGAACAGTTCGACGACTTTTGCAGCAGCAGCATGGACTATGAGCTCGGAGGCCATGGCTGCGGTTACCCTTGACGCTTCATCACAGACAGGAGCGCCTGCTATGTTATACTCAACGACGAACCTGCGTGCACGAATGGCAAAATGTCATTTTTTTCGGATGAATCCAAGTTCTGTTTACAGCATCATGATGGTCGCATCCGTGTTTGGTGACATCGCGGTCAACGCTCAATGAAAGCGTGTATTCGTCATCGCCATACTGGCGTATCACCCGGCGTGATGGTATGAGGTGTCATTGATTACACGTCTCGGTCACCTCTTGTTCGCATTGACGGCACTTTGAACAGTGGACGTTACATTTCAGATATGTTACGACCCGTGGCTCTACCTTTCATTCGATCCATGCGAAACCCTACATTTCAGCAGGATAATGCACGACCGCATGTTGCAGGTCCTGTATGGGCCTTTCTGGATACAGAAAATGTTCGACAGCTGCCCTGGCCAGCACAATCTCCAGATCTCTCACCAACTGAAAACGTCTGGTCAATGGTGACCGAGCAACTGGCTCGTCACAATACGCCAGTCACTACTCTTGATGAACTGTGGTATCGTGTTTAAGCTGTATGGGCAGCTGTACCTGCACACGCCATCCAAGCTCTGTTTGACTCAATGCCCAGGCGTATCAAGGCCGTTCTAACACTAGAGGTGGTTGTTCTGGGTACTGATTTCTCAGGATGTATGCACTAAATTGCTTGAAAATGTTGTCACATGTCAGATCTAGTATAATATATTTGTCCAATGAACACCTGTTTATCATGTGCAATTCTTCTTGGTGTGGCAGTCTTATTTGCCATTAGTGTATGTCATCGGAGGCAAGGCAGGCGGGTGCTTATGTCTACATAAGTGGGAGAACCCCATCTCTCGCAAACTGATTAAATAAAGAATATGTATGAATATATTATTGACTTTGATTTGAATTTCGTGTCGTGAGAGCCTTCCTCTCCAGCACAGAGTGGGTCTTTTTCCTACCAATTTTTTTTTTCTGGGAGGGGTGGGGAGGGAGGGTTGAGGGGTAGGGGGGTTGGAACGTCCTTTGATGGTGACACTGTGCACCAATTCAGTCGATCCCTGCATGTCAAGGTGAGCGCACATGCGAAAATTTTCCTGTAAGATGACACCTTCAATCTGCCAGAGTGTAATTACATAATTCGGAGATGTACTTGCTGGATATGAGTTTTTCCCACGAATTAAAAGTGACATCCAGCCCCCTGCAAATTGCATTTTATAAAGCACAGTATATGCTATACTATATAATTGAGTTTCTTGTTATGAGATCCTTTCTCTCCATCTCTGACGGCAGCTTAGAGTCCATGGCGGAATCCACTCACAGTCAGGAAATTGCCTTGGAAGGACGGCATTTCGCGTGCTTCGGTGCTCCACAGGGGTTTACCCGGTAAATGCTGCTTTGTTTGCAGTTCGGTCTGGCACTGACTAACAGCGTGTGCAGGCCCGGGAGTGGCACATTACACAAGGGGAAATAGAGAAAGAGCACCTGTTTTGATGAGATATTCTCGGGCGCTTTTGTTCGGGGATTAGGGTGGCACCGGGTCTCCCAGTTGAGGGGCCCAGGTGGTCACTCCTGGACAGGCGAGTGTCGCATCGCTTTGCAGAAGCCTGAGCAAGCTGCGTGTGTGATGCAATCTGGCATTGGGTGCAGTCCAGTAGACAGGGGAGGGCAGAGGCTTCGTGCTTCACGATCGAATAATTTTTAACAGTGTGACAATATTCCTTGCACGATCAGAATGAAGAAAAGGGATCGATTTAATTACTTCCTTACGAAGTCTGACTCTGCCCAAACAGCAGAAAATGATGAGCAATAGAAATCAAAGTCTTGCAAACTGAGTCTTATTAATAAACGGTATAGCCCCTGCTTTGTAACTGAGTTTCCTGTGATAGGAGGTGTAATTTCGAGTTTTAGTTACTGTAATCGTAACTTCAGGCAGATTGTACCGAAGGCGTTAGGCATTTGTACAGGTTAGTTAATACATTCTTTGCGTGTTCGCTTGCGTTATCTAGGCACAGACTCGTGTTTCAGTAACTGTTGTGCAACATCGATTAGAATGGATAGGGACTGACTTGGCATCCCTTAGCTCACAGCTGCAAGCGGCGCTGACTTCGGTCGCGCAGCTGGGGGCTGTTGCCAATGGGCACCACTGTGGGGAGCCGGACTTGGGTATCACGGGGATGTCAACCTCGTCCCGTCTGTCCCCAGATCGGTCTGCCGCTGTGATTGTCCCGGTTGCTGCCCGCAGTGGGGCTGAGCCCTCGCCTGTGTTGACTGGGAGGTCGTTCCAAGGCGTGGCAAGCAGCGAAAGACGTCCCCAGAGGCTGATCAGAAAGCCTCCCCGCTGCGTCTGACAAACAGATTTCAGGCACTGTCTCTGGCTGAGCCAGATGCAGCTGCCTGCCCTGTTTCAGAGGATCATTCTCAGCCTTCAAGGTCCGGGCAATCGCAGAGGATGGGCTTATTGGTAGTTGGGAGCTCCAATGTTAGGCGCGTAATGGGGCCCCTTAGGGATATGGCGGCTAATGAGGGGAAGAAATCCACTGTGCACTCTGTGTGCATTCCGGGAGGAGTCATTCCTGATGTGGAAAGGGTCCTTCCGGATGCCGTGAAGAGCATAGGGTGCAGCCAGCTGCAGGTGGTGGCACATGTCGGCACTAATGACGTGTGTCGCTTTGGATCTGAGGAAATTCTCTCTGGATTCCAGCTGCTATCTGATTTGGTGAAGGCTGCCGGTCTTGCTTACGAGATGAAGGCAGAGCTCACCATCTGCAGCATCGTCGACAGAACCGACTGCGGACGCTTGGTGCAGAGCCGGATGGAGGGTCTGAATCAGAGGCTCAGACGGTTTTGCGACCGTGTTGGCTGCAGATTCCTTGACTTGCGCCATAGGGTGGTGGGGTTTCGGGTTCCGCTGAATAGATCAGGAGTTCACTACACTCAGCTGGCGGCTACACGGGTAGCGGAGGCTGTGTGGCGTGGACTGGGCGGTTTTTTAGGTTAGAGGGCCTTGGGAAAGTACGGGGTGGGCTGCAATCTCAAAGGGTGCTTGGTAAATACAGGACGTGCTTGGATCAAGGAACAGTCGGAATTGTGGTTGTAAATTGTTGTAGTTGTGCTGGAAAAGTCCCTGAGCTTCAAGCGCTAATAGAAAGCACAGAAGCTGAAATCGTTATAGGTACAGAAAGCTGGCTAAAGCCTGAAATAAGCCCTGCAGAAATTTTTACGAAGTCTCAGACGGTGTTCAGGAAAGATAGATTAGGCAGAATTGGTGGTGGAGTGTTTGTGTCTGTCAGTAGTGGTTTGTCATGTAGTGTAGTAGAAGTAGATACTCTGTGCGAATTGGTATGGGTGGAGGTTATACTTAACAGCCGAACTAAGTTAATAATTGGCTCCTTCTACCGACCCCCAGACTCCGATGATATAGTTGCGGAACAGTTCGGAGAAAATTGGACTCTCGTAACAAATAAATACCTCACTCATACGGTTATAGTTGGTGGGGACTTTAAGCTTCCCTCGATATGTTGCCAAAAATACTTGTTCATAACCGGTGGTAGGCAGAAAACATCTTCCGAGATTGTCCTAAATGCTTTCTCCGAAAATTATTTCGAGCAGTTAGTCCACAGTTTGTGATCACAAGGTCGTTGTAGCTAGGCTCAATGCCGTTTCTTCCAAATCCACCAGAAACAAACGCAAAATAATTTTATTTAAAAAAAGCGGATAAAGTGTCACTAGAAGCCTTCCTAAGAGACAGTCTCCATTCCTTCCGAACTGACTATGCAAATGTAGACGAGATGCGGCTCAATTTCAGAAATATAGTAACAACAGCAATTGAGAGATTCATACCTCATAAATCGGTAAGAAATGGAACTGATCCTCCATGGTACAAAAAACAGTTCCGAACGCTGTTGTAGAGGCAACGGAAAAAGCATGCGATGTTCAGAAGAACGCGAAACCCCGAAGATTGGCTAAAATTTACAGACGCCCGAAATTTGGCACGGACTTCAATGCGAGATGCCTTTAATAGGTTCCACAATGAAACATTGTCTCGAAATTTGGTAGAAAAGCGGAAGAAATTCTGGTCGTATGTAAAGCATACAAGCGGCAAGACTTAGTTAATACTTTCGCTGCGCAATGCCGATAGTACTGTTGCCGACGACTGTGCCGCTAAAGCGGAGTTATTGAACGCAGTTTTCCGAAATTCCTTCACCAAGGAAGACGAATGGAATATTCCAGAATTTGAAACACGAACATCTGCTAGCATGAGTTTCTTAGAAGTAGATACCTTAGAGATTACGAAGCAACTCAAATCGGTTGATATGGTCAAGTCTTCAGGTCCAGATTGTATACCGATTAGGTTCCTTTCAAATCACGCTGCTCCAATAGCTCCCTACTTAGCAATCATATACAACCGCTCGCTCGCCGATAGATCTGTACCTACAGATTGGAAAAGTGCGCAGGTCGCACCAGTGTTTAAAAAGGGTAGCAGGAGTAATCCATCTAACTACAGACCTATATCATTGATGTCGATTTGCAGAAGGGTTTTGGAACGTATAATGTATTCAAACATTATGAATCACCTCGAAGGAAACGATCTATTGATACGTAATCAGCATGGTTTCAGAAAACATCGTTCTTGTGCAACGCAGCTAGCTCTTTATTTGCACGAAGTAATGGCCGCTATCGACAGGGGATCTCAGGTTGATTTCGTATTTCTAGATTTCGGGAAAGCTTTTGACACCGTTCCTCACAAGCGACTTCTAATCAAGCTGCGGAGCTATGGGGTATCGTCTCAGTTGTGCGACTGGATTCGTGATTTCCTGTCAGGAAGCTCGCAGTTCGTAGTAATAGACGGCAAATCATCCAGTAAAACTGATAACAGGTGTTCCCCAGGGAAGCGTCCTGGGACCTCTGCTGTTCCTGATGTCTATAAACGACCTGGGTGACAATCTGAGCAGTTCTCTTAGGTTGTTCGCAGATGATGATGTAATTTACCGTCTAGTAAGGTCATCCGAAGACCAGTATCAGTTGCAAAGCGATTTAGAAAAGATTGATGTATGGTGTGGCAGGTGGCAGTTGACGCTAAATAACGAAAAGTGTGAGGTGATCCACATGAGTTCCAAAAGAAATCCGTTGGAATTCGATTACTCGATAAATAGTACAATTCTCAAGGCTCTCAATTCAACTAAGTACCTGGGTGTTAAAATTACGAACAACTTCAGTTGGAAAGACCACATAGATAATATTGTGGGGAAGGCGAGCCAAATGTTGCGTTTCATTGGCAGAACACTTAGAAGATGCAACAAGTCCACTAAAGAGACAGCTTACACTACCCTTGTTCGCCCTCTGTTAGAATATTGCTGCCCGGTGTTGGATCCTTACCAGGTGGGATTGACGGAGGACATCGAAAGGGTGTAAAAAATGGCAGCTCGTTTTCTATTATCACGTAATAGGTGAGAGAGTGTGGCAGATATGATACGCGAATTGGGATGGAAGTCATTACAGCAAAGACGTTTTTCGTCGCGGCGAGATCTTTTTAAGAAATTTCAGTCACCAACTTTCTCTTCCGAATGCGAAAATATTTTGTTGAGGCCAACCTAAATAGGTAGGAATGATCATCAAAATAAAATAAGAGAAATCAGAGCTCGAACAGAAAGGTTTAGATGTTCGTTTTTCCCGCGCGCTGTTCGGGAGTGGAATGGTAGAGAGATACTATGACTGTGGTTCGATGAACCCTCTGCCAAGCACTTAAATGTGAATTGCAGAGTAGTCATGTAGATGTAGATAATATCCTTCATCACCACCACAAAGCCGCTTATTTCTAGGTAGCGGAGAGGGAGAAGGTAGGGTAGGGTAGGGTAGGGTAGGGTAGGGTGGTTTACGAGAATGGGAAGTGGTTAATTACTTGATTTACTTAATTAAGTAGTCAATCAAACTGATAGAGTGATAGGGGGCTATTCACATAATTCAGGCCTGAAAGTGTACCTGTGTCATTGAGGGGGAGGGGGAAGGTGTACTGGTTTCCTGAGGGGTTGGGAAGTGGAGAAGGGAAGGAGGAGGGGATGGTGAACATTAGGTTAATGACCTGTCAATCGAAACGACGAACTATTCCCATGGGTTCAGAGAACAGTAACTGCCCTGAGAGCATACTTGCCCTTGATGTAGGCAATTCTCACGAATGAGTTGTGCACGTGCTCTCTTCACCCGACTACTGTCAGGCAGTGCGGGTAAATAATGAGCTGTCAATTTCCACACGCCGTGATGGCGCTCAAAAGCGACCCACATCGGTTCCACAGGATTTACATCAGACGAATTTGGCCGCTGAGACATCAACGTGAGATCACTATAATGCTCCTCAAACCACTGCAACACGGTCGTGGATCAAGTACAAGAACAATTATACTTCTAAAATACGAAATCGCTGTCGAGAAGACATCGAGCATGAATGGATGCAGGTGGCACGCTGCTGTCAGCATGTCTCTGATTACTGCCACAGGTGCCATGCAACTGTTGGAGAATGTCTCCCACAGCAGAACACTGTTCTCACAAGCCTGCGTCCGTGGATCGCTGTACGTTCCGATCCGCTGGTCACCTTAATGCCGGCGTTTGAGGAGATGACCACCGACCTTGTGTAATACAAATTTGATGAACCCGACACGTTCCCACTGATGGACGATCGAATTCCGATGGTCCTGAGCCCAGTGCAATCGTAACTGAAGATGTCGTTGGGTCAGCAAGTGAACACGTAGGGTGGTCTGTTGCGGAGCTCTATGTTCATCAATGTACGATGAACTGTGTGCTCCGAAACAACTGTGCGTGCAAAAGATTGCGCTCTTTCAGCATAGATTCCACAATTCACTATCTATCTTACTTTACAAAGCAGGCAAACCTCCGAACCACACGTTCAGTGAAGAGTCGTGGACGTCCAATCATTTAGCACCTAGTGGTAGTTTCACTGTCCTATCTTTTTCTGTAGATCGTCATGACAGTAGAGCGTCAACATTCGACCAACTTCGCCATTTTCAAGACACTCGTTCACAGGCTCTGCGTAACAATAATCTGCTCTTATCCCAATGGATTTCCCATGCCCGGGTTCCCGGGTTCGAATCCCGGCGGGGTCAGGTATTTTGTCTGCCTCGTGATGACTGGGTGTTGTGTGATGTCCTTAGGTTAGTTAGGTTTAAGTAGTTCTAAGTTCTAGGGGACTGATGGCTATAGATGTTAAGTCCCATAGTGCTCAGAGCCATTTGAACCATTTGAACCCAATGGATTTTACCATTTGCAGGCCATATATTCGCTAGGGTGAACCCCGCCCCTATCCGCTTACATACTTTTGTTAGCGCGTCACGTGCCTGCAACGCCACCAGGTGGAGTCCAGTGTCGCTGTGGGAAGTAGTCATAATTTTTTGGCTTATTATTGTATATGATACGGATACCAGAGAGAAGAGCAAATGTCCAAGTATTGGTTGAACCAGAGCTTTGCAAGCTACCTACTTTTTGAGTGGCCTATTCGTCCTGAGGATTCTTCCAAAGAATCTCAGTCTAGTATCTGCCTACCATACGGTTAGTTTTATGTGGTCGATCCACTTTAAATCGGTCTGTACTAAAACTACTAGATCTATTATGGTTGTGATTACTTTCAGTGATTGTTCTATAATCATACTACAATGGAACTTTCTGCCTTTTTATACGCAACTTGATACACCTGTTTATGCTGAGGGTGCTTTTATCGGTTGTCCAGGCGGTCAGTAAATACAATCGAACATCTACAGGAAGGTGATTAACAAATTTATTTACACTTGGTAACTGAGCTATACAAAACTTTGAATGCTGCAGTTTCTTCTCTGATGCTGAGTTACATACAATCAGAATAATGTTCTTCATAAAACGAAATAGTCTTAAATGTTGATGCACTTATATAACTCTCTAACCCGAATTAATGGTTACTAACGTCAAGCTTCGTTCGATGTGATTTTCTCACTGCACCCGTCCGCACTAACGGTGATTAGTCTATCGATGCAATGTATCTGGGGGCGAGCTCTGAATTGCGGCTACTTAACACTTGCGCTCCGGTGAACTTCTGTAAAAGTCGGGAGCGAATGTGCCGCCCAGCCAGTGGGCTGCTGTAGCAGTTCCGCCTCGCATCACATTCCTCCGCATCACAAAGCACGACTTCTTTGGAAGTTTGACCTGTGCACCATCTAGCGGCTTTGTTCAAAGTCTGTAGTTAACAACAGAATCACTAGATGGCAGTTGCATTCTGTTTCGAAGCGTTGGTTTCGCTTGAGTTGCACTGTTCATTTCCCACCTTGTTTCTAATCAGATAGATAATTACAGTGATAACATTGTGGACAGAGCAAACCAAAGACAGCGATTCATTGGCGGAACACTTATCAGGTGCCACAGGTCTACTAGAGAGACTGCTTACACCACTCTTGTCCGTCGTGTTCTGGAGTACTTCTGTGCGGTGTGGGATCCGTATTAGGTGGGACTGACGGATGACATCGAAAAAGTACAAAGAAGGGCAGCTTGTTTTGTATTATCTAAAAATAGGGGAGATAGTGTCATGGACATGATGCATGAACTGGAGTGGTAATTATGGAAACAAAAGCGTTTTTTGTTGTGACGGGATCTTCTCATGAAATTTCAATCACCAGTTCTCTCCTCCGATTGCGAAAACATTCTGTTGGCACCAACCTACATAGGGAGAAATAAACATCACGATAAAATAAGAGAAATCAGGGCTCGCACAGAAAAATTAAGTGCTCGTTTCTCCCGCGTGCCGTTCGAGAGTGAAACGGTACAGTGACAGCTTGAAGGTGGTTCATTGAACCCTCTACCAGGCACTTTATTGTGATTAGCAGAATAATCACGTAGATGCAGATGTAGAAGTGTTGTTAACCTTAGTTAATTTCTACTGGAAGTGATATGACAGATAAGCGATATACTTCGGAGGAAGATCTCTCTCATATTGGGTAGTGACTTTGAAGATGAAAGCGAATCGTCGTCCGAATCTGACGATGAACATGAAAAACGTATTGTAGCTGCATCTACATCAGCGCTATTCCAGCTGTTCCACTGACATCCCCAATTTTGGATTTGTGCACAGACCGACACACAATATCAAAAACATGTGTGATTTGTACAAATATTTTCTCGAATAAATATATAGTATAAAGTCCAATAATTGCGGTAATACCACGAGCGTGAAAGCAGGACAGGGTAGCGCTGCGGTGATCGCGAAAAATTCGCCGGACAGCGGGCACGGCCGGGCGGGACTCGCGCTCGTCTACAGCTCTCAACGCAACAATCACGGCGCCGTCGTAAAAGGGTTACAAGGAGCACAGGACAATCACAGTCTCGAGCAGTGGTGTCATGTGGATTTGCGTCCTCTGGTAGCTTGTATGCGTGGAGTTACCTGACGGAGAACGGCTGTAGCAGCGGCTGTAGATGCGGTAGCAGCTCCGAACGAGTAAGCGGCCGCGGAGGGCGGCAGGATCCATCTCCATCGCTGAGTCTTCGGAAGTTCCATGCACTCGGACCTTATATTCCAGCAAGGGCTGCTCTGGCAACAGAATAGGTTGTAGGCAACGTGCCTGAAAAACGAAATTCTAAAACGGGATCACTGTAAACATGTAAACTGAATTGACTTTGGTACCGTCAATAGGTGTCCGAGGAGCCGTGAACGGCATAACGAGCACAGACAGATGTGTGAGTGACGACGCTGGAATTCCAGTTGCGAGGCTCGTTTTTGACATTATAGAAAACTTTTTTTGCTCCGTGAAGAACTACGATGAGAAGCTGGCGTCGGAAGGAGAGTGGCGAGGGTGAAAGAGACGCAGCTGAGTGCAGTGCCGACGACCATGTGAGAATTATGAAAGCGGAGCGTCGTGAGCACGCCTAGTGCGATAGGTGCTCAGAAACAATAACAAACATTTTACCTTGAAGGCGAAACACGAAGTTTGGACACCTCAGCCTTGAAGGTGCGAACGAAACGTTCAGCTTCACCATTCAGTTGAGGAGAGAGCGGTGCCGTTCGGTTATTTTGAATTTTATTTTGTTGGCAAAATTGTTCAAATTCCGACGACAAATACTGCGAATCATGGTCCGATAAAATTATATGTGGTAAACCCCGTAAGGAAAAGACAGAAGCGAGTGCTTTGATAACGCTAATGCTAGCAATCGAATGCACTGGAATAACAAAAAGATATTTGCTGCATGAGATTTTCACTCTGCAGCGGAGTGTGCGCTGATATGAAACTTCCTGGCAGATTAAAACTGTGTGCCCGACCGAGACTCGAACTCGGGACCTTTGCCTTTCGAGGGCAAGTGCTCTACCATCTGAGCTACCGAAGCACGACTTACGCCCGGTACTCACAGCTTTACTTCTGACAGTATCCGTCTCCTACCTTCCAAAATTTACAGAAGCTCTCCTGCGAACTTGCAGAACTAGCACTCCTGAAAAAAAGGATATTGCGGAGACATGGCTTAGCCACAGCCTGGGGGACGTTTCCAGAATGAGATTTTCACTCTGCAGCGGAGTGTGCGCTGACATGAAACTTCCTGGCAGATTAAAACTGTGTGCCCGACCGAGATTCGAACTCGGGACATTTGCCTTTCGCGGGCAAGTGCTCTACCATCTGAGCTACCGAAGCACGACTCACGCCCGGTACTCACGTTAGATATTTGCTGTATGCATCGACGATAATCGCCCATATTTTGTTTCATAACAGACCAGGAAAATCAATACGGGTACGCTGCCAGTGACCGTCAGGTCGAGGTCAGTTGTAAAATTCCTTGAAAGGCGCTGCCTGTTTCTCCGCGCATGCGCGGCATGGGGCAGCTATTGTTCTATTTGTTTATCCAGCCTCACCCATGTACAGCGCTGGCGCGCTAGCTGCTTAGTTCGAACAATTCCCCAAAGTCCTCTATGTAATAGTGTCAACTCAAGTTGCTGCCAAGATGTGGGCGTCAGCATTCGCGTTTTTTCACTAAGAGAATGCAATAAAATTACACCAGTCTAACGAGAATGGCTGTTGCGTTGTGCATGTTGTTTGCGAACTACTGCAGGTGAGACAGATTTAGGATTATGAGACCAACCCCTCCGAATGCAGTACTTTAGCAGTCGTAATAATTGATCTTGTTCAGTAGCCTGTGTAATCCGCAGAGAATCAATGGGGAACACTTGCAGTGCTTGCGAATCAGAATGATCAGTGTGAAAACAAGAAACTTCACATGTATCGAAAACTCGATTTTTTACGTAGGTAAACATGACTGTCTTCGGTTGCAAGCTGCCTCGCAGGGCGATAAAGAATTTCATATTGATAACTGGGAGTAAGTAGTTACCAACAATGAGTTACTTTCGTCACATGAAAAAGAGTAGTCAGCAGCTTACGACCTGTGACAGATATTGATGAAGTTTTATGACACTGTAAATTATGGCTAAAGCTTCTTTATCCATCTGTTTACAGTTGACTTGGGATTTGTTCAAAGTCTTAGAAGTGAGTGATGTAGGGATCTCTGTGTTGCTAACTTTGTGAGATAAAACTTACCCCAATCCATATGATGATACATCAAATGCAAGCCCTTACTGATTTTGCGAATCGAAAGGTGTAAGATATGGACGACTAAGTAATGCATTTTTCAGTGTCTGAAACGACTGGTCGCATTCTCCAGTCCATTAAAACGGAGAATTTTTAATCCGGAAGCGATGCAAAGTTGCTGCTTTTTGCGCTGCGTCCGGAATGAACTTGTTGTAGTATGTTAGTTTGCCAAGCACAGATTGGAGTTCTAATACATTTATTTGATAAGGTAATCACCGTATGGCTTCTAAATGCTTAGTCGAGGGACGATAGCAGAGGATGACAGCGACATTGCGAAATATTCGATTTCAGTATTGAAAAATGAACATACGAGTATCTGTAAATTATACTTGAGTCCTACGTCAGATACATCTACGTGGTTACATTGCTATTCACAACAAAGTGCCTGGTAGAGGGTACAATGAACTACCTTCAAGCTGGCTCTCTACCGTTCCACTCTCGAACGGCGCGCGGGAGAAACGAGCACTTAATTTTTTCTGTGTGAACCCTGATTTCTCTTATTTTTCGTGATGATCATTTCTCCCTATGTAGGTGGGAGTCAACAGAATCGCAATCGGAGGAGAAAACTGGTGACTGAAATTTCATGTGAATATCCTGTTGTAACGAAAAACGCCTTTGTTTTAATGACTGCCACTCCAGTTCACGAACCATGTCTGTGGTACTATCTACCCTATTTCGCTATAATACAAAACGAGCTGCTCTTTTTTGTACTTTTTAGATTTCATCCACCAGTCCTACCTGATGCGGATTCCACACCGCATAGCAATACTCCAGAACAGGGTGGACAAGGGTGGTGTAAGCAGTCTCTTTAGTAGACCTGTTGCACCTTCTAAGTGTTCCGCCAATGAATCGCTGTCTTTGCTTTGCTCTACTCACAACATTATCTATATGATCGTCCCAATTAAGGTTATTTATAATTTTAATTTCTAAGTATTTAGTTTAATTTACAGCCTTCAGATTTGTGTGTCTTATAGCGTAATCGAAACTTAATGGATTTATTTTAGTACTCATGTGAGTAACTTCACACTTTTCTTTATTCAGGGTCAACTGCCACTTTTCGCACAATAAAAATATTTTATATAAATCATTCTTCAATTCGTTTTGGACATCTGATGACTTTACAAGACGGTAAATGACAGAATCATCTGCAAACAATCTAAGACGGCTACTCAGATTGTCTCCTATGTCATTAAAATAAATCAGGAACAATAGAGGGCCTATAACACTTCAAAAATGGTTCAAATGGCTCTGAGCACTATGGGACTCAACTGCTGTGGTCATCAGTCCCCTAGAACTTAGAACTACTTAAACCTAACTAACTTAAGGACATCACACACAACCATGCCCGAGGCAGGATTCGAACCTGCGACCGTAGCAGTCGCACGGTTCCGGACTGCGCGCCTAGAACCGCGAGACCACCGCGGCCGGCTATAACACTTCCTTGGGGAACACCGGATATACTTCTGCTTTAATCAATGACTTTCCGTCTATGATTACGAACTGTGACCTTTCTGGCAGGAAATCACAAATCCAGTCGTGCAACTAAGGCTATGTTCCATAGGCACGCAGTTTGATTAGTAGACGCTTGTGAGGAACGGTGTCGAAAGCCTGCTGGAAACCTAAAAATATGAAATCAATTTGACATCCCCTGTCGGTGACACTCATGAGTATAAAGAGCTACGAGGGTCAGTCAAAAAGTAATGCCTCCTATTTTTTTTCTACGTTTAATTGTCAGGAAATTTAAATGCAATTACATAGGTTGAAAACCACAACATTGAGGATCATTTTGTCATTTTTCAATGTAATCTCCGCCCATCTCTACAGTTTTGGTCCATCTTTGAACAAGGGCATGTATCCCAGCACGGTAAAAATCACAGCTCTGCTTCCTAAGCCATTGACGCACGGATGTTTTGACGGCCTCCTCATCTTCAAAATGAATCCCGCGATGAGCTTCTTTTAGTGGCCCGAACAGATGGAAGTCTGATGGTGCCAGGTCAGGGCTGTATGGGGGATGAGGCAAAACTTCCCATCCAATTTTGACAATCTCGTCAGAGGTGTGACGACTGGTGTGTGGTCTTGCATTGTCATGCAAAAGAAGAACATCTGCCATTGATTTTGTTGGGCGAACTCGCTGAAGACGTGCTTTAAGTTTTTTGAGGGTTGTGACGTATTGAATAGAATTTATTGTGCATCCCTGCTCCAAAAAATCAACCAGAATCACACCCTCTGTATCCAAGAAAACTGTTGCCATAACTTTCCCTGCCGATCGCACAGTTTTGAATTTTTTCTTCCTCGGCGAGCTTGTGTGACGCCACTCCATTGACTGCCTCTTTGATTCGGGTTCAAAAAAATGCACCCATGTTTAGTCCCCGGTCACAATTTTTTTCAGAAACTCATCTCCCTCCAAACGGAAGCCCTGCAAGTGTTGGGAGGCTATTGTTTTCCTTGCCTCTTTATTCTGATCGGTTAACATTCTTGGAACCCACCGTGCACAAACTTTTGAGTACCCCAATTGTTTAATAATCGTGATCACACTGCCTTTACTAAGAGAAATAATGCGACACACTTCATCTGCAGTCACCCGACGGTCACCACGAATGATGTCATCAACTTGCTGAATGTTGTGTGGAGTCACTGCACTCACCGGCCTGCCGCTCCGCTTTTCGTCAGTCAACGGTGTTTGCCCTTCAGCTTCCTTACAACGACGAACCCAGTGCTGACATCCACTGTCACAACACCATACACCTTCTTCAGTCTTTCATGAATGCGTATGGGCGTTTCACCTTCTGCATTCAAGAATTCAATCACACAACGCTGTCTCAAACGAACATCGATGTCGGCCATCTTACAAACTTCTGCTGTGCTGCCACCTGTTGACACAGAAAGTTACTTCTGCAGTGGATTGCAGAAGAAGGTTTGAGGAATGGCGCCAAATTCAAATTTTTCACTTAACTTAATTTTTTTAAGTAGAAAAAAAATGGGAGGCATTACTTTTTGACCGACCCTCGTAGTTGTGTTTCGCAAGAACGATATTTTCTGAATCCGTGCTGACTATGTGTCAATAAATCTTTTACTTCGAGGTACTTCATAATGTTCGAAAACAGTATATGTTCCAAAACCCTACTGCAAATCGACGTTAGTGATACGGGCCTGTAATTCAGCGGATTACTCCTACTTCCTTTTTTGGGTATTGCTGTGACCTGAGCAATGTCCAGTCTTTAGGTACGGATCTTTCTGTGAGCGAGCGATGGCATATAATTGCTAAATATGGAGTTATTGTAACAGTGTACTCTGAGAGGAACCTGACGTGTATACAGTCTGGACCGGAGGCCTTGGATTTATTAAGTGATTTAAGCTGCTTCGTTACACCCAGGATATCTACTTCTGTGTTTCTCATCTTGGCAGTTGTTCTTGATTGAAATTCAGGAATATTTACTTCGTCTTCTTTTGTGAGGGAGCTTCAGAAAACCGTGTTTAATAACTGTGCTTTAGTGGGACTGTCATCAGTGATTTCACCGTTGTTATCGTTCAGTGAAAGTATTGAAAGAGTCTTGCCACTGGTGTTCTTTATGTATGACCAGAATCTATTCGTGTTTTCTGCTAGATTTCGAGGCAGAATTTCGTTGTGGAGATTATTAAAAGCATCTAGCATTGAATTAAGCGCTATATTTCGAACTTCTGCAAAACTTTACCAGTCGTGAGGATTTTGCGTTCTTTTAAGTTTGGCATGCTTTTTTCGCTGCTTCTACAACAGCGATCTGACGCGTTTTGTGTACCATGGGGGGATCAGTACCACCACTCATTAATTTATGTGGTTGGATGGGTACGGTATAACATAGGTTTTGATTTATTCTTAAGCGTAAAATGGGCATGAAAATTTTTCGCACGTTCCACTGTGCCGTCGAAACGACGTCCATATTTTCACACAGTTGATGATGTCGGCATGGGGTAGTTGCGTATCAGAACCATGAACACAGTGTTCTTAATATTTAAACCAATCAAATGAAAAGCTTCCGTTCCAAATTTTTGGGACTAGAAAGTGAACGAACAACTAAAAATGGCAGTGATGTAGTCTTTTTAATATCTTACACTATTACTGTTGTAGGCTATGAAGTGTAGACGTGATCTTTGTAGTTCAGGGTATTTCCTTTGCTCGTAAGTATTTTGATTAATCAGTGTGATGGGCGCATGAGTCTCTATTTGAAATAGAACAAATTGATTGCGGATCTTCAGAGAAATGAACAGTTTTTCGATTTGTCCTTTGAACGTGACTACCTGTTGTGACTTATGGAAAACTGTCGCTATCCCAAATGTGATTGAGGAATCGTTTATCTCTACAGTTTTCAGAGGAGAGCAAGTTAGAAAGAGTCAAGTTTTCCACTTTGCGTTTCTCTGTGGAATTACACGGATGAACCAAAACATTACAACCACTGCCCACCGTGAGGTTCATTGCCTCCTGGTAATGTTTTGGGCATGTGACGCAGTAAGGATAGAATGTAAATGGAAGAGAGACGAATCGACAATCATTAAAGCTAAGATTCGTGCTTAAAACGCCGTATACAGCTCTTCGACAAAGGCCTCTCACGTTACGTAACGCCTATCCACCTTTTTCATTCCCGCTTAAGCCATCCCGTTGCGAAGGAACTTCTCTCCAGCTTTTTTATCTCATACAATTCTACATTCCCTAAGAATGAAATAGTTAAATATGTTACAATTCATTACATACATAACATACAATATCATAGCTATAAAAGACATCTGCAAAACTATTTCTCATAGCATAAAGCCACAGAATTAGAAAAAAAATATTTACATGCATCTGAAGTCAAAGAATACAGATGATACAGTATCGATAGTCGACATATTTGTTATATCTGTCTTAACCGAAGCAGGAACCGAAGATGGGCTCTGAATCCAGGCTGGAAGCGTTATTGGTGCCGTCACGAGCCACATTTTGTCGTGCGGTTCTAGGCGTTACAGTCTGGAACCGGGTGACAGCTACGGTCGGAGGTTCGAATCCTGCCTCGGGCATGATGTCCTTAGGTTAGTTAAGTTTAATTAGTTCTAAGTCTAGGCGACTGCTGACCTCAGACGTTAAGTCGCATAGTGCTCAGAGCCATTTGAACCATTCTGAACCAGATTTTGCTGCCGTGTGCACCCAGTGCTCTCAATCGATGCCGGCGGAGCCTCCTCCACATCTTTCACGTGATCCCCCAGCAAGCAGATAGACTGGACACTCGTCTTCCCTCCTGACCTGCCAGCTATTTCCCTATTACCCACCTAATGCTGTACCTGCTAATGACAAGTAGTCTCAGCCTCTGCACTTTTGCGGAGTTTCCAGGAAGGTCGGCCCCATTCCCAAGAGACGAAGCATCCTGTGCGGGCTCAGATGTGATTTCAGAAATGCGTAATACCTCAAACATACATGTGAGACGTAAAAGGAAAGCCTGTACCTATTCTCGTCTTCCCCTCACAGATTCGCGACCCCGCCACTGTTCGCCATTCACCGTCAGATGAATGTTGACTGGCTAGGAAGTGCGAAACGAAAGGCACAGAGACAAGTGAGATCCCTGGCGTTGCTATAGACACAACCAGATCCGTGGCGTTAGTTTCAGATGCATCAAAGTTACCGCATCCAAGGACCGCCAGAAGCCGACTGTTGTCAACACAGCTTCCAACTGTTTCCCTTGCATCTGTATACAAAAGACACAGTCCCTGTCCATCATGAACCAAATGTTCGTCTGTTTCACAACGAATATAACATTAAACCAAGCTGTCGCTGGATGTAACCTAAGTACAGCTGCTAAGTTACCGGTACTTCTAGTTTTTACTACATTACAGAGTCAACCAAATGCAATACAGTTCACATACAAACTTACAACAAGCTAGTTTACACTAGTAAACACAAAATATACTCGGATGTAATTCATTTTTTCGTACCTGCATGTGAAAACAAAAATTAAACTAAATCCTGCGTATAAACAGAAACTGTTGTCATTATCCGGCAAGACGAAGTGGTCAGAGTGACAGCATTGTCGTGTTTACACCTGAAGAGCAGGGAGGTAAATTAGTAATACCATACGCTCTGTTACTCTTACAAGTGAAGTGTTACCAGATGCTTCTGCTTGTATGCACCACTGAATGAAGTTCCCAGAGGTACAGCATATCTCATCTTGGCTGATGACAATGCTTCTGTGACAATGTCTATGAAACTTTCTTCTCTGACATGTATTTGTTAGAATCTATGCATACTGAGTGTGATAACTTTTCAATTTCCTTGTCTGTCAAAATATCTTTTCTCCAGTACTCATCAAATACTTTATTTTGGCGTGGTACATGGTATTTCCATTTTTCTAGTGTTACATCACTGAACCTTACGACACAGCAATAAAATTAAAAGGAGTTCTTGGTTTAGTGAGTTTGGTTAGTAATGCAAAGGTACCGGTTTCGATTCCCGGTTGCTTTCTTTCTCACTTTCTTCGCTGGCGGAAAGGTCTGGAAGGAGACTACTTCAGCCTTGTGATGCCAGCTGAAAAACTGCTTGATTATAGAAGCAACGAAATTGACACCCAAGTTACCGAAGAGGCGTTTTATGACGAAAGGCACCAGGATAGATGACACAAAACTTTTATCTATTAGAAGCAAGAGCATCAGCCGTTATTCTTTCGCGTAGAGAGCGAGATGCTGGACGTACTATGACTATGGATCTTATTCTTAGCAAGAGTCCAGACGAATTGTATGGGATGTAGGTCTAGCTGGAATGGGCAGATGTAACATAAGACCTATTTTCTTACAAAATAAAGAAGAAAGGTTTTGTGTGCATTCACGACACTGAAACATTAACAGGTACTGTTGTTTGATAATGCTCTTCGCTCACTGTAACTTAGCAACATTTGCTCACAGTTTAGTGCGTATGTATCCAACGATTGGCTAAGAAAACTACCAGCGGCTTTAATTCCGATGCTTCGGTCCGCAGCTCGTGGTCGTGCGGTAGCGTTCTCGCTTCCCCCGCCCGGGTTCCCGGGTTCGATTCTCGGCGGGGTCAGGGATTTTCTCTGCCTCGTGATGACTGGGTTTTGTGTGATGTCCTTAGGTTAGTTAGGTTTAAGTAGTTCTAAGTTCTAGGGGACTGATGACCATAGATGTTAAGTCCCGTAGTGCTCAGAGCCATTCCAATTCCGATGCTCCATTGTTTGTAAAAAGTGTAATGCAGAATACTATTTTTGCAATTGCGTTGTTCCGTCCGCTCGTTCAGTCTTACACCTTTTAAAATCAAATCCTACACATGAAACAGTTTCTCTCAGAGTTTCTTTGTTAGTTTGTAATTCAGTTTCTGCACGACTAAGTCTGAAGTTTTTAAAAACATGGTATTTCTTTAATTCGTTCATAATATATCGTACACTGCTGTCTAATAACATATTTATCTACATCTTCATGGTAATATGTACTTTGTGCGTTTTAATTATTCTGCTTAGAGGCAGATATTTGAATCCTGATCCATCCGGCAACATCACCATTATTCTGTAACTTGCACACCATTTACTTCTGCAACTAACACTTGCTTGCACCTTCCGCCGCCTTCTCCATTGGCACTACCACACATTTCTAGTTACCATTGTCAGTAGAACTAAAGACGTAAACAACTATTTGTCGCACCTTCCTGCATAGGTATTTCCCACATTTATTTTCACGTTCGCACTACGAGATAACGACGCATGCTACTTTGAATAAAAACGTGACTGAACCACGTCACGTGACCGAGACAGTTCACGGAACGATCGAGTAACCATTTGGTTTTGCCGAGTAATCTTCTGGCGCTTCCGTTTACAGCTAAACTGATTATGTAATCAGTGTATTCAACGCTCATGAGATACAAACTGAATCAGGTGACAGGACACAAATGCGCTAAAGTTTACGCTAAAACTTAGAATAACTTAGCTTATACTATTCAGCACAGTAAAATAATTCACTGAAGGGCTATAGAAACTGGTACCCCTACCTAATATCGTGTAAGGCCCTAGCGAGCACTCATAACTGCCGCCACATGACGTGGCGTGGACTCGACTAATGTCTGAAGTAGTGCTTGAGGGAACTGACCCCATAAATCCTCCAGAACTGCCCTTAAATCCGTAAGAGTGCGAGCGGGCGGAGGTCTATTCTGAACAGCAAGTTGCAAGGTATCCCAAATAAGCTCAATATCCCAGATGTGCTCGATAATGTTCATGTCTGGAGAGTTTTGTGGCCAGCAGAAGTGTTCAAATTCTGAAGAGCGTTCCTGGAGCTACTTTGTAGCAATTCTGGACGTTTGGGTGTCGTATTGCCCTGCAACAATTGGCCAAGTCCGTCGGAATGCACAATGGACATGAAAGGATGCAAGTGATCAGACAGGATGTTTAAGTACATGTCGCCCGTCAGAGTTCCATGGCTCTAACAAGGGAACCTCCCCATCGCACCCCCCTCAGATTTAGTTATAGGTTGGCGCAGTGGATAGGCCTTGAAAAACTGAACACAGATCAAGCGATAAAACAGGAAGAAGTTGTGTGAAACTAAGAAAAAAATAAGCAAAATATACAAACTGAGTAGTCCATGCGAAAGATTAGCAACATCAAGGATAATGTGAGCGCAGGAGCGCTGTGGTCCCTGGGTTAGCGTGAGCAGCCGCGGAACGAGAAGTCCTTGGTTCAGGTCTTCCCTCGAGTGAAAAGTTTAATTTTTTTATTTTCAGACAATTATTATCTCTCTGTACGTCCGTCCGATGCGAGGTAACTGCACCGTAGTATGGGGACGCCCCACCTAAACAAACATCGAAACACACGTCAGTCGACTACAGCGCACAGAAGAGAGTATCCCTGCTAACGAGGCTCCCTGGCTGACAGTTGAGTGTTCGCTACTTTGGACGAGAGTGCATTAAATACGTGAGATGTATTTCGTGGGCAATATGAATCCAGCTTATATAGCGGTCGCAAAACACAGACACTAAACTTATTACAGTGAACAGAGACGTCAATGAAAACAAGGACAGATCATAACTTTGCGAAAATAAAGAAAGTCAACTTTTCACTCGCGGGAAGACTTGAACCAAGGACCTCTCGTTCCGCAGCTGCTCACGCTAACCACGGGACCACGGCGCTCCTGAGCTCACACTATCCTTGGTGTTGTCTATCTTCCGCATGAACTACTCAGTTTGTATATTTTCCTTATTTTTTCATAGTTCCACACAACTTCTTCCTGTTGTCTTGATTGATCTGTGCTCAGTTTTTCAAGGCCTATCCACTGTGCCAACTTATAACTAAATCTGAGGGGGGTGCGATGGGGAGGTTCCCTTGTACGCATTAAGTCCCTTAACATCGGAGGTCATCAGTCTCCTAGACTTAGAGATATTTAAACCTAACCAACCTAAGGACGGCACACATATCCATGCCGAAGGCAGGATTCGAACTTGCCATCGTAGCAGCAGCGCGGTTCCGGACGGAAGCGCCTAGAACCGCTCCGCCAAAAGGGCCGGCCCCGTCAGAGTCGTATCTAGACGTATCACGGGTTCCATATCACTATAACTCCACACGCCCCACAACATTACAGAGCCTCCAGCAGCTTCAGCAGTCTCCTGCTGACATCTAGGGTCCATGGGTTGATGAGGCTGTCTCCATAACCGTACACGTCCATCCTCTCGATACAATTTGAAACGAGACTAGTCCGACCAGGTAACATGTTTACAGTCATCGACAGTCGAATGTCTGTGTTGACGGGCCCAGGCGAGGCGCAAAGCTTTATGTCGTGTAGTCGTAAAGGGTACACGAGTAGGCATTCGGCTCTGAAAGCACATATCAGTGAAGTTTCGTTGAATGCTTCCCACGCTGACACTTGTTGATGGATCAGCACTGAAATCTGCAGCAATTTGCTGAAGGGTTGCACTTCTGTTACATTAAACGATTCTCTTCAGTCGCTGTTGGTACCGTTCTTGCGGCATGTTTTTCCGGCGTTGTCAGAGATTTGATGTTTTTCCGTATTCCTTATATTCACGGTACACTCGTGAAACAGACGTGTGGGAAAATCCCCTCGTCATCGCTACCTCGGAGAAAATGTGTCCCATCGCTCGTGCGACGACTACACCACGTTCAAACTGATTTAAATCTTGCTAACCTGCCATTGTAGCAGCAGTAACCGATCTAACAACTGAGTCAGACACTAGGCGTTGCAGACCGCAGCGCCGTATTCTGCCACTTCAGATCTCTCTGTATTTGCATACCCATGCCTATACTAGTTTCGTTGGCACTTCAGTGTAGACAGATATCACATTTTGGCAGAGCAAAAACTCAATTAAATTCTGTGTACAAACATAGACTGCGGCTACTTCTGGTGCTTTGCTCTACTCTGCGGTCGCAGCTCCACTTCCGTCGTTCATGTCATGTATATTTTTGACATGGCAATCTGCGCCACTCAGTGTGCTGGAGACTTAAGTTCCTATAACCTGATTCATGTTTGTTCAAAATAAAAGGAACAAATCTATTAAGGAACAGTATTATTGTAATGTAGTCAAAAAAAGAATCCAGACGAAATTTCGAATATTAACATTTTATTAGCTTAATTTCGAATAAAGCATGTCTGTAAACTTTTTTGAAGTTAGGGCCGCCAGTGAACGAAGCGCAGCTGACGCATTACAGATCACTTAACAGTATACGAGATGCAGGCCTCTCAGCAATTCCATGTTGCCTCACTCAGTGACGCACCTACTGTGTCTACGGAATAAACAATAATAGTGACGTCAACGGGCACCAACCAAGATGCAACTTTAGACGATAGCAATAACTAAAAATGGACTAGTATTTTTGCCCATAACAGTTTCTCAGTTTCCTAAACCTGCTACTTTATGACAATCAAATGTGTCAGAGTAACAAGTAGTATAATAATGCACGCTGTCTGACGTCTAGGTAACACATAATCGCTTTCCACCTAAGTTCCCTTTTACTCATGCGTATTTCTTGTCTCAGTCAACTACCCGTGGCAGGTGAGTCTACTGCAGCGCTCCTGGCGTATTATTCCTGTACTGAGGCTCCCTCGTCACGAGTGATCGTATTTGTTTTGACACATTTACTAAATTTCGTGTGTACTGAATACTTTCTGCTGTGAAAATGAAGTTTGGAGGTACCTGCTTCCTTATAAAATGTTGTAATATGGTACTATCATTGAGGAACTAGCAAAGACAGTATAGTTTGTTAATAACCAAAGCCAAATGTACAATAAATTTTCGTGACAAATATGTATAAGAAATCCTCCACACAGCTGAAAACTAGAATAGGAAAAGTGTAGTACGAATGTCATTAAACATCGTTATTTATTTTCTCCAGAAAATAAATACATACAAACGCATCAAACAAGATTACTGTGCCGTGTGCTCCTGCGATTTGATTGTTCCGGTGTAGTGTGTTCGATCTCTTCCGATTCGCTTTGCGGTGCGCGGGTTGGTGCGCCCTCTGGGATTCCGTGCGGGAAGCCGAAAAAGAGTCTCGGGCAGAGAGAGAAGCGCGGGCCTGGGCGGAGCGACGCCGGAAGATCGCGGAAGTCGCGTCGACAAGTGGTGTGAGTGTGGCAGTTACATTGGAATGGGCTGAGCAGCGGAACTGGAGGTGCTGCAGTGACTCGCTGTCTTTCGTTCTGTTTACGAGTTCAACCTTCCTCACGCTGTGGCTACGGGCTGATGTTATTCTGGACATTACCTTATTAGCGGCATTTGGTTAATATTGTTAAAGGTGAGCTGTTAGTTTGGCGCATCTTCATCTGGTGGAGTTGCAGCGAGACTTCTTTCTGTCGTATTCTGGTTTGCGCTGCTGAGCAGTGAGACTGCCCATGTCGCGTGTCGAAATTCTGACATATGCCCTGGTTGATTTACGTATGAACGAGAGTGCCTATGTGGGAGTGTTTGCTTAAATTGTTGATGAAGTGTTTCACAATACCCTTACTTGAGTGTCTTTAAATTGCATTTCAGTTTGTTTCTGAACTTATGTCAGTTAAGGGAGGCCTAAATTGTCACGCTAGTCAAATAAAGGTTAAGTCTACTGTGACACCACTGTCTACCTGTTGGATTAAAATTAATTCAATCTTAACCACAGCTAGGAATAATTCAAGGCTAATTGTAAGTGCCGTGTGTGTGTGTGTGTGTGTGTGTGTGTGTGTGTGTGTGTGTGTGTGTGTGTGTGTTTTTGTCCTTTTCTCTTACTCACTACCGTTGAGTGTTAAACTGTTTTGGAAACCCCTTTGACGTCATTTCACGGTGTGGTTTTGGAAAGAGTTCTGTGGGTACTGTTGTTAACGGCTCCTGCTGCAACGGGATTTCTGGCCCAAACATCTATCGCACGCCATGGGTTTAGTGCCAACCACCAACTGTGCGGTAACTTGTTGTCAGTCCTTTTCGAATCACCGTCTGGTCTACGACTATTGATGATTTTTTGTGGTAAAATACAAATGGAGGCACTGTCTTGTTAACATGTCTGAACTGAATGAGCTTGCCTTGTAAAACAGTTCATTACTGATTCTGAGTAGTTTAAGCAGCAGTTGTGAACTCGTTATTCTGGACCAGACATTAATTGCATTGTGTTGGTAAATCGGTGTGCTACGTAAGATTATAACGCAAGCGCCGTTGTGGGTAATATTTACCATTTAACTATATGAATTGGTTCTGTGAATCATTGTGGCACACAAGGTCACGTGAGACAGTGCTGTAGTGGGCAGATATTGCTATAAGTCTGTGATATTATTCCCTCTAAGCCATTGTGCCACTTAGGTTCTGTAAGGCTTAAATACAGTGACCAGATTGGTAATTTTCTGTGATTCGTAATAACATTTTACAAGCATTAAAATTTTAGGAAAGGTTTAAATCTCATATTTGCAGATTGTCTGATGTTAGATAACTTGTTGATGATTCATGTTAAATCAGTTGATGTACATATAAATTTAAAAAGTTATATGTTAGTATGTTGTTACCAGTACCTTGCATGAATTTTCTTGCGTAATTAATTAAATTTTATATTCTATCCTCAATTTGTTGCTTAGCCTTCCACTCCATCAGCCCCTGTATCCTGGTCTCAACCATATCAATTACCAAGACAGTTCAGAGTTCCTCTTTTTACTTCATGTTTTGTTTCTTCGTTCAGCTAACATATGGAACTATTTTTCTCCTTCATTGGAGGTACACTTTTTTCTGCTGAAACCATTTTTCTAGGCGCTGCAGTCTGGAACCGCGTGACCGCTACGGTCGCAGGATCGAATCCTTCCTCGGGAATGGTTGTGTGTGATGTCCTTAGTTTGGTTAGGTTTAAGTAGATCTAAGTTCTAGGGGACTGCTGACCACAGAGGTTAAGTCCTATAGTGCTCAGAGCCATCTTGAAACCATTTTTACTAAAAACTGTTGTCTGCTTGCTTTCTAATGTATGCTTAGTGTGGGCTTTTTTTGGGGGGGGGGGCATGTATTATAAAATGTAAATATGTTCCAGCTTCCAAATATTTTGTCTCTATCGTGGATAAATACTCATAGAGAAATATTAAGACGTCATGCATCCATCACAACGTGTCACGAAAACGAAGTAAACAACAGGATAATGATTAAGAAGACACAAAATCCGTATTAGAACACGTGTTAACGTGGTGACAGTTGATTAACTTCTGATGTTAACAGATGACGCCGCTGTTTCCTATTTCTGCGCATGCTCAGTTTTCACCAGATTAAGGGTCTTAGAAATGTACACTAGGCTGAATATATTGCCCATTGATGTCACTGATTCGCTTGTGCGTTGGATGGTGGCTGATTTACAGGCATACATGCGATTCGCATACTCTACGAGAGAATCGCTCGTCTAAACGGCTTAAAAGAAGTGATTTATGCATTACAAGTGAGCATTAGCGCTTATTACGAGGGCCACCTTGTTTCATTGGTGTTTGCACGCTGTTTCCTTGTAAGTCACGTACACGAGCTTCAAGTCAAGAGTTAACGAAGTTCTACGTAACTTTATTATGTAAATCACTGTTTAGTTCATGAAAAAGTTTTGGTTCTCGTATTTTGCGGTAACGTGTCTTCTAAACGTTTTTCCAGTATATCAGATGTTGTGGCTTTATAGCCAGCTTACCCCTGACCAAAACATTTCAAGTCACCCACCAACTTTAGGGGAACCTAGTTCCGATAAAAATCTATTTAGACATTATCTCTGCCTATATGTTTCTTATATGTTTGTCCAAAGAAATCAGCTTCTGGTGGGTTACCATACAATAACAAAACCTCATGTCTAATTCCCTCAGGGGGCTCAGCATTTAATTGCTGGATACGGGCTTGGTGACCCCGGGGACCCTGAGCTGGGGACTGGGAAGCGCCACCAGTCCTCAATACCGTAAGCTCTGAGCGTGCTTCAACGACCACCTTAAGGTGAGACGGTGGAACGTTGTATGGTACAGAGCCCGGGGATCTTGGCTTAACTGCCTGGGTCGCGAGGATGGTATAAACCTCTATAAAAAAAACTCAATCTCAAGGTGTGCTGCGCGCTGAAGAGGCGCATGGCTGTTGAGGTGGGACAGTTGCTAGCGGGCGACCTCTGGGGAACCTGTCGCCCCCCGGTTGTATTAGGCTTACCCAGCCAAGCAGGGCTCTGTCTGGGTGGACATTCCTTTCCTAGCTGCTCGTGGGACCGCCATGAAAAGAAATATGAATAGTGCGCAAGCAGGAGTCTCTAAGAAAGGAAAGTTCAATGGTTTAAAGTATGACCCCCAATTGTTCCCTTCCTGCCCACACCAGGGGAGGAAAGGCGGTGTAAATTACCTGGTAAGACGTATTCTTCTCGATTTCTTGTTTGCAGACGAACAGATGGGAACTCATTTCTGACCACAAAGCCTCAGTTTTTTGTGGAACATTTACAGGACAAGTTTGGAGAATTTGAAGGCATGTCTAAAATGAGGTCTGGAGCAGTCCTCATTCAGACAGCATCCACAGCACAGTCATGTGGATTGCTTGCTTGTGACAAGCTCGGTAATGTTGCAGTCTCCATTACACCTCAATATGGTTCAGGGACTTATTTTTCATTGTGACCTGTTGTTGCAGTCTGACCACGAGCTCCGTGCAAATCTGGAACGCCGTAGTGTCCACTATGTACGACGTGTCTTCAGAGGAGCTAAAGATAGTAGAGTCGCCACCGGCGCCTTCATCTTGGCTTTCGATGGTGACACCCTGCCCGAGAAGGTCAAGGTGATGATATATCGATGTCTTGTTAAGCCTTATGTCCCTCCTCCCATGCGCTGCTTTAAGTGCTGGAGGTTTGGGCATATGTCATCGAGATGTGACGCAAACCCTACCTGTCGGTATTGTGGACGTGCTTCCCACCCCAACGTCCAATGTTCACTGCCCCCTGTTTGTGTCAACTGCGGACAGAAACATTCACCTTGCTCGTCAGACTGCGGGGTTTATCAAAATAACAGAAGATTATTGTGTATAAGACCTTGAACAGGCTCACTTACACAGAGGCTAAACGCAAGTACGATCGACTTCACCCTCTGTGCATTTCATCGACGTATGCTGCAGCAGCTTCGATTTCGCCCTCCCTGGCGATGAGCCTCCAAGCTCAGCCCCTTTTTGCGGGTCACCCAGCTCGGTCGTTTATTCCTGCCCCCCCCCCCCCTGGTAGTTGGGGGAACACCCTCTTCCGTTGTTCCCCTGTTTTCAACATCGGTAGTTACAACCCCTCCTTCTTTGGGGACTTCAGTCCCCACCTCTGCCCACCTCCTCCAGCTCCCCTCTGGCGGAATGGATCGCTTGGTGCACTCCCTTCCATGGTTACTGCCCCTCCAGATGCCAGCCAGTGGCTGAATAAGCCACCACCTGAGGGCCGTAGGGCTTCCAGGTCTTCCTCGGTCCATGAGACTGGGTCGGCAAAGCCTGAGAAACCGAAGGACACATGGTACCCTACCAAAAAGAAGAAAAAGCAAAAGGAGAAGGACATAGATACAGAAAATGAGTTCACCACTGCACCTGAAGATGACGTAGAACATCTAGCGTCCACTGAGAAGCTAGATGTTGCTCGACCCACAGCTCCTATGGAAGCTGATCAGGCTACTTCGAAATCGGTGGCGGCGAGCGCTTCTAAGGCGTGACTTATCCCCCCTGGGATCTTTCATGTCTTCACAGTCGTATACCATTATCCTTCAATGGAATTGCTGCGGTTTTTTCCACCACCTTGCTGAGTTGAAATAGCTTTTGTGCCACTTCCCTGCCACTTGTCTGGCCCTACAAGAAACCTGGTTTCCTGCTCGGCGGACCCCCTCCATCTGTGGCTACTGGAGTTACTATAAGAACCATTTAGAATACGACAGGGTGTCTGGCGGTGTCTGTGTTTATGTTCTTGCCACTGTTCCTAGTGCCCCAGTGCCACTTCACACGGCTCTCGAGGCTGTGGCTGTTAGAATCTGGGCGGGAATGGAGCTTACCATCTGTTCCCTCTACCTTCCCTCAGATGAGGTTGTCCCTCTTGCTGACCTAGCTGCCTTGCTCGATCAGCTCCCCCCGCCATTCCTCCTTTTGGGAGACTTTAATGCCCACCACCCTTTATGGGGTGGGGCCCAGGTCTCGCGCCAGGGTAGGAACGTTGAAGCTCTCTAGTCAGAGCAGGACATTTGCCTCCTTAACACTGGTGGTCCTACATATTTTAGCTTGACTCATGGCACATACTCGTCCATTGACTTCTCTCTTAGTAACCCAGTTCGTCTACAGTTGGAGGGTCGACGACGACCTCTGTGGTAGGGACCACTTTCCTATCCTGGTTTCTCTTCTTCAGTCCCAACCCCCTGACCAGCTGCCACGATGGTCTCTTCATGGAGCTGATTGGGCAGCCTACACCTCAGCTACTATGGCCATTGATCCGCTTCCTTGTGACATTGATTTGGCTGTGGGCGCGCTCACTATGACCATTGTTTCTGCTGCCAAGTCAACTGTCCCCTTTTCTTCAAGTAACCTAAGGCGTACGTCTGCTCCGTGGTGGACACCAGAGATTGCAGTAGGTATCCGGGACCGCCGGCGAGCCCTGCAACGACACCAGCGTCATCCTACCCTAGAGAATCTGGTTGCCTTTAAAGGGCTGTGGGCCCGGGCTCGGCGGTTAATCCGGTGGAGCTGTGAACGATATGTTGCCACCATAGGTTCTCGCAGCTCCCCATCTCAGGTGTGGTCGCGGATTCGGCGCATTTTTGGCTTTCGCCCTCATGCGTCTGTTCCTTGCCTTTCTCTTTGGGCTACACTTTGTACTGACCCAATCGCCATCGCCAAACATCTGGCAGAGTACTTCGCTCATAGTTCCGCGACAGCAGGCTACAGTCCAGAATTCCGCGCCATTACAGAGCAGGCTGAGCATACGCAGTTGTCGTCACGCAAGCACCGTTGGGAACGATACAATGCCCCGTTTAGTGAATGGGAGTTCCAAAGTGCCCTTACAGCTTGCCCTGATACCTCTCCAAGTCCAGACCGAATTCACAACCAGTTTCTTCGCCATCTCTCAGCGCACTGTCAGGGTGAATTACTCGTCCTGTTTAACCGCATCTGGATGGAAGGCGTTTTCCGAACTCGTTGGTAGGATAGCGTTACCATCCCGGTGCTGAAACCTGGAGCAGATCCGCTGGTGGTTGATAGCTATCACCCTATCAGACTTACCAACGTTATGTGCAAACTCGTGGAACGGATGGTGAGTCGGCGACTCATGTGGATCCTCGAAGCTGGGGGCCTCCTGGCCCCAGCAACAGGGGGGCTTCCGTCAGACCGCTCAGCGATCGACAATTTAGTCTCGCTAGACTCGGCTATTCTTTTTTACTCAGCGAGAACTTCTAGTTGCTGTTTTCTTTGATCTTCGGAAGGCGTACGATACCACCTGGCGCCATCATATCCTTGCTATGCTGCAAGAATGGCGGTTACGGGGTACACTCCCGATATTTGTACGGAATTCTCTCTCCAATCGCTCCTTTCGGGTTAGAGTTGGCACTTATTTTAGCCCTGCTCATATTCAGGAGAACGGTGTCCTGCAGGGCTCGTTCTCAGTGTCCACCTCTTTTTGGTGGCGATTAATGGTCTATCAGCTGCGGTGGGCTCATTGGTCTGTTCCTCTCCATATGCCGATGACTTTTGTCTTTATTACAGTTCCCCAAGCATCACTGTCGCTGAACGGCAGCTGCAGGGAGGTATCCGTAATGCACATTTTTGGGCATCCAACCATGGTTTCCAGTTCTCAGCGTCTGAGACCTGAGTGATGAATTTCTGTCGTCGTCGAAAGGTTCACCTCCATCCAGTTCTCTACCTTGCCGATGAAATCCTTCATACTGAGGAGACACATCGCTTTCTTGGCATGCTGTTTGATGCTCAGCTCACTTGGACACCTCATCTTCGCAAGCTTAAACAACGGTGCTGCTGGCACCTCAACATCCTTCTTTGGCTCTGCCACACTGTTTGGGGGGCTGCACGAACAACCCTCCTACAGCTCTATAAGGCCTTAGTCCAGTCCCGTCTCGACTACGGGAGCGTGGTGTACGACTCAGCAGCACCTTCAATGAGCAGCACCTTCAATGTTGCATATCCTCAACCCAATTCTCCATTGTGGCGTCACACTGGCGACAGGTGCCTTCCTCACTAGTCAGGTGACTAGCCTTCTTGTAGAAGCTGGAATCCCTCCCCTACGATTCCGCTGACAACAGTTGCTTGCGTCATACATCGCCCGCGTCCATGCATCGCCCGACCACCCAAACCGCAGGCTCCTTTTTCCATCTTCTGCACTCCCTTCCCATGACGGCGGCGTAGGTCGGGTCTCGCGACCGCGGTCCGCGATCTTTCCCTTCTCTCGTAACTCGAGTTCTTTCCCCTTCCTCCATCCATCTGGTTCTCTTCTGTTACCCCTCCTTGGTCCCTCCCTCGCTTGCAGCTTTGCTTGGATTTGTCTTGCGACTCCAAGCCCTCCGTTCCACCTGCCAGTCTTCGTCAACGATTCATGGCTCTTCTTGCCTCGTTTCGCGATGCAGATATAGTCTACACCAATGGTTTTGTAGTCGACGGACGCACTGGGTTTGCTTTCATCCACGGCGATTACGTTGAGCAGCATTCCCTGCCTTATGGCAGCAGTTTTTTTCACTACAGAGCTGGTTACTCTTCATCGTGCACTCGCTCACCTTTCCTCCTGCCTTGGGGAGTCATTTGTCATATGCAGTGACTCCCTGAGTGGATTGCAAGCACTCGACCAGTGTTTTTCTTGGGACCCTTTGGTGCGCGGTATTCAAGATGCTCTTTTTGCTCTAGCCGAGTGTGGTCGTTCAGTGACGTTTGTGTGGACCCCGGGCCACATCGGCATTCCAGGAAACGAACGTGTCGATCGGTTGGCCAAGCAGGCCACCACTTCACCACCCTGGAGCTTGGTCTCGTGGAAAGAGACCTTTGGTCAGCCCTACATGGCAAGGTCTGCGAAGTCTGGAGCTCTGAATGGTCTGTCCTCAACACACCAAATAAGCTCTTCATGGTAAAGTCATCCACGACCGTATGGAACTCATCCTAGAGGAGCACCTGTAGGGTCTCAGTTGTTCTCTGCCGTCTCTGAACTGGACATACGCAGTTGACCCATGGCTAAATCATTCGCCGTGAGAACCTGCCCAAGTGTCGCTGTGATGCAGGGCCGACAGTGGTCCATCTTCTGATGGACTGCCCCCTTGCGGCAGTCCTTTAATTTACCAGCTGCACTTCCTTTAATTCTAGGTGACGCTGCCTCTATAGCTGACTCAGTTTTACATTTTATCTGTGCAACTGAGTTTTATAACGCACTCTAGTGTGGGCGCTCTCGCATGATTTCTCAGGCTACACCTACTCCAGCGACTTTTAATTGTGACGGGGAGACCAAAACAGTGTCTTTTATGGCAACTAGTTGTGTTGGTACCTCTATCAACGCTTTCCAGCTGGAGGTTCTTCGTTTGTCATTGAGTGTTTGACCTGATCTATCAACCACTGTAGTCCGTTTTACTCTAGTCAACTATTTGCTCTCCTCCTTTTCAATGTCCTCCATTTTGTGTTATTGCGGTGTTCATTTTAGCTCTGTGCCCCTTGGTGTTCCCTCCCTCTCGGTGCACAGGTTACGCTTTTACTGTATAGGCCTTTTACAAGTATGTCTGTTTGGAACAAGGGACTAATGACCTCGATGTTTACCCACCATCAAACCCCAAAACCAACCAACAAACACCAGTGTGTAGTATAGCACTAACCTACGTAAACCTCTTATGTACATGCTGACCTTGAAATTATGTCGAATACATAAAAATAGGTCGTCAGATTTCGAAGTAATCAGATATTATGTAACATAAAATTCTATTTTCGGGTCCACTGTTGCTTCTGATATTTAAAACGGGCTTAGCTCTTTCAGTATCAAAGCCAAGTGTGGTGGTGCTGTGGTCAGCACATTGGATTAGCATTCGTGAGGACGACAGTTCAAACCTACGTCCAGCCATCCTAATTTAGGTTTTCCTGGATTTCCCTAAATAACTTCAGGCAAATGCCAGGTTGGTTGCCTTGAAAGGGTAAGGTCGATTTCCTTCCCTGTCTTCCCCTAACCTGAGCTTGTCCTCTGTCTTTAATGACCTCATTGTCGATATGACATTAAACACTAATTTCTTCCTCCACTCTTTAGTATCAGAAGATGCTATTTGTTGCAGGTGGTGCAAATAAAGGAATAAACAATAGTGCCACTTTTATTACTGAAAATGCAACTGATGAAATATTTGAATTTACCAACAGATGACTCAAGGCGCTGGCCTAAGCTGTCGGCCACACTTCGATTGGCGAAGAGGTTGCAATGAGGTCGGTAATAGACGCTGGAGCGAGCGAACCCATTAGGAGAGAGGCCAACGCCAGACTCGCAAACAACGCGCCGCCAACGCCCTCTCGACCCCCAGTATTTAGATCGCCACTGCGGGCCCTCAAAATCAGTCAGGACCTAGCTACCAGAGTGGACATGTACTTCACCAGCAGTGAGGCTAACGTGGACTATTACAGAAGCGCTTGTACCACGACAACTGGATTAAAGGTAATTAATTTCTTATTCTTATGAATAAAGAACCCTGTTAATATATGTGTGCAGTTGTGTTGTAGTAAAAGGATACCAGTCACCAAACACTATTCTCTTCTTGGTTCCCATGGTACAAGCGTACAGTGACATCGAGGCGACACAAAAAGTGCATGCTGTTTCTAACAACCCTACCACAACAATGGTTAAAATTTAATATTGATTGTGGTGTTGCTCACGCTGCTAAATACTGCATTTTCGGGCAACAACAAAGTTATTATGTGGCGGGTGTCATTAGAGCACAGTTAATTAAGTCATTTCATGTAATTATGAACAAACTAGGCACTCATCTTTTCGTGTTTCCCACGCTGGTCTTGTTGTAAAATCATGGCTCAATCGTCGAAAATCTAGGTGGTGATGATTCCAAGCTCGGATGCAAAAAGGCCTAGGTTTTATTCTGCTATATTCAAAAGTTTTGTAGATGCGCTTCACAAACCATTCTTGAAGATTAAACCTCGCTGTTAAAGTTCACATTTTATAAGCTGGCTACAATATGCGTCTTTCCAACATGACGTCAACACATGACTTTTTCAAGGTCCGACTCTCTGTCAACTAATAATCGCTTACGCGCCCAAAAATCAGAGTTACAAGTACGACAAAGATCATAGTGACAAAAAAAAGAATACACATAAGAATAATATCATTGCAACATACACATATCGATGTATCAAAGTATCTCTACATTAATTGAATCAAATCTGAATGTTGTCTCAGAAATACGAGTATGTTAAGTAGTTAACAGAAACACAGTAGAATATTACTGGTATCGAGAGGTTTAGGTGAGGTGCCGTAATGGTTACGTAATTCAAGTACCATTACAAGTTCCACACTTATTACAGAACTCCATAAATTATAGCGTACGCAAACATTGAACTGCAAGAAGAGGAAAATGTTTAGTTTTTGCAAGTAGAGCAAGATTACAACCTTCATTAGAAACTCCAAACCTAAGAATTAATGAAGCGCCTTAACTCGCATACAGTTTCAGTACGCATAGTTACTGTTACAGGTAATTTAAAAATGATAAAATCTGTTTATTCTGAATTATCCATCTACTAATGGCTAAAAGAAACGTGTATTGAGGAAATTTAAGTTACAGACATGGATTCAGGAAACAGAAGGTGTGTCTTTCAAAGATCTCTTCTAATAACCTGTTATTTTGACAATAGCTTTGCAATATGTATATCCATTTGTTTCCTTCCTCGTTAGCAATATCTCTATTTTTCTCAAAATTAAAAGCATGAATATGACACATGGACCAAAAACACGCTGTACAAAGGCTGAAAGATATTTTGATTAGTACATAAAATGGTCATATACACTGGTATACATACGTTCAGTAACGTGACAGACCTTATTAAATATCTTGTGTGTAATTTCGTAGAATTTAAAATTGAATAAACGACACTTATGTTGGGAAAATCCTTCTACATTAAAGATTATCTACACAGAAATTCTTAAATTTAATGTTTTATGTCATTTTGTAATCAATTTAAGCACAGTAATAAAATATTACTTTATAATATTAAATAATTTATTGAAATTTCACTTGAGTGAAATTAACATCTTTTACTTATTTCCACATTCCACCGACTCCTCTTCGCGGCGTCCTTAGAATACGACTCTTGCAGTGTAATATAGAAACCATTCTGAATTCGTTTCAGTGTCAACGTTTACCACCACATACAAAGCTTCTCTAAATCATCACACCTACAGTCTGTCAGCCTTCCGAAACGACAATGAAAACTGCTGAATGTGAATGCGACCATCTCTACCCCACAGTAAAAAGCGATCCCCGTGTTACACGATCCGTGCGCCCTTAGCTGTGCTTTTGCGCCCGCTACTGCCTGAGGCTTCGAATGCCGAAGGAGAAAGAGATTCTCCAGAATATATGTTTGAAATCTGTATCTAGAGAACACGCGTCATCGAATAGTACACGTTGCCAAACATGTGTCAGTGCTGTGATGTAAAAAGACATACCGCATGTTTCGTCACTGCCTCAACTTAACCTCCCTGGAGGGTCCAGTCGCGCCATGAAGACTAAACTTTCTACTCTGCCGCTCATCGGAGTTATAATAATTTTTGTGAGTTTTATTTATCCTGATGAAAGGAAAGCAGTCACTTTGTGTACCCATAATTGAGATGGCATGTCATTAACGTCTTTTTATTGTAACTGAGTTGAAAGTGGCATAGTTCTACTCCATAATTCTACCTTAATTCTTGAAGGTTCGGTCATGCTATTAGAGGGTATACAGCCTTTGTGTAAAGGTATCAATGCGTGCAAAGTGACCATCTCGATGGCAGATTCTGACCACTTGTGTAGACGGAAAAACGTAAAAGCAGTGGCGGAAGGAAGGACCCAGAAGTGATACTTATAACAGTGACGTAGAAGCGGCAAATAAAGAAATGGAAGAAAAAGAAAGTAAGACGAAGGAAAAGCGAAAACAAAAAAGTAGCCAAAGAAAAGGAACAAAGTAAAAAGAAAATTTCGAAGAGGGAAACCCAACCCTAGACGAGCTCCTTAAGATGAATAAGATGAATACATAGAACAAGTACTGCGAAGAAAAATTTTATAATTCAAGTTCAGAAGGGCAGTAGATTAAGTACCAACTGTGATCCCTCTGGACTCTGTACTGGAGCTCAGGAACACAGTTTGAATTTTGTTTGTGGAACGTGTAATTCGAATCACGTTTCTCAATTAAATATGCTAATTTCTTTGTTAAAACAGATTTTATCCTTTATTTTCGAGTTTAAAGGAAAGTGGCCACTATGGCCATTCACGTCGGGCAAAGTGGCAGTTTTACCTTTGTAAAAATTGAATTGTTTAAAGTACTTAATTTAGTACTAAGGTGATTAAAATGCTCTGTATTACACTTCCATACTTGTAGATTATAATCACTAATTTCTATGCATACCTAGTTATTGCTGCTCATCTTAAAAATCGGAGTACCTTAGCCTGGTCGCTTTGCCCGGCTCTCCCGTACACAGCGTCGTCTCCACAGTTGGCAATGCAGGCACTATCTCTGCATACAGTCGATCATAAAGGTGAACAATTCTGTCTTGGGAGAGGTTACTGCTCGATCCGTTCTCGCAGCTCTGTAAGAGTTATGGGTGGAGAGTTGTGCTAGTCACTTGTCGTCCTATCATATCCCACAGGTGCTCCATTGGAGACAAGCACGATGATCGTACTGGCCTGTTTCGCAGACAGTCTGCAGGCGAACGTTATCCTGATGGAAGAGCACATCACCTTCCTGTTACAAGGATGGCCGATGAACTAGTGGAATAATATTCTGCACGTGTCGAGCACTGGTCAGCGTTCTCTCCACAAATACCATGGGCGAATGAGAGCTGTAGATTATCACACCGCTGACCTAAGGTCTAGCGTGGGACTAGTGTGTCTCAAGTGAATACGTCGTTCGGGACAGCGCTCACTAGGTCTACATTGTTTGCGTGAACGACCATTATCTGTATGCAGGCAGAATTTCTTTTCATCATTGAATAACACTGCGCACCATGCCATAATCGAGGTGATCCTTAGACAGTACCAGTGGAGTCGTATACATCGATGCTGTGGCGTGAGTTGAGGACGCGCTGCAGTTGAGCGTACCTGTAGCTCCACTGCTAGAAACCGGTTAGCAAGAGTTGGTGTTGACGGTCACGTATGCTCTTATCTCTGCTATGGCGTCCGCCCCGGTAGCTGAGTGGTCAGCGCGACAGATTGTCAATCCAAAAGGCCCGGGTTCGATTCCCGGCTGGGTCGGAGATTTTCTCCACTCAGGGACTGGGTGTTGTGTTGTCCTAATCATCATTATTTCATCCCCATCGACGAAGTGGCGTCAAATCGAAAGACTTGCACCAGGCGAACGGTCTACCCGACATTTCATTTCATTTCCGCTATGGCAACGACACTGTCTGCCACCGCTGCCCTCACAATACCATGATCTTGGCTGTCGTCTGTGGTCCCTAGACGTCCTGAACATCGACTCCCAGAATGCTCCCGTGTCGGTTGTTGCCACAAACGCTGACGTGTAGTAATTCATGAAACGCCCATACCGCCACTCAAAAAGCCACAATCTGATTTACTACTCTCAAACTCGCTAAGTTGGTTGTAGTAAGCACGACTTCGTCTTCTTAGTGTGGAGCTTGCTTTCTCTACACATCTACTCATGCTGAACCTTAAAGTAGTGGACACTCCCTTTTAAAGGACACACGCAAATTGCGCTCTAATAGCTATCCCAGTACACTATCTTCTGCCAGATGACGTCGAAACCATTATTACTACATCTACCATCCAACATTTGGTACATTATACCTTCAGATAAAACCGACATCGGTTTTCAAGGTGTTCTAATTATTTTTCCCCCTTCAGTGCACTAATCAGGTTCAGATTGATTCAGATTTCATTATTAATGCAGAGATGAAGGGACTGTACAATGTAAACTAGTGTGAAGATCTGCATAAAATCATTCTTCGGACTGAAGAATTCATCAACTAAAAACTTCGCACGACCTGGTTACACAGAAAGATTTTCTCTCCGAAGCGGAGAGTGCCTTGATTTGAAACTTTCTGGCAGATTAAAACTGTCCCGAACTGGGACTCCAATCCGGAACTCATCACCAGGTTCAGAGATTTGAGTTAACATACTTGTTCTGCTTGCTCGCACACGGGTTCGAATTCTCAAAAACTTAACCAACCGGTATTTGCGAAAAACTGAGAAACTGTTCTTCTGCCACCCTCAAATATCTGGCGCAGAAATAATGAGAATTAGGTACGAGAGGTTACCATGTGCACAGAGACACGTACACAGATACTTTTTACTCGCTTAATAGCGAATGTAGTAGAACAGAAAAGAGCTGAAATCTTTCTGAGAGAAAAATGTGCTGAATTTTTGGTACCATGGCTAGTGACAAAGGCGAGCTTGGTTCTAATTAACTGTAAGCGGTGTATTTAATGAAGCTTATGTTAACGTGAGTTGATATTGTTCATAGCATGCTATGAGGTATTTTCCGACAATTTGTTTTTCAAATGGTTCAAATGGCTCTGAGCACTATGGGACTCAACATCTGTGGTCATCAGTCCCCTAGAACTTAGAACTACTTCAACCTAACTAACCTAAGGACATCACACACATCCATGCCCGAGGCAGGATTCGTACCTGCGACCGTAGCAGTCGCGCTGTTCCGGACTGAGCGCCTGGAACCGAATTTGTTTTTACTTACAAACTTTTGTTTCATAAAGCAGAGTATTGATAGTAAATTCCATTTCTTCTAAATATTACTACAGTGAACGAACTTAGGACATTCAAAATAGTTTACGCATTCCAAGGTCTTTTCAGTCAATATTTACAGATTTTTTAGTGGCTGTAGCGTTTTCGACTGTCTAAGCATTATCAATACTCTATAAATATTTCTTGGCCGATGGAAGCGTCAAAACATTCTCGGAGTGAACTTTTCATTGAGACTCCTGCTACTGGAAAGCCCTGAAATAAACTTGATAGTGAAAAGAAATAGACTCACTGATGCTCTCAGACTACAACATAGCAAATATGAACGAACTGCATATATCAGTTCAAATAATGATCAAGTAATGATCAAAGTAATCAAGTGATCCATAATAATGGCTGACCTCGTGGACAGGCAAAAATTTTTATTTCACGTAATCTAAAATGATTTAAAATACTAGGATTACTGGTATTCCATTTACCTACTCAGCTGTCAAATCCTTGTGTAACATTAGGGAATAAATCTATGTTCAGTACCAACCAGAACAGAAATGTTTGACAACACGTAGTCAAACACAATTAATGCGTTTTCGGAGAAGGTACGGGTGTTGTATGCATATGTGTATGTGTATGTGTGTGTGTGTGTGTGTAACAGTCTAATTCCTCTGCTGCGCTGTATAAACTAAATGTAAACACAGGAGTGCCTCACAGTATATCGATGCGGGAATACAAACTCGCAAGCGAAAACACGAGGCAGAGCAAAGAGTACGCCTTGGCCAAAAGAGAACAAAACGTTATTGTGCGGCTAGCAGTTCGATCAGCACTTTGTTTTACGACGAAGCTCTGGTTTCGAATGTTGGCTCAATGTACACAGTTACGAAGATAACGCTTTTCATCAAACGAGAATACTCTGTCTGGAAATGGCAGTTTTCTGTTCTGTGATATCAAAGAAACACATACTTCCGAGCGACGTGTCACGTATCGTTGCTTACTATCTTTTGAAAGACTTCATTATTCACAATGCAAAACACAGTGAACTTCACTGATTCGTTCCTTAGACTGCTGGGAGTGTGAGTCCGCTAGCTCTTTCTGTTTATCAGCGTGAGCGACCGTTTTAGACTTAATGTGGTTTAATAAAATCACGCGATTCTGTGACTAGTAGCTCAGAAACTACTCGAAGTAAAATTCTCAAATAAGACTCAAAATGTAGGTAATACTGTATACGTTGAGATGGTATTCATGCGGTAATTTTAGAACTTAAAGTTAATTTTCATCATTTTTCACTTTTCCTGAAAAACGCCTCTTCAAATGGAATAAAAGTTATGCCTTATTGTTCAAAATTTGACTTAAAAACCGTATCAGTAAACTTTTATGGTATCTTCAAAGGGAACTGTAGAAAAAATAAAAAGTAAATAGAAACACCGGCATGAATCATAACGAGGCCGTGTCAGTCGCCTGCTGCAACAACTAAAATGTTACTCCAGGTCACTTTACAATGGCTCTTCCAGTCACCGTTACGTGTCCTCACTTTTCTTCGAACAACTAGATGGATGGTACTTGTCATATAAACATTCGAAACAAATATACTCACCCCACCAAGAGCATCTATTGAATGCAATCTTTCGACGGCTACATTGTTCCTTCCCTATGATATGACGAAGAGGCAACCGGGACAACATAACTCTCCCCGCGTGCAGTCTATCCCCTGCCTCGCTGTAAACAAGCGTCGCACCGTTGGCTATCTGTGATCCCTCGTGAGGAAGTCGCAGCACTTTTATTCGGATTTGTTTCATGTGACAAGACTTAAAAGTTTAATACTTTACTAACTCACGGCGTTTGGGAAATTAGTTTGCCTACCTTATTATAATCATTCCTTATTGATTTACTTACCTTATTAACCCTCCTATCCTTATCAATTGAGATATGAAAAAATACAAACGAAAAGAATAACATCAGATAGGTTTCTCCGAGATTCGAACCCGGGTTTTCCGTCTACCTTGGCCGTTGCACTATCGGCGCTGTCGGCAATAGGCGATAACCATGTCGGTACAGAAGAGTCAGTTGTAAAAGTTTCTTACCTCGATTTCTGGAAAAGTATGCATTTTCGAACCCCTTACCAGGTGATGAAAAATACACTCCTGGAAATTGAAATAAGAACACCGTGAATTCATTGTCCCAGGAAGGGGAAACTTTATTGACACATTCCTGGGGTCAGATACATCACATGATCACACTGACAGAACACAGGCACATACACACAGGCAACAGAGCATGCACAATGTCGGCACTAGTACAGTGTGTATCCACCTTTCGCAGCAATGCAGGCTGCTATTCTCCCATGGAGACGATCGTAGAGATGCTGGATGTAGTCCTGTGGAACGGCTTGCCATGCCATTTCCACCTGGCGCCTCAGTTGGACCAGCATTCGTGCTGGACGTGCAGACCGCGTGAGACGACGCTTCATCCAATCCCAAACATGCTCAATGGGGGACAGATCCGGAGATCTTGCTGGCCAGGGTGGAGCTCCGTATGCCACGGCAAACTGGCTGACACTGACGGCGGCAGTGAACAAACGCTGCGCAGCTAGCGCCATTCGACGGCCAACACCGCGATTCCTGGTGTGTCCGCTGTGCCGTGCGTGTGATCATTGCTTGTACAGCCCTCTCGCAGTGTCCGGAGCAAGTATGGTGGGTCTGACACACCGGTGTCAATGTGTTCTTTTTTCCATTTCCAGAAGTGTATTCTATTTACAATTATCTATCGATCCCGCCTATTTTGAGTCGATCGCTCGTCATAACTTTTAGGGGTGATTTTCTCAAAAACTCGGGGGCGTTGGCCCAAAATATCTTACGGTCCTTCGTTTTAGGTTGTACACAAACGACCTGCCAAATCTGAGCCGAATCGGTTGGCCGTCTCTGAGGCCTTCCCCTTGTCAGCCTAATTACAACGAGAGCATAATATTTATTATTTAATTATCTCTTTCCGCGTTTCACTCAAGGTGGTCAACAAATATCAGAAGTGAAATCAATATGTAGTAAAAAGAGGTTCAAGTCTATGTAAGTTTAATGTTTATGCAATGGTGCTTTTGCTTAATATTTGAATAAAATGTTTTTGAAAAACATAGAAATTATTTTTATGTTATTATTATATAAATGCATCTAGAACAAACCTTCTAAATGAATCATAGTTCACTGAAATCCAACATCAGGTTCTAGGTTTACGCGGCAGACAAATTGTCGCCTTCGGAAAATTACGCAAAATTTACGGGATTTTATCTCGAAAACTAGTAAGCATTTAAGAGATATCTTTGCTACAGTTTTTTATTTTAAAATACCTAACATATCTAAAAATTATTAAAGATTGTAAAAAAATGCATTAATCGTTCAGTTCCTCGACGATAGATATCCGCTCCTCGGTCACGAGCCCATTCGAAAACCGCTGTGTGAACGTCGACATCGTTGGAAAATCTCTTTCCCCAGCATGCAGAAAACATGAAAATCGCATGGTGCAAGATTTGGTCTTCCCAGGCAGCATCATCCATGTGTGTGCTCCCTTGGTGAAATTGTTGACACCATTTCAGTACGCATAAGCGAAATATTTTCTATATATCTCTAGAATTTAACGGTGAAACCGTGCCCAGTTCAGATTTTTGTCTACACGAGTTGTACTGAGGCATGTACTTCGAGTTTGGAGTTCGTTTCCCGTAACTGCGTCATTTCACAAGCATAATGTGACGCAAGTGTTACCGTTAAGCAACAGAACTGTGCAGGAAACTCACTGCTGTGTACGGGCTGAATACAATTCGTACCGCCAACTCTTCTCACAGAAATGATTTGTCAGCGGCCTGCAGGGCGAGCGCCGCCAGATTCTCGAGGACCTCGTTGCCTCCGCGTTCCACGTGACCGCAAGAAGTTTCTCTTATATCTCTACATATCCTGTGTAGATGTAGAGGCTTATCTCATGAGGGGTAAGATAGAAACTGCCTACAGGAAAATTAAAGAGACCTTTGGAGAAAAGAGAACTACTTTCATGAATATCAAGAGCTCAGATGGAAACCCAGTTCTAAGCAAAGAAGAAAAAGCAGAAAGATTGAAGGAGTATATATGGGGTCTATACAGGGGCGATGTTCTTGAGGGCAATATTTTGGAAATGGAAGGGGAGGTAGATGAAGAAGAAATGGGAGATTTGATACTGCATGACGAGTTTGACAGAGCACTGAAGGACCTAAGTCGAAACAAGGCCAGTCCCGACAAAACTCTAACTTCTGATGGGCAAGATGTATGAGACAGGCGAAATTCCCTCCGACATCATGAAGAATATAATAATTCCAATCCCAAAAAAGCAGGTATTGACAGATGTGAAAATTACAGACATATCAGTTTAATAAGTCACAACTGCAAAGTACTAACGCGAATTCTTTACAGACGAATGGAAAAACTGGTAGAAGCCGACCTCGGGGAAGATCAGTTTGGATTCCGTAGAAATGTTGGAACACGTGAGGCAATACTAACCCTACTACTTATCTTAGAAGAAAGATTAAGGAAAGGCAAACCTACGCTTCTATCATTTGTAGACTTAGAAAAAGCTTTTGACAATGTTGATTGGAATACTCTCTTTCAAATTCTGAAGGTAGCAGGGGTAATATACAGGGAGCGAAAGGCTATTTACAATTTGTACAGAAACCAAATGGAAATTATAAGAGTCGAGGGGAATGAAAAGGAAGCAGTGGTTGGGAAAGGAGTGAGACAGGGTTGTAGCCTCTCCCCGATGATATTCAAAAAAATGGCTCTGAGCACTATGGGACTTAACATCTATGGTCATCAGTCCCCTAGAACATAGAACTACTTAAACCTAACTAACCTAAGGACAGCACACAACACCCAGCCATCACGAGGCAGAGAAAATTCCTGACCCCGCTGGGAATCGAACCCGGGAACCCGGGCATGGGAAGCGAGAAGGCTACCACACGACCACGAGATGCGGGCCCGATCCTATTCAATCTGTATATTGAGCAAGCAGTAAAGGAAGCGAAAGAAAAGTTCGGAGTAGGTATTAAAATCCATGGAGAAGAAATAAAAACTTTGAGGTAGGGCCGATGACATTGTAATTCTGTCAGAGACAGCAAAAGACTTGGAAGAGTAGTTGAACGGAATGGACAGTGTCTTGAAAGGAGGGTATAAGATGAACATCAACAAAAGCAAAACGAGAATAATGGAATGTAGTCGAATTAAGTCGGGTGATGCTGCGCGAATTAGATTAGGAAATGAGACGTTGAAAGTAGTAAAGGAGTTTGCTATGTGGGGAGCAAAGTAACTGATAATGGTCGAAGTAGAGAGGATATAAAATGTAGACTGGCAATGGCAAGCAAAGCGTTTCTGAAGAAGAGAAATTTGATAACTTCGAGTATTGATTTAAGTGTCAGGAAGTCTTTTCTGAAAGTATTTGTATGGAGTGTAGCCATGTATGGAAGTGAAACATGGACGATAAATAGTTTAGAAAAGAAGAGAATACAAGCTTTCGAAATGTGGTGCTACAGAAGAATGTTGAAGATTAGATGGGTAGATCACATCACTAATGAGGAGGTATTGAATAGATTTGGGGAGAAGAGAAGTTTGTGGCACAACTTGACTAGAAGAAATGATCGGTTGGTAGGACATGTTCTGAAGCATCAAGGGATCACCAATTTAGTACTGGAGGGCAGCGTGGAGGGTAAAAATCGTAGAGGGAGACCAAGAGATGAATACACTAAGCAAATTCCGAAGGATGTAGGCTGTAGTAGGTACTGGGAGATGAAGAGGCTTGCACAGGATAGAGTAGCATGGAGAGCTCCATCAAACCAGTCCTAGGACTGAAGACCCCCAACAACAACAACAACATCCTGGGTATTTATGGAGGTGCAAAGCCGCTCCGAAGCACCTTCCGTCGAGTTAAGGGCCATGTGCCAATTGCACCCCCACCCCCCCCCCCCCCCCCCCCCGGATCTTCGAACATACGACGCCGTGTCACAACAGAGACCGCCGACCGAGAGAGCCACCAGCTTGTGCCTTTACCATCACCCGGACTAGGCCTCTAAATCGTAAACGACCAAGAACTTCATGTGGGCCGTAGACCTTCAGCACGTTATTCATTCTACTTCCGAGTGAATATTGAACTTTGATTATTTCATCAATACGCCCATCAGTCAAAGTTTGGACCTACGTAAATCTAGTGCTAATCACCAACTGTCAGAAAATGCAGTAGTCATTAAGTTTTCCTCTAATGGAAGCGTACTTTCGATTCTGTATTTTCCAATATAACTGTTGAGAGTTGTGTAGTAACCAAGTAATACACGAAATCGAGCCACTTAACACAAACATGGTTTTATTCATAAACCTCTGAGTAATAGAAATAGGACTCTCGAGAATCCACACATTACGAGACACAGAACAACTGTTGCAAACGCCACAACTGAATGAACACAGAGAGCGTCAGTTACCGCTCCTCCGGGCATATATGTGTGCGATGCGCCGTCAAACGGCGCGGAGAAGGCTTCGCTGCATGTACGCCTCCCACAAGCGGCCTCCAGTGGCCGATTCGCGCTGATACAATTGTCGGCCGATTCAAACACACACGTGATGCGACATCACATTCGACGCACTCACACTCTCACGCGCTAGTAGCAGGATACAGCACACCTCTCCCTTGTGCGAAGTGGGCGCCTGGGCGACGGGAGAAGACGCCGCTGCTCCACGAGAGATACACCCATCGGCTACAGAGCAGCGGCAGCCGGTGCCGACAGAGAGGGTGGGACGATGTTCCGGGCGGGCACTGGAGTATTGGGTCGAAACGCGCTGGTACGCCGACATGCCCGAAGGTGGTGGGTCAGTATGACACCCGACCGAAGACTGGTATGTCATCGCCATCTGTGCATCGTCATCTGCAGGCAGGTCCCAGTGCAGAGGAGATGGGGCTGAATCCACCAGCGATAACGGCTGAGGCGCTGATGGCGAGTGTCGTTGGAGGCGGCCGATTAGAACAGCAGGCTGCAGCAATGGGACCGAGGCTGGAGACGGACCGGAACCCAGCGCCGGGAAGCTGAAACCCCAGGGTGGCACACATGGAGAGGGCAGCAGATGGAATTGGGGGCCCTCCACAGCAGGCAACGACGGGCTCAAGGAGGAGGGCGGCGAGGTGGGCTGCAGTGTTGGGGGGCCGCACCCACGAAACCTTAACTTCCAGCAGCGAGCGGGGACACAACCGATAAAAGTTCATGAGACCAAGAAAATATTAGATACAGGTTCCCAGGTAGATGCAATTTTCCACGACTTCCGGAAGGCGTTCGATACAGTTCCGCACTTTCGCCTGATAAACAAAGTAAGAGCCTACGGGACCAGCTGTGTGGTTGGATTGAAGAGTTTTTAGCAAACAGAACATAGCATGTGGTTCTCAATGGAGAGACGTCTACAGACGTTAAAGTAACCTCTGGCGTGCCACAGGGGAGTGTTACGGGACCATTGCTTTTCACAATGTATATAAATGACCTACCTGTAGTAGATAGTGTCGGAAGTTCCATTCGGTTTTCGCGGATGATGCTGTAGTATACAGAGAAGTTTCAGCATTCGAAAATTGCAGTGAAATGCAGGAATATCTGCAGCGGATAGACACTTGGTGCAGAGAGTGGCAACTGACCTTCAAACATATACAAATGTAACGTATTGCGAATACATAGAAAGAAGGATCCTTTATTCAATGATTATATGATAGCGGAACAAACACTGGTAGCAGTTACTTCTGTAAAATATCTGGGAGTATGCATGCGGAACGATTTGAAGTGGAATGATCATATAAAATTTATTGTTGGTAAGGCAGGTACCAGGTTAAGATTCATTGGGAGAGTCCTTAGAAAATGTAGTTTATCAACAAAGGAGGTGGCTTACAAAACTCTCGTTCGACCTATACTTGAGTATTGCTCGTCAGTGTGGGATCCGTACCATATCGGGTTGACGGCGGAGATAGAGAAGATCCAAAGAAGAGCGGCGCGTTTCGTCACAGGGTTATTTGGTAACCGTGATAGCGTTATGGAGATGTTTAGCAAACTCAAGTGGCAGACTCTGCAAGAGAGGCGCTCTGCATCGCGGTGTTACTTACTGTCCAGTTATCGACAAGGTGCATTACTGGTTGAGGTATCGAATATATTGTTTCCCCCTACTTATACCTCGCGAGGAGGTCACGAATGTAAAATTAGAGAGATTCGAGCGCGCACGGAGGCTTTCAGACAGTCGTTCTTCCCGCGAACCATACGCGACTGGAATAGGAAAGGGAGGTAATGACAGTGGCACGTAAAGTGCCCTCCACCACACACCGTTGCGTGGCTTGCTGAGTGTAAATATAGATGTAGATGTAGATGAAAGTGGCGTGTCGTCTGTCGCCCATACGGGCGTCAGAAGACTCCGTTCCCGGTGGCGGACAGAAGTGGCCAGTATCCATTTCAGCTGTTGAACAAATCTTCATGCGCACACCGGCGATCCTGGCGCGCAGTGGTCTGACGAACGCGACCATAACAGGTGCGGCGCAGGCTGCAGAAGGTGGAGCAGCGTGCCTGGCTGCCGGCCGTGAAGCAACTCAGCCGGGCTCCGCTTCCCCAGTAAACGGAGAAGGGTGTCGTCCGGCGAAGAATCCACATTAAACTTTTTCTCTTGGGACTTGAACGTATGAACTAGTATTTCTGCCTCACCATTTTATTGAAGGTGGAATGGTGGAGCCTTAACGTGACAAATTCTGTGATGGGAAAAAAATTGAAAGGTCTGAGAAACGAACTGGTGCCCAATGTCACAAACTATGGTACAAGGCCACCCCTCAATACAAAAGAACCTCAGAAGCGTATGAATTGTAACCTCAGCCGACGCTGACACACAGTGGAGAATGTAAGGAAACTGAAAAAGTGCATCCGATACCAAGAGTCAATAGTAATTCAAGAAGAGTCCCGCAAAATTTTCATGAATTCTATCCCATGGCTCGTGGGGAACGAGCCAGGGGTACAGGGACTCCCTGGGTTCTGCCTGTTGTATCCTATCTACTCGTCAGATATGGGGAGTCTAGGAAACCAGTTTTCACAGATCGCTATACAACAATTCAAGAAAATCGCATTAATGAGTTTTATTACAGAAAATGACGAAACTTGACTTTGAGAAATAGAGATGTGTGTCAACCAAAGGGTGTCATGCAAAACGGACAATGTCCTTCAGCATATACAAATCCTAAGTCGATGGTCTTGAAGTGCCTAATCTTGATGCTGCTGTAGAAGTGGCCGCGACCAGTCGGTGCGGCGCTTATGTCCTCTTCGCATAGAGGCGCTGCCGTCGCGTTGTCATCCTGAAGTGGGGTCGGTCTGTGTGCAATTGGTTGATGTCTTCTTCGCAGTCCTCTCTGAGCTCTCATTTCCGATTGGCGTGACGGCGCTTGTCTTTATACCGTAATACTGCCTGTAGTCGGGCATACTGCTCACAAGCTGCGACAAAACAGACAATTTCACCATCAATTCTTGGCCAAGAAATGTGTCTCCTAGCTAACAGTTTAGTGTGCAAAACTCCCTAATGGCCCTGGTGGAGAAAGCATAGAACCACGCGCCGTAATGTGGCGGAAATGACTGCTCTGGGAGAGGGGTCTTCTGTGGACAATAAGAAAAAGTCTCAAAAACAGAGAGCCGATAGTGTACGAAAAAATAGTTGTGCAGGTGGTCTGAAGTTCGATCCGGCGGTTTATCTGCTCAGCCATTCTGAACAAATCAAATCACCTGATGCGGATCAGGGCCGGCGGCAGCTATGAGTGAGCGAGCTCCTAAATGGGAAACCCCCGACCGCGGCCTGCATTTCAGTATCAAGATGGAAGCAAAGCAATTCTCCATGATCGTAGTCTGTATCAGGACCCACAGGAATGCAGCACAACGCATCCACACAGGCATGTTGAGATGTAGGTCAAAAATGGATTTTGTAATTGTAGCGAGACAGGAACAGTGACCAGCTTTGTAGGTGGTGTGCTCCATTATCAGGCAAGAAAATGTGCTGGATAAAAAAAAGAAACCATGGGTTTGTAGGCAGTAATGAGATGAAACTTGGAGCAATACAAAAAAAATAACACGACATTTCTGGAGCGCATGAACTACGGGAAGAGCCCCTTTTTCCACCTGAGAGAAACGCTGTTGGGCGAAAAGAGAGATTTAGAGGTGAAAGCAACGGATTGTCCAGCACCGTCGGCATCTCAGTGTGCTAGGACTGCACCGAGGCCGTAGTATGAGGCGTCATTCGCCAAAACTATGTGGTGGTCAGGAGAGAACACAGGTAAACAAGAGGCCTAGAGTAGTTTGGATTTCAAAATTAGTAAATCATGTTCACAAAATGGTTCAAATGGCTCTGAACACTATGGGACTTAACTGCTGAGGTCATCAGTCCACTAGAACTTAGAACTACTTAAACCTAACTAACCTAAGGACATCACACACATCCATGCCCGAGGCAGGATTCAAACCTGCGACGTAGCGGTCGCGCGGTTCCAGACTGTAGCGCCTAGAACCGCTCGGCCACACCGGCAGGCGCATGTTCACAATCCAGGCTCCAGGAAAAATGTACTTTCTCGCGTAACAAGGCATGCAAAGGTTGGGACAATGTGGCAGCCTCCAGAAGTAATTTATGGCAGTAGGCTATCTTCCCTAGGAACGCCTGAAGTTCTTCGTGGATGAGATGCAAGGCACAGACGTAACAGCGGAGGTGTGGTCTGTCAGAGAGCGAACCCCATCCCACGGGATCTCGAACGCCAAACAAACAGTAGAAGAATAAAAAAGTTGATATTTCGCGTGGTTACACCTTAAGCCTGTGAACTGTAAGACAGAAAACAAAGTGACAACTTTTCAAGTGTTCGGCCGTGGAGGAGCCCATGACAACAGCATCATCCAGATAATTAAAGTAACTCCGGAGAGGAAGAGTTAATTTCTCTAAAAATCGTTGAAAAACAGCAGTGGCTGAAATATTGATAGAGACCAAATGGAGTATTCAAAACCAGAACTCACCGACACTTTTCGTCCACAGCAACCTGCAGATAAGCTTCAGAAAAATCAATTTTAGAAAAGCACTGGCCAGTACTTATTTTAGCCAACAGTTCGTCCTAGGGTGGGAGAGGATACGCATCCACGGTCAACTGTGTGTTGACAGCAGTACTGAAGTCGCCACAGAGGTGAAGTTTCCCCGATGGGTTCCAAGCTACAACCAGCGGAAAGGACAATTCACTAGCCACAAGAGGTTGCACCACCCTTAGAAATTGACGTCTGTCCAAATCTGCGTTCATTTGATCTTTCGTGGAGACAGAAGTAGGACACACACAAGGAAAAAAAAACGTGACCGAGCCGTGGATTTCAAAGAAATATTACCAGAAAAAAATCATAGCAACCCCTGTTCCTTCCGAAAACAAGTTCCAAAACTACTCACACCGTGCTTCCAATTGAGATTAGGCCGGACACAAAATGAACTGCGTCGGTGATAGAAAATCAAAATACCTGAAATGCATCCCTCCTGAACAAGCTCTCAGCATCGGCGTCTGCAACCACGAAAAGTATAATGGAACAAACTGCTGCCTTGTAAGATGCAGATACCGTAAATTCTCCCAACAGCGCAATGTTCTGTTTGTTATAAAAAGCCAGCTTCAGCGTGACCAATGTTAATGGTGGCGACTCACATATGTCAGAGTATTCAATAACGTCACTGCAACACCTTTGTCGACCTGTAGCTAGAGCACTTGTAGAAAAACATTTAACTCGATAAACAATTTTGGAGAACCTATAAGCAATGGAGTCACACAGTTTATGTCCATGTCCATATCCTGGGCAACTTTCAGCTAATAACACGGAGGCGATGTGGCCTTTCTTCTGGCAAGAATTACACGCAGCCTAGCTCTTAGGGCACGCCGAGCGTTCGTGTTTGACAACGCAGAAAGGACAAGACGGAAACAGAGAACACTGTCGTTCGCGCTATGGCGGTCGCGGCTGTTTGGGCCGCCCTTTGACTGCTCGATGGTGGGCCCGCATGTTTACCGCCGCCACTGCCGCCTGCTCATGCAAGTTACGTTTTCTCCTAGCTGGCACGTCTTCTGACTACTGCCACATCTCCCCACGCTTCAATTTGGTCACCCGCTGCCGAGAAAGTTCAAAAGATTGTGCTATTCGCAAAACTTCTGCAAGTTGGCGGTTATCACAAAGTAAAGCCTTCTGGCAGTTTTCCTCGTTCGGAGGTAAGCAGATAATTGCGTCACGCACCACAGAGTCTCCAAAGGAGTCATTATGGCTACCAGTAACGAATTGACACGTCTAAGGCAGTGAAGTTCGGCTGCCCAGGCCCTGTATGACTGGTTTGGTTTCTTGCAGCATTGGAAGAATTCAACTCACACGGCTATGACACTCGTTAGTTTGCGTTGGTAGTTAGACAATAAATTGCACATGTGATCAGAAGTAACAGGTGCCAGTTCTTGTAAATGAGCAATATGACAGAGAAACTGGAACGTTTAAAGTGGAATCCAAAGTGGAAGAACGCTCTACACAAACTCGACTCAACAGTCAAAAAATGCTGTCTGAGCCTTTTTCGTAAGCTTTCAAATCCTCGGCTCAATCATCATACGGAGGAAAAGTGGGCGGATGGACCGGTGGAAGGGTACCCTGTCTGTTAATGAAGCCAACAAAGTGGTCACTACCGAAGTAAGCTGTTCAATCAGGGCCTGCAGCAAGGCACCCATAATGACTGTACACGCGCAAACCGTTCGAAACTCGTCGCCAACTGTGTAGTAACCAAGTAGTACGCGAAACCGAGCCAAGTAATACAAGTATGACTTTAGTAATATACCTCTGAATAATAACACAAATAGGCATCTCGAGAATCCCCACTTTAGCAGACACAGAACAACTGGTGGCAACGGTACAACTGGATGAACACAGAGAGCGTCAGTCAGCGCTGCTCCGCGCGAGTCGCCAGCAGACGGCGCGGCAGAAACCGCGCCGAGCGCACGGCTTCTGCAGGCTGCCTCCAGCAACCGGCCCATACTAACACAGTTGGCGATCGATTGACACAGACAAGCGCGTCTTCACCACACTCGGCGCACTCACACTCACACGCATTATGATTGGAGTCACGAACGATGGCGATCGAGTTTAGGCTTGTTCTGCGCAGCTACGTCACGTATGCTCCGACAGCCAATGAGCGTTCAGTATGTTCTGAGCCTCTGCTATGAATGCCGTAGCTAATGCGAGCAATAAACGGGGTCGTAGCGAGTTGTTTAGTGAATTTCGATTTAATTTGTTGCGATTTGTCGTCGCTGACTGTGGTGGTGACAAATTGAGCATAAGTAAGCGGGAGACATAATCTGCAGAATATACACTGTCTTCAATCGGAAAGTACACGCATGAGCGTACCACAACTGTCGCTTGAAATCGTCAGCAATGCAATCCCTGTCAGTGCCTCGACATACGCGAACCGCCATCATTCGTGGATCGGATTATAGTAGCAGGATACAGCAAGTGGCGATCTGCCAAAACTACGATTCGGTAGTTTCGATACAGCACACAATGACGTAGTAAATGGTAGTATTCCCGCGCCCGGGTTCCCGGGTTCGATTCCCGGCGGGGTCAGGGATTTTCTCTGCCTCGTGATAACTGGGTGTTGTGTGATGACCTAAGGTTAAATAAGTTTAAGTAGTTCTAAGTTCAAGGGGACTGATGGCCATAGATGTTAAATCCCATAGTTCTCAGAGCCATTTTTGAAATGGTAGTATTACCGGTAGTATTGGTAACACTCCTAGGGAATGAAAGATAAATGAATGTGTAAAAGAGAAACTGATAGCCAACGTTTCCTTTTTGTTTATTATTATTGTGTTTGGCACACAATTATAACCACACATCAATCAGTGTTTTTCCATTGTATTTTTCATATTCTTACCCGATATAAATTGCATTTTATAAATAACAAAATTATTTGATAATGTAATTTCTGCGATTTCATCTAACCAAGGAATTACTTTTGATGCAAGTATGGTTTACGTATACAAACACAAAAAAATAGTGTAGTTATTGTTGTTTTGTATTCAATAAAACATAATTCATCATGATTTAGGGCTAGCGTTTCGTGTTGTTATTGGTAAGCGAAAATGTTGTTTATGAATAACAGAAACATGTTTATGAAGTAATGAAGTTATGTTTGATATGCTTTTCTTCTGCTTTTTTCTTTTTTTAATTTCACTTTTTTTGAGAAAATTGCGATTCCTAACGCTATGTGATAAATCTGTACTGCTTTCTTTCATTTTTGATACAACTTCCTCTGCTTCACGTTATAAATCAACAGTTTCCAAATAAAACCTCAACGAAACATTTCTATTTTGCTATAAATACTGTTTATTTTTAAGTAAACGACATGAGGTTAATTACGTATAACAAAGATGTTCGGTAGGTTATGCGGCGCTTTGGATATCTTCACTCAGTTTCTAGATAGTTCATCACTTCAGGTTTCTGAGGGGCTGCCGGCCGGAGTGGCCGAGCGGTTCGAGGCGCTTCAGTCTGGAACCGAGCGACCGCTACGGTTGTAGGTTCGAATCCTGCCTCGGACATGGATGTGTCTGATGTCCTTAGGTTAGTTAGGTTTAAGTAGTTCGAAGTTCTAGGGGACTGATGACCTCAGATGTTAAGTCCCATAGTGCTCAGAGCCATTTTTTCTAGGGGACTCTACCAAGACACATATGTAAACAAAGGGATAAATATGACGTACAGCCCTATAGGTATACAACACTCCTAAGGAACAGGTAACGCAGTTACGGTCTTAACTGACCAGGGATACTAGGAAAACTACCGTAGTCTACGCTTACTGCGGTAGCCAACGGTGGTTTTACAACTCTACAACTGTTGTACATAGTTGACCTAGGCTGTATTTTCATTGAACCTCAACCGGCACCATACTGAACACTCTCTTCTGACATTGCGCCTCTTTTGCAGCACAATGGTCTTGGCGTGGAACATGTGTCGATTTCTTTCTGAAGTCCCTCCGTAACTCAATCGGTGAATTAACGACCGCTGGTTTGCTATACCGCCAGCCTGAGTGTGATTTGTAGACGGTTCCTCACATTCGTTCCCGAAATGCTAAGCTGGTTCTCAATGTGTGCCTCAGAAAATACGACACAAGAACGGTTGAATTGCGAATACACACAGAATAAAATTCACACGATGCACAAACAAATAACACACTCGATTAGCCTTATTTCGGTTAACTGATGGCAGTGACGACAGGAACGCCATACGACCACAAAGTTAAATAGCACTTTTGCCAAATCATGAAAACAGCATACCTTGCGCAAAAGGTAAACGATAGAAAAAAAGAGAGTCTACAAAACTACGCATAATGCTACCACGTAACTGATTACTCGCTCAGGTATGTACCTGTCAGTCCCAAAATTAGTGGTGATGTCAGGAAGGGTCCAGCTCTCACATCCCCAAAATATGACGTTTAGCGAGGCACGCTTAATATGGGCCACGATAAAGCGAAGTGTTCCCTATAATTCCACAAAAATAACGCATTTTGCGCATGGAAACGACTGAAATGGTGTATGACCTTTTAACCCTTCAGTGGACAATTTTGTTCTCAGTGCATCCTGATGAATGTTAAGTGTAAGCATCGCTCATAATGGCTGCATTGGCTACTCACAGTTGGCAGCCCCTGAGTTTTTAGCTCAGTATTTTGTCACCAGATGGCACATATACCACTGGCTGCACAAGAAGTGTGAGCTGAAGGAGGGCATTTGTCCTTTTTAAGTTGCATCACGAATGAGGGATGATTTTCATACAGGGTTTGTCAGTTCACTGATATGAAACATGTACATGTACATTCCTTAAAATTAAAGTAAAACAGTATTTTAGACACTGAAAGACTGCTTTTAAGCAATATCCTATGTTATTAAATAAATACACATAAAATTTTAATATTACTTTATTACAAGGACCGTTCAAAAGTAAAAACACTAGAATAATGATTTTTTCAAAATTTAATGCATTTAACGAAAGCAATAATACTAAATTCAGAAACGTCAGACAGTCACCATTCTTAGTAATTGAGTTTATTGCATTCACAAAAGAAGCAATCGTTAAAAATCTCTGCAAAATATAACTGAGTATTTGGCTTTCAAAAAATCAACGATAACAAATTTCAGGACAATAACTCTAGATGAATCATGCCTGTTGGCACGTAATAAACTAGGTGTCAACTCTAAGGCGCATTTTCTCTGATCTTTCGGCAATTATTTGCAATTTAGTTTTCGCAGCGTGTAGCTGGAGTCAACCGAAGGAGATACTGCTCATTATATCTCTCATGCGACACCCTGTGTCGATGGAAAGCGTCGATTTGCTCCCCGTTAAAACAAAGTGGTTTTTAATGGAATGTCTATTACATTATTTTTTGTGCAAGTGATGTCAAATTTTACTTGTATTGGCAGGAAAAAGTTATTCATTCGAGAACAGTGCGTTGTGTTAGGAACATGTGGTGTCACTTTCAGGGGGCTGAATCGTGCTGTAATATCCAGCACTAAGTAATTTGAGGTCAAAATAAATGTAACCCTCTTTTCTAATGCGCTATTCATTCTCTTCATTTACTCTTTGACGTTTGTCTGACCTATACATCTATATGAATGATGTCTCTATGTATTACACCGCACTTGCTATAATTAAAAACGTTGTGTTAACGGCGAAGGTGTGGTAGTCCCGAAGAACTTCCGCTTTCTGGTGTGCTTCCGCTCGATTTGACGCAGCAGTTTCTATCAGTATTCCTCAAGCGCCCGACAGATTTTCCTGTAATGCTCTATTTATATAGAATCCTTTCGCTTAGTAAAAAGAAAACGAGACACAATAAATGTCCCGTTACTAATAGGTATCCTTTCATGTTCTGAAGCTCTCAATGTGCTGTCTAAAACACTTTTTTATTTATGGTTCTATTTCTCCCAGACGTTATACCTGTAGGTACTTAAAAAATTATACTCTTCACCTAATGTCTCTTTATTGGTCTGTAGACGAACAAGGTAACTACGATCACGTAAATTATTATCGTCCCATTGGTTATTTGACGTAACACTCGTCCAACAACCCCACACACTCCGATGCTCGAGCCGCGATCTAGTGCCGCTGAAGAACGCAGTCTTCCCGGCGTCGGTCGTTCGCGACGTCGCCGGCGGGCAGACGTGGATTTAATTACGAGCTGAGGTCGCTACACCACACACCCACAACGAAAAGAGGACAAAGATTATACTATTTCGAGCCCTGAAATGTCTTCTGACTCGAATAGGAAACGTGCTTTTCTTCCGTAGTCTGTTCCATGTTTTATGGCCGTGTGCTGCTGGACCGGCTGGTGTTACGAGGTGACTGCTGCACGCGGATGGACGTGGTCTGTCGGTTTCCAGGTGGGGGGCGCTGCCCTACATCATGTTGCGGTGTCGATAGGTGCGGTGCAGCGGGTGTTCTGCGTTTCAGTGGCGTCCTCTGCACTTAGGAATGCTGGCTTGTATCTGTTTTAAAGTGACTTTTGTTGTTATCTTATTAACTTTACGTACTTAATTCAACATTTTCAATCTGTGCTGTGGAAATGTTTCGTGAGATTGGCTCAGTAATAGCATAAACTAAACAATCAAAGAGATAGCAAAATATAAATACAGTAGCTATACAAATTATTAATTCACAAACAAAAGAGTATTCGAGTCCACTCAAGGTAAGTCATCCAAACCTATGTTCATTACCCTTGTTCATTTGTGGTATTCGCAGTTGGAGTTTCGTTGTAATTGGGTGTTCTGGGAGACCGTCTCAGTGTAAAGTAATGCTTCGTTCGTCCGGCTGTTGCAGCTTTCTTCCCAGGTCTTGATGTGCTGTGTTGCTGCGAACTGATGCTGAAAGAAACACCTCGTTTCTTGTTATCGTTGATCAGTTGGCTGGCTGCAGACATTCGTCACAGACTTTTCAAATTCTGCGTCTAATGCTATAATTAGGGATCTCATAAAGATTCGTTTACATTATAACGTTATGATTGTTTTATCATGTGGCTCACATAGATAAACCAGAAACTGTAATTTCTTGGTGTGTCACAGGCGGAGGATGCTGTGCGCCATGGGAGACTAGCCAAACGGTGGCATATCTCTTGCATACAGGGACTGGCTTAACGTCTGCTGCAGTGACTCTTGTTGCCTCGAAGTGGTTCGGTGCGTGTCTGGTGATCAGTCTGAATATTTGTTTACTAATTTTTCAAACGGCTGCGACCGTCCGACACAAAATCTTGTGATTCAGATGGCCTAGTTCACTGCACGTGTCACAGACGCCTCTCTTGATCTGGTGTATGCTTGCCAGTTTTGCATTAGTTGCTGTCATCCTTTTCATAACCTTATACTCGTGCCACGGACTTCTGGTGGTAAGAAACATGCAGAGACATTTTCCCAGACGATGTTCCACCGGAACCCGACAAATTTTGGTTTAGTGGTAATTCTTTAGTGACTTGCCACTGCCAGCGTCGTGTAGTTTCTTTGCATCTTTCTTTACGGGAGTGAGTATGTTTTCTGTTACCTTGCTCTTCTGCATCTAATGCACACATACAGTCAAGTGTAGGTGGATTCTTTGCGTGGCTGTGGCAGCTGTTGCGAACTCTGATCTGTATTTGTTGGATCAGGCTGCTGTCGGGTTCCACGGATCGTTTTCTACGACTCTGGATGTCCTGTGTATCAGCAAGGAAGCATTTTCACACAAAATCGATCAAGCCGAGGTCTCGTTTTAGAGTGCATGCAGTGCTTTCAGTTATAAATATGTCTCCACGCTACAGCAGTCAGGAGACCACTTGTACGAGGGGCGTTCAGTAAGTAATTCAACACATTTTTTTCTGAAAACATGTCGGTTTTATTCACGATTCCAATACACCATACTATTCCCAACTCTTCTAGTTACAAAACCATATTTTTCATCATAATCAACGTTCAATGCAACAGTCTTACGCTGCCTTACTGGGAGGGACTGCATTCCCACTGGTACCACTGTACCAGTCGACGTCGGAGACATTGTCTTGTTGCATCAATAGCCTCCCGATCATCCACGCACTGCTTTCCGCGGAGTGCACCCATCATTGGTCCAGACAGATGGAAGTTGGAAGGTGCGAGGTTCAGCTGTAGGGTGGATAAGGAAGGAGAATCCTACTTTTATGGGCGCCTCTCTCTTGAGGAGACATGCGTGTGGTCTTACGTTGTCTTAAAAAGAAGTTCGTTTGCAGCTTTTTAGCGACGAACTCACTGAAGGCATTTCTTCAAATTCCTGAGGGTAGCACAATACACTTCAGAGTTGATCGTTGCACCAAGAGGGAGGACATCAAACAGAATAACACCCTCTCAGACCCAGAAGACCTTCGCGATGACTTTACCTGCTAACGGTTCGGCTGTGAACTTTTTCTTCGAAGCAGAGGTGATAAAAAAAAAAATGGTTGAAACGGCTCTGAGCACTATGGGACTTAACATCTATGGTAATCAGTCCCCTAGAACTTAGAACTACTTAAACCTAACTAACCTAAGGACATCACACAACACCCAGTCATCACGAGGTAGACAAAATCCCTGACCCCGCCGTGAATCGACCCCGGGAACCCGGGGGTGGGAAGAGAGAACGCTACCGCACGACCATGAGCTGCGGACCAGAGGTGATATTGCGCCACTTCATGGATTGCTGTTTTGCTTCCGGTTCAAAGTTATGAAATAGCATTTATTAGCCTGTGGCGATGTTCAACAAAAAATGTTACGATCAGACCCGAAACGTGCAAGGAATGCCACACATATGGTCCTTCGTTGCTATTTAAGGTCTTTTGTTACGCCGCGAGGAACTCATGCACACCCCTTTAGGTGTCCCAACTGGTGGACGAGTGTGTCGCCAGTACCAAAAGAGAAGTCAAGTTTTGCAGTGAGGTGGTTGATTGCGATCCGTCGATCACTTCGAACGAGACTGTCGGCATGTTCTAACATTACAGGAGTCACAACTGCGTGCGATCGGACAGCACGCGGGAGATCGGCCATGTTTACGCGACCTTGTTGCGATGACGACAGCCGCCTCGACCAACGAATCACCTTGCATTTGTTCACTCCCACGTCTCCGTAGACATTTCGCAAGCGCCTACAAATATTTGTGGTACTCTGGTTCTCCACCAAAAGAAACTCGATGGCAGCTTTCTGTTTGGAACGCAACTCCGTTACAGACGCCATGTTGAAAGCAATGTATTACGCTGCCATGTATCGGAACTTCATGAAACTACAGTGGCTGAAGCTGGAATATTCAGCCATGCCCCACCACACATTACCCATTTTTCAGCCTATATAGGCCTAGAAAAAAATATGGTGCATTACTTATTGAACATCCGTCGTATTATAAATCGTCCCAGTCCTTTGGGTAGATTTGAAATTTAGGTCGTATACCAAGATTTTCACATCAAAAATTTATTCATTAACTTAACCTTTTCTATCAATGTCATGTTTCTTGTTGCGTTTGCTTCAGTTAGTGCTCTGGCAGAACTTAGCATTTGTAAACTGTCAGTTGTTGAACATTGGCTTGGACATATATGACGATCTTACCATTCTCTTTTATTATGTACAAAACCCTTTGGAATTGTCTTCTGTTTGTCCATATAGGTATGGACACCGTTTTCGTAGGATGTACTATTGCACCCTATGGATGCTCTTTCGAATAGGTCTAAACCTCTATTCAGCTTGTTCAACCCTTTGCTGTTTATAGTAAATATCGCTAGGTCATATGCGTAAGCTTCGCAAACTATGAGTGAGTTTTCCGCTGCTAGACACGTGCATGAGGATGAGATTTTGCGTAGTAATGGATCGAGCATTATGACAAATAATGCCATAAATAATGGGAATCACTGTTTTATTAAGCACTTGACTGTAAATGTATCTGTTGCTTCTCAGTTGATGATGATTCTAGTTAGAATTTTTTATTAAATGAAAGATTATAGTCGTCAATTTTTTCTCAAATCCAAGAACGTTCACGACTGTCTTGGGGTATTGATGGCTGATCCTGTCGAATGGCTGTTTCGAGTCGACTGTCATTATTGCTGTGGAAATCTAGTCGGCTGTAACATATCCAATTAAATCGTGATACGTCTGAACTGCGTTGAATATTGATTTGCCTTTTACGGCGAATATGTGTCTCGTACATGGTCACTATCTCCAAGTGTGATGGATCGAAGAATTTCGATTTCGTATTGCTTTTGACTTTTTGGTATTAAGACAAATCTGCTTTTGAGGAAATGTGGGACATATGTTCTATTTATAAGTCTGATGCTCATTGTCCTACTATTTTTTACCATAACGGGGTATGGGCCTTGGCAGTGCGCCTCCAGTAACCAAAGCAATGGACCTCGCTGGAGAAAAGCGTAATTGCTTATTGTCAGATCTCTGAAAACAAAAGTAGCCTGTTTTCCATACCGTATAGCTCGAGTCGAGCGCATAGCCTCCATTTGTCTCCCGAGTTCCTTGAGGAAATCTTATGTTAGTGTGTACATGTCAGCACTGTCAGAAGGCAGATTTTCACTAAATGACGAAAGGCAAATTGGCGACGTCTCATCGGAATTTCTGTCTCCTCCTCAGCGAAGAACGTGCCTCTCAGCCACCTTCATTGATGCTCATCATAGTACGCATACAGTAGTAGTTTGCAGACTTTTGTCTCACAATAGTTTACTAAGCAAAAAAACTTTTTAAGTGTTTGAAGAATTAGCCCAAAGATCGAAAACATGCATTTAAAATATGCATTTGATTATTTTATAAACTATGGAACTTTTGTAACATGTTGGATCTTTGATGTTAGAATTAAGCACTTAGATCATACCTTTATAACGTTCTGATTATTTGTTTAGAACATTAATTCTTCGTCGTCATCATAATCATCATAATCATCATCATTTTCTTCTTGTCCTTCTTCGTCTTCTTCTTCTTCTTCATGCATTAGACCGTTCGAACTGTTACGAACCTCGGCTTTGATGTTTGCATCGTCTCTCTGTGTTCCACAGAGTGTGCAGACCATAGACGTCATTCCACACACTACCTGTCTACCTGCAGATTGAGTGTGGCAAACGTTCATCGCTCAACTGCTCTGTAGAAGATCTACAATTTTGTCGATATTCTAAGAGTTTTCTAATCTTAGTCTGAGATACATAACTACCAAACACAAAGTACGGTTTCAACAAAGGTGGGGTTCTCTCTCTTTCGCTAAGTTACAACATAACACAGAACATCTTACCAATGGACTGGGTACAAACGGTCATTTCAGATTCATTACCTAATAGTGTGCTACCCTTTAGGTGAAATATGTAATGTATGCATGTTGGTACGTTCTGCCCCTGTTGGTTTCCCATGGCTGGTGTGTATGGAGAGTTGTATCAAACCATTTCTAACATCGAGATAAAGTGTTTCTGTGCCGAAGTGTATGTAACATACGATATTTTCTTCTACCATGTATAAAAAATGTGGCCTCAACCGTTGACCGTACTTTCTTTTAATTATACATGTAAGAAAATGCTACCACTATTCTCTCCCCTCATTTATTTAGGCTATCATCTGTTACAGAAGACAGCGTCAAGCTGTGAAAAACGTATTATTATTACCCATTTTGATTTCTCTTTCCCACCACACATTCGATTTTCTAACAGGATAACTTCCTATCGCAAAACCCAGAATGGTCCTACAGAGACCATTTGGTCTCTATGCCCCCAAATTCGGACAGAATGTGTTCCAGTTCTTGCTTATAAGTGACTATCGGTTTTCTCGCAATCCACAGGAGTTACGTGAACTGTGCTTGAGCATCTTTCGTCTTCAATCTCTGTTTTGCAGAAAAAGACATAAAATGTTGAGAAGATATTAAGATAAGACAAATGGGTAAGCGAGGAGCTGCTCAGACAACCATATATAATGCCAAACCATTCCTTTCTCGTTTGACACAATAAATATTTTTTAAAAATAGAATGAAGATGAGTGCCAGATTAGGACTCGATCTCACCTTCACCATCTTCAGTGCTCTCTTCTCGGTTGGACTGTGCGCCGAGGCTGCATAATTTAGTCGATGAGAGCAGTGTCAGAAAATGGCAAGGTTCCAGTTTCGAGCCCTAGTATTCGACACAGTTTTAGTGTGCCAGGAAGTTTCAATACAGAGCGCACTCCGCTCCAGCCGGAAAGATTCAGCACGGGGGTGTAAAGTTAAATTTATAAGTACAATTTCGGTCACATAAGTAATCATGCTTTTAATTGGAGGGCTACGAAATATCACATCACAATTCTCACGACTCTCAAATGACCGTATTATAAACTGACGATTTATATACGCTGACGGGGAAAAAACGCAACACCAAAACGTAATTAATGTAGACTAATGAAATTTCAGGAATACGTATGTCTAGGTAATATATTAAAGTGACTGACATTACAAACTCAGAGGTTAACGTAAATGTTATGTAAACCACTGCAAATTTGAAATGCTGGTACGTTAATAACCGGTTTAACCACTAGACTGTTGAATGCAAGCATGTTAACGTTCATGCATTGTGTTGTACAGGTGCCGGGTGTCAACTTGTGAGCTCGAATTCCATGCCTGTTACACTTAATCGGTCAATACACGGACAGTTAACGCTGTTTGTGGATGAGACTGCAGTTGCAGCTCGATTGGAGACAGGTCTGGTGATCGATCAGACCGAGGCATCATGTCGACACTCTGTAGAGCATCTTGATTTCTACGTCTGTTATGGGCGAGTGTTATCCCGTTGGAGAACACCCCCTGCAATGATATTCATGAATGGCAGCACAACAGGTCGAATCACCAGATTGACATAGAAATTTTCAGTCGAGGTGTATGGGATAACTACGAGAGTACTTCTGCTGTCATACCAAATCGTATACCAGACCATAACTCCAGGTGTAGGTCCAGTGTTTCTAGAAATCAAACAGGTTGGTTGCAAGTCCTCATCTGGCCATGTAACTCACACACGGCCATGACTGGCACAGAGGCAGAACCAGCTTTCATAAAAAAACACAACAGAACTCCACTCTGCTCTCCAATGAGCTCTCGCTTGACATCACTGAAGTCATAAACTGTGATGGTTTGAGCCCAGTGCAATGCACACTGGAAGGGGTCTGACTCGAAGCTGTCCTTGACGTTACTGATTTTTGACAGTTCGTTGTGTCACACTGGTGCCAAGTGTTGCTTAAATTCCTCCTGCAGGTGCAGCACGGCGCTCCAGCACCAAACGCCGAACACCATGTACTTCCCTCTCGGTAGTACCACGTGGCTATACGGAGCCAGGTCTTCTTGCGACCGTACATTCTCGTGAACACCGCTGCCAACAGTCACATACAGTGGGTGCCTTCCTGCCAAATCTTTCTGTAATATCACGTAAGATGCATCAAACGTTTCGCAGCCCTATTACACGGTCTCGTTCGAACTCACTGAGGTGTTCAAATGGCGTCTTTGTGGCCTTAAAGGCATTCTTGACCACCATCAACTCAGCACGTCCAGTTTCAAACATACCTACGCTCGTGACCGTTACGGCTTGTATTTGAAGCAAACCTGATTTGCATCCTCGTAGCGCCTTCTTGTGCGACTGACGACAAATTTGGATATACATCATCTTTAACTTGCAGAAATACGCCTACTAACTTTCGTTGATGTCGCACAACTCCTTCTTGTTATTGTGAGGTTTTTCCCGTCAGTGGAAACTTATTCCTCGGATTGCCAACTTGTTGCCACCAGTAGCTTATTAGCAGTATCACAAAGGCTGCGTTTGCTCAGTCATGTTACGCTCTTTTGGAGTGCCTGATTTTCTCACACCCATGGAGATGATAAATACCTCGTCGTTGATGGTGTCTTTATGAGAACGCAGGCGTATTCAGTCATCTTATTTAAGTTCCGATAAGTAAGGGCTAAACTAGGGTTTCGCTCCGTTCATCTTCATTCTTCCGGGCTGATGTCAGAAGAAACATCAGTGCCCACTCAGTATTTCTCAAATGTAAACTCCATTATAATTATCAGTTTAACATAAAATCACCTCATGGTTTTTGTTTCTTGATTCGAGAGCATTAGGGATGTTCTGTTGCAAGCCCAATTTCGCCAGCAAGTTTCGTGAGTGTCTTATAAATGTTAAGGTTGTCTCAACATTTCAAGGTCACGATGATACAAAGAACTTTCAAATCGTGTTCTGATGAAAAGAAATTAATATTTACTTTTATCACCATAATTAACTTTCGCCTTGCAGCAACCACTTTAACTTACAGTCAGTTTTAATGGATTCGTTGTGATGTTATTACCATTTGACAAAACTGAACTGTGGGTTAAAAATAATTTCATCGTACTGCTTATCACAGCATTATAACTGATGCTCCCCCAGTAGGCCTGCTCCACGCACTTCACTTTGAGAAACGTGCTTTACATATACACGCTGATGCGTTCTTAGTGACAAATATTATAGTATACAATCCAACATCACGTCTTCAAATTCTCCAGTGCGAACATTTATTTGTTGAAAAACGAAGGCCTGTACTGTGTGGCTTCAAGGAGCAGGTTCCTTCTAAGTTTGTATCCTTGTCAGTAAACATATTGTGATGACGTCTGTCCTAAATCTGGTCACTGTTGATTCCCTAGCTTCCCGGACACTACATTATGCAGCTTCATACATTAAACACGTTTCTGTAGGTTCCTTATACAAGTAATGCTCTAACTTTAACAACCAGTCATTAACTGTACATAGTGACAAACACATTGTCTGTATCATAGACGATAGTGTTTTGTTTTCCAAGGCTTGGCCACGGAAGTCGTTGAGGCACATAGTTGTTTGCTATGGACCATAAATAATTTACAAATGTGTGACTGTCGCACATTGCTTGCACAACTCCTCCTACAACCTGAAATATTCATTTAAACCATTGGTTTCCGGCGTCAAATTACTCGGTTTATTAGACTTTGTCACCTATACAGTTTTCACCCTAAAGAGCTTTTAAACATCTTATATTCTATGATGATGCAATTTCTTGCAGGATACTCTTGTTTCTAGGATATCAATATCGATTTTTTAAAGAATCCATACTAGTGTAATTTGCCACTTAGAGTCAGTGGAAGCTACATATTTTGTGGATAAACTTCCATCTACTGTTTGTATTTCGACTTTCTGGTTACTCTTAGATAATTTGGTGTTACAGCTTCGTCTTAAGGTGTACTTATTCCAGTCGACGCTTTCTATATTAACCAATTGTAGCACTTGCATCTGAGGTTAGCACAATTCTGCTCCACCTTGAGTCCATCTTCAGATTCCTTCATGTTGTCTGAATTTACGCACAGGCATGCGATCACAACAAACTGATGTACCGAAGCATTGGTCCTATGGGCTGTAAAGTTTGTTTTAAGTGTTTGTGACTGCCGATTGTTAAACATTCTTGCACAATCGACGTACGACATGCTCTTCATGTTACTTAGTTTCCTCCATGTTTGATGAGTTCCCAAACAATCGAACTGACACTGACTTTGGATAAATCGTAACGATGACAGACACAAAGTGAAGACTTGAACATCACAAGCTTATATTACCCGTTAAGTGAATGACAGAGATGTCTGGAGGACTAACAGGTGAAACGGAAAACTAATGCTTGTTAAATACGACATTACAAAATAACAGACAACGATGACCGTAACCGATAATTGCTCTGTGATAAGGTGGATAGGTGGTAAGTAGCGAGATAGGGGGAAGGAGCTGTTAACAACGATCTTAAGCAGCACAGGTACTCAGCTGTTAGTAAAAGATTCAGCATGTTCGTCTTCTTAACTATTCCTAACACATTATCGGCGATAATGCAAATGGAGCTGCTCCTATCTGCATCCCCCGCAGCAGAGGGGTAGACATATACACTGAGATAATGCCCCACACGACTGATACACGTACTAGCAATCTGCAGCGTTGCAACATTCACACGTCACCATTATTCATCGTATTATCGGTGCCCAGCCGACATAAACCGAGCGCCAGCCACGTTTACGAAGCCCCACGCGGCTGTTTCCAGAAATAATAACGATTTCCCGGCTGTGAAACGGTTCTGGTAATTACTGCTGCCTGTTTAGGGCCTGATTGTCAAAGAAACATTCTAGTTTACACAATCGCTGCGAAGTGCTAACTTCGGCAAATTTTATGATTAGTTCACAAGTCTATTGAATATAATCATTGACAACTTGTGTCGGTGTGTTTCTTTTCTTGATTTGTGCATCTCATGTCCGCAGCAGAGGAAATAAACCGGTGCTGTTTTTCCAATTTTAATAAAGAGGATTTACACTGAATGATTTAAGCAATAGATTTCTATCTACATTGGAAAACTAAATGACGCTAACTCCTTCTATAACATCTTGATGTTATGTATCTAGAGAACTACTTTTTAAACATAAAATAACACATTATTCTGCGCTAACCAATAATCAGAAAACTAAAAAAATTAAAAATGCGCTTTAAGTAATAGATTTTTATTCTCGATTGAACAGAACGGAACTTTTCTTCCGTCAGCTTCGGCGCATGGAAGAGGCACACGTTTCAGTCCTGTCCGTGGAACATTACTAGGCATGGAGCAGCTATTTCTAACCATATGTTTGCCAACGTTGAAGTGAAAAGCCTGATCTAGGATTTGCTCAACGATTTCCCTGGCTTTGCTCTTTCTCGATCCCAGGTAAGCGCAAATGGATGTCGAAGTATTGCAGACGCCACTCATATTACGAAAACGTCACACTTATATATTTATGTCGTCACTTAAAATGTCACACTTATAAATTTATGTCGTCACTTCCTTAATTCATTATCGCTAAAATTATCGTAAGCTCTAAATTGTGTCTGTCTCATTTCATTCTGGTTCTTGTTAAATTTGTGCATGAGCGCTATAATATATCAAAGTAGCACCTAACCCTCGAGCCCACTTTCAATAGAGTTAATCTTATTTTAATCACTGTTATTTTATCTGAGTTTAAATAATTTTATCCATGTATTGGGAGAATTTACTGTTATAAATGCATAAGTGAATGACTGTTTTTATATTATCTTTATAGTCAGTTGCCCAGCTTCACGGTTCAGGGAAATCCTGCTTCGCTTAATACTGCGTTATCTTCATCTGTGTAGACTACTTTATGTAGTTATGATATGTCAGTAAATTCATAAATCGTTGGCATTACCTGCAATATCTCTTCCGTTAAACCGCATGTGGTTTTCATACCCTTCACCAAATCTGTTCCATTTTTACTTGTGGCCATAGGTAAAAGCAGAATTTATCACTACAACTTTCAGTGAAATGTCCTACCAATTAATAAAATCCGGTCATATAAGATACGACGTACCGAAAATGTTTCACTAAAACGCTGTTCGTTAATGAGCCTTCCGCACCAGATGCGTATGGGCTGAAGAGGAACCGGTATGTACCTCTTATCTGGCCGAAATCCCTTTGACACGGCTGGACGGTCGATTGAACTCACCTCTTATCATTGCGTTAGTGATAACTAAGACGCAGCAAACAAAGTGAAATCGATGCTCTCCACCTTGTTGAAACTTGCTCCCTGTCATCCATGCAACGTGATGATCAGGCATTGTTGTGCGGTCTTCAGCCAGAACACTGGTTTGATGCAGCTCTCAATGCTACTCTATCTTATTCTCTTCGTCTTCGAACAACTACTGCAACCTACATCTTTCTGTACCTGCTTACTATCTTCATTTCTTGGTCTCCTACGAATCTTACCACACACACTTCCCTCCAATACTAAACTGGTGATCCTTTGGTATCTAAGAATGTGTCCTACCAACCGATCTCTTCTGTTGGTCAAGTTTTATCACAAATTCCTTGTCTCTCCAATTCTGTTCAGTACCTCCTCATTAGTTAAGTAATCGATCCATCTAATTTTCAGCATTCTTCTGTAGCACCATATTTCGAAAGCTTCTATTCTTTTTTATCTAAACTGTCTATCGTCCATGTTTCACCTCCATACTTGACTACACTCCAGACAAATACCTTCAGCAAAGGCAACCTAACGCTTAAATCTATGTTAGATGTTAACAAATTTCTCTTCTTCAGGAATGTTTTTCTTCCCATTTTCAGTCTGTATTTTATATCCTCTCTGCTTCAGCCATCATCGTTCATTTTGCCGCCCAAAAAGCAAAACTCATCTACTACCTTAGGTGTCTAGCTTCACATCAAAAACAGTTATGCATCACCCCGGTTACCAGAAGGCCTGAAGATAGACGTTCGCAGCCGGCCGCGGTGGCCGAGCGGTTCTAGGAGCTTCAGTCCGGAACCGTGCGAATGCTACGGTCGCAGGTTCGAATCCTGCCTCGGGCATGGATGTGTGTGATGTCCTTAGGTTAGTTAGGTTTAAGTAGTTCTAGGTTCTAGGGGACTGATGACCTCAGATGTTAAGTCCCATAGTGTTCATAGCCATTTGAACAATAGACTTCGGCTGTGAGTATTGTATCACAGACACAGTACCTTTGACTGTTCAGAGATTTCACTAACCCCCCCCCCCCCAAAAAAAAAGGTACATAGTGCATGTTGTCTGTAGTTCAACCATGCCTAGATGGTCAATACCTCTGTTCAATCGCGTCCGCATTGTTACTTTGTGCCAGGGAGGGCTCTCAACAAGGGAAGTGTCCAGGCCTCTCGGAGTGAACCAAAGCGATGTTGTTTGGACATGGAGGAGATACAGAGATACAGGAACAGTCGATGACGTGACTCGCTCAGGCTGCCCAAGGGCTACTACTCCAGTGGATGGCCGATACCTACGGATTATGACTCAGAGGGACCATGACAGCAACGCCACCATGTTGAATAATGCTTTTCGTGCAGCCACAGGACGTCATGTTACTACTCAAACTGTGCCCAATGGACTGCATGATGCGCAACTTCACTCTCGACGTCCATGGAGAGGTCCATTTTTGCATAAAACAGCGTTCGGCATACTGTGGATATTATCTATTCAGAAGAATGCCATTCGGATTAAAAATTGCGCCTGCAACGTTTCAGAGATTATTGAAGGGAGTACTCGGAGATTTATAACCATGGCAATGCTTTGTGTATTTCGCTGACATATTCGTCTATGGAAGCGGCCAATTGGTGTAGCCGCGTGGTCTTAGGCGCCTTGTCACGGTCGGTGCGGCTGCCCCTGACGGAGGTTCGAGTCCTCCCTCGAGCATGTGTGTGTGTGTGTGTGTGTGTGTGTGTGTGTGTGTGTTGTCCATACTGTAAGTTAGTTTAAGTTAGATTAAGTAGTGTTTAGGCTTAGGGACCGATGGCCTTAGCAGTTTGGTTCCATAACACCTTACCACAAATTTCCAGATTCTATGGAAGTGAAAAGGAACATCATACACAACGATTAAGGGAAGTATCCCTTATGTTAAAAGTAGCGAAGTTGACATTGAGTACAGAACAGTGTAATTTTGTGATGGAAGAGGTAGCATACCTAGGTCATATCAAAAGTAAAGATTAATTAGAGCTCTACGTAAATGTCCTGTACCAGAATTTGCAAAGAAGTTGATATCGTTCTTAGGAGTCGCACACTATTATTACCGATTCTAAAGGATTTTGGGATATTGCCAGACCGTTGACACAATTGTTAAAAAAGTGTATTAATTTTGTGTGGTCAAAAGAATGTCAGCATGCTTTTGAGGAGCTAAAAGAAGCTTTATTATCAGGTCCGATATTGGTACTTCCGGATGTTAATAGAGTATTTATTTCATCATGTGATGCATCGCACTATGCACTAGGCTGTGTGTTGTCACAAGAGGCTGAAGACATAGCACATCCGCTAGCTTACGCATAAAGACAGATTCTGCACAAGTAAATTATTCCACAACGGAGAAAGAGGTGTTGAGCCTTATTTATGGAATCACATAAAACAATTGTTATCTATGCAGTAAAAAGTTTAGAGTAATAACAGATCATGCGGCATTAAAATAGTTGTTGGGATTAAAGGAGTTTGCCAGTAGTCTGACGCCATCGCGATGGTAAGTAAGACTAAGTAAATTTGATTTCTGAGTCACGCATAAACACGAGTACCATTGCAGACGTCACGTGAAACGTTGGCATCAGTCGAATTTCTGAAGATGGATGTTTTACGTCAATCCAATAAAACCTCTCCAAGGAATAAGTACATACTCACAACCTCAGATCATTTTTCAAGATACGTAGATATGGTTAATACTGAAGCTTGGAGTGACTCGAAGAACAGTAACTGACCAGAGAACGAGCTTCATGTCAGATCTAGTCAATGAATTGTTTCAGTTATTGAATGTGAAGAAGTTAAGAACGAGTTCGCTCTATCCACAAGTCAATGGAAGAACTGAAAGAGTGCATAGGAGAATCGTGAAGATGCATGGATACTACGTTGACTTGCATCGCACCACATGGTGTGTCTGCCTAAGTATGTCGTCTTCCCCTACAACTGAAAACAGCATACAAATACATGACTATCGCCATATGAAGTAGTATATGGTCGTAAAATGCAATCACCAATCGACATATGGAAAACAAAGAAAGGGAAGACTGGTGAGTCTGTTCAGGAATTTTCCAGAGTGATTAGGAAAAATTGGAATAGAGTATGGAGCAAAACACGCAAGCACTGGAGAAACAGGAAGAAGCAGTGGGCCGTATGGCAAGAAGGCCTTGAAGATAGTCACTTAATATTTTTTTGGGTTAAGTACAGATTTAGTGTAATTAGTATAAGCAGCTGCAGAGCAGCAATGAATTTAAGGAGAGGAAAGTGACAGATATTAATGCCTATAGATGAGCGGTTCATAGCGGGACTACTGATCATCGCCGGTGTGGAAGCTTTAGTGAACCAGCACCTAGGAGAGGGACAGATGCCAACGTAGTGCTAACCAGTCATCGCTGGGTGATACGGGTTCTAGAAGGACTGATTGTGCCCATACACAAGCCACGAGGGGTATCCAGGATCGTTCATTATTGCCCATTGACGTTACTCAACAGTGGCAGCACCCCTAAAGCGATCGTTCCACTGTGTTGTATCGCAGACAGTGACCTGAAGTCATGAAATTTTCGTTTCTACTTCCATCTTCTCTTTAGGCTCGTCTTGGTGACACAATTGATCACCGTCTTGAGGTAAGTCTGGCGATGTCGTCGTGGAGGGAGAAATGGTGTTCAAATGGCTCTGATCACTATGGGAGGTCATTAGTCCCCTAGGCTTAGATCTACTTAAACCTAACTAACGTAAGGGTATTATAGACATCCATGCCCGAGGCAGGCTTCGAACCTGCGACCGTAGCAGCAGCGCGGTTCCGGACTGAAACGCCTAGAACCGCTCGGAGATATGGTGTCTGCCACACTGTCATGGACCATTGACTGCAATATGTTGTTTCGATCCGGGGCAGGAACAGCTGTTGCGGTTGCGGCCCGTGCATACGTGATGGGGAGTGAAGTACGTGTCACTGTGGATGAAACTTCACCAACCGGTGTCTGAGTCAGTCGGAGTTGAATAGAGGCCGATCGGACATGTCCTTCCTGGCCATAACCGGCGCAAGTACGTGGCTGTCCTTCGTACGTGACAATGGCTCTGCAGCCTCCAATTACTAGACAGGATGGCAAACGCTTCGTCAGTGAAAATCTTAATTTGGCGCACTCCGTTTAAGACGGGGTGTGTCTCAAACGTTTCCATTTTTCAGCCAGGTGGCTTAGCACGTTGCCGTTTGGTTTGAAAGCTGTCATCACAACATCTGGCTGGACTTTGAATGGCAGCTCGAAGACCCTCAGAATGCGAAATCCTTTATCCAGCGTGGTCGATCGTTACTGTTCCTATGTGGCCATTTGGATGTTTAAAATTAAGTCCAGGAGTGTGTCTGCACACATCATCAGTGCACTCCTCTTCATTGATCAGTTTTATGTATACAACACTGTTAGTTATAGAAAAGTGGATCCCAATGATGTCTTGAGGTGCAATATTAAGTTCTTCTCGGATGAAACGTCCAATTTCAAGTTCTCGAGGTCTTGCGTAGTCCGCTTGAAATGTGATCGTAATTGTGGAGTTGCGGTACGAGTGTGCCATGGCACTACCGGGAGACGTACGCGTTACACTCGCCGCAGCGGAAGGTAAACAGGAAAACACTCGCGCGCGCAGTACGCCAACAGGAGGGACTCAGGCACGACGCCCCTGCTCCACCGCTGCTAACAGTGGACTGCGACCACTCAGCTACCGAGGGCGGACTTTATAGTCATATTTTGATGCTATTTAGACGTATGTATTTGTGGTAATTAAATCAAATGAAATGCTTAGAACAGGGTACAGAAAATTCCTGAAGTTTACATGTTTCACGTTTGCAAGCAAAACTTAACATTTTTACGGCACTCTACCCAGGCAGTATTTCCTCTGACACCAGAGTACAGCATTTTTTGTTTTATTAAAAGCGGTACTCCCTTTGTTTTATTTTTTCGTGTATCCCTTTAGTTTATTCACCGCAACTAGCTAAAGTAACTTTAAATTGTACATTGAGCTTTAAATTTATCTTAGGTACCTAATAAATAGTGAAAATCGTCCGCCACTACCTTATAAAACAAGGCGCATCAAATGTGCTTCATATGGGGAACTGGTTAGAATATGCCGTACATCTGTTTACACTTTAAATTGCAGTTATGAACTATTTTCAATTGACGAAATATTTAACTTTCTTCTCGTAGTACGTTGTAGATGCACACGCTTAACAAGAATCAGACGCACGCTCAGGCGACATATTCTCTCTGTAACTCAGATCACTTACATGCCATTTCCTCGTAGTTTCATATCCCCTCCATGCTCATTTAAACGTGTTTCAGTTTTTACACCTAGTTGTTATTATCTAAGGAGAACCCAAAGCTGACACCTCAGGAATAACATCATATATAGGTACTTCAGATAGTACGTTAGACATGTCGTCCAACGCTAAGACCATTATGCAACATGAGTGGAGCTTTACCAGAAAAGAGTACATGTTTACAGATTTGTTGAGACACAGTTCTGCTACGTTAAGGGTAAAGTGCATCAGTGTGGGACAGAAATGATGCGGCAATAGGAAACGCAATCCAAATTTGAAGTACGCTGGACAGTACGATTCTTCTGAGGCAAACGTTTAAAGTGCACATATATTCTCAGTGAAGTTCTGGCGGTATATGGACCAGATTCAGTGTCATGTTCGGTCATAATAAAAAGGTGTCAGCAATTTCTCGAAGGCCGCACAGACGTGGCTAAGGCTGGACAGGAAGTCCAGATCTTGCACCATGCAGATTTCATCTTTTCGGAAATGTGAAAGAACATCTGCAGGAAAGAGATTTTCCAGCGGCGATGAGGTTCACAGAGCTATTCTTGAAAGACTTAGTGACAAAGCAGCTGATTTGTACCGTCGACGCTACGGTCGCAGGTTCGAATCCTGCCTCGGGCATGGATGTGTGTGATGTCCTTAGGTTAGTTAGGTTTAAGTAGTTCTAAGTTCTAGGGGACAGATGACCTCAGAATGTAAGTCCCATAGTGCTCAGAGCTATTTGAACCATTTTGTATCGTCGAAGAAATGAGCAATTGGTAGAACGTTTCGGCCTTTGTTTACAGAGACTTGGCGACTATGTTGAAAAATAGTCTCAGGTATCTGTATCACTTTGAAGTGCAGTTCAGCATTCAATAAAAGTTACTTGGCCCGCCATAATAATAAATGACACAGTATCTGAAGTGACTTCGTAGCAGCCAGTGTTATAGGAAACAAGTATGATCATTAAATGATTTGCTGTAAAATGAGGCATTGTTCCGCAACTCGTATTTCACTTATTCGTTTGGCACAGGTGAAATATTGTACACTCGTATGAGCTCTATACGACTATGGGTTGCATCACTACGCTATGAAGTTAATTACTAAACCTGCACAGATAAACAGAAAACCTTCGTGGGGATGTTTTCAAAACTTCCGATACCAGTATTAACTTTCCTGTCCATTTTGTCCATTTGGTAATACGTACTAAATGTTATATTGCTGAGTATATGATGGTTTCCTTTAGTTTCAATGTAAAAAATAATCTCCTTGGGGTAATAACCTTCTCAATCAACCAGGTTTCGAGAAACGTATTCTCTCTTTCCTCTTTTGGTGAAGAAAATACACTTCTCGAAAGGCTGTGGGCTGACGCGGTTGATAACCCAAGAAGATTTGATTCTATAATAACTTCTGGTTTTGTGTTATTGTTCAAATGTGTGTGAAATCTTATGGGACTTAACTGCTAAGGTCATCAGTCCCGATTGATCTAAATTATCCTAAGGACAAACACACAAATCCATGTCCGAGGGAGGACTCGAACCTCCGCCGGGATCAGCCGTAAAGCCTAAGACCGCTCGGCTAATTCAGCGCGGCTTTTGTGTTATTTGATATACTTTTTGCTGTATATTATTTCTTGTTCTTCTCGTAAGGAATACGGAAGAAAAATTCAGATATAGTACTACAAAAATAAAACTGAATATCCTCATGGGAATAAAGGCCCATTCGCTTGTTATTCAAGTTCTACACTCCACACAGTCATAACCAAGAAGTTAAACATCGAGGGCAGAGTGTCCGGCAGTCACATTTACTCTGGTGTTTCGGCAGATATTTGCATTTTCGTTTGTGCAAATTATAGCTCGTGTCGGCCCAAACAGATCGTGCTCATCACGTGTATCATACGATGCCCAGCGTCGAAGGAAAGCGTCGTTTTGTTTCTCCTATCAAACAAAATGATTTCTAAATCACAATTTTACGTGTCCATTCGGTAGATGGCTGCCAGATAAGCCTAGAGCGATATTCGCTTTACTTATATGCATTGGCAGCAGCAGTAAACCACGAAGAACACACAGTACTCTAGAAGCGACTGGGCAGCTAGCTTCTACGTGTCGGTAGTAGTCAGCCAGGCCAGCGCTGTGCTGTGGCTGCTTGAGTATTGGTTATTTCTCGTCTTTTTCTGTCCCTATTAACAGATATCGGTAAAACGAATATCGTACTATACTAATTTAGGACCACTCTGTCGAATGGGCACGTAACATTCCACTTTAAAAACCATTTTCTTTGTAACTGAAAACAAAACGTCGCTTTCCATAGACGCTGGGCGTCGCATGAAAGAAGTGACAAGAAGCAGTTGTTTCGGCTGAAACCATCTACACGTTGAAAAAACAAAATTTTAAATATCTGTTGCAAGAGCAGAGAAAATGTGTCGGACGACTCTTTAGGGTAGACTCCCTACACAACGTGCCTTCTCAGACAAACAGGAGCTGCAAAAAAATGGCTCTGAGCACTATGGGACGTAACATCTGAGGTCATCAGTCCCCTAGAACTTAGAACTACTTACAACTAACTAACCTAAGGACATCACAAACATCCATGAACGAGGCAGGATTCGAACCTGCGACCGTAGCGGTCGCGCGGCTACAGACTGAAGCGCCTAGAACCGCTCGGCCATAACGGCCGACCAGGAGCTGCAGATAAAGTGCATAAAACTCGGAATGTTATTCTGACACCGGTCTATTCCACTACAAACGTTACTCTTAATTAAAAATTCCGTTCTTGTAATGAATTTTTCAGTTCTACAGGTCTCCTAAACAACTTAAATTTTCCCTCGCTGGAAATTTCGTGTTGTCGATGTAAAAATAAACTGTATTAAATATATACACAAAACTCCTACAGTCTTTAATCGTATAAAACAAAACATTCGTCTCTGTTCATATGATAGATGATGCATTTTGCACATGAAGGTTAAAGAAATAATAGTCATAATTAAAAACTATATCTACCATAAGAACTCATTCTCTCTCTCTCAAATTCCTTTTGGAAATTGGAAATTTGTGGTAAGTTCCTATGGGACCAAACTGCTGAGGTCATCGGCCCCTAGCTTACAAACTACTTAATCTAACTTAAACTAACTTACGCTAAGGGCAACACACACACACACACATGCCCGAGGGAGGATTCTAACCTCCGACGGGGGGAGTCGCGCGGACCGCGGCAACGTTCCCATGACCGCGCGGGTACCCCGCGCGGCTAAATTCCTTTGTAAACACAGATATTCGCTTGAAGATGTGACTGTCAGCTCCTTGTAACTGTCAACACGTGAACGGGAAGCCGAACAAAAACTATGCTAATCTACGTTTATAAGTGTGTACGTGATGACTGTCATCGAAACGTTGCGGTATTAGTACTTGACTGGAAATCCACTCATTTTCCATTTTACACACACACACACACACACACACACACACACACACACACACATTATTACCACTGCCGACTGCGTCACCGGATGCCGCCTGATAGTGTTCCGGGCACGCGACCCGGTAACGAAAGTATGTAAGAGGAGCGTACAGGGACAGGGGATCACCCTAGCGAAGATGTGGGCTGCAAATGGGGCAGTCCATTGAGATAAGCTACTTTGACAAATAGCGCTTTATTACTACGCAGAGCCGATGAACACGTATCTTGAAAAGGGCGAAGCTGGTCAAATGTTCACGTGCTACTGCCGTTATCGTCGACGGAAAGAGGTAGGAGACTGAAACGACCCACTGGTTGCTAAGTAGTTGGATGTCCACGACGCTTCACAGAACGTGAGGTTAGGAGATTTGACTGCTCTGTAAAATAGCATATATGGTGATCTCTGGCATCTCTGTTGAAAGAGCAGAATGCTCGTGGACACACATCGTGTTTCGGACCACGCAGTTCCTCGTTCATTGTTGAACATGGAGATCCGCAACAGACCACTTTTACGTGTTCAAATGTTGAACCTACGGCATCGTCAATTACGACTGCAGTGGGCACGGGACCATCGGGATACCACCGTCGATCAATGGAAACGAGTCAGCTCTTCGGGTGAATAATATACACCCCTGGAAATTGAAATAAGAACACCGTGAATTCATTGTCCCAGGAAGGGGAAACTTTATTGACACATTCCTGGGGTCAGATACATCACATGATCACACTGACAGAACCACAGGCACATAGACACAGGCAACAGAGCATGCACAATGTCGGCACGAATACAATGTATATCCACCTTTCGCAGCAATGCAGGCTGCTATTCTCGAATGGAGACGATCGTAGAGATGCTGGATGTAGTCCTGTGGAACGGCTTGCCATGCCATTTCCACCTGGCGCCTCAGTTGGACCAGCGTTCGTGCTGGACGTGCAGACCGCGTGAGACGACGCTTCATCCAGTCCCAAACATGCTCAATGGGGGACAGATCCGGAGATCTTGCTGGCCAGGGTAGTTGACTTATACCTTCTAGAGCACGTTGGGTGGCACGGGATACATGCGGACGTGCATTGTCCTGTTGGAACAGCAAGTTCCCTTGCCGGTCTAGGAATGGTAGAACGATGGGTTCGATGACGGTGTGGATGTACCGTGCACTATTCAGTGTCCCCTCGACGATCACCAGAGGTGTACGGCCAGTGTAGGAGATCGCTCTCCACACCATGATGCCGGGTGTTGGCCCTGTGTGCCTCGGTCGTACGCAGTCCTGATTGTGGCGCTCATCTGCACGGCGCCAAACACGCATACGACCATCATTGGCACCAAGGCAGAAGCGACTCTCATCGCTGAAGACGACACGTCTCCATTCGTCCCTCCATTCACGCCTGTCGCGACACCACTGGAGGCGGGCTGCACAATGTTGGGGCGTGAGAGGAAGACGGCCTAACGGTGTGCGGGACCGTAGCCGAGCTTCATGGAGACGGTTGCGAATGGTCCTCGCCGATACCCCAGGAGGAACAGTGTCCCTAATTTGCTGGGAAGTGGCGGTGCGGTCCCCTACGGCACTGCGTAGGATCCTACGGTGTTGGCGTGCATCCGTGCGTCGCTGCGGTCCGGTCCCAGGTCGACGGGCACGTGCACCTTCCGCCGACCACTGGCGACAACATCGATGTACTGTGGAGACCTCACGCCCCACGTGTTGAGCAATTCGGCGGTACGTGCACCCGGCCTCCCGCATGCCTACTATACGCCCTCGCTCAAATTCCGTCAACTGCACATACGGTTCACGTCCACGCTGTCGCGGCATGCTACCAGTGTTAAAGACTGCGATGGAGCTCCGTATGCCACGGCAAACTGGCTGACACTGACGGCGGCGGTGCACAAATGCTACGCAGCTAGCGCCATTGGAAGGCCAACACCGCGGTTCCTGGTGTGTCCGCTGTGCCGTGAGTGTGATCATTGCTTGTACAGCCCTCTCGCAGTGTCCGGAGCAAGTATGGTGAGTCTGACACACCGGTGTCAATGTGTTCTTTTTTCCATTTCCAGGAGTGTATTACATAACATTTCATGATCAGTGAGATGTGGGAGTGAAAATTAAGAAATTTTGCATCCAGTGATGATATTTAGGATTTGTCCTTAACTTAGAATTCTGTGCGGATGTAGTTTGTAAGGAGTCGAGTATGGACTGCGTTCTGCTGGTTATTCCATTGTAGTCAAATTGCCCAAACATCCACATTACGCTATTGTGTTATGTACTGGAGTAGAGAATCCAGTCTGGTTTTGCGATATAAGTTTATTTGCGTAATATGTGCTGGCATCCTCGTTGATCATTCCTATATTTCGTTTTGTTTTCTGCACACCAATCTGTATTAGAGAGAGCCCACTAAATGGCATTTCCGGATAACTAAATTCACAACATGGCGTGCGGTTCAATATACGCCACAAGATATCTCTAAACTCGGACGTTGAGACGATCATGAAGGTGCAGTGTGTAATCTTGAGTAGTAATATTTAGTAACGCCTTTTCTCGTAATTATATCTTTAATGCCAAATACTAGTCAAGCACCATGTTTGTTAATGTTAGGGAAACAAAAAAACTGTCTAGCATCAAACTAAATGTTTTAGTACAGCCTTTCGTATTGTTTACTGAAAGTAAGATAGTTGATAAACTATTTTATCAAACGAAAGTTGTTTTAGGAATTTTAACATAGCTGTAAACAGAACTAAGGAAAAACTTTTCTCTTAACTAGTTTATGCAGTAACTGAGTAGAGAGAACCTAATTTTATGGTACAATTCTCGATATTTCTTAGGTTTATGTAATAATACTCATATTTTTGGAATAGGTTATAGTATTTATTGTCGACCAGTTCTGCCCAGTAACTAGTTACAGTTATAACCGGTCTTATCTCAAGGTCACTGATAAGGATATCCAGTGTTAGATACACCTGAAGCGATTGTGAAAGATATATTCAAGGTACACAGGGAGAACCCCGTCCTACCCATGCCCTTGTATGTGTTACATTCAAGGTCATCCCCTCCACCCCCCTAGGCGTGCTCACACACCTCAGACACTGCCAGTTCTAGATAAAAATGACCTTGAGTATCAGGTTACACACTCTGCCCAATCACCTTTCTATACCCCCTCACCTGCTTCTCTCTGAACCAATGTCAAGGCTTAAAAAATGCCCAAAACCAGTAAACCAACAGGAATCAAGTTCTCCCCATCCCTCGTCCTCTTTGTAACAAGAATCCAATTGCCTGAGTCCCTACATTCGAGGTCTGCACTCCATAGTGAAAGAATCACCATGACGTCCCAGCAAGGACCAGAAAGCGCTTCCAGGCAGAGAAATAAGAATAAAAACTCCTCGTATGTATTTGTCCATCAGTTATTATTATTGTTATACCAAGTAACAAATTAACTTATATTTACATTTCGTTATTTTTTCCAGCAGTGCAATTGGCCACTAATACTGTAGTAGTAGAACTGCTGGACCAGTACACTCAAGTGGTCAACATACCTTTATCTGCGCCATTACGCCAGCAGCAGCTGCCCACAGGCATTCTTGCCTATTTATCGAACCTGCCATTCCACTATTCTACACGAAAGCCATAGCCACAGCAGGAGCAGCCACCACCAGAACTTCTTTAGCTCATCGAGTCTATGTTAAGGCCTGCAAGATTACTGCCATTTGTCAGCACATACAGTTGGACTGTCTAGCACCTGAAGTTGAAGCTGAAGTAATTATAGAAGTAGAAAACGTTCAATGCGTCAGACTATCTTTTTAGCACGATGAAGAGTATTGAGAAGATGGCGAACGCTTATCAGCCATCACACACTCCTATTGATGTTCATAAGTTAGGATGTAACGTGGCCATAGTTGACATGCATGGAGAGGCAGTGCTTGGATTAATGTTATGGGACATGACCATATACCTGAAACATTCCAGTGTTGTGAAACTGAATGATTTGTATTGTGGATTAGTGATAGCAACAGACAGACTTTTTCATTGGCGTCCACATGTAAAAGCGTCATAATAAGATTTTGCTCACTATTTGCGTAACAATAGTGTAAATATGGACCATTTGGAACACTGTATTTCACCTGTCTCAAACTATGTAAGTGTAGATCCTATAAAGTTCATAGAGACGGAATTCATGGACAGTTTCCTAGTGTATGTTGTCGCAGCTATTCTATCGCATGCCATAACGAGCGAATTTAAGGCATACGGAAGACATTTGTTTGCAAAGTACTGTGTTATGGGATGACTCTAAAAAATAAATATATGTAAATAAAACAGAATATTTGCTGTAAAATAACTGATAATTGCTATTCCTTCTCTCCCCCCCCCCCTCCCCCCCGCCAAGTTCAACACTTCGGAAAAACCTACCAATATTATTCAAGAAATAAGCACTCACAAAACCAAAACAAAAGTTGCTACTTACGAATTGGTGCCTGTGCAGGCCCTCTGCCAGCACTACCGCTTGCTGTCCGTCGCCCATAGCCACCGCCTCTCACCACCTCCCTCGATGTCTGTGCAACAGTGTCCAACCACCACAGAGATTAGTCTGAAGCTGCCAGTGTGATAAGCTATCCACGTGTAGCTACTTTCATAATGGTCGACATTCACACAGTTGCAGTGTTTCCGCCTCCTTCTCAGATAATGGTCAGCTGTATTCAAGTATGAGTTAAGGGTTTATGAAAAGGAGAGTCACCATGGCTTAATGAGTAGCATGTTTATTTCATAAACAGATTCATATTACCATAATCAAACCAAGATGCTCAGCATCAGTAAAAAAAATGTGAATGTCATGTGACTAGGGCCTCCCGCTGGGGAGACTGTTCACCGGGTGGTGGTGATTAGGACAACACAACACCCAATCAGTGAGAGGAGAAAAACCTCCAACCCCGCCGAGAATCGAACCCGAGCCCTGAGGATTGACATTCTGTCGCGCTGACCCCTCAGCTACTAGGTGCGGACACTAAGCATTACTGACTACATATATTATTACCATTAAAAAAAGTTACATTGGGAAGAAAATCAATTATTTATGTCATCATCCTATTTGCAGCCAACACAGTGCAGTTTAATAGGGGGACATCCATCTATATGACATAGTGCATTTACATAATAATGTTTATAGAAGGTCTCATACAAAGAAGCATTTCTGAATGCTTGAGGCAACCAGTTAAATCTTTGTGAAATATCACGTAACATCGGTATAAGTTGTGTAGGAAACAAATAACAGTCTCTAGCACAGTCGTTTTCTGAGTTTACCATAAATATCCAAAAGCGTATTACACATGTTTGTAGATTTCAGCCACTGATACGTGTAGTAAGCATTAACAAGTTTCTTCTCGTTGAAACTATAGACCTCCAGCTGAATAGCTGTAACATAAGCGGGAATAATCAGCTACAGCTGCATCTGGGTTAAGCAGATTTCTTGAATACACCAAAGCTGTGTAGTCATTATTCTCACATAACAGCGAGTTAATGGCTGAACTCGAAGTACGTCCAGATGCGTTGGTGGTCGTAACTTGCAATACACACTCATTCCCTCACATAAGTTATCAACTAGTACCGTCACTGTAGATTTAGCGTCAATGATCATAACCTTGTTCTTTTTGATGATGGATTATTTGGACTAACCCGAGAACTGAAATCTTAAAGGACAGCGAAAGTAAAGAAATTGTCAATAGTTTTTACACAGAGGAATTACAACAAACTTCTGAAGCGAATGTGTTTCTCGTAGAGAATGTCATAATAAGTCGAAGGAAGAAGGCACTAGTCAAACGCCTTGCCTTTCGTTGACCACCAAACATTTAGGTGAACGCTCATTATTTGGTATATAACAGGATGTGCAAACCTCAGACAGTGCAGTAGCATAACGTGAGTACTAGGATGTGCGTCAGAGGTGGCAGTCATATTCTCGTTAAGTTACCAGTTGAAATTGAAATGCAGTTCTCTCTAAAGAACTATTATGGACCGGGAACTAAGGTGAAAGAGCATCTAGCTTGTAATGATAAGCGGACTTATTTACCAGAGGACGCCTTCAAGGCATAATTTAGCATACACTGCAAATCAACGTTGGACAGCATGTCATGATGCTGATAGAATTTCAGCCGGTAAAACCAAGAGAATACGTAGAAGAAAGGACACAGGCATAGGACAAGGTATTGAGCATTCACAGATGGTAAATCAGTGCATACCAAACTTAAATTTACTGCTGTAATAAATTTCAAACAAGTCACAAATGCTAAGGAAGCAGAAGAAAAATCTATAGAACGTCTAAAAAACTGCATCCAGTCAGCGGCAACAGAGGCAAATTGTGGCTTTAAGTTGAAAGGAAGCAGAAAAAGACGTGTTGAAGCGCATAGGATTCTGACAATACCTATGACATCTGGTTGAATTGCCCCAGTTCTAAGTCCAGCGCTATTGGAACTATCGGCAATTTGTTCATTGGCATGAGGAGTGGCTGACATAGCCCGAACATAAACAATTCACAGAACAAAGAGGAGCAACTGCAGGAAGCTAAAACGCATAATAGGACGATCGAGGCCATCACTGTCAGTTAAGGACTATATGTAAAACGAGACAAGAAATGACTTCGACCGTTTATTAAAAACATTTCCCCTACCTATACTACCGGACAAACCGCTTACAAAAGAAGATCTGCATAAATTTATCAAAATAACTAAAAATTCCAAGATAATGTGGAGTGTTTATGCAGAACACATTCCCAAAGACGATGTAGAATGTAGATCGTAAATTTAGATGTCGGGGGGACGTGTGTTGTGTATGAGTATGCTTTCACATGTCTGGAGAGTTGTGCAATTATTTCACCCGCATCCACGTGTTCTACAGTTTTCGAAGCTACCTAGACTTCGATTCATATCTCTGCGGATATTTTTTCCTCGTGTTTCGTGTGACGATTTCATAAAAATGATCATCATTCACATCACTACATGAGTTGAAGTTTAAATGTGATTTCGTACATTCAGACTTTAATAAAACATTCGTCAGTATTAACTGCGGACTCTCTCTCCGCCCACCCCCTCCCCAATAGGCCGAACCAAAGGGGAATGGAGTATTCCATTGATCAGCCTGGAAACATTCAACAGCATTGATAGTATCACCAAGGTAAACAGTAAACTCCACCTCAGAAGTGACAAAGTCATGTAAACACTCTCTCGCCAATACAATACTAATGATTTAAATGCAATTATACACTGAGGTGACAAAAGTCATGACATAGTGATAAGCACTATACAGATGGCGATAGAATCGCGTACACGAGATATCAAAGGGCAGTGCATTGACGGAGCTGTCATTTGTACTCAGGTGATTCACGTGAAAAAGTTTCCGATGTGCAGCGTCCAGAGTGTGCCGATAATACTAAATTGTAGAGATTATCTCTCACCACGGAGAACTCAGTAGCCGACGGTCCCCTTAACGACAGAGAGCAGTTATGTTTGCGTAGAGTTGTCAGTTCTAAGAGACAAGTAAAAGTGCGGGAAATAACTGCAGAAATCAATATGGGACTTTCGACGAACGTATCCATTAGGACAGTGCGGCGAAATTTGGAATTAATGGGCTATGGAACAGACGACCGGCACGAGTACCTTTGCTAACAGCACGATGAGATCCCCTGCAGTGCCTCTGATCATACCGATTGGACCCTCGGTGACTGGAAAACCGTGACCTGTCCAGATGAATCCCGTTTTCAGTTGGTAATAGCTCACGGTAGGGTTCGAGTGTGGTGCAGACCCCACGAAACCGTGAACCCAAGTTGACAACATGCACTGTGAAAGCTAATCATGGCCTCATAATGGTGTGGGCTGTGTTTACATGGAATGTCCTGGTTATGTCTGGCTACTTGGGGACCATTTGCAGCCATTCATGGACTTCATGTTCCCAAACTACAATCGAGTTTTTATGGATGACAATATGTCATGTCATCGGGACAGCGTTGTTCGCAATTGATTTTTGAAGTACTTAATAGACAATTCGCGCCAATTATTTAGCCAGCCGGATCAAACGACATGAATCGCAACGAACATTTATGGGACATATTCGAGAGGTCAGTTCGTGCACAAAATCCTGCAGTGGCAGCACCTTTGCAATTATGGACAGACAGCTATAGAGGCAGCACAGCTCAATATTTCTGCAGGGAACTTCCATAGATGTGTTGAGTCCATGCCACGTGGAGGTGCTGCAATAATCCGGGAAGGAGGTGGTCTGACAGTTGTTGTTGTTGTTGTGGTCTTCAGTCCTGAAACTGGTTTGATGCAGCTCTCCATGCTACACTATCTTGTGCAAGCTTCTTCATCTCCCAGTACCTACTGCAACCTACATCCTTCTGAATGTGCTTAGTGTATTCATCTCTTGCTCTCCCTCTACGATTTTTACCCTCCACGCTGCCCTCCAATACTAAATTGGTGATCCCTTGATGCCTCAGAACATGTCCTACCAACCGATCCCTTCTTCTGGTCAAGTTGTGCCACAAACTTCTCTTCTCCCAAATCCGATTCAATACTTCCTCATTAGTTATGTGATCTACGCATCTAATCTTCAGGATTCTTCTTTAGCACCACATTTCGAAAGCTTCTATTCTCTTTTCTTGTCCAAACTATTTGTCGTCCATGATTCACTTCCATACATGGCTGCACTCCATACAAATACTTTCAGAAATGACTTCCTGACACTTAAATCTATACTCGATGTTAACAATCTTCTCTTCTTCAGAAACGCTTTCCTTGCCATTGCCAGTCTACATTTTATATCCTCTCTACTTCGACCATCATCAGTTATTTTGATCTACTTTAAGTGTCTCACTTCCTAATCTAATTCCCTCAGCATCACCCGACTTAATTCGACTACATTCGATTATCCTCGTTTTGCTTTTGTTGATGGTTATCTTATACCCTCCTTTCAAGACACTATCCATTCCGTTCAACTGTTCTTCCAAGTCTTTTGCTGTCTCTGACAGAATTACGATGTCATCGGCGAACATCAAAGTTTTTATTTCTTCTCCATGGACTTTAATACCTACTCCGAATTTTTCTTTTGTTTCCTTCACTGCTTGCTCAATATACAGATTGAATAACATCGGGGATAGACTACAGCCCTGTCTCACTCCCTTCCCAACCACTGCTTCCCTTTCATGCTCCTCGGCTCTTATAACTGCCATCTGGTTTCTGTACAAATTGTAAATAGCCTTTCGCTCCCTGTATTTTACCCCTGCCACCTTCAGAATTTGAAAGAGAGTATTCCAGTCAATACTAGCCATACCTGACGATGAATTTATTTGTTGTAGATGAGAGCACGCTGTCGCCCGTGGTGCGTGATAGGACACTGGAGAATCTGATGGATCTTACTGATGTACTAGTGGATGGCGTTTGTCCCTTGGCTACCTCTAATACCCAGTGGCACGTCCTCTTGCATTGATGCATGCCTGTATTCGTTCTGGCATACTATCCACAGGTTCATCAATGGACTGTCGGTCCAGATTGTCCCAATCCTTAGCGGCGATTCGGCGTAGATCCCTTAGAGTGATTGGTGTGTCACGCAGTCCATAAACAGCACTTTTCAATCCGTCTCAGGTATGATCGATAGGGTTCATGTCCGAATAACATGCTGGCCACTCTAGTCGAGCGATGTCGTTATCCTGAAAGAAGTCATTCACAAGATGTGCACGATAAGGACTCGAATTGTCGTCCATGAAGACGAATGCCTAGCCAATATGCTGCCGATATTGTTGCACTGTCAGTCGTGGGATGGCATTCACGTATCGTACAGCCGTTACGGCGCCATCCATAACCACCAGTTGCGTACGTCGGCCCCACATAATGCCACCCCCAAAACAGCAGGGAACCTCCACCGTGCTACACTCGCTGGACAGTGTGTCTAAGGCGTTCAGACTGACCAGCTTGTCTTCAAACACGTCTCCAACGATTGTCTGGTCGAAGGCATAAGCGACACTCATCGGCTAAAGGACGTGATTCCAGTCCTGAGCGGTCTAGTCGACATGTTGTTGGGCTCATTTGTATCGCGCTGCATGGTGTTGTGGTTGCAAAGATGGACCTCGCCATGGATGCCGCGAGTGAAGTTGCGAATCATGCAGCATACTGCGCACAGTTTGAGTCGTAACACAACGTCCTGTGGCTGCACGATAAGCATTATCAACATTCTGGCGTTGCTGTCAGTGTTGCTCAGAGCCATAATCCGCAGGTATCGGCCACCCACTGCAATAGTAGCACTTTGGTAGTTGTTTACATCTTTGGGCGGGTTTAGTGATATCTCCGAACAGTCAAACGGACAGTGCCTGTCACACAACATCGAGAGTCAATGTCTATATTGACGAGTTCTGGGAACCGGGATAATGCAAAACGTTTTTTGATGTGTGCAATAGGGGTGAATGGAATGACGCAGCAGCTGCGGAGATACAGTTCATGAAGTTAACCCAGGCAATTACTTCATTCTCCATTATTTTTTCGTGGGGAATGATTCTAGTCGTTCAGGGACATATACTTAAGTAGTAGAGGTGGTAGTTGTAGTAGTAGTAGTAGTAGTAGTAGTAGTAGTAGTAGTAGTAGAGGTGGTGGTAGTAGTAGCAGTCCGTTTTCCTTCTCTCTCTTCTACAATTATGTATTACACATTTTCATGCATTACTTATGTGAGATTTATTTTCTAAGTGCAGTCGATGGTAACACTGCAAGGAAATGGATGAATACTGATCAATAGGACGAACTTGATATAATATTACAGAAAATCATGGTAAACTGTCATGTGATGAGTTCCTCGGGATAGATTCAGATGCCAATAATTTTGAGCATAATTAAACAAATTACAAAATTATTATAGATGTCTGCATATATATTTTTTTACATCTGCACAACCTGACAAGGTTAAGACGTGTTCACCGCTAGCAGGTCACTCCATATCGTGGACGACCCTGTGGCAATCCGGTCCATCGACATCAAGTCATATTCTTACATCTCGTACACGTTTTCTGTGGTCTGGGCGGTGCTTTCTGAGGCCTGGACCATCTCGCGATCGTCCTGGACCTTCTCGTCAGTTGGTCATTGCCTCGAAGTCACCTTTTGTCTACCACCAGCAGCCATTCAGCCCGCTCTGCTACGAACTTCCAGGTAGATACAGCAAATGATTTTGATTAATCTGTGGTTTTCTGGCGCTTTTGGGGAGAGAGTCTTACAACCCCACATTGACAATACTAATGCGGGTTACCGAGATCTACCACCTTCCTTACTATTTATCAACCCGTTTTAGAAAGGGAGCTCTCCTGAATCATCAACGAGGTAGGAAGATTTTTCTGTTTAGCAAAAGTGACAAAAAGCAGATTTCAGAGTACTTGATAGCTCAACACAAAAGTTTTGTCTCAAGTACAGATAGTGTTGAGGATCAGTGGACAAAGTTCAAAACCATCGTACAATATGCGTTAGATGAGTTTGTGCCAAGCAAGATCGTAAGAGATGGGAAAGAGCCACCGTGGTACAACAACCGAGTTACAAAATTGCTGCGGAAGCAAAGGGAACTTCACAGCAAACATAAACATAGTCAAAGCCTTGCAGACAAACAAAAATTACGCGAAGAGAAATGTAGTGTGAGGAGGGCTATGCGAAAGGCGTTCAATGAATTCGAAAGTAAAGTTCTATGTACTGACTTGGCAGAAAATCCTAAGAAATTTTGGTCTTATGTCAAAGCGGTAGGTGCATCAAAACAAAATGTACAGACACTCTCTGACCAAAATTGTACTGAAACAGAGGATGACAGACTAAAGACCGAAATACTAAATGTCTTCTTCCAGAGCTGTTTCACAGAGGAAGACTACACTGTAGTTCCTTCTCTAGATTGTCGCACAGATGGCAAAATGGTAGATATCGAAATAGACGACAGAGGGATAGAGAAACAATTAAAATCGGTCAAAAGAGGAAAGGCCACTGTACCTGATGGGATACCAGTTCGATTTTACACAGAGTACGCGAAGGAACTTGCCCCCCTTCTTGCAGCAGTGTACCGTAGGTCTCTAGAAGAGCGTAGCGTTCAAAAGGTTTAGAAAAGTGCACTGGTCATCCCCGTTTTCAAGAAGGGACGTCGAACAGATGTGCAGAACTATAGACCTATATCTTTAACGTCGATCAGTTGTAGAATTTTGGAACACGTATTATGTTGGAGTATAATGACTTTTCTGGAGACTAGAAATCTACTCCGTAGGAATCAGCATGGGTTTCGAAAAAGACGGTCGTGTGAAACCCAGCTCGCGATATTCGTCCACGAGACTCAGAGGGCCATAGACACGGGTTCACAGGTAGATGCCGTGTTTCTTGACTTCCGCAAGGCGTTTGACACAGTTCCCCACAGTCGTTTAATGAACAAAGTAAGAGCATACGAACTATCAGACCAATTGTGTGATTGGATTGAGGAATTCCTAGATAACAGAACGCAGCATGTCATTCTCAATGGAGAGAAGTCTTCCGAAGTAAAAGTGATTTCAGGTGTGCCGCAGGGGTGTGTCATAGGACCGTTGCTATTCACAATATACATAAATGACCTGGTGGATAACATTGAAAGTTCACTGAGACTTTTTGCACATGATGCTGTGGTGTATCGAGAGGTTGCAACAATTAAAAATTGTACTGAAATGCAGGAGGATCTGCAGCGAATTGACGCATGGTGCAGGAAATGGCAATTGAATCTCAATGTAGACAAGTGTAATGTGCTGCGAATATATAGAAAGATAGATCCCTTATCATTTAGCTACAAAATAGCAGGTCAGCAACTGGAAGCATTTAATTCCATAAATTATCTGGGAGTACGCATTAGGAGTGATTTAAAATGGAATGATCATATAAAGTTGATCGTCGGTAAAGCAGATGCCAGACTGAAATTCATTGGAAGAATCCTAAGGAAATTCAATCCGAAAACAAAGGAAGTAGGTTACAGTACGCTTGTTCGCCCACTGCTTGAATACTTCTCAACAGTGTGGGATCCGTACCAGATAGGGTTGATAGAAGAGATAGAAAAGATCCAACGAAGAGCAGCGTGCTTCCTTACAGGATCATTTAGTAATCGCGAAAGCCTTACGGAGATGATAGATAAACTCCAGTGGAAGACTCTGTAAGAGAGACGCTCAGTAGCTCGTACGGGCTTTTGTCAAAGTTTCGAGAACATACCTTCACCGAAGAATCAAGCAGTATATTGCTCCCTCCTACGTATATCTCGCGAAGAGACCATGAGGATAAAATCAGAGAGATTAGAGCCCACACAGAAGCATACCGACAATCCTTCTTTCCACGAACAATACGAGACTGGAATAGAAGGGAGAACCGATAGAGGTACTCAGGGTACCCTCCGCCAAACACCGTCAGGTGGCTTGCGGAGTATGGATGTAGATGTAGATGTAGATGTAGAACGACCCACTTAAATCGAACACATTTATATGCTGTGAACTCACGCAATCCCTAAAGATAGTGCCGATCAGAGGGAAAGAGTATTTACTATTTTTGTGGGAGAAATAGTTTGATATCACTGGACGAGTCAATCGCAGAGTGGTTTGGAACATTTACCAAGAGTCATACTCGCCCATTTTTCTGAAACTCAGGAAAGAGTCGGGTAAAGCGTTCAGCCGTGTGTTCTAATTTGATATGTACCCGTATGTTCTTGATCCACTTAATGAGCGGTCGAGTTTCAGCCTTCTTCCGGAAGATATAGCCACTGAAAAAGAGTGTGTTAGTGTCCAGAGTACTGCCCAGGGGGATGAATACTGCTAGACATGGTCGCTTCTGGCTTTCAATAGAAATTAACCTAAATATGGAGAGAGTGCGTATACACATAAAACGTTTGATATCTTCAGGCATTATAACTACAAAGGCATCTCATTCCCCGCAAAACTTCAGGTTGTGCCGAAATTCGAGAGGCAGAACCCTGAATACACAGTTCAAGATTACGGCCTGCATGTTGATAAAAGAACCTAGATGACGACGAGGGGCACACTGCGCGGAAAGACGAAAGCATAAAGTAGCTGGACGCCTATACTTTTGAAAATTAGCCGATCAGCGCCCTTGACTCGTCGATTTGTTGCAATTATACGAGGGATAGAAGCAACGCTACCCATGGAACTAAAACATGTCCCACATACGTTCCTCCCAGTTGAGTGCATAAGAAGAGAATCGAAATTTTTTGTCGTCGATGTTTCAACGCTTTTACCAACAGTGAGTGTCTTTCTGATTCCCCCCCCCCCCCCCCCCTCACATATTTGTTTGTTACACTTGATTACGTAACACAACACCACAGCAGTAACAAACACTACTTAGAAAAGCTATGGTAAATGTTTACCTGTAACTTTAAAATCAGGTGATTTACCGATTTTCTGTAAATTTTCTCTAGTCTTCGAGAAAAATACAGACCAATCCTCTTAAACTTGTTCAGAAAAGTACATAAATGATTAATATACCTAAACTAGTACCCAAAGATTGAGATAGAAAGACCGATCGAAGAAAAGAAAACGAATGTGAAAGATCATCGGCTTTTTGCTATTATCTCCAAAAGCTTCATTCAAGAATAATAACATGAAACATTTCAGTCAATAACCTTATCCAAAGGTGATAAGTTCTGTGTAACTACTAACGTATTGCTTTCCTCGCAGCAGGTATCGGAATTGCTGCGGTTGCTATTTTCTGTGCTTTTTACGAAGTATTAGTGAGGACATTGTGCAGTAAAGCTTGTGAACGCCTATTCTCACGTAATTCAGAGAATATCGAATTGTGAAACCTTTGCTTTAATTATTGTCCCACGCAAGTGACTGACTATATGAGAATGACGGTAGAAGCAATCGGATGCCGTCTGTGAATTACTGATGCAGTTTTTACTTTCTCACTAAAGTATAGTTCAACAAAAAACACCTTTCCTTCACTCGTATGCTATCCTCTAAAGGCATAAAATTTTCATGTTAGCAGGGCTAGCTTAATTTACAAGTAGATTGCTGACGCTTTTATATGTGCTGTAGCAAAGCTATGCATGTCCTTTGACCTAACCGCTTCCCTCAATTTCAGTTAACTACCTAGCTGGAAACGTCGCATTTTTTCAGATGTTTTTCAGCATTGTATTTTTATGCACTCAATGTTCTCCCAGGGGTTTTCCGAGCTGCATTTCATTAATCCAGCGTAGCTTAGGCTCTTGTTGTCCTGGCTGACAGAATAACGTAACACATTATTGTCCTAATATTTAGTATAGTAACTTCAGGGTTTGAAGCTAATAATCAATGAATATTTGAAATTATCTGTGTGGTTATCTTCCTTCCTTCAATCTTTTAGTAGTCGTCAGATGACTCTGTCAGCGAAGAGCTTCAAATGGTTTAAATGGCTCTGAGCACTATGGGACTTAACATCAGAGATCATCAGTGCCCTAGAACTTAGATCTACTTAAACCTTACTATTCTAACGCCATCACACACATCCACGCCCGAGGCAGGATTCAAACCTGCGACTGTAGCAGTCGCACGGTTCCGGACTGAAGCGCCTAGAACCGCTGGGCCACCACGGCCGGTGGCGAAGAGCATGGAACTGTAAAAATAGATCAATACGATAATGGTAGGTAAGCGACTTTCTTGAAGAAAGATGTATTAGAACATGATAACTTATTCTCGATATGAGAAAAATATGGATAACAGTTAGTTATTCTCCTGTAGCACATATTAATGGATCACTTGTAGTTACTGTTTTAAGTTACTTTCAATATTGCTCTCCATGTTACAATATCCTGTCCTAATAAGAAGAAACAATTCTAAAGATAATGTATCGAAAATATAGCACATGAAAAAATTATTCTGATTTGATTGCCTTCTGTCTCGGTGTCATGTTCTTTCTATGGAATCTTCCATCGCTAACCGTCACCAATCTGCTAAGTATCAACATTACCAAGATTTATTAATCAAACTTAATATTCTTCAAACAATAAACACTACAACCACCATTATATGCCCCTTTGCCAATACACTAGTAGTAGACCAAAGGCGCCATGAGCACATTTTGTTAACACAGGTTGCCTACATCAGGGGCAGGTATGCACTCAGGGGCAAACCTATTGTTCTCTTTTGATTGACAGGTACTTAACCAATTGTTCTCCTTTGGTTGACAGGTACTTATATTATTATCCTGCTAAAAGACCCTTTCTTTTGATACAGTTTATTTCTTTACTTAAGGAATTATTCCAGAATTTGATTGCTCTGTAAGGAATATTGTTTAACCAATTTAGACAATGTGTGGAATATTGTTTATTTGGGTAATTTAGGGGTTTCAAGGCAGTGTATCGAATATAGTTTATTTATTTAGAGGATATTCCAGGAAATCGATCACCACCGCCGCTACTCCATCCCTGCCCCTCTCGCCCCATCCCCTCCCCCCCTCCCCCCTCCCCTCCTCTACCTGAAAATTGGCGGCTCTGCTGTGGAAGAGAGGATCTCATGAAGGGAAGTTCCAGGGTATATTGTTCTTTTATAAAAAAAATCTGTCTGCAAGGATTTGATTTCACTTGCTCATCACTCCCTGCTGTTTGGAAAGACACAGGTTGAATTTCTTTTTTTCTTCCACTTGCACAAGGAATACAGTAATGAAACACACATCACACGTAATTACACTGGCAAATCTTTTGTTTGCGATGCACGGACAGCCCACCCTCCCCTGACTGCGGGACAGGGTGCTCCCACACACACTCCAGCAGTCGGGATGCACTGGCAACCCCTCAAGGTGACAACGCGGCTGTCAGCTGCCGAACCACATGCAGGTGTCAGTTTGGGTCTCACAAGGGCGAGGTGGCTGCATCCCTTTGATACAGGACACCTGAGAAATAGCTGCCGAAATACGTGTTGAAATAGGCACTGTAGCTGGTACAATGACACAGAGCTGCAGGTCCAGTGCTATAGAAATCTGTTCCAAGGCTTTGCAGAGTAGCTCATGGTGCACTGTCCCTAGCGATCCTAACAGGACATGCGAGCTAATGCATCCCTCCAAAATGTTAGCATAGCGACTCACAATCTAAAAGGTTCTCAATGGTATACTGACGTCACATGCCTATTTAAATAAGAGCAAAGTCGACCTCTAGGAAATTGTAAAGTGTTGAAGAAACAGTTAACAGCAGCTTTTGTAGCAACTTTCTTGATCTCTCAGGTTGCCTGCTTGGAAATTCTTGCCGTAACTGGACCTGTTTATAAAAACAGCCCCAAATAACACCAAATGCACTCTCTTCCTGATGGTCCTAACGAGACGCCACGTGTTCCCTTCCTGGAAATAATGATGTCCTGCATTCAACATATGTCTCAGAAATGGTAAACGTTCTCACCACTAAAATACCTCATCATGTCTGTGTACAGTCGCAAAAACACAGTTAAACATCAACAGACAAGAAAATCGTAACAACTACGCAAACAGATTTCAAAGTATTGTCCTATAGAAGAGAAAAATGGCTGGAAATATCGGTGTCCTACAGGTACTGGTCTGGAGATGTCCTAATGCCACAGTGGTGAATGGTCTGCTTCACCTTGTCTTAAAACACTTTCTTTCTTAGAACTTTCTATAGATACCTTGCCTCCATATTGTTCGAATCAGCTTTTAGATGCTCCTACACCCTGGCACAAAGGATGTCTTGTGAATGATTAGAGCATTATGAGTGGCTCTTATTGAATTAGCCTGCCGAATTACTGTTGCCGCCGATGTGGAAGCACTGTCCGCCTTTTTTTTCCTTCTGCAGACGAGACTTTCAGTGGTAAAAAAACTATTTTATACAGTTAATCATACTGCACCAACAATTAAGGCCAGTAAAGTGGTCAACAGCTCGTCCAACATGGAAAGACTCTTATTCAGTTACACTGCCTGCCACTGAATATGGGAGCTTGAATATTAGAGTGTGTAACCGATCTCCAACCTAGAAATATATCACCACATACCATGTCGATGCAGTAAACATGCAATTCGTATCCTGCACCAATCACAATCGCCCCTTTTACATCATTCGTATAGCTTTAGACCGCCAGACACTCGTGCATATACCGCGAAAACTGACAGCATAAGCACATGCACTGTATCTATAATACACAGTACTCTATATATTTCCCATGAGGTCGGGCGGTTATTCACACCCAACGTGTGACCAGAGCGCCCTTAGTAAACTGAAGTCACTCTAAGAACTGTTGTACAAAGGCTGAGTTAGTACCCCTCGACACAAAGACATCACTGTTTCTGGTCCTGTCCTGCTTGCTTTTCTACACTCATCTCTGGGATTACAAGAACATATGTAATTTCGCATAGTTTGTCAGAATATCAGACCATTTTCGGGATACTTCTCGATATCAAGCTCATAGCAATATCGTTTGCTTGGCAGTACTGCTCATGCACCATAATTTTGAAGATACAGACTGGAAATTATTTCTCTAGGAACCCGAAACTTTAAAGAGGTGGAGCATGCTGTAGACCATTGAGTAACTAGAAACTTATCCCTTATGTGAATATAACAGATTCCAAATCATCCCTATAATTTTCAAGGTCAGGTAAGGTGTTTCTTATGTCTAGAGAACCAGTAAACATGTCTTCCACCTTTCACCTGCTAGATACACACAATACAATCGATGTTCCCTCAACTAAATAAAGGGCGGGAAATGTGCCGAAGCAGTCAACTTGACAACTTACATGGGAGGGAATAATGGTCCAGCGCAAACACACGTCCATACTGAATCTTCTCAAATTTCCATGCCATCACAAAAGCTGTCCAACACAGACTAAGTATTAGTTAGCTATTCGGCCATCTAGAGGACGACATGCTTAAGTCAGCTACATTTCTACACCCCAACAGGCCTCTCTATATAGGCAGCTCCTAAAGTTAATAGGAAACATGAATCATGAACGGCCATGCAGCCCTAGACAAAATTACCATAGGAAATGCGCGAACGCATAGACACTCAATTACTTCCTCAATTTCCTCGCATTTCAGTGTATTTTCTCTCAAATTATATGTATTTTCCACAGTTTTTCGCAATTGTATCAATTTTTTATGTTACTTTTGCCCATGCAATCATGACATAACCTCTCGTTCTGAGTTCCAAAACGGCTTGTAAATGTAGTACAGCTGCTAACACCTAGCGCAAATTCACTATTTTTCTGATTGGGAGGGGTAGTATAGCACTGTACTCGATAGCATCCAGTCGCCTCCAGCAACATATTCCACATTTGTAGTGTCTTTGCTCTGTTTTCTGTATGTCTGTATATGTGCATTTGTTGTGGATGGCGCCTACTAGTAAAATAGATGAATGTTGACCTCCTTAACAAGGATACATCTGGAGAAATCTTGTGCACTTGGACTGGTGAGGACTCTGCAAGGTCCATTCATTCACGAGACGCGGAATGTAGCGGTCTACTTCTGATCAGCTGCAGATTAAATCAGTAACGGTGCTCCAGGGTGGGCTGATCAAAGATAGCGCGAGGGAGCCTTTCAGTCCCTATTTTTATCCTAAGTCTCTGAGAACTGTCTGTGACTCCCATCCGCAAAGAGATAGATAATCAATAATGCACTATGCTTGAGGTTCTAGAAATATGTAGAGCACTGTCTGGTATACTTTGATGATGTATGTATTTGCGAATTACAGTGAATAGTTGTACTACACAGTCGTCTATCTATATTGGCAATGATACGCAGTAGAGAAGGGTCAGTTTAGCTATGATACTGAAATTGGGAAACATGCTGTCGTATAATTGGTCGGTGTTGAAATTACTGTAAAATTGCTAAAACTGTTTACACTATCAACTGTGATGCCTATTATTACAGTAAATTGAGGGTGTCCTTTCCATCCCATCTGTCCACTGGCTTGCTGTGGCTTACCACATAATGATTGACTGACATCACTTGTTTGAGTTGGAGAAAGAGTTTTGATGGAGGGGCAACACCTTATGAGGGTGGCTACCTCTGAAGCAGTGATCGCATACATGACTGCAATATGAGGAATCAGTCGAAATTGAATGCAGAGCCATCAGCTATTCCATCACTATGTCAGATGAGTTTAAATGTAGAGGTCATCAATCACCTTCGGACTGCAGTTTGGAAACTTTCCACAATGCCACCAAACTTTTCCAGTTTCCTTATGTTGTAACTGTCTTTGATTTAAAATCATCCAGTGTGTGTTGCGTTATGGTAACAGCCGTAACAACATGATTTACACCATATAATGCCTAATTTTCTGCGAGAGGCAATGGATCAGAAGGTGTTAATGACAGTTTAGTACCTGACACAGACCTCAAAGTCATGGTGGAAAAAACTAAATGTTTGGCAATGCACAAGGTGTGTTACAGCAGAAAAAAACAATGTTTCAAACAACGACACAGGATCACAGGGAGCGTCTCTTGCGACTTACAGTATAGTCTTTGGGATACTGTCATCTCCCTACAGTAGAGGTGATGAAACTTTATACTGGTCTGTGCTGTGGATCAATACATGTATATTTAATAGGATCGTCACTTGTGATCGATGTCGGCATGCATGTGGTGTTTGTTTTCGATATATGGAAGGAGAGAGATGCGTTAAAAATCTTATCGAGTTCTCTGTTGGGTGAAGTTAGTGGAGCGTTCATAGTTCGTAATTTTTCTCTGTTGGATGGTGCAGAATAACAATGATAGAATGATGGGGTGATAAACGTGAATGGGCCCTGAGGGACGCAGATCTGTAGTACCTCTCTGTAGTTTGGAGAAGCATTATGATGCAGCAACAAAATCCACGTCCTTCCCCCCAGTTCCCGTACTGTCTTTTACACTACCTTGTGTTGCAGGAGCAGGCTTCGTTTGGCGTTGACCTTACACATATTGCACAGTTGGCGGACACAATCCTCTGGCAGTAACTCATCTTAGCCTGTTCCTCCATGGGTTGCAGAAGGTGATAGACATAGCTTTTTTCAACTTCTACTATGTTCCGACTTATATTGGAATGATCACATGTGCAAAGCTGCAGGGATTGTAACACAGAGTCTGAAGGGCAGTTGTAAGATACATAGAGACTACCTGAAAAAACATTGCAATTTTACTGTAGCAGATAGGTTCGAGAAAGGTGACTCGTTTCAAGATACGAGATTCAAGAAATATGATTCTCTTGTGGCTGTAATCATTGAAGGACTTCATCAGATACGATGCAGGTATGTGGTTGAATGAAAAGACTTGATTCCAAATCATAGACATTATTTCTGCCAAAAGCGTAGAACTGTAGATCTGAAAAGCTAGTATACATTTCTTATAACCCCAATCAGCACACCATCTTCTACTGTTTGTAATCCTTCACAGTCAACCATTGCCTGTAGATCAGTCGATATATCGCAGAACCTCTAACTTGGCGTCGAGACAGAATGCATTATAAATACTGGGGAAATATCTAGTGGCAGCATGAGGAAGTTGTAGATATCAGTTTCATACCTCACTCCTTAGCAGAATCACTTTCAAAATTCAATAATTTTATTACGAGGGTGCACCGTCGGCGACGTGTAACCACACTGCTCGTCTGATAATACACACTCCTACAATCACTGTATATATTCAGTGGTAATGCCATTCCTCAATTTATAAAGGCATTATAACTTTTAACATGGGTACTTGTGTGCACATGTAGAACCAAGACCACTTATGACAGCAACATACAGTAGTTGTTGCGATTGGGTTTTTTAACATCTGGCAGTTTGTAAGAAGATTACAACTCTCTAAGACACAATGGTAGCACTCGCAAGAAAAACTTATCAGACATGTCCACCCACAGCTGATTTTCTCTCAGTTTTATTTGGTATTGTTAGCATTTATTTACTGACGAAATATTATGCTTAGTAGTAGGGGATGTGTGATAGGTTCACCTTGAGCATAAGGCTAATGAAGTATGTGTATGTGTTCCAACACGTGCAAAGGAAATGACAATGTCCAGTTGTAAGGAAGGTATTGATTTGACATGGAATACTGTGATAGCAAACGGAAGAGTACTTCAGGTCATAAGCATTGTACATATATTTCTATTTCCAGAACCACAGCAGCCAGCAGGATGTATTGTCGATGCTTCACTCACTGTCAGATGTCGTTCAATTGAGACTGCGATTGTAACATTTGATTGTAAGTATGGTTATCAAATATGTTTGTGACCAATGTCCTAGGATAGTTCTGTCTAGTGGTGCGTGAAGCGCCAGCAGTAGCCTGTGGCGGGAATGATTCATGTTTCCCATTCACAGGAAGAGCTGTCCATATGGAGAGGTCTGTTTAGACGTAGGAATGTAGCTGGCATAACAGTGTCGTCCTCCAGACGGCTGTGTAACGAACTGATACTTAGTATGTGTTGGACAGCTTTTGTGATCACGTGGAAATTTGAGAAGATTCAGTATGGATGTGTGTGTGCTGGACCATTATTCCCTCTCATGTAGATTGTCCGGTTGACTGCTTCTGCACATTTCGAGCCTTTATATAGTTTACGGAACATCGATTAAGGTGTGTGCGTCGAGCAGGTGGAAGATATGTTTGCTGATCCTCTACACATGAGAAACATCTTAGTTGACTTTATAAATTATAGGGACGATTTGGAATCTGTTATATCACCAACATCGGTATTCACCGGTGGAAATATCAGTTTCCTCTATTTTTTCGAGTTTTCGTGTAACGTTCTCTGCATATGGGGTAAGTTTCTAGTTACTCAATGGTTTACAGCATGCTCTACCTCGCTAAAGTTTCGGGTTCCTAGAGAAATAATTTCCAGTCTATATCTTCAGACTTATGTTGCGCAAGCAGTCTCGCCATGCAAGTGATATTGCTATGAGCTTGATATCGTGAAATATCGCGAAAAAGGTCTGATATTCTGACAAACTATGTGAAATTACATATGTTCTTGTAATCCCAGAGATGAGTGTAGAAAAGCAAGCAAGCAGGACAGGACCAGAAACACACACATCTGTGTGTCAAGGATACTGACCCAGCCTGTATTCAACAGTTCTGAAAGTGAGTTCAGTCCACTGAGGGCGCTCTGGTCACGCGTCAAGAGTGGATAATCGCCCACCCTCACAGGAAGTGTCTAGTGCAGCATGGGGTATACCTAGACTGCATGTGCTTATGGTGTCCGTCTTCACAGTATATGTACTAGTGTCTGGTGGTTCATAGCTACACAAATAATGTAAAAGTGACGATTTTGTATGGCGCAGGATACGAATTGTACATTTACTACATCGACATGGCACACAGTTATATATTGTTGGGTTGGAGATCAGCTTCAGGCTCTAATATTCAAGCTCCCTTCCTCAGTGGCAGAGCAGTTTATTTGAGTAAGAGCCTTTCTGTATGTGACGATTTGTTGACCACTTTGCAGGCTTTAATTGTTGGTACAATATGGTAATCTGTATAAAATAGTGGAATGATCATATAAAGTTGATCGTCGGTAAAGCAGATGCCAGACTGAGATTCATTGGAAGAATCCTAAGGAAATGCAATCCGACAACAAAGGAAGTAGGTTACAGTACGCTTGTTCGCCCAATGCTTGAATACTGCTCAGCAGTGTGGGATCCGCACCAGGTAGGGTTGATAGAAGAGATAGAGAAGATCCAACGGAGAGCAGCGCGCTTCGTTACAGGATCATTTAGTAATTGCGAAAGCGTTACGGAGATGATAGATCAACTCCAGTGAAAGACTCTGCAGGAGAGACACTCAGTAGCTCGGTACGGGCTTTTGTTAAAGTTTCGAGAACATACCTTCACCGAAGAGTCAAGCAGTATATTGATCCCTCCTACGTATATCTCGCGAAGAGACCATGAGGATAAAATCAGAGAGATTAGAGCCCACACAGAAACATACCGACAATCCTTCTTTCCACGTACAATACGAGACTGGAATAGAAGGGAGAACCGATAGAGGTACTCAGGCTACCCTCCGCCACACACCGTCAGGTGGCTTGCGGAGTATGGATGTAGATGTAGATGTAGATAGTTTTTTTACCGTTGATAGTCTCACCCCCTAAAAAAAAAATGACGGACAGTGCTTCCACACCGATGGTATCAGTAATTCGTCGGATAAATTCAATAAGAGCTCATCATAATGCTCATTCATTCACCAGACATCCTTTGTGCCGGGATGTAGGAGCGTCTAAAAACTGATTCGAACAAGATGGAGGCAAGGTATCTATGGAAAGTCCTGAGAAAGAAAGTGCTTAAAGACAAGTTGATGTAGACCCTCCACCTCTGGTGGGGATGCCGTCACTCATCCGCCACTGTGGCATTAGGAAATTTCCAGACCTGTAGCTGTAGGACACCGAAAATTCCAGCAATTTTTTTCTTCTGTAGGGCAATGCTCTGAAATCTGTTTGCGTAATTGTTATGATTTTCCCATCTGTGCTTGGACAGGGTTCTTTCCAAACAGCGAGAGCAATTTAATGATTAACGGTGTTTTCGCGACCATGCACAGACATGATGATGTCTTTTAGCGGTGAGAACGTTTACCATTTCTGAGACATATGTTGAATGCAGGATATCACGATTTCCAGGAAGGGGATGGGGTGGCTTGGGTGGTGATCAGTTTCCTGAAAAATTCTTTAAATAAGTAAATAAACTATTTTCCATACATTCCATTGAATCCCCTAAATTGTTTAAATAAACACTATACCACATATTGTCTAAATTGTTTATACAATATGCCATGCACAGCAATCGATTTCTGGGCATATTCTTTAACTAAAGAAAGAAACTATATACCATACATTGCAATAAATTACTAAACAATACCCTATACACTGTAAATTGTTTAAACAATATTCCATACACTATAATCGAATTCTCTCCAAATGACTGATCAACTGAGTCTTATCCTGGCCAGTTTTAGAGAGGGAGAGTGGGAGGGGGAGTGGTTTACCACTGGGGGGGAAAGGTTAATTAACTGATAAATTTAATTAAGTAGCCAATCAAATTGATAAGAGTGAGAGGGCTATTCTAATAACTCAGACCTGAAACTATACCTATAGGAGCAACAGGTGAGGTTTTGCTGACAGCTGGGAGAGGGGGGAAGGGGGTAATAGGTTAAGTGCCTGTCAGTCAAAAGAAGGATCCTTTTAGCTGAACAATAGGTTAAGTACCTGTCAATGAAAAAGAGTACAACAGGTTCGCCCCTGAGTGCATACCAGCCCCTGATGTAGGCAACCCGCACTAACAAATTGCATTGATGGGGCATTGGTCTACTACTCACGCCATGATAACTCTGTTTTCATTGTGCAGTTCAGAACCACCATGATTTTGAAGTCGTGGAGGTAATATTCAGACGTCCATATAGCTTGACGGTTGCAATAAAGTATTTTGATTGTGAATGACAAGATATTCAGTATTAGGAGTCGACAACAGCCCATTCTGATTTCTTGATATGATATTGCGACAAACGAGGCATGTGTCGAAGGACATAACTTTATACATGTGGGCATTCTGTAAGTTGAGACTTCGTGAGAGCCAGTTCATATAATTTACAACTGACGTGTCTTTAATACCATTAAACGTAACTGCCAACTATGCTCAATTCTGAAGTAGAGGGATCGTGGACACAAATGCAGAGGAAACACAAACTACACACGTTTATTTGACAACGAATTGCAAATAAATCTGTAAGTTACAAGAAACAAATACTCCATATTGTAGTTTGTACAATGTACAATAAATTCAAATGAGCTTGGCGTTGTAGATGACACTGATGGCGTAGCCTTCACAATCAAACGGCGCCTACAGCCCTCCTGACAGCTATCTTCATAAATACATTGACAATCACAAGGCTCTGGAGAAATCTAAAACACACACATAAAATCATTTTACAGCATAACATCAACAGATAAAGCGGTCAATAACGCCGCAATTCAAAAGCCAGAGAGCCGCTTTGAATGTATCAAAACTTAGTCAGTGAATCTTGCCGTAACAAAAAGCTACAATCACTGAATCTTAGGAATCAACACATATATTGTTTACTCAAGAGCTGCGAGCAAAAGTGACGTGACTTTTTAAAAATTAAAATTCTTTAAATTGGTAGATGCTAAGAAGGATTTCTTTAAATATGTCTTAAAATAATAAAGTTAAACAAATTTAAATCCAATTACCTCTTATTGTCGGCTCATGACGATGATCAGCCTGTCCAAACCAGTCAGAATTTACCGGCTAGCTAGAATCTTTCGGTAAGACTTACGTCAAAACATGGTCATGAAGAAACAATTTCATTGTAACTGACCTTAGTTGTGGTTACAGGAAAACTGACACTACATGAATAAGTGAGCCAGGAAATCAACAATTATCACACCATGCTAAACAAACCACATAATGAAACAGGAAGCAGATTTTTTGCCCTTCCGAAAACATATACAAAATACCTAAGCATGCGGGCGCATAACATCAAACAAATGAGTGTTCCACTTCTCCCAACGTTAGCCAAACCCGATTACATGCAAACATAACGCCCACCATTTTAAGCACTGAAGTGTTGCTTGTTACTCGCCATAAAAATCCATCAGCAACCAAAATCCGCAACTAGTAGAGGCAGCTCCGTCTGATCCGTCCGCTCACAACAAACAACACCTCTGGTGAGGAACCGTATTTATCTACCGCACGCTACGGCCACCACGGCCAGTCCCCTCCAGGGCTTACTGTGTTGACCATCAAACGACAGCTTCGTGTCAATCAGCTAGAACAACGCCACACAGCCCGCACTCTCTCATACCCTGGAACGGAGACAAACAACTGAGTAGCCGGAGAGGGCGCAACTAGCCAAGCTCATGGTACACAAGACACTGGCGGACGGGTACTCACGCCGACGGCGGATGCGATCGTTTATCCCGAATCGAGCGACTCGGCCGCCTCCTAGAGAGGCGCCGGGGTAGCGCAGCCTCGAGTGCGGTCGCAGATCTTTCCGTATCGATAGCGAACCAGGACAAAAACAATTATTACAATTGTTACCCCGTTATTATGAATGATCACAACAAGGATCGTGGCGAAAGTCAACAGGCGTGTGAGACAATGAAAACAGTAATTACCGCAAAGAGATAACATGATAATGAAAACAGATAGTCGGGAAATGGTGAGTCACTTTTGGAGGTGGACCATCAGAAGTTCACAATTTTAAAGGTTTCATAAGTAATTTGGCGACTGTTGACAGAAAGAGATGAGACATAGGTCTAGGAACTTCAGTCGACTGCGAGGATATTGGATATAATGACTTATTTGAACACAAGGACACTTTCAAACATACACGAGTACGAACTTTTTTTTCCTGACAGAAGAGGATTTTTATTTCTTTATTTTTGTAATTTGGGCTATGTGACGTTGTAGCTAGCTCATCAATCTTCCAGTCTCAACAAAGGCCAGCGCGAGAAATATTTGTCACTCACTTGAAAGAACACACTGATCACTTTGGACCGCTGTAGATGGTGTACAACAAGTACCAGACAGGCTAAAGTAAGTCTTTGTAGCGAAGCGATATGTATTTGCTAGTCGGTTGTCTGGAATCAGCGCAGTAAGACATGTGCATGTGGCGATGTGACAGAGTGGCAGAAAGGAGCACTCGTGCTTGGACGTATCCATGACCACACCATGAGCGAAGCTGCCCGTATTGTTGTTGTGTCAACATGGACTGCCCAAAGTGACTACAAGGAGTGTTTTACATCTCGCAACCATGTAACACTGCGTGATTGTAAAAAGATCCTAGTTGGCAAGGACCACAGACGTAAGTCATGCCTTGACAATGATAATTGGTTTCTTCAAATGTCTTCAAATGGCTCTGAGCACTATGGGACTTAACATCTATGGTTATCAGTCCTCTAGAACTTAGAACTACTGAAACCTAACTAACCTAAGGACATCACACAACACCCAGTAATCACGAGGCAGAGAAAATCAATTGGTTTCTAATGCGTCAGCATTTGATGCTGTCGGCAAACGCAGGTCCATATTACCGATTTTCCGCGCTAACTCTGTGAAGGTAACTACATGTTATGGACATTTCTAGTCTGGTATCTCGTAAATGGACATCGCTCACAATGGCACATGAAACTGCACGTCTTCAAAACACAAACTGGAGAACAGCCAATTTGAGGCGTGTCTTATCCTCCGACAAGTCGCAAGTTTGTCTCTTTCCAACTGAAGAAAAACATCGAATGCCCCGACAGCCCAATCATGCGCTTGTCCCATAAAGTGTCGAGGATGTAGGTAAGGCCCGCGATGTTTCTGCAATACTTTGGGGGTGTTTTCCATGCTATCACTTACGCTCACTTATTCAAGGATACCGTGCACATGAACCTATAAGTTCATTTCAAGATTATCGGTAACCAAGTGTTACCCTTCCTTCTACAACTTCATGATTAGCATGCTGAGAAAAGCAAGATGAGAAAAGCCGTCATTACATGGCTGGACAATTACGTTCCCAGTTTGACGAACACCCACAAACTGTATCGTATTGTGAGTGGCCCACTAACTGACACGATCTTATTCCCACAGAAACGTCTGAGACTATTTGGAACGGCGGGTGAACATGCCAGTAACTTGGAATTTCTACATCACCTAGTCATCAATACGTGGCTTGAATTTATGTTTATACAAGATAGACCTATTTTTCAGCCACCACCAAAGATAACAATCCTCGTTGGCTCTGTGAAGGATGACTTGAGTGTACGAAAATTAGGCGTGTACTAAAGTTTGCTGTTAGTGTGGATTGTTATTAATCGGACGTTCGTTACGCACTATTCAAGAATGTTGCACTTCTCCCGCCTGCTAGAGCGGCATAAATCTGTCGTGAACGAGCACTGAACATGATGGTCGGAAACAGTCCTGAAAGATAATAAGTGTGCTCCAAAGGAGGTTGAAGTAAAAAGAATTTTCAAGAAACAAATTGGATAATTCGCGTCGTTTCCGAGTTATTTAGTCTTAAGTTAGACAGTCATCTCGATGACCTCGAATTCAAGCACTGGCATGCGCTTAAATGCCGTGAAGCAAAGACATCTGCAGCTCCGTGAGTTACCATATGTTCATACGCTCATTTACATTAAAATGTGCCTTTATCGGAAGTGATAAACCCAAAGCTACGTTTGTTCGGTTCGAGGAGACCGAGCAAAGATCTCGTTTTGTAACTGTCTGTGTCAGGCTGCTTTAATTTGGGACGACCTGATCCGCTAAGTTCATTGCTTAATAACTCGGAAGCGACGGAACATATAACATTTTTTTCTGAATAATTATTTCTCGGCACAAGTTTTTCAGACTGTTTCTGACCACCTTGTTGGCCTATACACGGAAGCCACTGTACATATTAGGCGAACGTCCTGATTTCAACATCTTATCATCCTTCTAGGATTCAGTTTTCAGGGAACTACTTAAATATATTTGTTGAATGATCTAATTAATCGTGATTGTAGTTTTATCCTTGGCATTATGTGGAATCCAGCACTGAGTCTCATAGACGACGGTTCTGTCACTAGCCAACAAGAATTTGTGAAACAACATTATTCAGTAACGGGGTCACGGCAACCTGTGTCTCTGCCGCTTCTGTGACATATCTTCCACCATGATTTGCTGTGCATTGAGACGCGCTTGACTTGCCATAGCGATATACAGGGTTATTCAAAAGGTTACCCACATATTGAAGGAGCTTATTTAGGAGTCTAACTACAACTATTTTCGAATAGGAATGTTTTACATTCTAGGTAATCCTAAGTCATTGAAAGCTTTGGGTTGTCGGGAACATAAAGGACAATCAATGCTGTATGTTCAACTTATAAACTGTACTACTGCTTGGCACGTATAGCTAGATGCAAGTACACAGAGCACCTGTATACTTTCCTGTGCAAGTACGCGATGTACTCAATGATATATATTCCAGAGGTTAGGTCGGAAAGGGAAAGGGGAATGCACGGTTACCTCGCTCCCCTGGCCAGGTATCTCTCGACTTTTGTAATTTTTGCGCCGTATCAAAAGCCTCGTGTACGTCACACCATTTCCTGATGAAGAAAAATTTCTTGCCAGAACATTTGCAGCACCCAATGAGGTTCCTGCGATGCCTGGTGTATTTGTAAGAGTGGGTCACCATTTTCTGCCCAGGAGTGGTGCCAATATAGAAAGTTGCGGTTGTCGTTTTGAACATCTTCTGTAATGTGCCACGTTGTTGAGTAAATAGTACGTGATGTTTGCTGAAATTAAAGTGTACGTGTGTTGACTGTCCTTGTTGTTCCTGACAATCCAAAGCTTTCAACGACAAAAAAAATGGTTCAAACGGCTCTGAGCACTATGGGACTTAACTGCTGAGGTCATCAGTACCCTAGAACTTAGAACTGCTTAAAACTAACCAACATGGCAAGTGTAATTCTCGCTTGTGTAACTTACAGAGCCAAGAGTACCATTTAAGTCTGACCTTGCCGAGATGCTTTCGTCCTTGTTCCACTGTAAGCAGAGGGAACCAGCACTCCACAGCACGTGACACAGCCCAGTTATCCGCGTGTGTGGTTGTTTTCGAAGGACTGGCTTTGCTCAGAAAACCTAATTCCAGGTGCTAACGAAGGGCATCCAGGTTAACTGGCCGTAAACTGCACCACTTTTGAGACAAGACTCATGTAATCATGCTTCGAGGATAATCGTACTCACCGCCGCGGGACCATGGGTTCCCATGGTCCTTAAGAACACCACAGGACATTTTAGGAGCAACACTCGCGAAGCAGTTGAAGAAGAAAGAGCGGAGGGAAAATGTTTGGCTCGCGCCGAGGGAAAAGAAGAGTCTGACCTTACATAGTCATAACAACATGGACGCAGAGGACGCTCCTGAGACGATGGTTAACGTTCGGCCAGCAGTTAGTTCTCAATGCTTGTTGATGAGGGAATTAATGAAGAAAGACAAAAAAATGCCACTAAAGAGCAGAACCACCAATTGTCGTCCACATGTCCAGCAGCAACGAGGATGTCGTTAGTGAATTAACCAATGGCCTCATTGGTCAGTTGCAGACGTCTTTCAAGTCTAAAACAATCAAATTTCAGACCCGCAACTTGAAAGACTACAAATTCATTCTCCAGGAATTTGAGAAGCGGAATTCGAATTCTACTCATTCCCTCCAGGGATTCGAATTTGAGTTCATGTATCAATTCTGTAATATTAGAGTACTAATTGAACCCAACAGGTCTCTGAATTGCTTCGATGTCTTCCTTTAATACGACTTGGTGGGTATCTCACATATTCGAGCAGTATTCATGAATGGGTCGCTCAGGTGTTCTGTATATTGTATCCTTTATATATGAGTTACACTTTCGAAGAAATCTCCTGACAGAGTACAAGTTACTCTCTCCCCTATTTTTTATAAAGATTTTGTTACAACATTAGGAAACTTGAGCTAGACTCTAGCAAGTTAACGGCCTGATCAGGCGCTGATGAAGCCTGGTACGGCGCTAAGAGCATGAGGTATTTTTATGGTTCTTAGTTCGTAGGAACGGCATGTTGGAAGTTGAAAGCCAGTGGCAGCGAGACCATCCATCAGTAAATTTTGCCGGATAGACCCACAGCTGCACAGAGCAGACAGAGCACCCCCTTGTCGAGACATGTCTCCAGCAGGACAATACTGCTATACCTACATTGGCGCCAGCCAAAGGCTGGGATGGGGGTGAAGGACTGAAGAGACGCATCTACACAGTGGAGTCATAAACCGGGCATTGTATGCAGCGCCACGCCTAATAAAAATTCAGAAGTTTTCGTGTTCGCCAGTACTGCAAATAGGCCTGTGACCCACTTCCATCGGCTACCTCAGTCGTATAAGAAACTCTGGCGTCTGAGAAACGCTTAGAGATAGAATGTTTATGACACCTCATTCCTAGTACTAACATACTCCTAGGCACAGGCGATTTAGATGAAGATCTTTAAGATTGTATCTGTTCGATTGTTGCCACCGGAAGCGACGCGACTTTGGGGAAAAATATCTTCTCCTTCCGCGAAAACTTGAAAAGGTCAGTAATTGGCAGATGCTTTTTTTCCCAGAGGTACAGGTTTCTTAACTCTTGCATTGGTTCGACATGAGTTTGTGCTGTTGTGTAAGAGGAGAAATTTAGCGCCTCTAAAGCCCTGTGATTGGCTGAAGGCGGGTTGAAGGCATTGTCCTTAGTGCAGTTTGCGGAAGAAACAGAATCGTTGTCTCTGGGAGAGATGCGAGGCACTCGGGCTCTGGACTTCAGTCTGGAAGCAACTTCTGGTCGAAGCTCTGGCATGTGTGGTTGGTACTTGGTACCTGTCCTAAGACTGACTTCACTTTCGAGTAGTTAGACTGGGGAGCCTGTGGTGAAGTTCTTACTGTACTGACAGTGAGACTACAAATGTCTCGGACTATCCCTTTGCCGAGGGCACACTTACTCGTTTTGGATTACCAGTCTTGTCAATTGGTATCCTTGTGCGCTCTGTCGTACAAGTGAGCCAAATTGGTCCTTGGTACGATCAGCGAACGACTGTGTCACACACTGAAATCTACCTTGATTTCTGGGCTCTGGAAGAGAGTAAATTGCGATCCGTCTGCCTGATCGCTTGACCGTGAGATTTTGCGTTTATTTCGTGGCTGCGATCGATTCACAGGTGCCGCCTTACACCTCGCCCCCGCCGCACACATCTCGCCAACTGCAAGTTACATCTCTGCAGGAAGCAAACAGGGTAACGTACAGCTGCTCCAGCCTTGTCAGGGCGTACAAATCACAATCACGGCTTGTTCTCAGCTGCTCCAATATAGACTTCTGTAGGTCATCGATCAAAGTCTGCTCAGCGTCAGATCAATTCAGATTGCATTATCCATATTTTTAGAGCCACAGCACTTGACTGACTTTTGTCAAGCACGATCCTTGTCCATTGTGATCTTAAACCACCTGTAAGTTACGATATTCTATCATAAAGTGTTTTGCATAAATTATGTCAGTCTTTGTTTTTGGGAAAATAAATGTTGTCAGTAAACTAGATTTTGCATACATTCTCAATCATTTTTATATAGCCCCCAAAAAGATTAACTTTCACTCCCAATAAACCTAAGTCAGCCATTCGCTTTCCCTACTGCGGTCCTTATGTGCTCTTTCCACTTCAGATCGGTTTGCATCGTTACGCCCATATATTTAATCGACGTGACTGTGTCAAGCAGCGTACTTCTAATGATGTATTCGAACATTACGGTATTGTCTTTCCTAGTCATCTGTGTAACTTACGTTTTGCTGTATTTAGTTTACCATTCATCACGCCACAGCCACAACAGTCGCAGACTGTTGCTCACTTTGTCTGTCGGAGCATATATGTATATAGAAAAAAACACCGTTCGTATCACACCTTCCTGTGGCACGCCTGATGATACCCTTGCCTCTGACTACCAATGGCTGTCGAGCACTATGTACTGTATGATATTACTGAAAAACTCTTCGAGCCACTCTCGCATCAGATAATCTGTATGCTAAGACCTTTGTTAACAGTCTGCAGTGAGGAACCGTGTCAAATGCTTGCCCAAAGTCAAAAATTATGGAAATCTGCCTGTTGCTCTACATCCATAGTTATTATGAGACTTATTCGTCTTTCCAGTGGTGCATGTAGTTAGGACCGAGGATTGTGTAGCTGCTGCTATAACGCGCACAAATCTCTGCGGAAGGTGTTTTTTCGGCCTAATGCACCAGTCCAGGTAATTTACGTACAATTTCTTGACCATTCCTATACTTGTTCAGGACAGTTGATATCAGTATGCTTGTCCTTTAATGATCTTCTGCATATAATACACGTGTGGTGTGTATTTAACAGCGTACATTATATCCTTTACTATGATCTCTGTCTTCATCTTTTGATGAGAGTTGCCGTTTCATGCCTCATTCTACATTTAATTACAAGCAAAAGAGTTCAACCAAGTAAGTACTAAAACAAAAGTCTTTGATCCTCATTCTCTTCATATGAGGCCAATTAAAAGAGAGTATCTCGAATAAGTAAGTATCTCAGACACACAGAAGTGGTGACTTACAGTGTTTAGGTATTTTGCTTACAACCTACCCACTAAGTCGAATTTGGTCCTCACATAAGCTTACAATCCAACAAGAATGGTGAATTATTGAGAATCATTCGTTATAGTCACTCTTGGAGAAAAGATGTGTTAAGCCCATTTCCGTTCCCTTTAAATCTCACTTTCGACAAGCTTTAGACTATTGAGGACTGTTTTACCATGCATAATGCATTTTATGTTTTAGTTACTTAAGCACGGATACTTATTATTATCACAGATGAAATGTTTCCCCAATTAGCTGCAAAAATATAATCCTAATGCAAATTATTACTGAGGGTCTTATCTCTCTCTATATTCTCCTTCATTGCAAAGGGGTGTTTTAGCCTATGCCTGTTAACCAATGTGTAATGTGTAATGTCTGTACAAGACTGGCTAATATTCGATGTACGAGTGTTAGACACCAAAACTTGTGCCTTGCTCTCGTGCTGTCTGAATGTTGCCATCACCACACTTCTACACCACCCTCTCTGACCCAACGGTCATTTAGTGACCACCTCCTAAGGATCTGTCAAAAAATGTCAAGGCTATTGAAGATAGCACATTTTTTAATGATTAATATTTTTGTAACCTTCGTTGTAAGCCCACTTTCCCTGGCCCCACCGGCCCTCGTGAACCCTAGATCTTAAGTCCCCAACCGAGGCAACCTACTCACCATCTGTATAAATATCTTCCACGGATGAGGGTTGGATGTGTAGGCCATCGCCAGTCTAGAGAGTCCCGGAATTTCCACTGTTAACTTTAGGCTTCATTCATTACATTTTTTCAAACAGTTGCATTATTACTTCACTGTGGCCTACGTGTCGACACCTCAGCCAAAAAGCTGTTTGTTCCGCTAAAATTCTGACAGGCAAAGTCAACATGCGCCACCAGAATGGCCACTGAAGAGCGCGTGAGGGGGACCACGTGTCGGATGCGAGGAGCTCTCTCTGGCTTTGGATCTCAGCTCGACAAGACGTCTCGCCTTTCACCTCTGACCTGATGGCCTTCGCACTGTGTTCCGTTGTCGGACGACAACTGCCACAACCCCCTAGCTCGAAGCCGCACTCAGTTGTAACCCGAAAACCAAAATACATCTGGGGTATTAACCTTTAAATCTTCAGTTTCATTAAAGAAACTCACTTCGATTTCTACTCATCTGGTAACGCTTCCAGAAACCACTCGATCCCTGCACACTGGGTACTGACCCTAGCACAATTTTCTGCTCCCTAGAACCAATAGTATCATCATTGCCAAATACAGGACGCGATTGCAGTGGCAGCGATTTCGTGATTCTGGTATAAATATCTTCCACGGATGAGGGTTGGATGTGTAGGCCATCGCCAGTCTAGAGAGTCCCGGAATTTCCACTGTTAACTTTAGGCTTCATTCATTACATTTTTTCAAACAGTTGCATTATTACTTCACTGTGGCCTACGTGTCGACACCTCAGCCAAAAAGCTGTTTGTTCCGCTAAAATTCTGACAGGCAAAGTCAACATGCGCCACCAGAATGGCCACTGAAGAGCGCGTGAGGGGGACCACGTGTCGGATGCGAGGAGCTCTCTCTGGCTTTGGATCTCAGCTCGACAAGACGTCTCGCCTTTCACCTCTGACCTGATGGCCTTCGCACTGTGTTCCGTTGTCGGACGACAACTGCCACAACCCCCTAGCTCGAAGCCGCACTCAGTTGTAACCCGAAAACCAAAATACATCTGGGGTATTAACCTTTAAATCTTCAGTTTCATTAAAGAAACTCACTTCGATTTCTACTCATCTGGTAACGCTTCCAGAAACCACTCGATCCCTGCACACTGGGTACTGACCCTAGCACAATTTTCTGCTCCCTAGAACCAATAGTATCATCATTGCCAAATACAGGACGCGATTGCAGTGGCAGCGATTTCGTGATTCTGGTGATCGGAGATTACTGAGGCCACTTGAGATCCAACAGAAGAATGCATTGCCTGAGCACAGAGCCTGCTGGTGGGATGTAAAGCGCAGTTCTGCAGAAGCTGACAAGAACACTCGGAAGTTCTAGGTGGTGATCAGGCAGTGAGAGAGTCCCACCAGTTCAGGAGACCAGTCGACGATGAAAACTATCTATACTATTCCAAAGCAGAACAAAGCGGAAAATATGGAGAAATCGTTAGAGTTACAATTCCGAACTTATGTCATCGATGATAATGCGAGCGAGTGGCACGGAGCATTAGATGTTGAACTAGTAACTCACTTGAGGGTGAAAAGGTGACACGGGGACTCGACACAGTTGACTAGGACACTGTATGTGCTCTCATCAAGCGTTAGAGCAACCTGAAATCATCTCCCCCCACCCAAGCCTCCTCTATAACCACTCTCTCTCTCTCTCCTTATTCTGTATGTCCTTGTAGCGGAAGATGACTGAAGTCATCATCATTCTCAGAAGCTCCTGCTCCTTCCTGAAACTATAGACGTATCTTCCTCCTTGATATTCTTGGTAGAACCCTCGAATATGTAGTACTGAAATCACTCAATACATACTTTACTGATCATAAGATCGGTCTCCAATAACAGTTTGACTTCCGCATCGAGCCCTCCACCATCCAACAACCCCAGTTTTTGTCAATTACATCTGTACGGCTAAGAGTTAAGGAGGGAGCACAGGAGGCACATTCCTTGACACAGAAAAGGCTTTTGACGGCGTTTGGCATGACGGCTTATTACAAAAAGCACCTCCACAGGTTGTCCAGGACACTTGCTCAAGATGATTGATATATTCCTGAGGGACAGGAAATTCTTCAGCAGGAATGATAATAATTGCAGCAGTGTGAAACTGACCGAAAGAACACATACCATCTTCATATACGTATGTTAAAGGCTAAACGGTTTACAGCCCAGATATCAGCAGCGGACAATCTGTGGTTACCGCTGAGCTCTGTAATTTTATGGCTCAATTGATAAGTCGCAAGAGCATGAAGACTCACAAATACAGTTGTTGTTATATATCTATAAAGAAATTCTATTGGAGAGGAATTCAGTCTTATGCACGCCATCTTTGTAGTTCACCTACAATTGTTTAAGCACTCTTTGTGCTACATTCATTGGGTTTATTTGTTTACATTCCTTCTCACATGAAGGTACTGCATGTTTGTGCTAATACGTAGCTTTTGGTCTACTTCGCAATCTACAGTTTGTCATAGTTTTTGATATGGTGTTTTTGCTTAGCTTGTGTAACACGCTTATTTCTTTCAGTTTTGTCGTTACACATGCACTTTCTATGACTTGATCGCCTATCACAGAGTTTCTGACACTATTGTTTGTTGTTGTGCATAATGGCTGCCCCAACTGTGTGCTTGGCGAACAAATCGTGGGAATTACATAAGTAACTACAAAAGCAAAAAAAAAAAAAAAAATTGCGTGTTACGCCACACAAAGAATGTAAAAGCACCACACCATCAAGAACTATGACAAGCTGTAGATTGTGTAGTATACCTAAAGGTACTAGCGCAAAGACCCAACAGCTTCTTGTGAGAAGGAAAATAAACAAATAAACCAACTGAAGATAGAACAAAACGTGCTAAAACCTGTTTAGGTGAAATCAGAACTACAAAGGAGTTTTCCATAAGGCAAAATTCATCCCCAATTTCTTAGCAAGCACGTAAAATAAGAACTGCATCATTACAAGATGATTTAAAAAATTCTGGTTTACATCATATAGAAAAATACAACTATACATAGTCTAATTTCTGTATCTAGAACTGATTATGAACTGATAAGCGTGATACGATATTAGAATAAGTCATAAATGAGAAAATAAATTTCGTGTATTGTGTCACACATCAAGTTAAGAACACACAGTTATATTCCTGTGTTCATGTGTAAAGAAACGGCAACGCAGTTCAGTAGCACATACAAGATAATTGTGATGGGAGCTTTTGAATTTTCTTGTTCGCCTGCAGAAGCCAAGAGGCAATATGGCACCGTTGTAGTGGTCTATGCCGCAGATTATTATGCATAGGGTGCGGCGTGGGACGGCCTTTGTGATTGAATGCCAGCAAATACAGAGTCTCTCACTTCTGAATTATTTCTCTCTTTCTTTTTCTCTCTCTCGTTCAGCTATTGGTATTGTGCTTCTGATGCTAATTGGAAAAAGAAAGTAAGAATCAATATGCATTTTATATTGTATATAATTTCGTTAGAGTTAGTTTTAAATTAAAAGTACAAATAAACAAAATAAGAATACAGATTGCCTGTTCATTTAAATTGAACGACTGCAATACAAGCGGAAATATAAAAATACACATACAAAACCTCCGTCTACAGAGATGAGTAATAGGTCTTTTTCGTAATGACAACGGCAGTGTGCAGAGAAAACTTAGGGTCTTCGCGGAAAGCTTGCTCAACACGATCCACCGTGTATACCCCTCTTTATATAATGTAATTGGCTTGTTGCATCGTCTATTACAGGTTTAAGACGATAAAATCTGCCCGTAGATTAAATGCATAAAAGAGAATGAAGAGTATTAAGGTCTGTCAGTGTAACTGGCCTTATTACAGGGCCTCCTTGAACTATCCATCACAAAGCAGACGACTTCTCCTGGTGATTTAACAGTAGTTTACAGAAGTAAACGGGAGCTCCATAATGCATGTACCATGTGTCACCTAAAGAAGTTTCGTGGAAATCCAAGTATCGTACTTCTTTCGGTCTTGCTCCATATTACCCTCTGAGAGGAAGATCGACACTGTCACCACAGTTTACAAATTTTTCAAGAACCAAGTCTGCAAGCTGTTTAAAGTCACATATTAAACGTCATGTGTAGTACTATTCAAATATAATTGAGCCAAGGATGGGATTTAACTGTGAAATGGATTCTGTTTAGTAATACAGAAGCTTATAAAATCCACGTTACCGCTGTGAACCAGACTGACGCAGTAAACTGAAATTGTGTATAAGAGACTGCAAATCATGGACAAAATTTCTAATCAAATTCTAAGCGATGTTTAAAAGTTGACAGTTATCGACTCAGGAGCATCTAAACGCCCTACAATGCAAAATACGAGTACAGATACACTGCTCAGTTAAGTTAACCGAATACAATTACTGCTTGAATATCTAAAATTTACATACATACGAGACATGTTGATCCAGATTTACCATCAAACTTTAAACTATGTGTAAGAGATGGTAATTAAACATCTACCAGCATGTAAACGTGATACAGTAGCTTCCTCGAGGACATTTCAATATTAGAGTGCTGAAAACAATGCCCCAGAATTTTTATGTGAAACTCTTTGTTGTTGTTGTGGTCTTCAGTCCTGAGACTGGTTTGATGCAGCTCTGCATGCTACTCTATCCTGTGCAAGCTTCTTCATCTCCCAGTACCTACTGCAACCTACATCCTTCTCAATCTGCTTAGTGTATTCCTCTCTTGGTCTCCCTCTACAATTTTTACCCTCCACGCTGCCCTCCAATACTAAATTGGTGATCCCTTGATGCTCCAGAAAATGTCCTATCAACCAGTCCCTTCTTCTAGTCAAGTTGTGCCAATCCTATTCAATACCTCCTCATTAGTTATGTGATCTACCCATCTAATCTTCAGCATTCTTCTGTAGCATCACATTTCGAAAGCTTCTATTCTCTTCTTTTCCAAACTATTTATCGTGCATGTTCCACCCCCATACATGGTTACACTCCATACAAATACTTTCAGAAATGACTTCCTGGCATTTATATCTATGTTAGATGTACACAAATTTCTCTTCTTCAGAAACGCTTTCCTTGCCATTGCCATTCTACATTTTATATCCTCTCTACTTCGACCATCATCAGTTATTTTGCTATCCAAACAGCAAAACTCGTTTACTACTTTAAGTGTCTCATTTCCTAATCTAATTCCCTCAGCATCACTCGACTTAATTCGACTACATCCCATTATTCTCGTTTTGCTTTTGTTGATGTTCATCTTATTTCCTCCCTTCAAGACACTATCCATTCCGTTCAACTGCTCTTCCAAGTCCTTTGCTGACTCTTCGTAGAGCTTTTTAAATGAAACAAACATTATTAACATTCTACATATTTAGTTTTCATGTCTACATACACTCCTGGAAATTGAAATAAGAACACCGTGAATTCATTGTCCCAGGAAGGGGAAACTTTATTAACACATTCCTGGGGTCAGATACATCACATGATCACACTGACAGAACCACAGGCACATAGACACAGGCAACAGAGCAAGCACAATGTCGGCACTAGTACAGTGTATATCCACCTTTCGCAGCAATGCAGGCTGCTATTCTCCCATGGAGACGATCATAGAGATGCTGGATGTAGTCCTTTGCAACGGCTTGCCATGCCATTTCCACCTGGCGCCTCAGTTGGACCAGCGTTCGTGCTGGACGTGCAGACGGCGTGAGACGACGCTTCATCCAGTCCCAAACATGCTCAATGGGGGACAGATCCGGAGATCTTGCTGGCCAGGGTAGTTGACTTACACCTTCTAGAGCACGTTGGGTGGCATGGGATACATGCGGACGTGCATTGTCCTGTTGGAACAGCAAGTTCCCTTGCCGGTCTACGAATGGTAGAACGATGGGTTCGATGACGGTTTGGATGTACCGTGCACTATTCAGTGTCCCCTCGACGATCACCAGAGGTGTATGGCCAGTGTAGGAGATCGCTCCCCACACCATGATGCCGGGTGTTGGCCCTGTGTGCCTCGGTCGTATGCAGTCCTGATTGTGGCGCTCACCTGGACGGCGCCAAACACGCATACGACCATCATTGGCACCAAGGCAGAAGCGACTCTCATCGCTGAAGACGACACGTCTCCAGTCGTCCCTCCATTCACGCCTGTCGCGACACCACTGGAGGCGGGCTGCTCGATGTTGGGGCGTGAGTGGAAGACGGCCTAACGGTGTGCGGGACCGTAGCCCAGCTTCATGGAGACGGTTGCGAATGGTCCTCGCCGATACCCCAGGAGCAACAGTGTCCCTAATTTGCTGGGAAGTGGCGGTGCGGTCCCCTACGGCACTGCGTAGGATCCTACGGTTTTGGCGTGCATCCGTGCGTCGCTGCGGTCCGGTCCCAGGTCGACGGGCACGTGCACCTTCCGCCGACCTTGACGACAACATCGATGTACTGTGGAGACCTCACGCCCCACGTGTTGAGCAATTCGACGGTACGTCGACCCGGCCTCCCGCATGCCCACTATACGCCCTCGCTCAAAGTCCGTCAACTGCACATACGGTTCACGTCCACGCTGTCGCGGCATGCTACCAGTGTTAAAGACTGCGATGGAGCTCCGTATGCCACGGCAAACTGGCTGACACTGACGGCGGAAGTGCACAAATGCTGCGCAGCTAGCGATATTCGACGGCCAACACCGCGGTTCCTGGTGTGTCCGCTGTGCCGTGCGTGTGATCATTGCTTGTACAGCCCTCTCGCAGTGTCCGGAGCAAGTATGGTGGGTCTGACACATCGGTGTCAATGTGTTCTTTTTTCCATTTCCAGGAGTGTATTTTCGATCCTCTGCCACTAGTAAACTCCGAACTGTAGCGTGTAGCATGGCTGTGTGTAACGTAACTATGACGGTGGGTGAGAGACAGCGTTCTGTCATCGAGTTTCAATTTCAAAGAATTAGTCAACACATGGCACACTCTCTCTTTCAGCATGATAATGCTAGACCACACACGAGCGCTGCGACATCTGCAAAAATCTGACGCCTTAGGTTCACTCTCCTCGATCATCGTCCACACAGTCCCGACTTGGCCCTCGGTGATTTTCATCTGTTTGCAGAACTTTAAGAATACCTTCGAGGACTTCACTTTGACAATCACCAAACAGTGCTAGCAGAGGTGAGGTTGTGGCTTCGTCAACAAAGTCAGCCATACCACAGTGACGGTATCAAAAACTGGTCCCTCGCTGGGAGAAATACGTTCTTCGCCATGGTACCTATGTTGAGAAATAAATACGTAGACATCAAGAATAAATATGTAGAATGTTTATAACGTTTGTTTCATTTAAAGAGTTTTAGGAGTTTTCACAGTAAAAATTTGGTGGCATTGCTTTCCAGCACGCCCTTCATGTTGGAAGTCGTTGATATGACGCAGCGAACTTTACTAACATAATTATCGGTATGCCAGGACTTAACGATCCATGTATTGACGTCAGAAAGAGCTACTATACCTTTTTTCGGTATTTTGGAAACTGCCGCGCAATGTGCTTGCACCATCGTCAGCTCAGTTTCTGGAAGTCTTCTTATTTGTCTATTGCTTTAGTTCTTTCAGCTGAAGAACATGGCAGAAATATTCGTCTCAACAAAATAAAATCCTGTCTGTACCACTCAATATATATACACATTTCGGAATAATTTTTCTGTAACGTGAACGCAAATGCGGAACACCTTCTTCAAATTCTCAGAGGACTGGCACAACTTTTTCAGTTTCAGAATATAGTTAGTGGTATGGAGGTAACACTCTATTGGCAGTTTATACTACTCTTACTAATACAGCATCCCACGACCTGTCGACGTACTTTTCACAGAGCTCTTTATTGAAACTGTGATTGTGTGTGTGTGTGTGTGTGTGTGTGTGTGTGTGTGTGTGTGTGTGTGTGTGTGTGTGTGTGTGTTTTCCCTTTCTTAAACAGCAGTGTCGCCGTTATTCGATTTTCTGCTCACTCATGAGCCCCTCTGGTATCCACGAATGCAACACAGCTTCAGAAATGCTAAAGGTATCGATATTATTGTAATTCTGAAAGTTTTGCTATTACCGTACCATTATCTTCGACGTTTTCTTGAATAATAAAGGACTGTACATAATGTCGGAAAAAGAAAGAACGCTGTTGTAAATAAAAGGGAAGAAAACTGTAACATCTTAGTTAGAGGAAAGTTACAAGAGTTGGTTTTCAAATATGAGTGCTTGGCTTCTGCCATCATAGCACATTGTAAAGTTGAAATATCTATCGGGGAAAGAGTCAGGCTAGCAAGCTGCTAATCTGATGCAGTTCGACGGGACTTTCTTTGCAAGACAAGACACATGGAAAGGGATTACCTTAGCTATATACAGGGCAAATCAGAACAACAGCGACAATATTACGGAGATTATGGGATAATTTGTGTTTTGAAATAAGAGACTCGTGTACTCTGACGACTCGTTACACATTAATTGCATTTATTTTTATATTCGTATTTGTATTACACTGAAAATATATGCATAACAGCGCAAATATCGACGGTATGCGCTGTGTGCATCATTTGGAAAGAAACTGCTGCTTCCATTTGTGCCCTGTAATTTCTGTTGTAACATAAATCCCCATTTCACAGTTCGCTTCCAAAATTTCATTCAGTAGTGGTGAATTTCGGCTCGGGTTCATTTTTCCGGCAGCCTTATTTTTACGTTAACAGCGATACACAGCAGTATGGACAAGTTTACGCATAAAGAGTTGGCCGATATGTGTATGGAGTATCGGTTCATTCGGTGCACTGGAAGAGAGGCACGGCGACGTTATGCTAAGCTGTTTCCGCAGCGATGGCAATCACACCACAATACTTTCGCATATTAGTGTGGTTCAAATACTCTATGTTGTGTGTTGTACGCTTTTTCACTGTTGTGACGGTATTTTCACACAAACATAGATGACTGGGTAACAAACCGAATAAGTCATAATTAAATTATCAGGTGTATCGAGCAACCGTAGATCATGTGTCTATTATATCAAAATACTCAAAATAAAAGCCCTGAACAGACTCCAGAATTTGAATGTGAGTCTTCGATAATTAGCAAGCAGGCAAAATGTCGCACCCAACCAGCAGAGATGACATACTTCCGGAAAGATGGAGTACTAGATTAGTAGGTACAGGATCCTCAACACAGCCTATCGGAAAATTTGTAATATAAAGCCTCTGGAGAAAACCATGCTAGAACAGCAGCTGAAGTTGTTTGGACTTGTCGAAAGAATCTCGAAAGTTGGCGTGTTAATGTTAAAGAAGGAGGTAAGGGCGGATGGCAAGAGGGGACGAGGACACAAAAGAAACACGTCAGAGAAGGAAAGAGAAGAAGCACTGCAGGAAAGGCAGTTATCACTGAAAGGCGCAGTAACTGCGACTGCAGACACAAAGAGATAGTCAACTCTTGTGTTCTCTACAGCAGGCATGGCCAAGATTTTTGCGAGCGCAGGCGAGTCTGCTCAGCGCTCCGGCTTCCTCCACCACTGCGCTAGTCCGAACAGGTGTGTGAGTGAGACGGGTACACGCCGAAGGCTACACGCGAGGAAACTTAAGAAAACTTGCTTGCAACGCGGAGCAACTACTTCTAAGAGGCGAAAATTGCAGCATGCTTTTTTAAACAGGATTTTATTGCGTGTTTATTTTCAACTTTTTATCTTTCAGTCAAAACAATAACGTTTATTATCTGCTTAAGTAACTACCTTAGATAGCGCTAATACGGTGAGCGGAACTACAGAAATGTTTACAAACAGGCATCCAACATTATGTTTTGATGTTTATGAATTTATACATACTACGATTTTAGAATATATAATATATATGGAATTATGGTTCGTGATTCAGTCAAACACATGGAGCTACCCAGATTAAAATCTGTTAAACCCAAACGTTGGCGGGACTTTGCCAATTTAATAACAGAAAAAAAGTTAGCACACATTCATTAAAGTGAACCCTTAAACAACTTTAGCTCCTTATCTGTACAGCCAACAATATTGTTCTTGGGGTAGCCTTTTATACACTGAAGCGCCAAATAAACTAGTATACGCACGCATATTTAAATACAGGGATATGTAAACAGGTAGAGTACGGCGCTGCGGTCAGCAACGCATATACAAGACAACAAGTGTCTGGAGCAGTTGTTAGACCGGTTACTGCTGCTACAATAGCAGATTATCAAGATTTAAGCGAGTTTGAACATGGTGGGGCGAACGAGCGACGGGACGCAGCATCTCTGAGGTAGCGAAAAAGTGTGAATTTTCCCGTACGACCATTTCACACGTGTACTTTCAATATCAGGACTCCGGCAAAACAAGTCTCCGACATCGCTGTGGCTGGAAAAAGATCTTGCCAGAACCGGACCAACGACGACAAGAGAATCGTTCAACGTGACAGAAGTGCGGCTCCTCTGCAAACTGCTGCGGATTTGAATGCTGGGTCAATAACAAGTGTCAGCATGCGAACCATTTAATGCAACATCATCGATATAGGTCTTCGGAGCAGAAGGCCCACTGATGTACCACTGATGACTGCACGAATCAAAGCTTTACGCCTCGCCTGGGCCCGTCAACACCGACATTGGATTGTTGCTGACTGGAAACATGTTGCATTGGCGGTCGAGTCTCGTTTCAAATTCTATCGAGTGGATGGATGTGTTCGGATATGGAGACAACGTCATGAATCCATGTACCCTTCATGTAATCAGGGGACTGTTCTAGCTGGTGGATTGTCTGTAGTGGTGTAAGGCGTCTGCAGTTGAAGTGAAATGGCACCCCTGATACGTTAGATACGACTCTGACAAGTCACACTTACGTACGCATCCTGTCTGATCACCTGCATGCATTCATGTCCATTGTGCATTCCGACGAACTTGGGAAATTTCAGTAGGCCAATGCGACACCCTACACGTCCAAAATTGTCACAGAGTGGCTCCAGGAACACTCTTCTGAGTTTGAACACTTCCGTCGGCCACCGAACTCCCCAGACATTAACATTATTGAGCGTATCTGGGATGCCTTGCCACGTGCAGTTCAGAAGAGATCTCCAGCCTCTCATACTCTTACGTATTTATGGACAGCCCTATAGGGTTCATTCCCTCCAGCACTACTTCAGACATCAGTAGAGTCCATGGCACATTGTGTTGCAGCATTACTGCGTGCTCGTGATGGCCCTACACGATATTAGGCAGGTGTACCAGTTTCTTTGGCTATTCATTGTAAAAGTTTGTAAATTCCTGGTTTTCTCAAACAGGTAGTTGAGCACGGTGCTACAATGCACTTCTACCAGCTAAAGGTGGTAGTAATGAGGTCAACTAGCAGCCAAGAACGGGAACGCTCTAAACATAAATCGAAATCCGTCTTCAGTCTTGCAATTTCTTGGACTGTCTTTGAGAACTCACGGTGAAATTTTTCAGTAACTGAAACGTAGTCGCAAATGTCTGGTTTAGAAAAGACTGCCTTGAGTTACGGAAAACGTTCTATATCATGAACTTGAAGCTGATTGTTCCATAGGATTACTTGTTCGACAACATTAGTCCTGTCCCCCAGACTTGCTGTCAAATCGTTCTCCCATTGTATTAATACACTTAATGAACTCTAACATTTGATGATGTAGACCATAATAGATTCTGACACCACCATAATTACCCTTAAATTTCCGTAATGGGCACCTTCAATTCATTCCGCATTCATTGTCGTTCGTCAGATGAAAAGTATATCATATCGTCTTTGTGGCTGGTGTTGTAATAACGTTCCATGAAGTGTTTCTCCAGCTCACAGTTGTGCGATGGCATATTAAGCATACTGCATGGCTTTCAAATGATACGAAAAGTAAAGCATCTCCCATTCTTCATCGAACGATGTGGTTTCTCCACCTTCTCTTTTTCCGGACAAGTACGTAGGCGCCATAGTATTTCTGAAGCAAACCATACGCCTGATTTAACACAAGTTGTTTTTATAGTAAATTCCTTAATGCAAGACAAGAACGTATACCGCTTAAGACTGAGAAATTACTATTCGTAAGAATCTTTATGTGTGTAGCAACTTGTCTAATCATTCACTTTAAAATAAGATTAAATAAACACACACAAACAAAAAGTACTGGTGTAGCGAATGAGTTGTTGATTCTAAAAAGGCTTCCGGCGACCATACTTCCACTAGATCTTGTGACAATATTGCCACTAATAACGGCAGTATGCTTGCAATAGTACCTGAACGGAAGATCAGCCACCCTCCGACCACCGCGCTGGTGACTATACGTACTGGATGATTCTTGACTAGCCCTGCAGCAGAAAGACCACAGGCATCTTTACTAACCCTCAGAATGTTACAAACACAATCAAATATAATAACGCACACTGGATGCGACTGAAGTCTTAAAGGACTATGAGAATGCTCACAGTTTCTTGCAGTCGATGGCTCTTTCAGCGGTCACATTTCAAACTCAGAACAGTTCAGCTCAAGCATTCGTACCGTCCTGATGTATTATTATGAAAACCAAAGATGTCTGTAATGAGTCACTAAAATGCAACGGTTAATCAGTGCACTGAGTTGCTTGACAAGAGACACCATCAACTGAAGAAAACGTTTTAGGTCCCGCTGACGACGAATTCATTACAAAAACACAGGGAGACCGGCGGGGTCCCTTTCTCAAAGTAATCATTTTGGAATTCGCTTTAATGGTTTATTGATATCACGAGAGACCAAAATCAGAATTAGATTAGAAATCCACTTCTTTCAAACCCTAGTCCATGGAGTTAATCACTGGGCAAGCCTTGCTCGGTCGTTGACGATGAGTCCTTACAGACGGTGTACAAGATCTGAATTGAAATTGTACGTGGAGGGAAGCGTTCGTGTTCCATTTAAGGAACCGTCGTCTGTAAAACCTGAATCAGAATATCCAGACGGTGATTTTAACCAGTCTTCTCTATTACGAGTCCAGTATCTTAATTGCAGTATGAAACATTCGAATACAATAAAAATTAGACATAGTAACTAACATGGATCTTCAAAACATTTCAGTCCATCACCCATCTTGTGAAAGAACAAAAACCGTTTAAACTATTTTTAGTGGTATTGATATAACGTTCGTGGCAGTGTACTGGAACCACTATTCTGTGGTCCGTTCCTCCATCCTGACGAAAAAAAATGTGTACTTTAAGTTGATGGCTTCCTAAAGTGTGTTGTGCATGACTTCAAACTGAAAAGGAAAACAACAGTAATTCACGTAGGTTCCTGTCCTCTCTTTACGATCACACGGCACGCTGTCCTGAGCCCATGCAATGGAAATATCTTTTGGTATATGATAATATCTAAATTATGCCATACCTACACCCAACATTTATCGGTAACTCGTTGGTACAGTGTCCCTTAAACTTGTCTGATACTAGCCGTGTCAAAATGAGCACTGCAGCAGTCGACAGACACAGGCTGCCAACTGTGCCGGAATAGTGAGTGATCTTGGACATTATCTGTTCCAGGATAGCGGATCTAAAACCTGCCACAGCTCGATGTATTCCCATTGATTTATGACATGGACATCCTCAAGCTGCTGTCTCACCCGTTTCCCCGCCTCCTCTCCCACACCGCCCTTTCCATCCGCCTAACAGTGCTTTCGCTGACATTGATCAATGAGATGGCAGCAACAAACAGGCTGCTCGCCTGCTCTAGAATCGGTGACATATCCAGATGCCGCAAAGTGCGGGAAATCCTCACAGGCTTCACGTTGAATACGACGCCAGGAATAGAACTTGCCGCATTTTCTATCTGTTGGTTGTTTCTTGTCCTCGTCATACATGGTGCTTGCTGTTACACGGATAAGCGGTGTGTTGAGTACTTCAGGTGGTAAGCTTTTATGTACAGCTTCCCAGACTCATTCAGCTAACCCGATCACTTCAAATACTTTATGAATCATTTCATACAGAAAAAGTAGTCAGTATCCAACGTATAGTCTTTTTTCATAGCTATATTCATTACAGAGATAGCGAAGTAAACATCGTTTTTTGAAAAGGAAATATGCTATTTTCTGCCGTTAGTATAGTAATTCTAAGAGAAACGAATTCAATGCCATTTCACTCTTCTAAATCCGATTACTAGTTTCGGAGTAATCACATTATCTAGATAGTTAAGATCTATATGTTTTGAACACTAAACCGATTGCTGTCTTATTCGGAAGTTCGTGATTTCATACGCAGACTAGGTTCAAATGGCTCTAAGCACTATGGGACTTAACGTCGGAGGTCATCAGTCCCCTAGAACTTAGAACTACGTAAACCTAAATAACCTAAGGACATCACACACATCCATGCCCGAGGCAGGATTCGAACCTGCGACCGTAGCAGTCGCGCGGTTCCAGGCTGTAGCGCCTAGAACCGCTTGGCCACCCCGACCGGCTACGCGGACTAGGAAATACGTTACATCGGATAACGAGGAAAAAGACAATTGCACACACGTGATACCGGTATTAAGTAAGTACGGGGAATAAACAGGTTTTATTCAGCCTGTGTCATTAAAGAGTGTTTGAAGAAATGATTGTCTTTCACAAGGCAAGAGAAACTAGGTATGCCTCTTATCTATGGAGAATGAAGGAGGAACACGGAAAGAACAGCTGAACTGTACGCATAACGGGTTCCCGATAGACGGTGTCCAAGAACAATACACTGAGGTTACTATCATCATCTAACATCGAGTCGGACCTCCTTTTGCCCGACGTAGTGCAGCAAATAAACGTGGCATGGACTCTACAAGTCGTTGGAAGTCCCTTGCATAAGTATTGATCCACGCTGCCTGTGTCGTCGACCATAATTGCGAAGGTGTTGCCAGTGCAAGATCGTGTGTACTCGATTACGTTCCATAAATGGTCCATGGGATTAATTTGGGGTGATCTGAGTGGCTTAATCATACGCTCGAATTATCCAAAATGCTCTTATAACCAACAACGAGCAACTGTGACCCAGTGGCATGGCGCATTAGCATCTATAAACAGTCCGTCGCTGTTTGGAAACATGAAGTTCATGAATGGCTGCAAATAGTCTCCACGTAGCCGAACAGAGCCATTTTCAGTCACTGATCGGTTCAGTTGGATCAGAGAACCCAGTCTATTCCATGTAAACACAGACCACACCATTATGGAGCCATCACCAGCTTGCAGAATACGTTGTTGACAATTTGGGTCCACGGCTTTGTGGGGTCTGCGCCATACTCCAACAGTACTATCAGCTCTTACAATCTGAAATCGGGACTCATCTGACCAGGGCACGGTTTTCCAGTCGTCTAGTGTCCAATTGATATGGTCACGAGCCCAGAACACGCGCTGCAGGCGATGTCGTGCTGTTAGTAAAGGCACTGGCGTCGGTCGTCTGCTGCCATAGCACATTAACGCAAAATTTCGCGGCACTGTGTAGCGGATACGATCGTCGTACGCCCCACATTGATTTCTACGGTTATTTGAAAGCGGTGCTACTTGTCTGTTAGCACTAGCAAGCCTATGCGAAGGTCACTGCTCTCGGCCGTTAACTGAAGGTTGTTTGCCACTCCGATGTCCGTGGCGGGAGGTAATGCCTGAAATTTGGTATTCTCGGCGAACTCTGGACACTGTGGATCTCGGAACATTGAATTTCCTAACGATTTCCGAAATGTAATGTCCCACGTCTGTAGCGCCAACTACCATTCCGGGTTCAATGTTTGTTAGTTCCCGTCGTGCGGCCATAATCACGTCGCAAACCTTTTCACATGAATTACCTGAGTACAAATAACTACTCCGCAATGCACTGCCCTTTGATACTTTGTGTAAGCTATACTACCGTCATCTGTATACGTACATATCGCTATAACATGACTATTGTCACCGCAGGTTCGACGAGTAATGACCCATTCTTTCAATACGGATACAAACCAAGCCCGATCTCTGGTGGGAACCCAAAATGGCCAGTGAGGGAGTCATAGGTAGGTGATACTACGGTACTAATGCGGCACAGACTGGGAATTTGGCGGTACAGGCTGGAAATTTGGGTCGAATGGGAAGCGTTCTGGGCCGGGCTAGGCGTTTAAGGCAACCGCTCGCGTTAAGCAGGAGATTCAGTACAAATTTTCAGCTGTTGCCATTGACTCATTTCAATGCCGAATTGAAGCGATTTTCACTGAAAACATTTGAACAATATTTGTAAAATATTGTGATTGGAAGGGCACTGGAGCACTACAGAAATGAAAAGAAGTAATCTGTAACGAAATCTGGCAGCTGTTTCTTGTAATACAAGTATTAGCTCCGGAGAATTACGAGGGCCTCTCGAGTAATTCAGACCAGTGGTGTTCATCTTTCTGGGCGCAAACATCTTCCATCGATATAACGTGTCTCTCCACCAACAGATTAACCAGATGGACTGTTCCTTACCGATGAAGCTACTTCACAAATCATGCAAAATTGAATCTATGAAGTATGCTTTATTTGGCCCTTTCAGAATCCGAAGTGGGTGAGGGAGGTTGAACATCTGAGGCAGTGGAGTGTGAAGATTTGATGCGAGTTTACTGAAGACTAAGTGACTGGACCTTACTTCACTGAAGAATCCTTAACGGGCAATAGAAACGCACAATTTCTTAACGCAATGCTACTGGCTCTCCTAGAGCACGTGCCACTTGAAATATGCAGAAATATGTTGTACCAGCACTATGGGTGCCCGTCTCACTGCACGCTTGTGACTAGGAAAGCATTCACCCAGATCTTTCCTAGGCACTGGATAGGACGTGAGATGTTATAAGTTGGGTTGCACCTTTGCCTGATGTGATGGGGACATTTTTCTGTAGGCAATCCCAAAGATGAAGTCTATACGCAAGTTCCGACGACCTATAAGAATTTAAAATACTGCGCTGATACAGCATGCACAATGATATCCAAGGAATCACTTCAGTCTTTCCAAATAGCCTTATAGTAGCGGTTGCAAATGTGTGCTGCAGTAAGCGGTGGGGATTTCAGACAATGTTTAACGTAAGTAAAATTTTAAGGAACTGTTTATTACTGTGTAATTTTATTTCCTTTTTATTGCCGCTGCTGATGTAAGTTTACAATGTAAGTGCATATCTTGACATTAAACGCATAATACGAAGTTGTTATTCAACAATCTTTATACCTCAGTTCCATAATTAATAAATCCATTCAATTTTTGGGTTGTACCTCCTTTCAAGGATCCAGCGGAAACAAGAACAGAAATCTGACTGTAGTTAACTGGTGAATGATCCTAGATGCCACGTCCTTTGCCTTCCAGTTAGTGTGCCAATCCAGGTGCATGTAGCCAGGAGTGATTGGTGTCAGTTTTATATTAAAATTTTCTTCTCTATTCTGCTTCTGCAAGTGGAGTCTCTTAGCTGCATCAAGCTGGAGCGCCCCACCAGCCAAAGGAAGAACGCTACAATAGCTAACACACATAGAAAATATACTTTAAAAATGTGGCACAAAGGTATTGTAAATTTGACAGGCAAAAATAGAATTTTAGTTTAGACCACCAAATAGCATTGTCTTAGAGGAAAGAAATGTAATTCTCGCAGCAGAGCCTTTATATCTAATAGGTTACTGTTTACTTTAAAGAAGAGGTACTTTTTTTACCTTTAAAAGGAAGACAGAAGCATTTTTTTCGTCAGAACATCATTATTTTATTGTGCAATAAGAAAAATTTAATTTTTTGGAACCAGAAAGAGGGAACAGATCACCCAGACCTTACAGATTTAAAGTCCAGCCAAGAAGGCAAGATTTGGTGAGCGGAAGGATGGACTAAAGACGCATAAAAAAGAAAAAAATGAACTTTCCTGACGCGACTGATCCGTATAGATATGGTTTCAAGTTCAAAACAGGTAATATTAAGTTCTAAATATTGTGATTCCTCTGACATTCCTAATCTGATTTTAAAGAGTGAAACGCGGTTGTATTCGTCACTTTTACAGCTACGATACTAGCAGCAGGAATGGCTATAGCTGTAGTTAAAAAAGCGAAGTTGAGACCGATATCTCTCTAATTAATATGTCTGGGGAAAGAGACTGTATGTCATTTATTCAGGACTTTTTAGAAATTCTTTTCGTTGAAAACAGCTCTGCAATATCGCAACTGTTCGGTAAGTATTTGTGGTGAACAGGTTAGCTCAATCACCCTGTATCTACTCATATACTTCACTTATAAAACTCATAACAAATAATCCAATGCAGTCTGAAAATAACAGTAATGTCTGTAGGCACAATACCAGAACAACAAATTACAAAAATTTCATCAACTGAGGTCTACTGAGTGTTCCAGACGTGGCCAACTTCAGCTGATGGTGCTTATCTGAAGATGGTCTAAGAGTAGGCCGAATGGCCGAGCAGTTCTAGGCGCTACAGTCTGGAACGGCGCGAATGCTACGGTCGCAGGTTAGAATCCTGCTTCGGGCATGGCTAATACGTACGTTTTCACCAAACGTAAGCCATTTTGTTATTTATTAATTAGGTATTCGTACTTTAAATTATAGGTCCCCTGCTACTGACTGGGTAAGTCAGCTCAAACATTGATCGAAGGTGACGGAATACCATCTCTCATAGGATCATGCCTAACGCAGTACTTTGATGTTTAGACCAACCCTGCAGGTTGACGACATTTTACCTTAAATAGATAGCACGTAATCATACACATAGACAGATCACGTACACGTAGCATGTAAACTGATAAATTTCACATCATCTCTATAGAAATAAAACTATATAATTGGAGATATACATTTGTATAGTAGTAAATTTGCTACATTGTAAGAGAGACAGAAAGTGAGATTTTATTGCCCGATATTGTGGTACAATTGAAAGATATCATCCAATCTGAAGATCGTGATCTTGACGACACACGAAGAACGTAACGATTTCCGTGGCTCAAGGAGACGCTACAGTAGTTTCAAGAAACTCAATGTTCTTCGACATAGTATGATACTAATACACGACAACGGTCACAAATCCTCTGCCACCTGTCGCTGAGGTCTGCTGGTTCAGAGCTACGCCCAGTGAATCCGAAATCTCTATAATGAATGTTGTGAAGAAGTAGCAGTGATATGGCTCGCGAATAACTTAATAAATGGAATTCCATTGAATTTATTCCTAGGCGCCAGCCTGGGTGGCCGAGCGGTTCTAGGCGCTACAGTCTGGAACCGCGTGACCGCCACGGTCCTGACATGGGCATGGATGTGTGTGACGTCCTTAGGTTAGTTAGGTTTAAGTAGTTCTAAGTTCTAGGGGACTGATGACCTTGGAAATTAAGTCCCATAGTGCTCAGAGCCATTTGAACCATATTCCTAGACTTACAGAGACAGGACGAGGCAAATTCTTCACATGGAAATCCAAAGCAAAAATTAAATGAGAAAAACTCAACGAAGATATTGCTAGTATCTTTAGAGTCTCCCTACCAAGCATCAATGTTAACACTTCGAATTTCCGCAACATGCTGCAGTAGTTTCACTCGTGGTGTACAAGTCACAGACTTCCTTTCAATACGATGCTCAGGATCCAAGACGTTACTCAGTCGGAACATCTTGATTCTATGATATACCATTTGGAAGCGTTACGTTAGTAATACTTTATATCAATACATGACAAAGTGATACAATTAAACATATGTACCAACAATAACTTAGGTCAAGCCCATTCCAAAGTAACCTGATTTACAAACAAGTTGTTAACAATAGATGCCTGAAGTGTTTCCACGATGCTCCAGATCTTATGGTACTCAATCCCGCCCCCCAAAATCATGTGCGCCCAGTTACCATGTTATAGATCCGGTTATACACAAACATGAAAAGCCAAAAGCCGTTACGACATGTAAAGTCCCACTCCGTCGTGACCGCGATACAGAATGAACGTCATCCTGTAGGTCCTCCTACGACTAATTAGGTAAGTCACTTCTAAGGCCGGAGAAAAATGTCTAGTAAAGCACTGTGCTGTTCAAATCAACCTTCGGCTTGAAGAAAGCTTTATCATTTACTACTAATAGTTACACGAAAAATAAATGTACAGTGTTAAATGTATTCCTACCAATAACCAGTCATGCAGTTTTATTTTTACTAGCCCTGGGTCAGATATCCGGCCCCATTCAAAATCATAGTGAATAATGTGATTTCAGAACAAGTGCTGTCGTTCACTTATTTGAGGTGTCAAATACGGTCTAGATGCAAACTTGGCTAAATTTGGAAATGTGTGAGGCACCAGTCATAATGTATTTAAAAATAAGACCATACAAGGAAAGAGACAAAAATGTTATAAAATTAGGCGTCTTCCAGGACTACTTCATGGTAGTGAATACTGGGAAAGGACGTTGGATAGTATGCAAAGCTTAGAAACGAAATTTCTACGAAGAACAGATGGCTAGTCAAGAACAGTCAACAAAACAAAATAGTCGATGAAAACTGAAAATACTCTCCCCAAATTCCAACTCTCTCTTTAGACACGTCGTAACTAAATTGTTTATAAAAAGTATTCCATGACCAGAGTATCTGCTAACGTTTGTGGGTTTAGAATCGAGGAAAGTAGGAAAGGAAGAATGTGCTTTATGAGATTAAACCAATAAACTTGGCACATCGGTGAATTCTAAATTTTGTGTTGTGCAACATTCAACGCCGTGCTGCTCAACCCCACGTATTGTAACATGCCTGGATCCTCCATGAACTGCTCCCGGCAGGGTAGTCGAGACGGAGCTCATCGGCGCCAGTGAATTCAGGATGCGAATTTCCCTGTAACAATTCACTGCAAGTTCCAACTAGTCTCAGTTATGTTTAATCGTGTGTATCTCAGCAAAAGGAGCGCAGGCAGCTCCAATTGGTTAAGTTCTGCCTCCTAGAGCAGTGTTTCCAGTGGAGGAGTGCTCTATGCTCGTGCATAACATGTTAAGAGATGAACCCATTCCTCAAATGTTAACTATCAGACTGTACAATACTTTCGAGAATCCTGTTCCTATACCACACGGCCATGAAATTAAGCTCGATCACGATCAGTTGAGTCCGACTTTCGTACACGACACCACGATAATGGACACACCATGATTGATGCAGCTCCCAACTGAACACGTGGGCCAGCGTGCCTAAGACGTGCATCGATATCTAAGGTCATCAGTCGTCGGAAAAGCCTGCATTCGTCGGTGAGGAGAATCCAGCGCAACAAGTATTGACTTATGCACCTTCTTCGCACACCACGACACTTTGGATATTTTCTGTTGCTCACAATGGAAGCCAAGTTGGTGGTGGTGGTGGTGGTGGTGGTGGTGGTGGTGGTTAGTGTTTAACGTCCCGTCGACAACGAGGTCATTAGAGACGGAGCGCAAGCTCGGGTTAGGGAAGGATTGGGAAGGAAATCGGCCGTGCCCTTTCAAAGGAACCATCCCGGCATTTGCCTGAAACGATTTAGGGAAATCACGGAAAACCTAAATCAGGATGGCCGGAGACGGGATTGAACCGTCGTCCTCCTGAATGCGAGTCCAGTGTGGAAGCCAAGAGTTCATATTTCTCGAGTGGAGACAGTTGCACTCTGAGTCAACAAAGCTCTCGTAGTTACCTCTAAAAAAGTAACGCACAGTTATGTTTTATTTTCCCCGAGAATTCTTCCAGCCATACACTTTTGAACGGAAACATTATGACCACTGCCCACAACGAGACTGAATGCCACTCAGCATCGTTTCAGCCACGTGATGACGGTACGGGCTACAAACAGGTAACTTTGCTGACATAAGCGACTCTGATAATGGGTAGGTTTTTATGGCCCAACCTCCGACAACGAGCATCTCTGAGATGGTAAAGTTGATTGGCCATTCACGGGCTACTCTCGTGGGCATCTATGAAAACTTGTTGAAGGGCAATGAAACCACCAGTAGGTGACGAGGTGTTGTACGTCCACGCCTCATCAGAGGACGTGGAAGTCAGAGGTTTGTCCGCACTGTAGAGAAGGATACGCAGTGATCTATGACAGATCTGACGACAGAGTACAGTGCTGGCACCGGCTAAAGGTTTTGGAGCGCATAGTTTAACGTACCTTATTGAACAAGGGCCTTCAAAGCAGTCGACTCCTATGTGTTCCCATGTTGACCAAATCGTCAAGTACGACTTCAGTGGAACGGTATCATGGACATTGTACTCGAACCCGAAATGTTTTACCGTGTCTGATGAATCACATTTCTTATTATACCCAGTCCATGGTCGTATCCGGACAAATGCATCACCCGGGCTGCTCGAAACATGTATTGTGCCAGGTACACAGGCCGGTGGCAGCAGTATTATGCTATTGGGGGAAGGGGTTCATGTGAGCTTCTATGGTCCCTGTGTTAGTAATCGAAACAACTATCAGAGCTGATGACTGTCTGAACATTACTGCGGACCACCTGCATCCTTTCGTGCATTATCTCCTCTCTTGTAGAATACTGCCACTCGCCTGGCCACATACCACCAGGTAACATTCCACAGCTGGTGGGTTGCCCTATGCGTAGGCGTTCTCCCCCGAAGCCAGACACGCGGTAGTACACAGCACGAGTTTAAAATCTGTGACAGACAACAGCAACACGCCGTGCCGCTCTGTGTACACGCCAGACAAGAGAGAGATCGAAGAGATGCACCAACAGCACGCGCAGCTGATCGTGGTGCTGCGAACACGGCGCTACATTTCGTCGGCACAGCACGTGAGGTGAGGTTTCTTTTTTTGGGAGGGGGGGGGGGGGGAAGGAGACCAGACAGCGAGGTCATCGGTCTCATTGGATTAGGGAAGGACGGGGAAGGAAGTAGGCCGTGCCCTTTGAAAGGAACCATCCCGGCATTTGCCTGGAGCGATTTAGGGAAATCACGGAAAACCTAAATCAGGATGGCCGGACGTGGGATTGAACCGTCGTCCTCCCGAATGCGAGTCCAGTGTCTACCCACTGAGCCACCTCGCTCGGTACGTGAGGTGAGTCCGCAAGTCACATGACATTGTACGGAAATCTTTCCGCCGTATTACTTAAGACGCTACATGACTACTAACAGCACTCACGCTTCAGCCTCCACGCCGCCTTTCTCTTGCAGCTCGTCTGTCGTTGCGTTTCCAGTGTGAGCCCGATCATCGACTGGATTTCGACCCAAGGCGGCCCAGGATTCCAAGCAAAGTACCTACCAACGTTCACCCGAGAGAGCCGGACACATCTAGGACACTAACCGGACACCAGCTGAACAAAGAACTGGATATATAACTGAGAGACATTATCAGTATACCACAAGAGGATCTTATTTCCTGTTTCAAGTCAGGTCTGTGAACTGTTCATTTGTGTGTTTAATAATTAATTGTTTCCTCTATTGCAACCTGTGGACCAACATTATTACATGCTAATCTTGCTACCTCGTGAGAACCAAGAAATTAGACCCCTTACCCGGGATAGAATACGATACTTCCAGGACCTGACTCTAGCACTTTACTTACCTGAACCCACAGCCAGCTGCGAGGAATGAGGGAAGGAAATGAAAGTTTTAAAACCCTATCGACGTCGAGGTCATTGTAGATGTGGCACAAGCTGAGATTGAGATAAGATGTGGAAGGAAATCAACCCTGCCCTTTAAAAAGAACCTTTTTGGCACTTGTCTTAAGCGATTTAGGGAAATAATGAAAGACCTAAATCTGCATGGCCGAACTGAGTATGAACCGCTATCCTCTGACTTACGGCTCCAGTGTCAACCCAGTCAGCCATCCCACTCAGCCCTGCCCGTAACTAGGGCCACAGGGATGAAATAACAATAAAAAGAAAAAAGTCTTAATCAAATGCTGTGTAGTATACAGACGTAAACAGAACACTTTCTTGAGCATAACATCAAGGTGAAATCAAAGGCGTCAGTATATTACCTGCACTTCTTCGCGTGTCCGTGGACCGGTACACAATGGGTAACTAGTGGAGGTTTTCTAAAAAAGAGAGCTCTGTTAACCGGATCGTTTAGCGCAAATGTCACAGAGCAACGACGACAAAAACAAATGTATTCTACGAACGACTTAACATACAAATAAGGAAGGAAAATTAGGATTTAACGTTCCGTTAACGAAGATGTCATTATAGGCATAACCTCGGATTGGGGAGAGATGGCGAAGGCAAACTGGCCGTACCTTTTCAAAGGACCCATCTCGGCGTCCGCCTACAGCGATTTATGGAAACGACGGAAAACTACATCGGTATGACGGTACGGAAATTTGAACCGAAGTCCTCTAGAATACGAGTGAAATGTCTTACAATTGCGCTAATCGCATCGTCTAGTTAGGGTGATGCTCTACTAATTACTTGGCAGAAGCACAAACAGTTTATTTGGTCGACACACGATATAACTACAGAGGTGCGTAGCAAATTCAAACTTAAGATGCTATGATAATGGATTCCTGCGTTACACGAATGAATAATCCCGACTTTTCGCTCAAGTTTCCGGCGGCTTGGCAGATGACTGGAGGAATAAAAGCTCAATATTTAACGACAAGTCTGTCGTTAAACTCAGTTGGGGAGTTGAAAGTAAACCGGGCAAGCGCACAGGTAATCATTAGCGCCTAAGAACAATGAATGGAATGGTACTGTGGAATAGTAATATTGGTATCGTACACCCTCTGCTACATGCTCTACCATACCTTGTGAAGTATTAATGCAGATTCAGATGAATAAAAGTCTAATCAAAACAGCGATTTCATTAACAGTGCCCGTTCTCTATTGGCTAAGAGTCAGTAACCTAATTCCCATGAATTCTGTGCTCGTAACTTCTCCGCTAGCAGGCACTCGGTCGAAACAATTTCTGAATATTTTTTTTTTGTTCTTCAGCATAAATTTTAACACATTAAAGTTTGGTTTTACTGTAACACTTTCTTTTCATACAAAGCTTTTTAAATATACATATTTACCTAACCCTTGGCGCTACAGCCATTGTAGGCCCTTGGCCTCTCACTATCGCAGCCCAGTCTTGACGATCTTTTGCACGTTTCCTCCGTCTTATTACCCCATCCTTTTCAATTCGTTCTTCATGTCATCCGTCCATCGCTTTGTACCGTCTTTCACCTATATTTTCTCTGTAAACCTTCTGGACACATCTCTCCTCTGACACTCACTTTACATGGCCCAGCCACTTTAATCCGTTATCCTTGGTTTCCGAAACTAGGTCAGCGTAGCCGTATACTTCTTAGAATTGCTTGTTTTTCCGTATTATCCACTGCTCTGCGTCACTCATTGCTACAAAAATATTTCTTAATATTTTCCTCTCCTTCTGCCAAAGCCGTTGTCCGTGTTTCTGTGGTATACATTACCGCCGCCATTATAATTGTACCACAGACAGTCACCTATTTTCTGTCAGGCTACGTGACTGAATAATCTTAATCAGTGCCCGGTAAGATGTGTGACATATCATAGTCGGCCCAATTCAACTTCGTGTATTTCTGTCTAACAGCAACGTTTCTCCTGGAAGCGGGAAGATTCTATGTTTTGGTGTAATTTACTCGAAGTCCCAACTCTTTTGCCTCCTGTTACAGTCTGCCAAATCATTCTCCCAGCTCTTCTAATCTTCTAGACAGCACTTTAATATCACTTAACCTAGTTATTGAAATCAGGCGATTCAAGTTTTCTCATTTGGTTTTTTCTTTAAGAAGCTATCTTTAATATTGCCAACATTGATTGGCAGTTTTTGTTTGATTATTTACAACATGCTCCATTACACACTATTTATAATACTACATGTAAATATTGTGTGTGTGTGTGTGTGTGTGTGTGTGTGTGTGTGTGTGTGTGTGTGTGCGCTTAGTGTAGTGTAGTGCGGTGCGATGATGATGATGATGATGATGATGATGATGATGATGATGATGATCTACATCTATATTTATACTCCGCAAGCCACCCAACGGTGTGTGTCGGAGGGAACTTTACGTGCAACTGTCATTACCTTCCTTTTATGTTCCAGTCGCGTATGGTTCGCGGGAAGAACGACTGTCTGAAAGCCTCCGTGCGCGCTCGAATCTCTCTAATTTTACATACGTGATCTCCTCGGGAGGTATAAGTAGGGGGAAGCAATATATTCGATACCCCATCGAGAAACGCACCGTCTCGAAACCTGACGAGCAAGCTAGACCGCGATGCAGAGCGCCTCTCTTGCAGAGTTTGCCACTTTAGTTTGCTAAACATCTCCGTAACGCTATCACGGTTACCAAATAACCCCCGGACGAAACGCGCCGCTCTTCTTTGGATCTTCTCTATCTCCTCCTTCAACCCGATCTGGTATGGATCCCACACTGACGAGCAATACTCAAGTATAGGTCGAACGAGTGTTTTGTAAGCCACTTCCTTTGTTGATGGACTACATTTTCTAAGGACTCTCCCAATGAATCTCAACCTGGCACCCGCCTTACCAACAATTAATTTTATATGATCATTCCACTTCAAATCGTTCCGTACGCATTCTCCCAGATATTTTACAGAAGTAACTGCTAATAGAGTTTGTTCCCCTATCATATAATCATACAATAAAGGATCCTTCTTTCTATGTATTCGTAAGACATTACATTTGTCTATGTTAAGGGTCAGTTGTCACTCCCTGCACCAAGTGCCTATCCGCTGTAGATCTTCCTGCATTTCGCTACAATTTTCTAATGCTGCAACTTCTCTGTATACTACAGCATCATCAGAGAAAAGCCGCATGGAACTTCCGACACTATCTACTAGGTCATTTATATATATTGTGAAAAACAATGGTCCCATAACACTCCCCTGTGGCACGCCAGAGGTCACTTTACCGTCTGTAGACGTCTCTTCACTGATAACAACATGCTGTGTTCTGCTTGCTAAAAACACTTCAATCCAGCCACACAGCTGGACTGATATTCCGTAGGCTCTTACTTTGTTTATCAGGCGACAGTGCGGAACTCTATCGAACGCCTTCCGGAAGTCAAGGAAAATGGCATTTACCTGGGAGCCTGTATCTAATACTTTCTGGGTCTCGTGAACAAATAAAGCGAGTTGGTTCTCACACGATCGCTGTTTCCAGAATCCATGTTGATTCCTACAGAGTAGATTCTGGGTTTCCTAAAACAACATGATACGCGAGCAAAAAACATGTTCTAAAATTCTACAACAGATCGACGTCAGAGATATAGGTCTATAGTTTTGCGCATCTGCTCGACGACCCTTCTTGAAGACTTTGACTACCTGTGCTCTTTTCCAATCGTTTGGAACCTTCCGTTCCTCTAGAGACTTGCGGTACACGGGTGTTAGAAGGAGGGCAAGTTCTTTCGCGTACTCTGTGTAGAATCGAATTGGTATCCCGTCAGGTCCAGTGGACTTTCCTCTGTTGAGTGATTTCAGTTGCTTTTCTATTCCTTTGACACTTATATCGATGTCAGCCATTTTTTCGTTTGTGCGAGGATTTAGAGAAGGAACTGCAGTGCGGTCTTCCGCTGTGAAACAGCTTTGGAAAAAGGTCTTTAGTATTTCAGCTTTACTCGTGTCATCCTCTGTTTCAATGCCATCATCATCCCGGAGTGTCTGGATATGCTGTTTCGAGCCACTTACTGATTTAACATAAGACCAGAACTTCCTAGGATTTTCTGTCAAGTCGGTACATAGAATTTTACTTTCGAATTCACTGAACGCTTCACGCATAGCCCTCCTTACTCTAACTTTGACATCGTTTAGCTTCTGTTTGTCTGAGAGCTTTTGGCTGCGTTTAAACTTGCAGTGAAGCTCTCTTTGCTTTTGCAATAGTTTCCTAACTTTGTTGTTGAACCACGGTGGCTTTTTCCCGTCCCTCGCAGTTTTACTCGGCACGTACCTGTCTAAAACGCATTTTACGATTGCCTTAAACTTTTTCCATAAACACTCAAGATTGTCAGTGTCGGAACAGAAATTTTCGTTTTGATCTGTTACGTAGTCTGAAATCTGCCTTCTATTACTCTTGCTAAACAGATAAACCTTCCTCACTTTTTTTATTTTCCTATTAACTTCCATATTCAGGGATGCTGCAACGGCCTTATGATCACTGATTCCCTGTTCTGCACTTACAGGGTCGAAAATTTCGGGTCTGTTTGTTATCAGCAGGTCCAAGATGTTTTCTTCACGAGTCGGTTCTCTGTTTAATTGCTCGAGGTAATTTTCGGATAGTGCACTCAGTATAATGTCACTCTATGCTCTGTCCCTATGATGATGATGATGATGATGATGATGACGACGACGACGACGACGACGACGACGACGATAAGAGAAGGGAGATGGTGATACCCGGTGCCACCCCATGTCGTACTCCTTGCGAGCAACATAAAGGGGGCCGCCAAGCTTACGCCCTCACCCGACAAACGGCGAACCACCAAGAGGGTTCCATGTCCTCACCTCAGGAGAGACTGCGGAGAGGTTCGGTATTTAAGCCAGGTCGTTGGTGGAAAGTCTGGAGATCACGAACTTTGTTTCACAACTTCTCCTCCTCTAGCTGGCTGAATGCTGGCAGTGGTAATTCTTTCCACCATCAGGATCCGATCCGGCTTACCCGCCGGGTCGAGAACTTGCGCACAAGCGTGCGTTAGTGATCTCGTTCACGGAGGCTCGTATTTATTGACCACTGACATGTACACTAGTGTACATGTCAGCGTGTTCATGTGACAGATTTTTATCTTGAAAACAGTGATGTCAGGCTCATCTGAATAGTCCATTCTATATCACCTTTATTGTCTGTCTGTATTTGATAGTGAGATATAAGCGAATTACTCGAAGTTTCTCAATTTATTCATTCAGACACCACAAAGAAACAATATCAAAATATAAGAGAAGTCATGGAGCTTCACTTTTAGTAGAGACAAAAGACAGACGTGCATTTATTAACCTAGATATTAGATTCACGGACGCTGCAAACACTTGTCAGTAGACGCTAGGTTGTTTGCAAGTTCTACATTAGGTTATTGCACCACCTGACTACTAACCAACTGCAAGAAAAAACTTTTCTCAGAGTTCCTGAAGAGAAGAGTATCAAAGTGCAGCAGGGAACTTTATTTTTTTAAAAAGTGTACATTTTTGTTAGAGAATCGTATAGTATCTTTACAGGTCTTTATTTAAATGTTAATGGAAAGTGAAGTTGTGATTTGCGTGGCTTTGAAGCTCACGCTCTGCTTGTCTAGAAACAACCTATGTTAGCGGGCAGAATGCCAGCGCAGACCGTATCAGCTCGCACTCTCGTGCATCGAGCCGCGGAAATCGGGTCACTCCGATGTTGGCAACAGTTTATCGCACGTCTCGCTTAGATGGAACAAATCCTGTTGACTTGGGAAGACCTACACTTGGTTTAGTAAGAAGACTGTGAAAGCATGAATCGCGTAACACCGCCCATCGAAAACGATTATCTTCTTAGTTCATCACGGAACGAAAATAAGGTACAATTGTAGCAATATAAATATTTTAAAGACTAGTGGTGTAGGGTATTTCGTCCCGTTATTTGACCCTCCTTTTCTCTTTCGCTAGGAAGTGGAACGCGGTGAAGGAAGTGCATAGCTCCGCACACATTTTATCCCCATATTTTGCTATTGTTAGCCTTCCGACATATATGTGATGGAGACAGTAAAATAGTTTAATGAAATGGTTTCGTAGTATGGGTCGAAAATTACTTGTCTGAAGTTTCCCGACAGCGGTTCACAAAAAGAGTCGCGTTTTTCTCCATGTAGGACTATGACCACCTCACATCTTTACTCACGCCCGTACCTCCTCCCTTACATTCCAAACTTCACTGTTCTCCTGCATATCTTGAGGGACTAGCACTCCTGGAATAACGGATATTCAGGTGGAAGGGCTTAGCCACAGGAGATTGTTCCCAAAATGAATTTTCACTCTTCAGCAAGAGTCGTGAGTCATGTTTGAATAGCTACGTGGACTGAGCACATGCCTACGAAAGGCAAACGTGCCACCTACGAGGCCCGGGCTGAAACACAGTTTTTATCTTCCAGGAAGTTTGAAAGCGGAGGAAGTTCAAATTGGTGCAGTCAACACGTGTTCCTCCTCCTTTCTCCAGTTTAAGGTTCTGAGTACTTCGTCCTGGAGCGATGAGAATGCTTTTGGTGACACGGAATTTCCTTGTCCGAGTCCTCTTCTAATTCTGAGTTTCTCACTATGCTGATGAAGTCTAATGGAAGCTGACGTATGTATTCCTCGTTATAACTCAAGGACCCTTAGTACACATTACACTGAAACTGAACAAAAGCTGTATCAAATTCTTTGAAACTGGCTATATTTTATGGCGTAGTTGCAGATAGTGCGATAATATGTTTTATAGGCACGGAAAAAAGCATTTAGAGGCTGAATTTGTCCAGTGGTTCCAGGTATGAATTGAAATGGCACACATTTTTCATGAGTTACAGTTTGCTCCAAAGGAGAACGATTTTTGCACGCTGAGCAGGAATCAAGCAAAATGAAGTTATTTTGACCAGCTAGTGGCCAAAAGCATTACTCATACGGTAGTTATGGTTCTCTTATGCCCATTTTCTCACTCTTGCTTTCAGTGACGTAAGTATTGCCTACTGCCCTTGCAGTATCACGCACACGAGAAAGAATTTCACCTTATAATCTTTGGTTCCTGCGCGGTGGTCATCCGTCATCACCTACAACAGTGGGTTCCACTGCCTTGATGAATGACTTAATAAATGTTGGTGACGAGGAGAAGACTACACATCAGTAGCAGACAGTCAACTGAAATTAAATCGAATATATTCACGATAAAAGCACGTAAGTGTGAAGTATTCTTGTGGCAAATAATTCAGATTATCCAACGCACAATTATGGACTATATGGCGAGCTGCCGACTTGCTGTAGGACAAGATACGAAGGGCACTCAGTAAATAATATAACACATTTTTTTTCGCTGAAAACAGGTTGGTTTTACTCAGGATTCCAATGTACTATATTATTCCCCAATCTTGTGGGTAAAAAACCCTGTTTTTCAACATAATCTCCTTTCAGTGAGATGGCCTCACGCCACCTTACTGGGAAGGCCTCAATGTCTGCATGGTACCACTCTACTGGTCGACGTCGGAGAAAATGTCTTGCTGCATCAACTTGTCCATCATCCATACATTCTTCATTGGGTCAAACAGATGGAAGTCTGAAGGTACGACATTTGAGCTGTAGGATGGATGAGGAAGAACAGTTCAAAATGTTCAAATGTGTGTGAAATCTTAAGGGACTTAACTGCTAAGGTCATCAGTCCCTAAGCTTACACACTACTTAAACTAAATTATCCTAAGGACAAACACACACACCCATGCCCGAAGGAGGACTCGAACCTCCACCGGGACCAGCCTCACAGTCCATGACTGCAGCGCCTTAGGCCGCACGGGTAATCGCTCGCGGAAAGGGGAGGAAGAACAGTCCAAAGAAGTTTTGTGAGATACTCTCAGGTGTGCAGACTTGTGGGACGCCACGTGTTACCATGAAGAAGGAGTAGTTTCCATTTTTGTGACGACGAACATGTTGAAGTAGTTTCTTCGATTTCTTGAGGGTAGCACAGTGCACATCAGAGTTGGTCATTGCACCATGAGAGACGACATCAAACAAAGTAACCCCTTCAGAGTCACAGAAGACAGTTGCCATGACTTTACCGGTTGAGGGTGCGTCTTTGAACTTTTTCTTCGATATAGAGATGGCGTGGCCCAACACCGTCCATTGCTGTTTTGTTTCTCGTTCAATGTGATGAACCCATGTTTCATCGCCTGTGACGATATTAGACCAAAAATTGTTACCATCAGCCTTGTAATGCGCAAGCAATTCGGCACAGATGGTCCTTCGTTACTCTTCAGGGTCTTCTATTAGGCGCCGAGGAACCCAGTGGGCACACACCTTTGAGTACGCCAAGTCTAAGACCAGTCTGTCAGCACTACCAGCAGAGACGTCCAGTTGAGCGGTGAGGTGTTAGGCTGTGATCCGTTCATCGGCTTGAATGAGAGTGTCCGCACGTTCCAACATTGCAGGACTCACAGCTGCGTGCGGTTGACAGCTCGCGAGACATCGGACAGATTCCCTCGACATTGCTGCGATGACGACAGACGCCTCGCCCAATGGCTGACCATGCTTTTGTTCTCTGCCAGGATTACGTAGACATTCTGTAAGCGCTTATTGATATCTGCGATGCTCTGTTTTTCCGCCAAAAGAAACTCGATGCCATCTCTCTGCTTGGAACGTACCTCCGTTACCAGATGCCATTTTGAAGGATGCGTATAGTGCCGCCACCTATCGGAACTTCATGAAAGTGTAGGCCGTAAAGTGGAAATATTCCACTATGTCCCCCAACACATTGCACATTATTTTTTTTCAAAGTTCGTCGCAAAAATGTGTTGGATTATTTACTGAACGCTCCTCCTAAACATACATGAAGAACAGCGAGAATCACGGAAGGAGGAGTCACGCAACACGAACATATAGACAATGGCAACATGAGAAAGCTTACCGCTTTAGCAACGATGGAGTCGTAATGCTGGTTTCTCGCAGTGCAAATAGCGTACTTGCATCTTTATCATGACTAAAGTTGCCACGAGTTTTCTACCGTGAAATGTCTCGACAAAAGGCGATTGTATCTACTCATGGTTGCTTGCAAAGTGATGCAAGTCAACACATGTACAATTAAATTACGGCAACACCGCAATATTACTAATAACAAAGTGACGCCAGACAAGAACTGCAATGAAATGGGGTTGGCAGAGCGTTTCTCTGTTGATTTGTAATCTGGGATGCAGCACTACGGTGTGACCGAGCGGTTCTAGGTGCTTCAGTCCGGAACCGCTCTGCTGCTACGGTCGCAGGTACGAATCCTGCCTCGGGCATTGATGTGTGTGATGTCTTAATTTAGTTACGTTTAAGTAGTTCTACGTCTAGGGGACTGATGACCTCAGATGTCCCATAGTGCTTAGAGCCCTTTGAACCATGCAGCACTACAGTGTGAGTTCTATGACACAAAAAGAGATCCATATAGCTAATATAACTGGGGATGGCAATGCAAACAGTTCCTGCTGATGTCGGTCGAAGGGACAGTTCAGTCCCTTGGCGCACAGGTTGGACACCCTATGGCGGCGCCCCAAACTCCGAATGCACGCGGGACTTCTCTCACGTCTTGCCGTGACTGCAGTTTGAATTTGAAAGTACTAGCCACGAACTACTTCAGATTTTCGCCATCCTGTGAATTTTCTGAATTAACTGATTGGTGAACATGATAACTCTCATCTCCACTATTCAATGGTCCTCTACTCAGGCGAACCGTGACTGGTTTCGGTTGGAGGGATAAAATGGATTTTAATACGTAAATAACTTATTAATTTCACCGACTATTTAGTTAATTGATTTATTGGCCTCTTCACTATTATTGAAATCGTACGTGCCTTGCTAAAACCAATCCATAAATAGTAACGTGAGTTTCACATAATACAACTCTCTTTGTAACGGGGCTGTACTGGAGAGCTTACGAAGCTTCTCCAAGTGATTCTTACATCTCAGAAAAGCATTCATGTACGTCTGCCATTACAGAACTTACTTCATTGTTGTTCTTTTTCAGATTTCCCGAAAATGCAGTGCGACGGCCAGCTCACACAACAGATATTCTCCCAAATTTGGTGGAAGTTGTGAAAGGGTGCAGATACTTTCCAAGAATGGTTGTTGAACCATGCTTTTTCACCTAGATTTATTTGTTAAAAGAACTGCTCTACAACATGTGGGAATGTGTCTTCGAAACAACAGAGTTATGTTCCTTATAGTAATTTCTACTCCGGCTCTCATTCCAAAATTTTCAAAGTTTTTGCAAAACGATATAGGGGATCTAATTTTCATTTGGTTTATAAGTTAAAATACTAATGACTTGGAGGTTTTCTTTAACAAAGGATGATTTTAATGGTTTAAAAATAATCCTGATGTTTTCCGTTGGTATTTGGCATAGTTGGTGACACCGACGGTGGACGATCTGCATCTGGCACTTGGTAGGGATGTATGAGATAAAGGATATACTGATTTTGAGACCGAAGTGATCACCAGATCATGAAGGTTTTGTGTGATAAGAAAGGATGTGGGCTGTACCACGAACCGAGCAGTTGAAAGAGAAGGGAGGAAGAGGGATGAGCATGAGGAGGGCATTACATATCCGCTGCATTAGGATTCGAAGGATTGTGTCAATGCCACAATCAGAATTGGTCAACACATACGCATCCCTGAAAGTAACAACATGCAGGATGTCAATATTCAGCTATATGACAAGACAGATCATTCAAAGCAATAAAGATAGTAGACATGAGCTCTAAAATGCATACTTTAAAGAGCTATGAGAACTACATCTTTGATACTGTGGAACAAATCGCTTCTGCTGCAATCTCTTTGCTTTTCGTATTTTGAGAGGACGTAATATGGACCAAAACAGGATAAAATGTCCTATAAACAGGGTTCTAAAGTTCATGCCTTAAGAGGCATGAGCTTTTGCTCATATTCGCTGTTGTCAAACACATCGCTTTTACTGAATCAGTGCTCACAGAACTTGAGGTATGCATTTTAGAGCTCACGTTTACGAAATAATTTTTTATAGTTTTGGTCCGTACAACCTCCTGAAAAAAATTTGGAAAGTAAGAGCTTGTTGATGAAGAGACTTTTTTCGCAATATTCGACATGAAGTAATGCTCATACCTGTTCAGTTATGCATTTTAGAACCCATGTTTACTAGGATCTTTGCTCTGAATAATCGTTCCTGTCCTATCAATGAATGTTGAACATTTATCCTAGGACAACCTGTATAGGAATACGAAATGGAACCATTATATGATCTTAGCTGTAGACAAAGTACGTGGTAGAGTTCGTTTCATTAGTACGATACATGGAAAAGTATGCGGCTAGAGATGAGACTGCTTACAGTATACTCATGCGACAAATCCTACAATATTGCAAAAGTGTGGGGAACCCATACCAAACAGAATTAACAGGGGGTATTAAACGCATACGAAAAGCCGGCCGGGGTGGCCGAGCGGTTCTAGGCGCTACAGTCTGGAACCGTACGACCGATACGGTCGCAGGTTCGAATCGTGTCTCGGGCATGAATGTGTGTGCTGTCCTTATGTTAGTTAGGTTTAAGTAGTTCTAAGTTATAGGGGACTGATGACTTCAGAAGTTAAGTCCATAGTGCTCAGAACCATTTTGAGCCACGCATGCGATAAAAGTGTCTCGCGAATCTTAACAGGATTTTGTGACAGAAGACCGTCAGTGAGATGCTGCAAACTTAATCTGGAATAAGCTGGAAGAGCTATCCCACGAAATCCTTCTTGTAAAATCTCAAGAACCATAAACAAGTGAGAAACTTGGGAATACAGTACAACATTCTAATTGTTGCTTCCGTAGGCACTCTGAACATAACAGTATTTTAAATACAGGCTTTACAGAGGCATTTAAGCAATCATTCTTCCGGCGGCACACACACATACAGAAAAGGAACGAGTCTACATACGTGGTACAATGCGAAGTACCTTTTGCCATTCACTTAATGGCATGCAGGGAGTTGATATAAATTCCGAGGTTGACAGGATTTGCTGGTGCAAATGCTGCGAAGTACGAGGTGGATAGTCAGGGATAAAACGAGTGGTTGGTTCCGGAAGTGTATGAAAATCTAAGGTGTTCATTTTGCTAGAGCAGGGGCGGACGATGAATTAATAAGTTGATTCAGGATTACAATGAAGTGGGTTACGCAGGTATGGATAGAGAGGCGGACTTCACGGCGATGAAGAATATGGAGGGAGTGAGAGAGTTTTTTCATTTATATTTCCAGCCGACAGGGGAAGGAGATCTGTTAATTCCATCAATGGTGCTGCTGCCTTGTAAGTACACAAGGGATAGAACGCCGTAGTGAAATTCAACACTAAACCGTCAAAGTTAAATGTTATACATTGAGGCGACAAAATTCATGCGATATCGCGTAATATCGTGTCGGACCTCCTCCTTCCCGGGGTAGCGCAGCAACTCGAAGAGGCATGGACTCAACAAGTCGCTGGAAGTCCCCAGCAGAAATCTTGAGCCATGCTGCCTCTATAACAGTCCACAACTGCGGAAGTATTGGCGGTGCAGGATGTTGTGCACGAACTGATATCTTCATTACGTACAAAAATGGTTCTAATGGCTCTGAGTACTATGGAACTTAACATCTGAGTTCATCAGTCCCCTAGACTTAGAACTACCTAAACCTAACTAACCTAAGGACATCGCACACATCCATGCCAGAGGCAGGATTCGAACCTGCGACCGTAGCACCAGCGCGGTTCGGGAGTGAAGCGCCTACAACCGCTCGGCGACAGCGGACGGCTGGATTACGTCCCATAAATGTTCGA